>NC_136057.1:828617250-829287250 GCF_964261635.1 Lissotriton helveticus
TACGTGATGCACTCTTTGCAATGAATACCGCCAGCAAAAACGTAGCTTGGAAGACTATTTTACATCAAGCCAAACTCCAAAAACTCCACGCGTTTCCGCGATACACTCACCTTGGTCACGGCTACAAATTATCCCGTAAAATTACATAATCATAATTTCGTAGGTTTCATAATCATTGTTTACAATGAATTACTAAAGGTAAATTACTACCATTGCTTCCATCCAATGTTAAATATAACGTGTGCAAGTAAACATTCAGTATCATGTTTAAATATGTATAAACAAATAAACGTAAATACTCCTGAAATTTAAACATCCCAAGTGGGTGATTTTACATGTTATCCATGACTTTCGATGCAATAATTTAACCAAAATATTAAACACCCCCAGTGGGTACTTTTCTAAATGCCACTTGTTACTATTTACAACCATTCCCAAGTGGGTAATCATACAAAATTCATGATTATCTCTATGTATTCATCATGGACAAAATTTATATAGCAATTATGTTACTCCCAGGAGTATTGCAGGACTCCAGAGGCCTCTGATCTCTGCCTCTCCCAAGTGGCCTCCCCAGCCCAGGAGGGATGCATCCATCACCACTGTGTGCTCCAGTTGGGGGAAGGGAGAGGGATCTGCCATTGACCCAATCTCGATTCGTGAGCCACCACTACAAGTGTCGTGCAGTGCCCTCCGAGATCTGGACATGATCGAACAGGTTGCACTGATGCTGTGCCAACTGGAATTTCAGGTCCCACTGCACGTCATCCTGACCGAAACCAGGGATAGAAGCTGAAAGATCGGAATAATAGCCTGAATATTCCGAACTCGCTGCTCGGGAGGATAAACCCGAAACCGCGTTGAATCCAGAACCTCTCCAATGAAGGAGAGCTTCTGAGAAGGACTCCGGTGCGACTTCGGCACGTTGATGGAAAACCCCAGCAAATCCAGGAGGTCGGCCGTAGTCTGGAGGTGGGTGACAACTGCCTGGGGCGGGCCTGACTTCAACAACCAGTCGTCGAGGTAGGGGAAGACTGACACCCCTGACCTGCGCAGATGAGCTGCGACCACCGCCATCACTTTCGTGAACACCCGAGGGGCACTGGTAAGGCCGAAGGGGAGCACAGCAAACTGAAAATGCTCCTGGCCTACCGTGAACCGCAGGTAACGCCGGTGGGCCGGCCGGACAAGAATGTGAAAATATGCGTCCTGTAAGTCAAACGCTACTATCCAGTCTCCAGGGTCGAGGGCAGCCAAGACTTGACTGAGCCAGAGTCAACATCTTGAACTTCTCATTCCGGAGGAAGCGATTGACATGCCTGAGGTCCAAGATGGGGCGCAAGCCCCCTTGTCCTTCTTGGGGACCAGAAAGTAGCGGGAATAACAACCACGTCCTACTTCTGGCCCAGGAACGTGCTCGACCACCCCCTTGACCAAGAGGGCCGTGACTTCCTGCTGGAGAAGCACCAAGTGTTCCCCCGACATGCAGTGGCACTGAGGTGGCATGGCTGGAGGGAAGGACTGGAAGGGAAGGGAAGGGAAGGGAAGGGAAGGGAAGGGAAGGGAAGGGAAGGGAAGGGAAGGGAAGGGAAGGGAAGGGAAGGGAAGGGAAGGGAAGGGAAGGGAAGGGAAGGGAAGGGAAGGGAAGGGAAGGGAAGGGAAGGGAAGGGAAGGGAAGGGAAGGGAAGGGAAGGGAAGGGAAGGGAAGGGAAGGGAAGGGAAGGGAAGGGAAGGGAAGGGAAGGGAAGGGAAGGGAAGGGAATGGAATGGAATGGAATGGAATGGAATGGAATGGAATGGAATGGAATGGAATGGAATGGAATGGAATGGAATGGAATGGAATGGAATGGAATGGAATGGAATAACCCGCGCGGATGATCTGCAACACCCACTTGTCCGATGTAATATCACACCAGTGGGGAAGGTGATGGCGGATCCTGCCACCCACCGGCGTGTGGTGCTCCACAAAGCTCGGATTAGGAAGGTTTGGAGGTAGAAGCAGCAGGGGCAGAAGTGGACTGACCCCACGCTGATTCCCAGACCCGCCCCTGCGGAAGCCGCGGCCGCGCTGAGGCTGGTTCCTCGCAGGCTTGCTGAATTAACGTGTCAGAGCGCCCCTTCCATTTACACTAAAGGAACGAAAACCAGGAGTGGCTGGGCTCTTTGTAGACAGAGCCAAGGACTTGGCTATAGCCCACAAGTCCTTAAAAAGCTCAAGTGCACTATCGGCCTTATCGCCAAACAGGCAAGTGCCATCAAAGGGCATGTCCATGAGCGAACCCTGAACATCGGGCGAGAACCCAGTAGACCGCAACCAGGCGTGGCGGCGCAGTCGCCCAACGAGTCAGCAGTGTCCAAAGCACACCGAATGGCGAACTCACCCACGTCCTTACCCTCAGCAACTGCTTGCGAAAGAACAGCCTGAACTTCCACAGGACATTGAGGCAGAACCTGAGCCACGGTATCCCACACCGCATGGGAGTAGCGGCCTAATAAGCAGGCGGTGTTCACTGACCGCAGCCCCAAGCTGGCAGAGGAGAACAGCCGCTTACCAAACTGTTCCAGCTTCTTAGAATCCTTATCCGGCGGAGCAGTGGGAAAAGCACTCTGCGACGTCAAGGCTTGGATAACCAGACTCTCAGGCTTCAAGTGGGTGGTAAGGAAGGCAGGGTCACCAGGCGCCGGACAGTGACGCCTGGCGACATTCTTGTCCACAGGGGCCCCTGTGGCCGGCCGCGACCAAGTACCCAACAGGACGTCGGTGAGGGCGTCATTGAAGGGAAGCAGCGGCTCCGATGAGGCGCCGTCTGGAGAATCTCGGTGAGGAGGTTGGTCTTGAGGGCCACCGTAGGAAAGTCTAGGTTGAGGACCTCAGCTGCCCGATGGAGCAGCATTGTGTAGGAAGCGCCCTCCTCCATCGTGGGCGGAGGAGAGGCAAACCCCGGGTCAGAAGAGACATCGAGGTCGCCTGCATCCTCCAGATCATCCACCCAGTCCTGCTCGGAGTCACACTGATGGGCAAGAGGGTCCTCGTATCCCTCCCAATCATCCTCCACCTCCGTTGCCAGAGGAGCAGGCGGCGGAGCCGGAGGAGGGACGAACGGCGTCTGAAACAACGCCGGCCGGGCTGGCGCCGGCTCCCAATGCGGATCCCAGGCAGGAATAAAATTATCCTGGAACCGGGGCAAGGGTGGAATGAGCGGAACCCACTGCGGTGCCGACGGCAGTGATGGGGCCGGAGCTGGCAGTGCCGGACCCCGTGGCGCCGGATCCAACGGCATAGGATCCTTTGGCGCCGAAGCTTGATCCGCCGGCGGCGCCCACGGGCCAACAGGGTCTGGACACAGGACCAAAGCGCCAGAGTCGTAGAAATCACCCTGCCCAATGATTCAGCGGTGTCCAAACCACACCGAATGGCGAACTTACCCACGTCCTTACCCTCAGCAACCGCTTGCGAAAGAACAGCATGAACTTCCACAGGACACTGAGGCAGCACTTGAGCCACGGTATCCCACACCGCATGGGAGTAGTGGCCTAATGAGCAGGCGGTGTTCACCGACCGCAGCCCCAAGCTGGCAGAGGAGAACAACCGCTTACCGAACTGTTCCAGCTTCTTCGAATCCTTATCCGGCGGAGCCATGGGAAAAGCACTCTGTGACATCGAGGCTTGGATAACCAGACTCTCAGGCTTCGAGTGGGTGGTGACGAAGGCAGGGTCACCAGGCGCCGGGCAGTGACGCCTGGCGAAATTCTTGTCCACAGGGGCCCGTGGCCGGCCGCGACCAAGTAACCAACAGGACGTCTGTAAGGGCGTCATTGAAGGGAAGCAGCGGCTCCGATGGTGTAGGCGTCGTCTGGAGCACATCGGTGAGGAGGTTGGTCTGGAGGGCCACCGTAGGAAGGTCTAGGTTGTGGACCTCAGCAGCCAGATGGAGCACCATCGTGTTGGAAGCGCCCTCCTCCATCGTGGGCGGAGGAGAGGCAAACCCCGGGTCAGAAGAGATATCGAGGTCGCCTGCATCCTCCAGATCATCCACCCAGTCCTACTCGGAGTCACACTGACGGTCAAGAGGGTCCTCATACCCCTCCCAATCATCCTCCACCTCTGTTGCCGGAGGAGCAGGACGCGGCAGCGGAGCCAGAGGAGGGATGAACGGCGTCGGAACAGCGCCGGCCGGGCTGGCGCCGTCTCCCAATGCGGATCCCAGGCAGGAATAAAATTGTCCTGGAACCGGGGCAAGGTCGGACTGAACGGTACATACTGCGGCGCCGACGGTGGTGCTGGGGCCGGAGCTGGCAGTGCCGGACCCCGTGGCACCGGGGCCGGAGCCAACGGCATAGGATCCTGTGGCGTCGAAGCTGGATCCACCGACGGACCAACAGGATCTGGACACAGGACCGCCAGGGCCGGAAGGCGCACCGGCGGGAGCCTGAGGCCTAAAAAGCAGTCCATTGTGGCAAGATACTCTTGCATCTATTCGGGAGTCGCAGACGGACCCGGGAAAGGTGGGTAGGCCACAGGACTCCCAAGCTCCAAGGGAGCCGCAGGGGTAGAACCCCTGTCCCCCTCCTCGGCATCCGTGGACCGACGGGGGGATGTCGGAGAACGAACACGCTTCTTCGACTTCTTTTTATGTCGTTGCTTAACGGAATCCGAGGGCAAAGACTTTGAGCCCGAGGAGCGACAACGGCAGCCCCACGTGTGGTGCTGGGAATGGTCCCTGGACTCTGAGCAGCGTCGGGACAAGTGCTAGACCTCCAACAGCTTTCTGCGCCGCTCACTCAAGGCCTTCGGGCCATAGCCCGACAGTCCAGACAGGCCCGGGAGTCATGGTTGGTCTTCAAGCAGTAGAGGCAAGCATCATGGGGTCCGCCACCAACATATTGCGACGGCAGGCACCACAGGACTTAAAGCCAGGCATTCCTACGTTCACCAGAAGAAAAAAGGGGAGACAAAAGTTTCAAAAGAGAAGTCAAAAAGTGACTAAGGTACGTGCTCTATCCGGATCTGTGCTTGCTGGCGAGAAAAAAAAAAAAAAAGAACGGATGTCCGCGCCCATGGGTGGTGCCCAAGTAGTCTCCGTGATGTAATCTCGGCGCATACGACGCTAGCGATGGAAGCGGAGCCGCAGGACGCCACCTACTGACGGGCAAGGGTACTGCTAAGCAAAACTTTCCGGATCCAGTCTGACGCCTGGGACCATTCTAAGGTAAGAAATCGATCACTAACGTGTCTTTTTCAGATAGGAAACTATCCATTTTCGGCTGCCCTGCCTTTCTTGGAACCCAGGAATGATTCTTACAGTTGCTGGCCATGTAGAAACTAGAGGACCTAAGAGAGTCCAAACAGTGAAGCAGTTTCTCGCCTTGGTGGGATGAGGAGGTGGAAAGATTGTTGGCAAGGTAATGGATTGACGTGCATGAAAAGAAATAACCACCCTAGGAAGAAAGGATGCCTTTGTATACAGGACAAACTTGACTGGGAGAAACACAGTGGAAGGAGAGAGAACAGACTAGGCCTGCAGTCCACTAACACCTAGCCCATTTGAAAAAGTAAATGAGAAAAACAGTCACCAACATCAGAAGAGCCAGGCAACAACTCTGCATGGGTTCAAAGTGAGAGCACTTCAAGAATGAGTGTACCAAATTAAGGTCCCACTGAGGCATAACAAAGGGAGTAGAGGGAAGAAACATGCCAATCACTCCAGAAACCATGACAATAGTTTAGTTAAATAATTAAGACTGATTTGGCAAAGAAAGGCTGAAAGAGTAGACAAATAACCTTTAACTTTCTCCATAGTAAAGCCTTGCCAGACAAGAAATATAGCAAATGCAATTCAGAAAAGTGCAGTTTCAGGACATCAACATTCACCCCAGCAAAGATAAAGGGACCACTACTCAGTATAGACAGATTTCGGGGATGGGAGATGAGCTGACAGGATAGTATTTGGGGGCATATTGAAGGAACTCAAATTGCCCCGCTCATTTTTTAAGAATGAAGGAGACTCTGGTGGTATGGGGCAAGGGAGAGAAATTAGGTGAAAGGACGGGCGGTTCCAGGGACGCAGTTGTCTGAAGGGTTAACTATTCACCATTGGTTTCTCATTTGACTCTGACTGGCTCAGTGTAGAGCTTGAGGCCTTTTCACATGATCCGGTTTTGAAGGCTCACACACCACTTAACTATTAATCATCGGTGGAATGGAATGGAATGGAAGAGCATTTATAGAGTGCATGGCTACCCGGAGGCCTCGCAGCACTAAGTCCCCGACACAGGGGGCCACAGGAACTAGGGAAAGAGCAAGATCTTTAGTTGCTTCCGGAAAGCCATGTGGTCCGAAATTACGCAGAGGTGGAGAGGCAGGGAATTCCAGAGTTTGGAGGCATTATGTGAGAAAAGTCTGCCACTGCTCCTGGATCTCTTGATCTTAGGGATCTCTGCCAGATGTAGATCATCTGATCGAAGGTTCCGACTGGCTTTGTAGGAACGAATCATAGTGGAGATCATGGGTGGGTTGAGTCCCTGCCATGATTTATGTACCAGGCACAGAGCCTTAAACCTGATCCACTCCTGAACCGGGAGCCAGTGGAGGGTGTGAAGAGCCGGTCGGGCCGACAGCATATTGGAGGTTCCAGTCAGCAGTCTTGCTGCGCTGTTTTGTACGGTTTGAAGTTTCCTGACTGCGGAGATGGGAGAGCCTAGGTACAGTGCGTTCCCGTAGTCCAATCTGGAGAGTATTAGTGATTGGACAAGTACTTTCTTCGCCGCCGGGGGAAGGAGGGGCAGGACCTTTTGTGCCATAGCTGTAGCAAAGGGCTGCTGTTTTCCTGGCTTGGGTCCGGAGACTGAGATCCTGGTCCAGCCATACCCCGAGGCTCTTAATTTCTGATTTTGGGGTAGGGGCTGGACCCATGCTAGAGGGCCACATCAGACTGGGATTAAAACTGATAGTGTTACCCAAAATCATAATCTCTGTTTTTCCTCCATTGAGTTTGAGCTGGGAGTCGTCCATCCAGTTTGAGATGTCATTTAGACAGGAGTAGAGGGTATGAATTTCCTGTGCGGGTTGATTGAGTCCGACCACCAGCTGAGTATCATTAGCGTAGGTGACTATACGAATACAATGTGGATCTATTCTGGCTGCTAGCGGGTACATGTAAACATTGAAAAGGGTTGGGCTGAGCGAGGAGCCCTGAGGCACCCCGCACCGGAGGTGTGTAGGTTTGGAGACCGTATTTTAACCAAAAACCTGATAGGTTCTTCCCTCTAGAAAGGAGGATAGCCATCCGAGCGCCGTGCCATCCACTCCTATGTTCCCGAGTCGCCGGATCAGAATCGAGTGATTCACCATATCGAAAGCGGCGCTCAGGTCAAGAAGTAGAACGGCCGCCGAACCTCCTGAGTCCAGGATTTTCCTGTTCTCCTCTACCACTGCCAGTAGAGCCATTTCGGTACTTTGGCGTGGTCGGAAACCGGTTTGGGAAGGATGGAGCAGGTTATGGCTTTCGAGAAATCCAGAGAGAGTTGAATTAACATGTTTCTCTGTTACCTTGATGGCCGGGAGAAGGGATATGGGGCGATAGTTGCCCAGATCTGTTGGGCTTTTTTAGTAGAGCTTTTACCCTTGCCTCTTTCCACTTAGGGGGAACTAATCCGGTGGTGAGCGAAGCGTTGGATAAGGTTTATCAGGATAGGGGCTATAATTGGCATGACCTATTTCAAGGTGTTCTGGGGTACGGGGTCGGTGGGGGAGCCTCTCTTTACCGTGGTCAACAGGGAGGTAATGGGTTCTTGAGTCATAGGTGGAAAGTTCTCTAGGATATGTTCAGGGGACCCTACTACGAGATTCATTAGGAGGCGAGGAGGGAGGTCTTCCTCGATCTTGGTTGGGAGGGATTCAAGAATCAGATGGATTTTTTCATTAAAATACTCTGCAAGTTTGTTACACCGTAGGCCGGAGGGATCTGAAACGGATATCGGAGGGGGGGCTTTAAGTAGCTTTTGATAATATTAAAAGTTTCTTTAGGCGAGTTGGATGCAGCTAAGATTCTGTTCTCATAGAAAGATGCTTGCGCTTTCCTTAATTCTGCTTTGTAGGCTAGAATGGCAAGCCTATAGTCCTGTTTTTTTGAGGAGGAAAGTCTCTCCTCCAAGGTCTTTCCTTCACTTTACATTGCTGCTTTAGGGTGCGTAATTCTGGTGTAAACCAAGGGGCATTACAGGGGCCCGCCGACTTCTTTACCTTGGTCTTTGGAAGGACCGTGTTGAGTGACTCCTCCATCCAGTTGATGAAATCCTCATTCGTTTGTATCGGGCATTGGTTTAAGCTGGGTATAGTCTTTTTCAGCTCCTGAGACCATTCCTCTATGGGGAGTTTGTTCCAGGGGCGACCTAATGTCCAGGATGGTTGCATCATGGGCCTGGTTGTATGGGGTGACCAGAGCAGGCTTACCAGAAAGTGATCTGTCCAGGGTAGAGGAGTAGGGTCAGTTCCCTTGAGGTCAGCTAGGCTAGAGAACACTTGATCAAGAAGGTGACATTTGGTGTGCGTAGTCTTGTTAACCTTTTGAGAGAGATTAAGGGAGAGAAGATCTCTGGTCAGCTCACCTGCATTGAAAGCTTGTGGCTCATCGAAATGGAGGTTGAAGTCTCCCGGGATCGTGACATTGCCCGATGCACAGGCCAAATTAATCGTGGCCTCAAGCAAGGAGTTGTTAAATGAATCACACAGTCAGCAGGGGGAATTTATATAGTTTATATTCCCTTAGGGTGGGGTGTACATAATTTTAAATTCTGATGTAAGACAATAGGACACGTCTGGGCACTGCACGGCGTGAAACATGTAGATTTGAGTATAGGGACCTTAAACAACTTCGGTTCTAAAGGTCCTCTTGTTTTTGGTTTTAATATTGGCATGAATCGCCATGGAATAAAGTAGGGGCATGTGGATGTTCTAAGTCAATTTTAATCTTCACTATCCTTTCACTTATCACTCAACCACCTTATCCCACACATAGACTATGATTTTGGGCAGTGAAAAGAATTCCCACTAAAAAGTCTGAAAGAAAATGTCAGATTGCTTAGCCGTAACACTTTAACCTTATGAAATCATTCTTTATCTACAAGCAAGGACCCTCAGACTGGAAAAAAGCTATGGTGGTTCCATTGCTGAAGAAATCGACAGTGGACTTAATTATTTTAAGTAATTTCAGTCCCATGTTCCCAGCTACCCTTTCCTGTAAATAATAATGGAGAAATATGCAAGTAAACTTTTTTCCCATTCCCTGGAAGGTCATGATCTACTTGATTCTGCTCAGTCGGGTTTTCACCCAGCCCACGGCACTGAATCAGCCTTGGTGGCAATGTAAGGTGGCCTCAAAATGACATCAGTCAAAGGACACTTTCCGTCCTTGGTGTTTCTTATGTCGTCTTTGACACAGTTAGCCATAACATCTTGATCTTAAGGCTGTAAGACCAAACTCAAGGTGTTGCACTGGACAGGGGCAGATCCTTTTTGGAGAACAGAGCTCAAGTAATCCATCTACCACCATTCAAGTTATGACATTGGGACGTAATTTGTTCACATTTAATGGAGAGAAAAAGATGCTCTGCTGTTTTACAGGAAGACCACCTTGCACTCTACCAGCTGAATGTTTGTCACTGCTCTGTAACCATACCATCTTCCTCTGCTGCTTTTTGGAATCTCTGTAAATAAAGATTCAGATCGCTCCTGCTCTCCACTCAATAAAAGAACATGTCATCTACCTGTTTTTCTTCAATACAGCTTCTTTGCAAAATCTAGCCAATTCCGTTCTTTGGTGGTCCAATCTACTATCTTAAGTCGTCTTGATTACTCTAATTCACTAATCTTAGGTGCATTAGACCATCTGCTTGACTAGTATTAGATACAAATGACAGCAACCAAATAAGCCTCATTGCATCTGAGCAACTCCTCTTCCTTTGATGCTTTTAACACTTTACATTGGTTATCGGTGCCTAAAAAGGTTACGTTTAAATACCTATGTATAGTCCACAAAGGGACCTATCAGTCAGGACCTCATGTTTACAAGCGAGATTTAAGCATTATATTCCAAAACTGTCTTCTGTATTCTGCCTTACCTTATTTTCTCATGGTGCCTGTGTTTCGGATGATGCACACTGGCGGACACACTTTTTCTGTTGAGGCAGCACAGCTATTAAACTTGCTTCTCCCTTGGCTATGCTCCATTGATAATTTACTGACCTTCAGGAAAGCACTCAAAACCTGGTTTTCACTCTAAGTGGCATTGCTGAAAGGCTGCCTTATGCCCAATTTTTGTTATCAGGGTCTGGGCATCTTTTATGGTAACCATTACACTGTGTAAACCTATTAACTATCAGCTAAATTGGCAAAATATTGTAATTCGCTTTTATGCGCTTCGTTTCAGCTGTGATCTAATAATCAAATCCAACTTAAACTAGGGATAGTCCAAGCTTGTATGTATTCAAACCAACAGACTTTAAGGGAATAGGGTTTGCGATCTTTGTTTCAGCCCATAACAATTTCAGGACCTTTTCAAAGCTATTAGCATTTATTGCCAAAAGGTCCCAGTCAGAATGAAGTATATAAACAAGACGTCCATAAATTATTTCCCTTTATTTGGATTGAACATATTTTGATGTAAAGGTCCGATATCAACTAACCTTTTAACAGTCTTAGATCTTGTGATACGAACCAGAATTAAGATTTTATTTAATAGTCAACAGACATCAATCTTTAAGAGTAGCATTTTAAGTTATGATCAATATTCAGTAAAGCACTTTTTCCTGCATATATCTTAAACAAGTCTTAGTTAAGGTGTGATTTATTAAGGTCAACTTGCCAAAAAACGAGGGGTAATAATCTGAAGGAGGCTCATAGAAAAGAGAGTGCATCTATTCACTTACTGAAGATAGGCTCACCCACCCTTAACTCGCAACTGTTATCTGCATAAATGGAAGAAAATCATACCTTTCACAAAATTAAAACCCTGATTTTCACATACATGACAACTTTATGAAAACAAGAACAGCCATCTTTCCAGGTTATTTACTCCCTTGTACTGTTGAGGCTGGATGGGATATTTACTAAAATAAACGTATTTATATCATGCCTTTGCACTTTCAGTTGAAGGATAAGAATATTTCAAATTGGGCATCCAAACAAAGTACATTAATTTTTATAGATCTACCCCAAAAGGTAGCTAAATCCTTCAAAACACATCCAGGCGTGTGCACTGTGAATATGCCTCAACATATGTGGTCCCAATCTCTGAAAACGTGACAATATCACATTTTCATAATGCTTTAAACAATATTTTAAAGTTGTTTGATAATACATACCTTTAAATCCTGTTGTAATGCAGATAGCTCAGATTCTTTCCCATACAGGTCAGACTGAAGTCGATTTAGGTTTTCCTTAGTATTTTCTTTCTCCTTCTGCAGGTCAGCCATATCTCTCTTAGCGGTTTCAAGTTCCTCTGTTAAGGCTGTAACCTGCTGTTCTAGTTTACGCTCCGACTCCACCTAAAATACACATGGTTGATGAATATTTTTAGACTGATTACTTAGATAGATAACACAGAAAAGACTTATCATATCATGAATTACTTTACTTCAGTACTTTCTACCTAGCACTTGAAAATATTTTCAGCAAAAACAAATAATTTTTACTTCTTTAAAAACGGACCGTCTAACGAGCCCTAATTACTTACTCGTGGAGAAGCAGGAGGCGACGCTGCCTTGTGAAGGCGGAGATCGAGTCCGCCAGCGGTCCGGCGGGTCCAGGAGCTGACTCCACTCTGCTGCCGCCCTCCATCACCACCAACGCGGTCAGCAGAGCAAGGGGACTTCAACCCCCAGGAGCCTTAGCGGGGACGCGCAGTTGTGATGCGTATGTAGGCGCCCGGAGGTGCTTAAAACACCAGCGCGCCCGGAGTGCCCTGGGAGCCCTAATTACTTACTCGTGGAGAAGCAGGAGGCGACGCTGCCTTGTGAAGGCGGAGATCGAGTCCGCCAGCGGTCCGGCGGGTCCAGGAGCTGACTCCACTCTGCTGCCGCCCTCCATCACCACCAACGCGGTCAGCAGAGCAAGGGGACTTCAACCCCCAGGAGCCTTAGCGGGGACGCGCAGTTGTGACGCGTATGTAGGCGCCCGGAGGTGCTTAAAACACCAACGCCCCCTCCGCGAAGCGGGACGCGAGCGGGGCACAGCGCGGGGCTAAGCCCGGGCAAAGGGCGGGCCCTCTGAGGCCCTCAGAGGTCGAAGTGGTCGGGCGGGCCACCCCACTAACTCTTCCCCCGTAAGGTCAGTGTCCTTTCCGGTTAATACAATGTGTGACCTCAATGATATTAGTACAACTGCTGATGTACTTACTCAGGATTTAGAGACCTCGGTATCATTAATATCATCCTTTGAGACACTGATAGATACCGCATTTAACGAGATTGTCGAAACTGAAAGGAGGTTCTCTATGGGTCCAATGAATATCAACAAACAAAATGCTACGAACAGTTTAAACGCTAATACTCATGTCATCCCGGAAGTTATTGTGATTAAACCATCACATCCTGTTGTTACTGTGCCCATTGTTCTGGATGACGAAAATACTGTTACATACATTGCCTCAGATGTAGCCCCTGACCCTATCCTGTTAGTAACATCCACAGAGGCTACCATCAAGGCGACTGAGAACGTCGTAGCGAAGAGAAAGAGGGGCCCTGTAAAATTGTCACATAACAAAAGGAAGCAGCCATTAAGGAGCGTAAATCAACCAACACCAAAAAGTATGTGGAATAGGGGGAAGAAACATAAGTTGACTCAACATAATGTATCTGTCCAGGAACAATCTCATCTGGGTGATGTCGTAGTTATAAATAACGAGGATGTGAATTCTATGTCAATTTCCACCCAGACTGATCTCCCCAACATCAACAGTCACTATTCTAAATCAGAGGGGAATCTCAATGAGACCATCGCAGATACTATTTTTAAACAGCTTGAAGGTCAAATGAACAAACAATTTAATAATATTTTTAGAAGACTTGACAAACTGGAAAACTTAATTAAAAATGATGATGCCAAGAGAAAAGGTATTGTGAGCTTGGACAAAATAAGAGTAGAGCGTTTGCTAAAGGATTTGGAATCTACCACTCGAGTTCTTACTGGCGGAGACCATGGCAATAATATGGTTAAGGAACCACAGGCTGCTACTATTCTAATACCGTCTACTACACCTGCGGTCTATAAAAGCAAAGGCATAAGAGGTAGTAACCCGTCTGACTCGTCAACCAAACCCCTTTTGCTCCCAAGTAACGTTATCGGTGTTTCTGATTCTTCGATTAAATCTTCTGCTCTATCTACCGCTGCTAATGGAACATTATCGAAAAATAACAAGAGTAATTTAGCAACATCCACTGTTATAGTGCAGAAGGCCCCCTTGAATTCTAGCCAGCGCTATAATAAGATCTCACATGAGGACACTAGGCCTGTCAAACATCAAGGCCCTGCCTTACATCTTTTACCTGAGGCTTGTCCTTATGTTCTAGTTCTGGCTGGTATTCCACCCCTTAGGGAAGGACAAGGAGAATCGCGGGTCCAACTGCACAACAAGTGTATAGACTGGTTAACAAAGCATAAAGGTGTGGGTTATGATATATCTAACGAAATTTTATCCACAAGGCGAGTAACCTGGGTCGGTCCTCTCTTTAAAAATATTAATGGGGACTGTATTGTAATTAACTTTAGAAACCCAGGCACTGCAAAATTTTTGTTGAATAAAAACTTTGTTCGACATGGTATATCCACAGAGGTGACCCCCTTACCGCTAAATTACTTCTATCGTCCTCCACACAAAATGATGCAGCCCCCACCAGTTTTTCCGTTACATAATAGGTTTGCAATATTTAACGACCTGGAAACACTGGATTGACTGCCCTTTATCACCACTGAACCGGTTTCTGTGTGTTCTGTTATCGGCCAGTCAGTGGAAATACTTCCTGAGACATTCCCGTTAACACCAAAGACTTTTTTACCTGGTACACCATGTGAACAACAGGGCTATACTATAGCAAATTCTGTTTCAGGATCTGATCAGGGCCCATGTCCGAGTCTAGATAACATTTTAAAAATTCTCAGCTGGAATATTGCCGGTTTGAAGGCCAAGATGAATATCACTTCTTGGAAGGACTGGGTTAACTGTCATGATGTACTAATGTTCCAGGAAACCTGGTGTACCGATGATTTGCTATTTGAGGGGTATAGCTGCCATAATAGGACTGTTTTAGCCCCCCCGTTTGGTCGCCCAAGCGGTGGATTATCTATTTGGATAAAAATTACTGCGGAAGTTAAAGTTGATACACTTCTAACCAATAGTCCCAGCTTCATGGCATTATCTTACACCCAGAGGACTAGGTTATGTCTGATCAATTTCTATAACAATGACTTTTTGTCCCAACCTAATCATAATTTTAATCTTTTATTTGATTTTATCGATGAAATTGCAGATGGACAGAAATACGGGAAATTTGATGGTATCTGTCTAGGAGGGGACTTTAATGCTCATATACATTTAAGAAATCCCCCATGCAAAAGAGGTACAGAACTGTCAAATCTTCTCGCAACTAGAGACCTTGTAAATTGTATGGAATATGTAGGTATGGAAAACACTGCCGCCCCATTTCCCACTTTCATTGGTCATGGGGGCGGGACTACAATCGATTATGTTTTCGTTTCACCTCTAGTCGCTAATGCTTTAACAAAGGCTGAAGTGGTATGTAAAATTTATAGCGACCATTACCCAATTGTCATTCACCTATCGCTTGTGAGGGGCAAGTGTCTACGAAATGAAATAGGTGCCAAAAACTTGAAGGTATCAACTGACAAATTGAGGGTAATCTGGAAGGGCGCAGACAATAGGGGAATCCTAGCTGAAACTATTAAAAAACATCCAGTTCTGATCGAAAACTGTCTGAGTTCTGATGATTATGGGGCTAAAATAATTACATCATTCTCAGAACTCTGCTCTGTAATAAAAGGTGAGATTTCCAGACCAGCCTCTAGTAAAGCTGAGGAAACACCTAGATGGTTTGATGCCCTTTGTTCAAAAGCAAACAGGAAGTTGAGAGCTGCCCTAAAAGCTGAACCGAGGGACAGATCACAAATAAGACTGCTCAGAGCAGAGTATAAACATACCCTACGTAATAGATCTAATGAACTGCTTAAAAATCACTGGGGTTCCTTGGCACGCTCAGCCGAATTGAAAGATACTGCAGGGTTTTGGAAGGAAGTAAAGGAGATAAGATCTATAGGTTCTAATTTAACGGTAATTAATTGTAATATCACCGGTCCTATCTGGGTTGAACATTTTGCTAAAATCTATGCAACACCAGATAACCCTCCTTTGACTTTACCCCCCCTAAACCCACTCAATATCTTTGTATCTGAGGTTGAGGATGCCATATTAGAAAGTGCTGGAAATAAAGCGCCCGGTCCTGACGGGCTCTCGATTGACCAGTTGAAGTGTGAGCCTGACTTTTGGGCTCCACTATTATGTAATGTTTTTAATAATTTAACAAACGGGCAAATTCCAGAAACATGGTCTTGCAGCACAATCGTTCCCATTTTTAAGAAGGGTGACAGGCTGGATCCGGGGTGTTACCGCCCCATTTCATTAATTGATAACACCTTGAAAGTTTTGGGGCGGGTTATATTTAAAAGGATCAGAACTTGGGCAGATGAGAATAAGATCTTACATCCCAGCCAGCTTGGTTTCCGTAGTAGCGTTGGAACGGTGGAACAATGCTTAAACCTGAGCCTAATTATGGCAAAATATAACATTGCTAAGAAATCCCCTTTATATTTTGGCTTTATGGATTTGAGTTCCGCTTTTGATTTTGTTAATCGTTCCCGCTTATGGTCCACCCTCCTTGAGTATGGTTTAGACGATCATTTGGTCCACTTTTTAGCCTTTTTACATCGTGATTTAAAAGCATGTGTGCGTATAAATCAATCTGGTGAAGTTTCTGATGACATCAGCATTGGTAGGGGGGTCAGACAAGGGTGTGTGCTGGCTCCCCTCCTGTTTATTTTGTATATTAATAATTTAAGCAACTCTCTGGGTATTTTAACAAAAGATGTACCCCATGTGAATGGAGTCCCTATACCTACCCTTCTCTACGCTGATGATGCGGTCCTGATGGGCCGCACCCCCAAGGCACTTCGGACTTTAATTTCAGGATTTGTTCTTTTTATGGCCGATTTAGGCCTGACAACTAATTTTAAAAAATCCCTAATCATGAGCTGTGGCCCTAAAAATTATAAAATCGCCGAAATTAAATCAGGGTCAAATGTTCTGAAAAGTACCAGTACTTTCCCCTACTTGGGGTTGTTATTTTCAAACACTGGTTCGTGGCATGCACATGTATCTTATGCTAGGAATAAGTTGGGTAAAGCCATAAACTGTGTTATTTCTTTGAGGCAACCCAACCATGCAGACGTAATTACACCACTAGTTAAGATCTATCAAACCCAATGCATGCCAACTGGCACCTATGGCGCGGAGGTCTGGGGTTATACAAATTGTTCCCATATCCAAACGGAAGAAAATAGGTTCTGCCGGAAGGTGCTGGGGGGGGTCATTTGTTCCCCTAACTATGTGTGTCATAACGAATTAAACATCCCATACATAGAGGACTTTGTAAGATCCAGACCAGCACTCTTCTGGCTAAGGATATGGAATAACCCGGCTGCCATTCTGACCCGTGAAATAATTTTAGATTGCCTAAAATGCGACAGGGCATCCTGTATACCATGGTTAAAAGCGGTAAAAGATTGCCTTGAAAGTGTAGGGCAGGGTTCTCTGTTCACTACACCAAGTCTAATAAATCGTTCCCATAAGACCATTATTTTTAGGGCACTATATGACCTATATAGAGAGGAGCGGGAAAGGAAGAACTTGATTAAATGCACTGTTACAAAATATATGGGCTATTCTGAACCCCACATTAAACATCCTGGTCCACCATATAGGTATTTACGTCTGCACCTTGGTAGGTGGAATTGGGTTTACTGTTTCGTTTCCGAGATGGGAGTATAGTGAATTTACTAAATTTCCCTTTGGGTTACAATAAAAACCTAGAAACTCTAAATTGTCCATGTAACCCTAATATGAAACAGAGCCTTAAGCATTTCCTGTTCTTTTGTGGTTTTTATAAAAAACTTTCCGCCCATTATTTAATGCCTTATTGCAGAAAACATGAATTGACTAATTTTAAATTAGCCCTGAGGTATTTTTTATTATTGGGATCAGATGAAGTTATATTCAGGGTGAGCTGCTTTCTTAAAGCTGCTGTCAGATCACGAGTCACTTTAAATATTGAGGCAGAATAATTGCACACTGCATCTCTTTTATGCGTTTTAGTGAACTTTTAAGCTGCAAATTTTTAACTTGTGTATAATGCTGTTTTTAATATAATATGAAGGGACAAAATTTGTGTATAGATATGAAATTGAAAATTGATCTTGCTTGACCGTTCTTAGACTTGTTTTCCAGATGTCATTATTGTATTTAATTGTTTTGTTGTATTTTGTATGTACTTTTATGGATGTTTTTATTCCGAATAAAGATCATTTGACTTGACTTGAGTCATCTTACAAAGAAATTACAAAAGCTTGTGCAGCAAGTGTGCATCTCTCCGCCCTGCCTAATCTTGACCTGTCCTGTTTGACTACATTTCATCTAACCTACTTGCTCCCAGGACTAAACCAAGTGGTAGAAAAGTTAGTTAATAAATGTCTGTGGAATTTTCTGGAACGAACTCAATCTTACATCATACACAAACTGGCTTACGTCCTAAACACAGTACAGAGAAAGCTCTTGTGGCAGTGGAGGAAAAGGCAAACGGGAGAATGGATCAGGGGCAACTGTGGCTATTGTGCTCCTTGATTTTAGTGCGGCCTTTGATACTTTTGACCACTCTATACTTTTAGATAGAGTTGGTAGGGCCAGAATCGCAGGGAAAGCCCTGGAGTGGGTTGGCTCCTTAAAGGAATGGAAATACCAGGGCTTTGACAGACTGCTCCTCAAATATCTTCCCTGTGGCTTGTGGGGTCCTGCAGGGGTCCTCACTCGGCCCCACCCTGTTCAATGAAAATAGCAAGCAAACTATTTATATTAGTTAATTAAAACCATTACAAAAGATAAAAAACTTTAAAAATAGAGCAAGCATACATTTTTCTCCTGCAAATATATATATTTCAATGATCCTATACTAAACCTGGCAATGTTAGAAAAAAAGTACTTTAACAGCTGCATTATCTTGTCAGCAAAACATTTTTCATGAAATTAATGCTCGTGTACAAAAAGATGTAAACTAAAAACAGCAGATTGCTTACTTCATGTATAGTGATGATGGTCAAATCCAAAAAGGTTATAGCAATGGAAGAACCAGGTGTGCAGTGTATAACCAGTTATCAGCATTTAACAAATGCTAGCCTCTACAGCCATAAGACTTTTAGCTTTAAGATGATGTGGGATGCAGTTGCAATTACCTCGCAAGGGTTTTGGCCTGCCCGTCTAAAGTGAAGGTTTATGTTGTATATACGAGTTAAAAACCAATTTTAGTAAGTTTTAGTCAGTCTGACATAAAAACAATTTTAGAGTATGTTGTAAATAGCTAATTTTTGACATCTTTCATTTAATGAAGGATAGAATATATTTGAAAAGGGGTCCGATTCCCCAAGACGGATCTCCCTATCGATTTAAATGATAAAGTTCCACAAATTTAACCCATGGGAATGTGCAGTATTATTCATATTCCTAAGCCTTTTCCTAAAGAAAGCTGACCCAGAGAGCAGAGGTAATTAGTTCTAATTTTCCTTGTAAAGTAGTCAGTTAAAAGTTTCTAGACTTGGTGCCGCATTGAAGGGGATCAAGACGTGGCTGAATAGTGTCTCTAAGTTGTTTCACAAATTTCCCACAATGTGCAAGAATGGTAACATCAGACAGAGAGGCTAACTGATGAGGCCTCTTTGCAGGTGCGGGCCCCTTGCCTCAAGAATATTGGCCTGAGGAAGGCTCTCCTTTCTGCGGTCATGGCAAGACAGCAGAACAGACAAAGATTCTCATTTGTATTCGCATAATCTACATGTGGCTTCTTTGCACTGATTGGCCTGTGCCTGGTTGGAATCTGATGTTGGTAGTCCAAGACGACGCATTTACAGGAACTCTTCCCGTATTCCACGATTGATGGCGACAGCTAAGTAGGGCTGGGGTCCTGCAACCACGTACAAGGAGTTTAATGGGCATAGTATCTCCAAGAATTTTAGAGAAGCTTGATCTTGGTGAAATAAGGCGAAATGTACCGGTCTATTTAAGGTATTTTCCCATGCCAGATAGGAAATAGCATCCAGTCCAAGTGTTGCTCGATTTATTACAGGGGTTGCTATTGTGTTCTGTAATTGTCTGACTCTTTAATTTGTTATTAAGACTAACTGGACCGTAAAGGATTGCTGTTGCTTTCTTCTTTATTGCGCATTTATGGGTAGACTGCTGAGCGAATTCCGTGAACCATACCCACAAATAGTTATATTTGGGGTTGAGGTGATGGTCTTGGAGTCCACAGTGTATGAGAGCGCTTTCTTGTTCTTGTAGCGGCCAAATACTACTATTTTGGTCTTTGCCTGGGTTGATGGTCAGCAAATGTTTCTTATTGGATGCGTGAAGGCTAGTAAGTGCTTGCTGGAGGCCAACTTTCGTATGGTCCATGATGAAAATGTTGTCTGTGCACTGAAGAATGTTGAGCGGTCTGTGCCCCAAACTGGGTAGAGCAATGTTACCGTTTGCTAACCCCTTCCCCAGATCTGCTGTGTATAGGTTGAAAAGTAGGGGTGCTAGCACACAGCCCTGCTTTAAACCTCCCAAAGTCAGAACTTTGGGAGTGTGTGTGGTTGGCCCGACTGTCACTCCAACCCACATTGCAGAGTATAGGGAAGTTATAGCTCTTAAGAGGATGGATGGAACACGCCAGAGTGCTAACTTCTTCCACAGAGTTGGTCTGTCCACTTTGTCAAACGTTGCAGTGAAATCTATAAAGCAGCAAAAAAGTGGGAGTGGTTTATGTTGGGCAGCCTGCTGAATAAGAACAGCCAGTGCGATGATATGGTCTGTTTTGCCTACTTCTCCACGAAGGCGTGTTTGAAAAAATGGGAGCAGCTCATTCTCTGTAACCCAAGTTTCCAGCTCTTTAAAAAAATGCGCATAAGCTTTTGCCTCTAGATCTAGCAGGGCCATTAGGTGATAAGGGGCTGGCATTGAGGGGTCTCCTTTCTTAAACATCGGGCATAGAGTGGAACCTCAATGCTTCTGGGATTTGCCCTGAACTGAAAGCAAAATTGAAAAGCGCAGTTGAAAGGGCTACCCACTCCTCTGGTGCGCATTTTAAGATACCAGCTGGAAGACCTTTGGGGCCTGGCGCTCCGTCACCTTTCATGTTTTTAATGACTCTCAGCGTTTGTGATGTTGGAATTAACTCCAGTTGGCCCTCTGGATTCTGCAGGGTGGGCCCTACTATCTCCATACAGGTTGCAATTGCACTGTACCGAGGGAATTGGTCCGACACGTGCCTCTTCCATCCAGCTTCCGAGACTCCGTTTTCCCCCGTTGGATAGGCTGCTTTTAGTTCGTTAACATATCTCCAGAAGCAGGCAGATGACCTCTCCTTGAGCATCCTTTGTAACACTAACCATTCCTTTTCTTGAAGAGCTGTCTTGACATCCGAGACAATTGTTTTTAGTATTTATCATGAATCTTTAACCATTAAAAAGTTTTTATGCGTGCAATTTGATTTGCATTGACAGAGGCTTTTCCTTAGATTTTTTGCGTTGTAAGTTGATACACTGGTTATCCAGCTGATTATGGAGGGTGCTCCAGGGTGCCTTAGTGAGGTAGTAAAAGATGCGGGAGCCAAGAATGGAGTCTAATAATTCTTTAGTTAGTCCCTCCTATTGATTTGAAATTGCCGCCCCAGTAAGTTGTTATTATTGGTCAACTACTTATGCCATGTAAGCACCTGAGCAGATTGTGTGGGACGCCATTTGATTCTCCAGACTAGGGTCTTTGTTTCTGCTCCTGTTGAAGTCCCTACTCCCTGATAGCTATCTGCTATTGGCATCCCGAGTTCCAATATTAACAATAGGGGGTTACTGTCACTTTCCTCGCGGTTTATTTCAAAGTTAAGCACGTTGTCTGCCAGATGAAGGTCATAAAAATGTAGTCTATTGTTGATAGGCTCTTGAAGTAAAACAGGCCTTGCTTTGAGTGTCTGCGCGTGACTTCGCTTGGTCCGCCGACCTTAGGTATAAAGAGGCAAGTAATCTGTTAACTTGTTCCTGTTCTTTGTTCAATTGAGCCTTCTCTGGATCTATTAACAGGGACTTAATATTAAAATCCCAAGGCGATCACTGCTTCTTGAGAGGGAGGAGTAAGAATAATTTCTTCTAAGCTGGTGCACAGGCAGTCAATTTCGCTTGATTTCGAGGGACAAAATAGAAGTTAATGAGAAGCAGAGGGAAGGCTATCTGACCAAACATAAGCCCATTTATTACTGCAACTTGCAGTCCCGAGTTGTTTTGGTTATAAGGGGTCACCTTAATTTGGTATCTGTTTGCTTTACAAAGTGTGAAATGCCCCCCGATGGCCTCCCAAATAAACTTATGTGTAGCAGATTTGAAGAGTTCGTAAAAGCCATATAATACTGTGGGGGGTTAGCTCCCAAGTTTCTTGTAAACAGATGATGTCGCTGCTTAAGTACGCTCATTCAGATTTCGATGTCAAGGTGGATTTCAGTCTCGCGACATTCTATGAGATTTCGTTCTGCAGACAGGGCAATTGTAACCAAAGATCTTGGGTTACGCTAGGAATAGGTTAGGGTAAGCCAACCTCCACAGAGGAATGAAGGCCGTAGCCGACTGGATGAAGGACAGCAGACTGAAGCTGAATTCAGACAAGATGGAGGTCCTCATTCTCGGACCCACCCCATCAGCCTGGGACGACTCCTGATGGCCCACATCGCTAGGCACAGCCCCGGAATCCACAGACAACGCACGCAACCTGGGGGTCATCATCGACTCCAACCTCTCCATGACCAGGCAAGTCAACGCCGTCTCCGCGTCCTGCTTAAACACCCTCAGAATGCTCCGCAGGATCTTCAAATGGATCCCCTCCAACACGTGAAAATCCGTCACCGAGGCCCTCATCACCAGCAGACTGGACTACGGGAACGCCCTGTACTCAGGAACAATAAGCTCCTGAGACGACTGCAACGAATCCAGAACGCCTCGGCACGACTGATCCTCGACGTCCCCCGACGCAGCCACATCACACCCCACCTAAGAGGCCTGCACTGGCTCCCCGTCAACAAGAGGATCACCTTCAAACTCCTCATCCACGCACACAAAGCACTACACAACACCGGACCTACATACCTCAACAACCGACTCAGCTTCCACACCCCCACCCGAAGCCTCCGCTCAGCCAACCTCGCCACAGTCCCTCGCATCCGGAAAGCCGGCGGCGGCAGATCTTTCTCCTACCTCGCCGCCAAGACCTGGAACACTCTCCCTACCAGTCTACGACAGACCCAGGACCTGCTGGCCTTCAGAAGACTTCTCAAGACCTGGCTCTTCGATCAGTAGCGGGCCCCCCTCCCCCCAGCGCCTTGAGACTCTCACGGGTATGTAGCGCGCTTTAGAAATACAGTGATTGATTGATTGATTGATTGGGTGCTGCTCTGAGAGTTGGACCGCTGATTCCGGCCTACGAGATTCTGAGATCTTAGCTGACAACTAACATGTCTGTGGTTGTTAATGTAGTATACTACCAAGGAGATTGATGCTTTTGAATTAGTTGGCAGCCAGTCTTGCGTAGGGCCCCATGCACCCTGCGCTGTACTGTGGGGTCCACAAAAGTAATACATGCAGATATTTTGGTGGGTATAGTTTTTGAAGCTCAATGCCCCATCCCTCAAAGGTATGTGCTTCTCTCAGAATGGCATCTCTGATGGCAGTAGATCCCCATTTGGTAATTGCTGTCTCTGAAGACCCTTTTCCAGGAGCTTGAGCAAATCTTATGAAAATGAGATCAGCTGATACACATTTTCAGTAAAGGAATGTGCTGTAGTAAACCAAGCATATTTCGTCTGTTTAGTGTCCACGGGCGGAAAGGAGTACAGCAGGCCTGAGCTCCACTCACGACGAAAAGAGTCGCCGAGCTATAGCTGCCTTGGATACTCCAGAGCGCAGTATTGCAGACACTGCACGTTCTCTTCGGAGGCAAACAAATCTAACCAAGGTTCTCCCCACTGATGAAAGAGACCTTGTGCCACTTCCGACTGGAGACGCTATTCGTGATCTGCTAGGCATCGAGGGCTGAGTTAGTCTGCCCTAGCGTTCAGAGAAGTCAAACCACCAGAGTTATGCCTTGCGGTTCCTGCCATGTCTAGCGGCGCAAGGCCTCTCGACAAATGATCCATAACCCCATCCGCCCTGCTTGTTGCAGTACCACATGGCGGTAGTGTTGTCTGTGAACACCTGCCCTAGCTTTCCCTCAACAGTGGGAAGAAATGCTTTCAATACCAATAAAATCGCTTGGAGTTCCAGCAAATTTATGTGGAGCCCGACTCCGCCGGATAACAGTGTCCCCTGGTCTCTAACTCTTCCTGATGGCCACCCCATCCCAGAAGTGACGCATCTGGTCTGGTTGTGGAAGGGCAAGGGGTCTGCCGTCTACACAATAACGGTTTGTCAACCACCACTGCAGATTTATCGCAGTTCCTTCTGAGATATGAACCACATTTGTGAGATTTCCCTGATGCTGTGCCCACTGGAACTTCAAGTCCCACTGCAGAGCCTGCATACGCCACATGGCATGTTTTACTAACAGGATGCAGGAGGCCATGAGGCCCAACAGCCTCAGAGTGAATCTACGATAAAGGCCAAAAACCTTGGATTCATAACCTGCATATCCTGGAGTTGCTGCTCGGGAGGATAGACCAGAAACTGCACTGTGTCCAGAACAGCACTGATGAAAGGGAGAGTCTGAGAAGCAGTCAAGTGTTACGTTCGCACGGTTATTGAGACCCCAGCGAATGCAGGAGGTTCGCCGTAGTCTGAAGGTGGGTGACGACAGCCTGGGGAGAGGACGCCTTCAACAGCCAGTTGTTGAGGTAGGGTAAGACCGACATCTCTAACCTGTGCAGTTGACCAGCGAACACCGGCATCACCTTGGTGAACACCCAAGGTGCATGGTAAACTGAAATTGCTCGTGGCCTACCTTGAGCCGCAGGTAACACCTGTGGCCTGGCAGGATGGGGATGTGAAAATGCACATCCTGCAGGTCCAACGCTACCATCCAGTCTTCTTGGTCTAAGGCAGACAAGACCTGAGCTAGAGTGAGCATCTTTAATTTCTACTTCTTGAGGAAGAGATTGAAGAATATCTAAAATGTGCCAAAACCCTTTCTTCTTCTTCGGAATCATAACATAGCGGGAATAACAGCCACTGCTTACCTCTGAACCTGGGACCCTTTCTATAGCTCCCTTGACCAAGAGAACTGTAACTTCCTCCTGGATCAATTTTAAATGATCCTCCGTCAGCCGTTCCTGATTTGACAGAATGGGAGGAGGAAAAGAAAGGAAAGGCAGAGAGTAGCCCCTCCTGAATGATCTGCAAGACCCCACTTGTACGATGTTATGGACCTCCATGGGGGGAGGAGATGATAGATTCTCCCGCCAAATGGAGTGGTGAGGTCTTGCAGAGTCAGACTAAGAGTGCTTGGAGGCTGTGCCTGTAGAAGGCAGGTTGGCCGACGAGTTCTGGCTTCCATTCCTAGGTCTGAATGAGCCGCATCCACAATGCTTGGGAGGCCTGCTCAGGACAGTGGCTGGGATAGGGCTGACGTGGCTTGAAACCCCTTCCGTTGCCACAAACGGGGCGAAGGGTAGTTTGGCCACAAGTAGTAGAAGAGGCCCAAGGATATGACCATAGCTCGGGAGTCCTTGACCCTCACCAGGGCCGAATCTACCTTTTCTCCAAAAAGGCAGGTTCCATCAAAGGACATGTCCATCAAATTTGCCTTGACATCACCCGAGAAGCCAGTTGTCCTAAGGCTGGTGTGGTCCCTCAAGGCCACTGTCGTGGAAATTGACGTACCTAGCGTATGTGTCGTATAAATGCCACAACTTATGGCAACTCTGCTGTCCTCAACTGCCTGAGAGAGCACAGCCCATGCCTTCTCCAGGACTTGTGGCTGCACTTGCGTAACCGTCTCCCAAAGGGAGTGGGAGAAACAACCCAATAAGCATGCAGTATTCA
Organism: Lissotriton helveticus; assembly: GCF_964261635.1. Lineage (NCBI taxonomy): Eukaryota > Metazoa > Chordata > Amphibia > Caudata > Salamandridae > Lissotriton > Lissotriton helveticus. The sequence goes on from NC_136057.1 coordinate 828,642,638, forward strand.
CCAACCGCAACTACCAGGCTGGAGGAAGACAACATTTCCTTCCCAAATGATTCCAGCCTCTTGGAATCCCTATCCAGAGAAGTGGAAGTGAATGTGCCGAGTGACGTAGAGGCCGGCATCCCCAAACTTTCAGGGGTGGGTGTTGGCTGAGGAACTTTGGGTCGCCTGAAGCTGGGCAATGGCAGCGTGCAATTGTCCTATTCACAGGAACCCCAGTGCTAGTCTTGGACCACGTGCATAGAAGGACATTAGTAAGTGCTTCATTAAAGGGTAAAAGGGGTTCCGAGGTGGAAGCCCCAAGCTGAAGTACTTCAGTCAGAAGGTTAGTCCTGACATCCACTGAGGGCAGCTCCAGTCCAAAGACCTCAGCTGCCCTCTAGACCACCATGGCATAAGATGCCCCCCTCCTCCATAGCCACAGTTGGAGGAGAGAGCATGCCAGTATCTGAATAAGTATCAAGTCCACTGGCTTCCTCAAGTTCCCCATACCAGTCCAACTGCTCTTCAGAGTCATTCTGGTGTTTCAGAGGGTCCATTGAACCCCTGGTTTCAATCGGCGTCAGAATCAAGCAATGTCGTTATGACTCAGTGTTGTTGTGGATAAGGATGGGGCTGGCACCGCAGGTGGGCACCGGTGCTGCCAAAGGCATCGTCTTTGGGTCCAACACCGGGGGAGGTCGGGGTGGCACAACTGGCGTAGAACCAGATCCAAGATCGGATCTTTGAGGCCCTATCAGCGCTGTGGCCGAGCCAACAGCAGCAAATCAGACGGGACCCCTTCCAACCCCGTGGGCCCCAAGGCTCATAAGAAGGGTCGGCCTGCTCAAATTTGATAAGCATGGCCTCGTAGAACTCTGATATAAGTGGTGGTTGCTCCAGCTCCCAGAAAAGGAGGGAGGAACAACGTCAACCCTGGCTCTGGCTCTACAGCACTGTGTCTAGACTGTCAGTGCTCCTTACCTCCTTTGTCGACAGACGACAGTCGAGGTGAAGATTAAGTGCGCTTGGATGACGACTTCTTGTGTCTCTTCCACGAGTGTCCCGATGACCTCGAGAGGGACGAAGAGGACTGAGACACCAGAGGCAAACGAGGTGGGGATCGGTGACCGACATCATATAGAGACAAGACCCGCACGGCTTAAACCCGGTCTTCCTCAAGGACACCCTTGCACACAATTAAAAGAAAATGGAATTTGACAAAAAGGTAAAAAAAAAAGCCTTCCAAAAAGCAGCCAAGGGGTAGCTCTTCTCGGATCGGCGCGGAAAGAAAAGAACTGACGTCCACACACCTGGGTGGCGACTATATAGGTGCCGCGACGTCATAACAGACGCCAACGATGCAGACATCATGCGGAGCTGAATGGAGCCAACCAACAGTGCGCACAAGGGGTACTGATCAGCAAACGTTTCTGGACCTAGCCGGACGCATGCAAAATGCAAAGGTAAGGAATCTGCAGCTAGAAATCTCTATCAGATAATTAATGTACAAGTACAACAGACTGTGGGGCAAGAAACACCCCTGCCACATGCCTCTGCAGAGGGGGATAGTTCATCTCCCCGTCTACCCCAGCGAACTTGTGTGTAGTTTACGTCGTGACCTCGATAGACTTGAAGGATTTCAAAAATAAATATCTGGGAACTAGACAAATGCTGTCATCAGGTCAAAAAACACTACATATAAATGGTCTTTTTATCAATTTGATATATTTCTTAAAAAATCAGAGTGAGCCTGAAAACTCGATCAACAGTGCTGGTGATTGACCTAAAACAAGTCTGGAAAGGGGAAAGGAGGACTCCTGTCTCAATGATCCATTGTACCAGTTTGTTTAGGAGCTGCCTGCGCAAAACCTTTTGCAGGTTGTCCAGCAACTTTATAGGCTTAAAAATACTAGGGATAACTGACCCACACTTTTCTGTAGACAGAAATTATCTCCGCACCATGCCACTGGAATGGCTGCACCAGCAACTATTACTATCACGTTTTGATGATTCTACTGTAGCCTGTGTGTCAGTAATGGAAAATGACAAGTGCTCTAGTAGCAGACTATAGGCACTCGCCAGTGAATTAGACTCATTGTGCTGGCTATGCCCTGTATTAGACTCATTTGCATACAATTGCGCCAAATTATTTACCAATGTGTCAGGAAGAATATAGTGATTGCTTGTGGTGCTTCCTTTTCTACGGCCAGGGGCTATAATATGCCAGAAGCTAGATGCATCTCTGGATTTAGCTGCCTTGACGAGGTCTGCCTAATTAGTCACCTCCCTGGTCAATTTACTTGTACTTCAGACTCGCTTATAATTTGACCTCAAAGCTCTTACAGAATTTTATTGCTTAAATAAGTATGTTTTGCTATTCATCAATCCTAGATATAAAAAAGGGTTATTATTTGGTATTTTTTTACTATCACTAGGCGCATACAAGAATCATTCCTTTAATTTGGTATATCCAACACTCATCTTGAACACCCCAACCCACAGGACCACAATTCTTAACTGGGAATGGATTGATCACGGTTTCCCGCCGCCAGCCCTTATTACAGGGCACAAACTCTGGCACTCGAGGGACACACGCAGGCAGAGCCCGGGTGAAGTCCCGGCTAAGGGCGGGCCAGTCTGCGCCCGGAGGAGGATGGACTCGGCCAACCCTATTTTACCTGAACCCATCTTCAGATACTGTCCCTGCACTACCTGCTTCAGGTGCTGTCCCTGCGCCGACTGCTGACCATGCGCCGACTGCTGACCTTGCCCCTGTGCCCCCTGCTGTCCCTGCGCCTCCTGCTGCCCCTGCACTGCCTGCTGTCCCTGCCCCTGCACCGCCTGCTGTCCCTGCCCCTCAGCCACCTGCGGTCCCTGCACCTGCGCTGTAGGTGTTCCTGCGCTGCCTGCTGTCCCTGTGCTCCCTGCTGTCCCTGCCCCTGCACTGCCTGCTGCCCCTGCACTGCCTGCTGCCCCTGCACTGCTTGCTGTCCCCGCCCCAGGACTGCCTGTTGTCCCCGCCCCAGCCCTGCCTGCTGTCCCCACCCCAGCGCTGCCTGCTGTCCCCGCCCCAGCGCTGCCTGCTGTCCCTGCTCTGCCTGCCGACCCTGCGCTACTGCTGTCCCTGTTCATACGCTATCTGCTCCACATCCATATCCAACTCCCTGGTTCACTAGGACTACCTATCAGAACCACAATTGGAGGCTGCCGCACGGCCTAGCCTCCCTTCTGCCCGATGGTACCGCCAAGGAACTCATGGAACTGGACCCTGCATGTCGAAACAGTTGCGTCTCCTCCTCCCCACAATCCATCAAGGGAATCTTGACCTGCAGACAACCTATGAAAGATCATGGACCACTCTTCCCCACCACGAGACCAAGAACACCCAGCAACTGCTTCAGTGTACCCTGCTTAACACGCGTTCACTCTGTAAACACGCCACAGAAACCTGGGACACCATCCCACCCTTTGTGTAAATGTCCAATTCATCACCGAAACTGTGCTTAACCCCTCCTCGAACCCCGACATCAGCACTGCCACTCCCGAAGGCCTACAGACCCATCCCCAATCTCATTGCCCCACTAACAATCGGCTCTCACCACTACCTCTTACTAGACGACCTCAACTTACAAAATGATGACCCCTACGATGCCAACTCAATCGCTCTCCTGTGGAACCTGAACATCAGTCTCATCGAACTGCTCTTTGAACCCATGCACAAAGCCAGACACAAAATCAACCCCATTTTCACCTCCAGTGAAAGAATCAAATTCAGCCACACCACAGAACTCTCCCGGACTGACCACACCATCGTACCACTTTACCATCACCGACAGAATCGCCCCACTGAAACCTACAAAATCCAACAAGACCTTCAAACATGTCAGCTGGTACACCCCAGAACTCAGGACCACCAAGCACAACTGCCATCAACGGGAGAAACAATGGTGCACCACCAGGAATCCAGCAAAAGGAGCAGCTCAGAAAACAGCCCTCAGCAACTATCAGTGACACATCAAAAAGCCAAGAAAGCAGCCAACACCACCCCCATCAACTTCCCCGGCCAACCACACAAAAGAACTCTGCAAAATAGTCAAAGAATCCTCCAACCCGGCACCATCCACCCCTCCCAAGAACTCTACAACACCCTCTCAGACTACTTCCACAGTGAGATCGCCGATATCTAGAATTGCAACCTCCAATCCACCCAATGACCAACTAATCAGCGTACATCAGCCAAACCATTAATCAATCAATCAATCAAGGCATTTTTATAGCGCGCTACTCACCCAGAGGGTCTCAAGGCGCTTGGGGGAGGGGGGTCCGCTACTGCTCGAACAGCCAGGTCTTGAGCTGCTTCCTGGAGGCGAGGTGGTCCTGGGTGAGGCGGAGGTGGGTGGGGAGGGAGTTCCACGTCTTGGCGGCCAGGTAGGAGAAGGACCTTTCTCCCGTGGTGGCTCTTCGGATGCGGGGGACGGCGGCGAGGGCGTGGCTGGCCGATCGGAGCTGGCGGGTGGGAGTGTAGAAGTTGAGGCGGTTGTTGAGGTATCTTGGGCCTTGGTTGTGCAGGGCTTTGTGTGCGTGGGTGAGGAGTCGGAACGTGATTCTCTTGTTGATCGGGAGCCAGTGCAGGTCTCTCAGGTGTCCGGAGACGTGGTTGTGTCGGGGGATGTCCAGGATGAGTCTTGCTGAGGCGTTCTGGATCCGCTGGAGTCTCTTCTGGAGTTTGGCAGTGGTTCCGGCGTAGAGGGAGTTGCCGTAGTCCAGTCGGCTGGTGACGAGGGCCTGGGTGACCGTCTTCCTAGTCTCGGTGGGGATCCACCTGAAGATCTTGCGTAGGTTGGCTCTGGCGGTGGCGGGGTTGTTGGTGAGGGAGAGATCAGCTGGGTGTCGTCGGCGTAAGAGATGATGTTGAGGTTGTGCTGGCGTGCGATGGCCGCAAGGGGGCTCATGTAGACATTGAAGAGGGTGGGGCTGAGCGATGAACCTTGGGGGACTCCGCAGATGACTTCGGTGGCCTCTGATTTGAACGGGGGGAGGCGGACTCTGTGTTCTTCCGGCGAGGAAGGAGGTGATCCATTCTAGTGCCTTCTCTTGGATTCCGACATGGCTGAGGCGCTGTACTAGGGTGCGGTGGCAGACAGTGTTGAATGCTGCGGAGAGGTCCAGGAGGATGAGGGCCGTTGTTTCCCCGTTGTCGAGCAGGGCTCGGATGTCGTCGGTGGCGGCAATGAGGGCAGTCTCGGTGCTGTGGTTGGCCCGGAAGCCAGACTGCGAGGGGTCGAGGGATCCATTCGTCTCGAGGAAGGCGGCCAGCTGCTTGTTGACTGTCTTCTCGATGACTTTGGCCGGAAACGGGAGGAGCGAGACGGGGCGGTAGTTTTTGAGTTTGTTGGGGTCCGCTGATGGTTTCTTCAGTAGAGCGCTGAGTTCGGCGTGCGTCCAGCTCTCCGGGAAGGTTGCGGTGGCGAAGGAGGTGTTGATGATGTCTCGTAGGTGGGGCGCGATGATGGAGCCGGCCTTGTTGAAGACGTGGTGAGGGCAGGGGTCGGTTGGAGATCCGGAGTGGATGGAGTTCATCGTGCGAAGGGTTTCTTCGGTGTTGATCGGGGTCCAGGCGTGGAGGGTGGTGGTGGGGGGTGGCGGTGCGGTCGTGGGGAGCATTGACTGTGTGCTGAAGCTGTTGTGTATATCTGCGATCTTGTTGTGGAAGTAGGAGGCGAGGGAGTTGCAGAGGTCTTGCGATGGGGTGATGTCGTTGTTTCCGGCGCTGGGGTTGGAGAGCTCTTTGACGATTTTGAAGAGTTCCTTGCTGTTGTGTGCGTTGTTGTCTAGTCGCTCCTTGAATGCGGTTTTCTTGGTGGTGTGGATCAGTTGGTGGTGTTTTTGGGTGGCGAGCTTGAGGGTGGTCATGTTGTCTGGTGTTGGGTCTCTGCGCCAGGCTCTCTCGAGGGTTCGGCAGTTCTTCTTGGAGCTCTTGAGTTAGTCGATGAACCATGGTGCTTTCTTACTGCCGGGTCTGCTGGGCGGGGTCCTCAGTGGGGCGAGGTCGTCTGCGCAGTTGCTGATCCACCTCGTGAGGTTGTTGGCGGCCTAGCTGGGGTTCGCTGAGCTGGCGGGGGGGTCCTGGCTCAGGGTTGCGACGAGCTGGTCGGCTGTGATCTTGTTCCAGCTTCCAGCATTACCACCTGGTTTCAGCCAACCTCCTCGACTACCTCAGCAATCGTGTCTTCCATTCACTCCGAGTTACCCCCGACAGCCTAAAGACAGCCTCTGCAGATCACAGCAATCTAAAGAAATATTGTCCAATCTCCCTGCTCCCCTACCCGGCCAAAGTACTCCAGAAAGCCATCAACCAGCAGCTCACCAAATTTGTGGAACAAAACCACCTAATGGATGCCTCACCATCAGGATTTCGTTCCAGCCACATCATAGACTGCACTGATCGCGTCACAGACTACATCAGAACACTCCTTTATTGTGGAGAAATGGTGGCCCTGATGCTCTTCGACCTCTGTGTGGCGTTCAACACCGTTTCCAACACCGTCATCAACAGACTCTACAACGTAGGCCTATAGCAAGACGCCCTCAAGTGGATCGCCTCCTTCCTTACAGGACGCACACAGAGCATCAGACTGCCTCCCTTCACCTCTGCACCCAAAGACATCCTAAGCGGCGTACCACAAGAATCATCCTTCAGCCCCACCCTGTTCAACTTCTACATGCCCCCCTCGCAGACGTCGTCAGATCCCAGTGACTCCACAATCTCCTATGCAGATGACACTCAACTGATCCTCTTGCTCACCGAGGACCCCTCCAACACCAAAACCAGCATCCGTGACGCCATGAGCGATGTAGCCAAATGGAAGAGTGACCACTACCTCCAACTGAACTCAAACAAAACTGAAGTAATGATCTTTGGGATCAACACTTCTACATGGGACCACAGCTGGTGGCCTACAGAACTCGGACCTACACCCACACCAACCGACTATGCAGGCATCCTAAACAGCCAAATAACCATGAAACGACAAGTCAACGCAGTCACCTCCTCCTGATCCACACACTTCACATGCTCCGCACAATCAGATGGATCCAAGCCAGCACCAGAAAGATCGTCACTCAGGTCCATTACGCCAGGTGCCTCGGCAACCCTCTCTATGCCGGCATCTTCACCCAGCTCTTCAAAAACTCTAGACCATACAGAACGCGGATGCCAGACTCATCCTGGACCTCCCCAAACAAACCCACATAGGGCTCCACCTGAAAGACCTCCACAGGCTCCCCATCCAGTAGAGATGCCAGTTCAAGATGCTCATGCATGCCTACAAAGCCCTCTTGACCTAGGACCTGCCTACACCATTCAACAAAACTTCCACCAACCCTCTGAACACCTGCACTCCTCTTCACTTGCCCTTGCACACCCCACTTACATCCATCACAGCGGTCGCCGCTACTTCTCCTACATCGCTGCCAAGACCAGTAACAACTTTCTCCTCTAGCTCTATACAGTACACTTGCAGGCAGACTTCAGAAAGACTCAATACCTGGTTCTTCGACGGAAACAGCACCCATATACCCCTAGAGGACAGTGTAGCGTTTTACAAATTCTGTTTGACTGATTGATATGCAGGGAACAATGGATCTCTGCAATAGGGATTTTGTTGCACGAAAAGTCTGCATAGGGAGCTACTGCTACAAAAAGTTACTGGGAATACTAGTCAGAGTTCCCACATTAGCTAACATTCTTGGGGATTTGATTAACCTACGCTTGTTCCCAATTTGTGGATGTATTATGGTTGGTCCAAAATACTCAGACGCAACTGAAAGAATAGAACTGCTCATCGTCAAATGCAGGGCGTTATGATCACTATCAGTTCTAGGAACCATATTTAAGGTGGTCATTTTATCACAGTTCCCAACATCTAATAAAAAAGTAATCAATTCTACTACTCTAGTTCCCCCTTGAGAAAATGGAATGCCTTGCTTTTTTCAGACTTGGGCTGCCAGTTATAACCACATATGTCGTGGGTAAGTGTCAATGAAAGTTGTCTGGTTCCCAACGTACACCTGACCTGTGTATTAAGTACAAGCAAAGGGATTCTCTTCTTGTTTCATCCTCCTCTCCATCACCATAAACATGCATTCCAGTGGATCAAATATGAAATTAAACTCCCCTCCAAACAGCGGGGTCTTAGTACTATTGAGTTAGGTAACAAACAGTTATTCAGCGCCAAGATGCCCTTCTAGGTGAACGTGCACTTTACAAATACAGCGAAGGAAACCCTCAAAATATCGAGGGAGTCAAAGGGTAATATTTTTATCTTACAATTCACAGTAATATTTACTCATTAATTTGCCCACCGGAAGCCCGTCAGCGGATTATGGCAATGCATTATTGTAAAACCCTGCCTCTATTCAGGTTCGGTTAGCCATATTTCCAGCCACTCTGGATCGATTAACGTTTGCCTTAAACCTGCCACTTTCCATGACATGCGGTATAAGCAGTGCAGGCCTCAAGGGTCCATGGAAGTGATTTGTTCTGTGAACGTGACATTATTAGTGACTTCCCCATGACATCACTTATTTGCCGGAAACTTCCCAGTGAGCCTGAATATAGGGGCATTAAGTATGTTTGCCTTTATGGCAAATGACTCTGGCTCCAGATAATTATGAGGTCGACATGATGGTGCCAGGGTTTTAATATTATCTATCAGTCAATCATTGGAACTTAGGGTAAAAGTCACTGGATTTACCCTAAGAGAAGAACCACTGTGCCCGACGGTAGGGGAGTTAGGTGAATTAATCTGTCCCTGGGACAAACTCACCGAATAAGGGGTTCAACTTTAATGGGGTCCTTAGAGGGTTAGGATGGATAGTATGTGCTTCCAATGATTCCAGCCCATTTACCATTTCTAGCTCCTTGAGGTTTTTTTTATAATATTCTTTTGTTCCTATCTTCTAGATATTTACACAGTATTCAGAATGGCTATTTTAAAATATTTTTTTATGAATTACTATCATCCCTCATGTGCCTTTCCAACGCTGGGAATTTAGACATGTAAGCCGTTACCCCTCGCTTACTATCTTCCCTCCAGTCCAATCTATTATAGAGGTTATTAGTATGAGCTTCATTATTGGAGTGTACGTGCAACCTCCCTGGCCTAACTCTCTTTCCCTTCTCTCAAGAGTCCCCTGCTGTGGTATTGTGTGGACCCTGATTCACAAAGGTAAACTTAGATTTGTGTGTACGTTTACACTTGCTGTACTAACTTTACTACTGTTTTGGTAATAAACTGGTAGTGCAATTTTACTGCTAGTAATTTTACGAGTGTAGTACATTTAAACTCAGTTTGTGAATGCCAAAAAGTAGTAAAGTAACAACAACAAGTGTCAATTTACACAAAAGTTTAAGTTGACCTTTGTGCATCAGGCCCTGAGGCAGATGTGAAACAGCTAGCTGAGAACCTACTTTGCTGCTTGTAGTGCGATTGGTGTTACAATGAATCACGTTAAGAGAGATTGCTAGTGTTCCTTCTAGGCACATTAGCATCATAGCCATAGAGATGTGAATTAATATTAGTCAAGGATGGATTGGGTTTCGGTCTTGAGGACAGGGGGAAAACAGCCTTCCTCAAGCTTGTGTTAGGTTAATCGGGGCTGGTAGAAGGCCTATGTATAGTTACATTAATCAGCACTTCTTGCAACCTGGAGGCTAAGTTCTGAACCAAACATTTCACCTATTGTAGCTTGTCGGCCAAGGTGTCAATTCTGGTCATTAGACAAGCTGTTGCAACCTCTCCTTTAATGTTGTTCTGTTCGACACTTAATGAATTAGTTTCACTTGGTTCCAGGGACAGAAGAGGTGAAAAGCGGTTCTAATATTCAATGAAGGGCACGGCTATGTCTGTGTTATAAGATGGAAGGATATGCATTTGTGTTTTATCAATACGAGTAACAGAATTCAAACCAACTGCAGCCTCAGAGATAGACAGCGGTCCAACCATCACAAAAGGAGTAGAGGGTTTGATGGACCTGTTATTTAAAGAGCTTCAGGGCTTTTTCCTGTATGTTTTTTAGGTGCAGAAGCAGGTTATCTTAATGTACGAGTTACTTACCTTCGGCAACAATGTATCTGGTAGAGACGTTGGCGAGCCGCAGATTCCTAAGCTTAGAATATCCCCAAGCGTCAGACTGGATCCGTAATTTGTTTTGCAGCAGCACCTCTGGGGACGGCCACACAACCCTGCCCTGACGTCGTCCACGTACATGACGTCAGTGAGGTCATATAAGTCCCACACCGGGCGTGCTGGTGTCAGTTTCCTTCTGAGAAACATTTCCGCGGCACAACGCGGAGCCACCAAAATAAACGGTGAAAGTATTGGAACAGTGCGCGAGGGATGAAAATCCATGAATAAAGAAAGAGGACGGTGCAAGACACCATCGTAAAAGAGAGAATTAGACACTGCCGACCTATAAGTAAAAAAGCTGTTAGAAAGAGTCCCGCAAAGGGGTGAAGACCATTTCCCAAGTGCAACAAGGGAAGAATATCTCAACAGAAAGAAATAGACTGCGATTACCATGTAGAACTGTGTCGTCAAGCAAGAACGGAGAATGGAAAGAACAAGTGACCACTACAGGAATGTATAAAAAGACGGGCATTTCCCCTATAGTAATGGAGGTGTGAAACAGAGCACAACAGATCCCCAAAGAAGACGACTATAGAGGAGACCAAAACCCTGAGTCAATAGAGAAGGCAGAAGGAGGGTAAGGGAACAGGAGAGGAAAAATAATCTCCTAGTGATGGTGAATGAAAAGACACCATTTTACAGGAATGAAGCCCCTTAGAGGGAGTTCGCTGTATAAGGCAATTCTCAAAGGGGCGCAACAATGTGAGCACCCGTGAGAGAAAAACCAATGGCAACTGAAAAAGGCCAGTGGGAAACGCACAAGTTACTACCTGTGTAAAGATATATCTGTAAGAGACATGATGGGTGACGACTGCTTGGGGCGAGCCCGCCTTCAACAACCAGTCGTCGAGGTAGGGGAAGACTGACACCCCTTACCTGAGCAGGTGAGCTGCGACCGCCATCACTTTTGTGAACACCAGAGGGGCGCAGGTAAGGCCGAAGGGGAGCACGGCAAACTGAAAATGCTCCTGGCCTACCGTGAACCTCAGGTAACGCCGGTGGGCCGGCAGGATGGGGAAAGTGAAAATATGCGTCCTGCAAGTCCAACGCTCCAGGGTCGAGGGCCCAAGACCTGAGCCAGAGTCAACATCTTGAACTTCTCCTTCCGGAGGAAGCGACTGACGTTCCTGTGGTCCAAGATGGGTTCCAAGATAGGGCACAAGCCCCCCTTGTCCATCGCAGCAAGCAGGGGCGCCCCTTCCATGGCTGCGAAAGGTATGAAAAGTAGATGTGGCCGCGCGTGCGGCAGAAAGGCCCAAGGACTTGGCCGTAGAACAAGACTTCTTAAAACGCTCCAGCGCACTGTCGGACTTATCACCAAACAGGTGAGAGCCGTCAAAGAGCATGTCCATGAGCAAGCTCTGGACGTCCGGGGAGAACCCGGTAGATCTCAACCAGGTGTGGCAACGAAGTGCCAAAGTCGTTAAAATTGCCCTACAGAGGGAGTCTGCGATGTCTAAGCCACAACGAATGGCGAATTTAGCCACATCCTTACCCTCTGCCACAGACTGAGACAGCACAGCTTGGACCTCTTCCGGGCACTGAGGTAACACCTGAGCAACGGTATCCCACACTGCGTGGGAATAGTGGCCCAACAGACATGCAGTCTTCACCGACCGCAGCCCCAAGCTGGCTAAGGAGAACAAGCGCTTGCCAAACTGCTCCAGACTTTTAGAGTCCTTAGACGGTGGAGCCGTAGGAAAGGCACTCTGGGATGTTGAAGCTTGAATGACCAGACTCTCAGGCGTAGGATGAGTGGTCAGAAAGCAGGGTCACCAGGCGCCGGGCGATGACACCTGGCGACGTTCTTATCCACAGGGGCCCCTGTGGCCGGCCGTGACCAAGTGCCCAACAAGAAGTCAGTGAGGGCGTTGTTAAATGGCAGCAGTGGCTCCGATGAAGTGGACGCCGACTGGAGCACCTCAGTGAGATTAGTCTTGAGGGCCACCGTAGGGAGATCAAGGTTAAGGACCTTAGCTGCCCGACGGAGCACCACCGTGTACGAGGCACCTTCCTTCATAGTGGGCGGGGGAGAGGCAAACCCCGGATCAGAGGAGACGTCGAGGCTGCCAGCCTCCTCCAAGTCATCCGTCCAATCCTGCTCAGAGTCACACTGATGAGCAAGAGGGTCCTCTGACCTTTCCCAGTTGTCCTCTACCTCAACCGTGTGCGGTGCAGACAGCGGCGGTGGAGCAGGGACCGGGGAAGGAAAAAATGGCGCCAGGAACGGTGCCGGCCGGGGCTGAACCAGCGCTGTGTCCCAATTCAGTTCCCAGGTGGGGCCAAAACTGTACCGGAACCAGGGCAGAGGCGGAACCAACGGCATCCACTGTGGCGCCGGAGCCAAGGGTGGCGCTGGGGCCGGAGCCAGCAACATGGGACCTCGTGACGCTGTGGCCGGAGCCAAGGGCGCAGGATCTTGCGGCAACAGGGCTGGAGCCGCCGGTGCAGTCAACGGTCCAGCAGGATCCTGACAGCACCGTGGGGCACAAAGGCGCACCGGCGGGAGCCCGAGGCCAGAACAGGCGATCCATGGCAGCAAGAAACTCTTGCACCTGTGCGGGAGTAGCAGACTGACCTGGGTAAGGCGGGTATGCCGCGGGTTTCCCAGGCTCCGAAGGGCCGGAACCCCTGTCTCCCTTGTCCGCATCCGGGGACAGACGGGGGACTTCGGAGAGCAACAACGCTTCTTCAACTTCATTTTTGTGTCATCTCTTACCCGAATCCGAGGGTGAAGCCTTGGAGCCCGAGGAGCGGTGATGGTGGCCCCACGAGCATTCTCGAGAGCAGCCCCTGGACCGCGAACGGCGCTGGGACGAGTGCCGAACTTCAAGCAACTTCCGGCGCTGCTCCCTCAAGGCCTTCGGGGCCAAGGTCCGACAGTCCAGACAGGACCGGGAGTCGTGGTCGCGCTCCAGGCAGTAGAGACAGACGTCGTGGGGGTCCGCCACCGACATTTTGTGACGGCAGGCCCCACAGGACTTAAAACCAGGCATCCCTACGCACACCAGAGAAGACCAACAAGAGACAAAAGTCCCCAAAAAGATAGTAAAAAAGTGACTAAGGTACGTGCTCTAACCGGATCTGTGCTTACTGGCGCGGAAAAAGAAAGAACGGACGTCAGCGCGCATGGCTAGACAACGTTTCTACCAGATACATCGTTACTGAAGGTAAGTAACTCATACATCTGAAAGAGACATCTAGCCGAAGATTCCTTAGCTTAGAATAGATACCACAGCCATACCCACAGAGGGGAGGAGGGTCTGCGACAGTACAACAGAAAGCGTCAAGCATTTGAGCCAGCAACAGAGTGAAGGACAATGGGGGAGGCTGTGGCGGAACAGCCAGATAGGAACACAAGCAGCTCGGAAGAGCAGAAATAACAGGATGTAGACATCCCAAAAATGCCAGAATGGCTCCACGCTACACCTGTATAAGAATGACAGGTAGGAACTGCACCAGCCATATACCAGAACAAGGAAAGAGAGAGAGGAAGAAGGACGACTCTCAGCTTAATGGTGCATTATGTGGACGCCGACCAAAGGACCAGAAGAGAAGCAACCAGAGGCTACATGACTAGCCTATGGAAGGAAGGACGGAAGAGCTTTTGCCAAAAACCAAAGGCAAGAGGTAGAAACTGAGCAATGCTTTAAGACTAGCTGGAAGGAGCACGAAACCCGCCAAGCACACACCCAGTTCCAACAGGGGAAACACGGGCGAATCAGCAGCAAATTAAAGGCTGCTGAAGCAGCCACCGCAAAACATGCAGCAGGCAAACGGCCACGGGTGGTGGGGCGTTTCTCCTCACTGACTGACTATGGTCCTCACATGGTTGATTATTTCAGTCGTCCTGGGACGGCGGACTTTGTTCGGAAACTCTTTTTGCTCATTGGGTGTTTGGGTTAGGGAGGGATGGGAACACTTTGGTGCGGGTTTTGGGGTTTCCCTCTTTTTTCTCCCCGGGGTTTTTCCTTTTTCTTCCGGCTTTTGTCCTTTGCTGGGTGGGTTCCCCTGTCTACACTCCTCCATGCTTGCTAGCACACATCATGCTCAAGGCCGCCACTGCGGCCTTCCCACCGCACTACTCTTGTGCAGCGCCAGCTGGGCGTCTGAGCCAGATTTCCTTCTTTCTTACATACTGGATGGCACACAGTCCCCTTAAGGTATTGACCCGAGGACTGAACTACCCTATTAAGCGGCGAGCAGTCCTGAGTCTACTGGAGCACTCGGAGGCTGATGTCTGCCTCCTCCAGGACACTCTCCTACTACAAAAGGACCATCACAGGATGAAATCCCGAGCTTTCCCCATACAACTACTCTCCTCACCAGGGCCGGACTGGCTGTTGCGGGCACCGGGCAATCCCCCGGTGCGCCGCAAGGGTGGGGGCCGATTTTGTTATAGGACCGTTTTTGCAGCATAGCTGCAAAATCGGCCGAAAACCAGCCCCGGCAAAGAGCGCGGTCGCACCCCCAACTCCCCCGGGGGAGGTGGGGCCGGCCGAGCACTTTGCCAGGGCCGGTTTTCGTTCCCAGTCCGGCCCTGCTCATCACTCTCCACTAAGTCAGCTGGGGTAGCAATTTTGGTTTCCTGCTCCTTCCACGGTAAAGTGGTCCAGAGGGAGGCGGAGATCAAAGGCCGCATAGTCACCTACCAATTCTTAGTTGCTGGCGTGTCCCTTATAATAGGGTCGGTATATGCGCCCAATGAAGGCCAGGATAAATTCTTACATAACGCTCTCATTGACGCCACAGTCAATTCAGAGAGGCGCCTGCTTCTGGGGGGCGACTTAAATCTGGTCTTTGATAACCTTACCGACCGCTCGTGTCAACGCACTAGTCAAGTGGGGGCCCTCTCGCGGGCTGGTCTTGCACACATCCAAGATCTGGGCCTCGTTGATTTATGGCGACAGTTCCATCCCCATAGACGGTCCTACACCTACTACTCAGGGGCCCACAAGACGTACGCTAGGCGGGACTATTTGTTTTCTACTCCGCTAGTGGCCTTAGCGACGGACGCCGATGTTCTTACGGCGTCACTTTCAGACCACTCCCCGGTAACGGCTTCTTTCTCCTTCCCATATACTCAGTCACCGCAGCGACATTGGCGCCTTTGTGACTCACTTCTGCACCAGGCCTCCGTCATTGACCAAATTCGGACCGCTATCTCGAACTATCTAGCCCTCAACGCCAATGCGGACACTTCACTGGCGACACAGTGGACTGCCCTTACGGTCGTCCTAAGTGGAGAGTTCATAGTCATCTTCGCAGCCATCAATAAGGAACAACGCCAGAAGCGTGCCAAGCTTACACAACGAGTGGCAGAGCTGGAGCAGATGCATCAACGCACTGGTGCAGCCAGGGCCTGGCGGCAGCTCTGTACGGGGCGGAAACAACTTGTGGCGCTGGACTAAGATAAGGCCGAATACGCGGCCCTCTGCCTACGCCACTGCTATTACACCTGGGGAGACAGATGCAGCTGCCTTTTAGCGCACAAACTACGGGAAAGGAGGCAGAAACAAGGGGTTCAAAATATACGCACACCCGGAGGTGCCCTCGTCTCTGACGATGTTACTATAGCAGAAAACTTCTGGGACTTCAAAGCTAGGTTATACTCGGGGGACTCTTGACGCGATCCATATCCGGGAATATCTCGGTGAGGCACGGCTTCCCCCTCTAGACCCGGCTCAAGCTGCACACTTGGATCGGGCGATTGGGCAGGAGGAGGTCATTGCTGCCATTTTGCTCCTCCGTCTAAGGAAATCACCCGGCCCGGGATGGCTACTCTGCAGCCTTCCATAAGGCCTTTTGCATCCAGGTGGCTCCTGTGCTGCGTGACCTTTTTAACACCTTTGCTCAACCTTGGGCTATCCCAGAGGAAATGCTGGAGGCCTCGATCCTAGACATCCCGAAGCCCGGGAAAGACGTCACTACCTGCAGCGCGTACAGGCCGATCTCTCTTCTCAACATCGACATTAAATTATATACGAGTATCCTGGAGCCCCGATTAGCCCCTTATTTGCATCAATTAGTGGAGCCAGATCAGGCAGGTTTTATTACACAGCTTCAAACCAGTCACAACACAAAAAGGGTGCTACACCTCATAGAAAGAATGGATTGGCATATACTATCGTGCGCGGCACTAAGCTTATCACGCAGGACTCGCGGAGACACTGACCAAAATTGCTACTTACTGGTATCACACACCAGAGCGCCTATACCGTTTTGACCCTCGTATTAGTCATTGATGTTGGAGGGGGTGTGGTGAACAAGGCACCTTAGAGTATCTGTTGTGGAGCTGTGATAGACTCCAATCTTATTGGACCACAATATTAGACGACATTGACTCATCCTGATACACAACTCCCATGCTTCCCAGCTTACATCCTCTTAGGGTTGCCCAACCCGCTGACATACCCCCTAAAATCTAAAAGAGGCCGTCTTATTGCCATTACTTTAGGGGCAGCCGCCCAGAACATACTCGCCCACTGGCACTCTCCCCAAGCTCCCCCACATGCGGGCTGGTTACAAAGGCTATGGTTGGTGCTGGGGATGAAGAAACTATCTCTTACTTTGGCGGGTAGAGGGGAAGAATTCCCGGAGCTGTGGCGACCCTTCTTGACACTGCTCACAGCGGAGTTTAGGGAACTGACCTGCCCTCGATATCTGCGGCTCCTCTGGCTAGCGGACACGCAAATCCCTGAGGCACGCGCTGCCCAGAAAAAGCGATAACCCCTATAATGCTGGCACCATTTTTCCTCTATTGTGTGACCCCTAGGATTCATGGACAGGGGGGGGGGGGGAGGCGGGGGCAGAAGTGGGGAGGGTTTGATGTTTTGATTCCTTCCTTTGTTTTCCCCTGAGTTGTCTACTGTTGACCTGCTCACAGCAATTACTTGGTAAAACTGACAGCGCTGACAACTGATGTATGTATCGCTTTGTGTTCCCCTTTGTTATGTTTGAAATGCAATAAAAAGATTTAAACCATAAAATAAATAAATCCAGTTTATTTCTTCTTCAAGTCTCGGGGTGTCCTGCACACATGTCCACTGCTGCTACATAGTCTGTTGAGGGTTCCTGGTAGTCTCTGGGGGTCGTCAGCTTCCCAGTTATTGCAGCATCAGGTTAGTGTGCATTTCTTCTCAGGCGGATTCCACACTCCAGGCTGCGGTCTCAGCACCAGCCCCGTGTGCTTGCACCATTTGGTCTCTGGCTGCTCTCAAAGCAGCTGCAGTTGATGCTGCCAATAATGGGGATCCGTGACAGGAAGGTCTTGGAGTGTTTGGTGCTGGAACTAGTATTGTATTGTTTTTAACTTTGATGGGCTTTGTCCGTTAGGAGGAGGAACCTTTTACTACTTCGCAGCTTCCACTTCCCAGAATTGTAAAGTATTTGTTTTAAACATGAGCATCAGTCACATGCCTGCTCCCCTCCCTCACCAGCCATATTCATATAAGCGCCCCTGTGATGCCATCCATAGTCCCCTGGCCATGCTTATGGACAAAGTATGCAGCTGAGTAGGTTTGAGCTCTAGGGCCGCCAAAAGGTCAGTCCGCCCTTGATTATGGATTTCATATTCCATCTGGCCAATATCTGATTCTAGGGCTGTAACGGCCTTGCCCTTAAGCCTCCTCCGTTCTTCGACACGTACCATAGCCCCACCCACAATCACCGCCTGAAAAGCATCCTACTGGGTGACTGCGAAAGAAACTGAGTTAACGTTTAATTGAAAAATTCTGTTTCTTTCATTGCAACCATGTAGGAAAGTGGGTTTCTGTTGCAGTAACCCCGCACTTTAAGCAAAACTACTTCACTTGATGTGCCCTGGGTCCCTGCCAAACAGGTTCCCAGGCCCTGTGTTCTTTCCCCAAAATTTAACCCAATTGCCATCTCTGGCCATAGGTCAGTCCCTGGTAAATGGTACCACAGGTACCCAGGGTACTGTGACCAGGGAAGACCTTTAAAGGCTGCAGCACTTATTATGCCACCCATTGAGAACCTGTACCTCTACGCACACACACTGCCTTTGCAGCCTGCGTGTTTTGGTGCAGGACAAAGTGAAGAGTCGACATGGCACATGCCTCTGTGTACCATGCCTACAAACACTGCCTTGGCATAGATCAGTCACCCCTCTAGCTGGTGCATGAGCCCTGTAACCCTACAGTGTCTAAGTCCAGTCTTAGACATTGTAAGTGCAGTGCTGCCATTAAGAGGATAGGGTGCTAGGAGTTTGTCATTACGAACTCCATTGCACCATACTGGCTACACTTAAAACTGAGAAGTTTGGGAGGGCGTGGCAGCCGATGGACATGGCCACAGCCTAGGAAGGCTCCGAGCTTCGTAACCGGGCCCAGACTAACCGCACAATTATCCGATGCCTACATAGCCCAGTAATTTGCGGGAGAGTGGCGGAGATCCGCGGGCATCATCCGAGTCGGATCCCGGGAGAAAGCGGGACCCACGGACGCTGCGGCGCAGGGAAACTTACAGCGGCCTTCTGTGACGCGGCGGCCGGGACCCTCAGTAGCTGGCTATCCGGAGTGAGAGGCCGGGGGTCTGGTTCTGAGAGGCACGGAGGTGCCAGGTGCGGAGCGCTCCGACCCCCCCCGGCCCGAAGGTCGCGCTGAGGTAAGCGTGGCAGCGGCTGAGGACGTGGTGGAGGGATTGCTGGGACCCCCGTGGCGCTGCCCAACAGTGAGTGCCGGACAGTCGGGTGGTGGCTGCTGTAACCCCCGGCCGCCATTTTGAGCGCCAACGCCGCCGCGTTTTGTGGAGAGGCGATAACTACACACTGTTGAGATGCCCCCCCCCCCTCCACCGAACACGCAAATATTTCAGATCCACCCTTTCTCGCCGGTCGGCT
This sequence comes from Lissotriton helveticus, assembly GCF_964261635.1. Taxonomy (NCBI): domain Eukaryota; kingdom Metazoa; phylum Chordata; class Amphibia; order Caudata; family Salamandridae; genus Lissotriton; species Lissotriton helveticus. The sequence goes on from NC_136057.1 coordinate 828,661,667, forward strand.
CGGCCTGGGTTATCCTGTGGGGCGGGCATCGCCACTGTGATTCTCCTTTGTGCTTGGGGGGGGAAGCCCTGCCATCCATCGTGACTCTGAGGGAAACATCGCTGGACCTCTCGAGACGTGCATTGCATTATACTCTTGGGACTTACTTCTTGGCATCTGGCGACCCACATGCAAGGGCGCAGGCTGGAACATTGGCTGCTTTTGGGAAGAAAGTACCCATTTCACCCCTCCCATGTACTAAGGATCTGTCTCCCTGATGTGATTCTGACTTTGGGGTGCGTAGGCCTGCAGAGAGCAACCTCTGTACACCAGACTGATACATAATCATTATCTCTGCTAGCAAAATGAGCAACAGAACTGGTAGGGGGCCAACCAGGCAAAGCTAGATAAATTTGCCTTCACTAAATCCCAAGGAGATACGCAAAATACAGAGGTCCCATCAACAAAGGGGGCGTCCGGGGGCGCTCCGCAAGAGGTCACCTTACAGGACATTATGACCACCCTCAATAAGGTGGATTCGAGGATTGGGACCCTCGCAGTTGACCTGGCGCTGATCAGAGCTGAGGTTGAAACAGCGACGGCGGCCCTCTCATCCGACACTTCTACCCTCCAGAGGCAGGTCCTACAGCAGGAAGCGGACAACAAGCTCATAATGGCCCACCTTGAGGATCAGGAGGGGCGCTCAGGACGGAATAAAATTCGCCTCATAGGCGTTCCGGAGACGGCAGGGGGCCAGGCCTTGGATCCGTTTGTGGAGGACCTAGTAACTACTCACCTCCAGCCTTGAGGGCTGGCAAATTTCTTCTCGGTTGAACGCGCACACTGGGTCCCGGGGGGTAGACCGCAACTGCCGCCCCCCCCCCCCTCCTCCTCCCCGTCGGCGGTCCATCCTGGCGCGAATATTCAACTTTGGCCCCTCTGATAAGCATTGATAACGCCGCAATCACGATCTTCCCGGACTACACGGCAGCAGTAACAAAACAGCGCAGAGAACTCCCTGATGTGAAAAAGGCGCTTTGGGAGCGTGAACTCAAGTACTCCATGCTATTTCCAGCTAAACTGAGAGTGGAGACGGAGGGCAAAGCATGGTTCTTCTCCACGCCTGAAGATGCACAGGAATGGTTGGATGGATGGCGTAAGGCTGCGAGGTCGGGCCGTGCTGGACATCGAGACGCGAGGCGCAACGAACAACAAGAAGACATGGAAGCAAGAATGAACATTAATCTTCAGATGCCGACGAGCTGTCCGTCTAAGACTGCATCAGTGGCCGTCGAGGAGGACTGGGCCCAGGTCTCCTTGGAACTGTATCCTCCTTGGTAACGTTGTCTGGGGTACCGAATATAAGAAATGATGTTGCAGCTAGTCGGGGTTGCTGCTTGCAGGTTCTTTCTGCCCCCTGCTGGGGGGTTGCCCAAGGCACTTGTTTGCGATGATTCCTCTTCCTTGGTCCTGTTTGCTGACTTTGTCGTTGGGCTCCGGGCTCCTGTTACAGATGTACTGGCCCAGAGAGGGGCAGGGGCATTTCTCTCTTACCCCCATCGTTGCAGATCTGGGAAAGGGTATTAAGCACTCTGCTTGGTTGGGGTGGCAGGTGGTTCTGAATCCGTCGAGCAGGGAAGCAGGGTGGTGGGTGGGGAGTTTAATTGTACTGTTTTTTGTTTTTTTTCCTTTATTGTTCAGGGCAATGCTTAGTGTGGACTATGCAAGGTATTATTTTGTGGGCGCACACCATGTGGGTCGATTTGTATCACTACATTACCTATGGCAGTAGAAACATGGCTACCAAACTCAGGTGAGGTGCCGACAGTCCTCGGGGGTCCCTGGTTTCTCCTCTGACGTTGCTTACCAGGAATGTGCATGGTCTGGGGGATAAGATTAAAAGGGGATTGGTGTTGCAATATAAACCTGCGGTGGCACTACTACTGCAAGAAACACACCTGATGGGGTTGGTGTGTAAAGCTATGGATCGCTGGGGTTACAAAATGGTAGTGCACTCTGAGTTTTCTTCTGGCTCACGGGGGTGGGCATACTGGTACGTAGGCAGTTCCCACTGATTGTACACCACACCTGGACTGACGATCAGGGCCGTTTTGCAGCAATGTCATGTCAGTGGGAGGGGAAATGGTTTAACGTTGTATCAGTGTACATTCCCCCGGCCCTCAAGACTTTGGCCTTCCCAGAGCTTAGTAAGTTCCTATTAAACCTGCCCGAAGGAGAATTAATTCTGGGAGGTGATTTTAACGTAGTCCTCGATGAAACTAGGGACCGCCACCCAAGTAGGTCATCTGGAGCGGGTGGTTCCCTTATGCAGGGGTTAATAGAGGCCTTGGGCCTCAAGGATGCTTGGAGGTACAGGCATCCCAATAAGCTGTGCTACACTTTTCAATCTGGGGTGCATAATAGTCTCTCACGTATAGATAATTTTTTCATATCGGCCGACAGCCTGCCCCATTTAACAGATGTTGAGATCCGTACACGAGGCATTTCAGACCATGCTCCCATCTCCCTAGCCTACAAGATGCACGCTAGGGTGAGAAAGTGAGTTTTCACTATCTTTGCAGGTTATCTCCAGGTCCCTGTGATCCGGAAAGAGATACTGACAGTCACAAAACAGTATTTTCATGAAAATCTGTCCTCTTTACAATCCCCTAGTATACTGTGAGAAGCATACAAAACAGTGGTGAGAGGGCAGGCAATGGCCTCTATGATTGGCTATAGGCGTAAAATGAAAGGTGAATTGGAGGCCTTGGAGGCAGAGCTGGCTGATTCTCAGGTCAGACATGAGGAGAATCCCACCCCAGAGACTGCACAAAATGTACACGTCAAGCAAAGCACACTTAAGGAATATCAACGCGACCAGGTTCAACTGCGGATACAATCCACAAGACACACAATATATGAAATGGGGGACAAGGCAGGCAAGCTTTTGCCGTGGTTGGACAAGAAAGAAAGAGCACAGCGAGCGATAGCACAGCTACATACTCAGACTGGGGAGGTGGTATCTGCTCCGGAAGACATAGTGGAAACTGGCAGGGTACTTTGAAGAAGTATACACTTCTGAATCTCGTATGACAACGGAGGAGGCACAAACCAATATAAAGACATTAAAATGCCCGCCCTGTCTGCTGAGGCGGCTCTTTCTCTAGAGGCCGATATTACGATTGACGAACTGCTGACTGCCATTCACTCCCAACAGTCGGGGAAAGCGGTGGGTCCCAATGGTGTCCCTATTGAGCTCTATAAACGTACATCTGATCTGACTGCCCCACACCTCCTGACGATGTTTACAAATAGCTTGAAAGTGGGGGAGCTGCCACGGGATCAGTGACTGGCTACTATAATTATGGTGCCGAAACCTGATAAACCGTCGGACCAGTGTTCCTCATATCGCCCAATATCTCTACTCAACGCAGAGGCCAAAATATTGGCTAAACTGATCGCCCTCCGATTGACCCCACACCTCACAACCCTGATTCATCCGGACCAATCCGGGTTTATGCCCAATAGGAATACTGTGCTTAACCTCAGAAGGGTGCATGCGGTAATGGCGCGTATACTCAATATACAGGAGCCCGCAGTTATCCTCTCACTCGACGCCCGCATGGCATTCGATATGGTGGAGTGGCCGTACATGTTCGCAGTTCTTAGACATCTGGGCTTTGGCCCCAAATTTTGCGCATGGGTGCAATTACTGTAAACACGTCCACTCGCCCATGTAGTGGCTAATGGTCATATCTCGCAAGATTTTCAGTTGGGTCGGGGTACGCGTCAGGGCCGCCCCTTATCTCCATTGCTGTTTGCGCTGGCGGCCTGGATCCGGTGGGATCCCATGATTCGGGGGCTTCACTGGACAGCGACTTGGGAGGACTGCATATCCCTTTATGCGGATGACGTTTTATTATATCTGTCTTCCCCAAGACGCTCCATACTAGCGCTTTTAAATATCTGTGAGATCTTTGGTCGGGCGTCAGGGTATACCATCAATTGGTCCAAATCAGTAATGTTCGTCCTCATGGGCCCGCCCCTGTTGCTCCCAGCGGACTGTCCACTCACAATCGCTGTACACTCTTAAATACCTGGGTATTTGGATAATACCCGATTCGGAAGCCTTCTTCATCAAAACCTTGAAGCCCCCCCTCGAACGATTTAGGCAGGATGTGAGGCACTGGCATGGCCTGCCTTTGACACTCCTGGGCAAAGCTGCCCTTTTTAAAATGAGGACACTTCCCTGACTTCTCTATGTACTTGAAAATACACAGTTTTAAGTCCCATTGCAATACTTTTAAAGTATACACACGCTTGTCTCTGGCTTGCTCTGGGGTAATAAACCTGCGCGTATCTCGAGGGGCAAATTGATCCGGAGTTGGTACGATGGGGGTATCGCCCTCCCGGATATTCTGTTATATTACTGGGCAGCCCACCTGAAAATAAAATAACCAGTGGTTACACACGCCCCAGACAGAACCGGCGTTCCAGGGAGATCGATATGAACTGGGGGAGGCTGGAGTTCTGTCATACACGGCACATACAGTTGGCATCTCGTATGCGGCGCAGGCCCGTCTTAAATGCACAAATGCTATCACTCAAATGACCCCCCTTTGGACAGCCCGGCAGCTGGGCAAACTTCGTAATAGTAAAGGATTTAGGGCTTGGGACCTAATAGGCATCTCCTTGATGGGAGATTTATAGAAGAGGGGTGCGGTGGTGTCCTTTAACCAGCTACAGGCCCAGTATGACTTAGCACCTACTGAAAAGTACAGGTATATACAGATCAAACATGCCTTGGAGTCGGTTATCCCAGTGGGCACCGATGTGCCCGAAGCCACTCCCTTAGAAGACAGACTGCTCACTGAACATATGCCCAAGAAGGCGACTTGATTTACTTACCGTAAATTTGTCAACAACACACCAGACCCAACGCTAAAATTAATGCACAAATGGTCAACTGATTTAGGGGAACTCGACGAGGCGGACTGGCAGACTGCGCTGTCCTCCCCAAGGAAGGTGGCCATACCCTCTAGGCTCCGATTAATACAGCTAAAGATATTACACCGTGTGTACTATACAAGGGTTACCCTCCACACCATAGGAAGGGCCACACATCACTTTTGCCTTAGGGGTTGCGGGGAGGAGGGAACATTCTTTCACACTATATGGCAGTGCCCCCGGATTGCAGTATACTGGGTCAAAATCATGAGAACACTGTCCCAGGTGGTGGAGGTATCCATTGTCCCGGGGCTGAGATGCTGCCTCCTGAACCTTTGGGAACCGAATGATCTCACACACCCCGCTCAGGATTGGGTGTCGCTGGGTGTAATGTATGCTAAACAAAATATAGCAAAGTATTGGGGTTCCGAAGAGGTGCCGAGGCTTACAGATTGGTGCTTAGACTTGGATGCAGCGATGATGGCTGAGAGGGTGGTTTATCTGCACCGTGGCTGTCCCCGGAAGTGGGAGAAATTTGGGGGGCCTGGAACAAATATAGAGGTTATTTATGTGAACCACCAACGCTTGAGGGTGGAAGTGACTCTGAATAAGGGGTGGGGGGGAAATAGAGGATCTAGGGTAGAATCTAAGGGGACGAATGCTTTGCCAATAATTCTGTGGTGTAAACTGTTGCAAAAGTCAAATGTAACTTTTGATACCCAATGTCTGTGCCATTTGATCTATATGTGCCCTGCTTGTTTTCAATAAAAACATTTTTAAAAAAATGAAGTTTGGTATCCAATTTCTCAGCACATTAAACCCACACTGATGGCAGTGTGGAATTTAATGACAAATGCACACAGAGGGCATCTTCGAGATGCCCACTGAAAACTCACCTACCACTAGTGTCCAGGCTGAGTGGCTGCTTTCAGCTGCCACTACCAGACATGTTTCTGGACCCCTGGGTCGAGAGCCTGCTGCTCCCTGGGGCCTGAAACAATGCACATCCTGGGACGAGGTCCCAAGCCACCTCCCCCAGGACGGGCAGAGTTCACGAAGGGGAAGTATCAGAGGCTTGCTGCTTTTGTGAGCTTCCCGAGGCCAGTTGCTGCTTTCAGCAACTGGTCCCCACTGGTTCTGACCCCCACTTTGGGCGGGAGAACTGGCGGGAAAAACAAGTGAGGAAGAGCAGTGTGGCCACCTCTGCCAACTCCACCCCTCAGGTTGGGGAAGGCAAGGTGAAGCACAACTCCCAGTCCCCGCCATCTTGCAGTCCACAGACAGGTTCATGCTCCCCTCCCACTGGAGGGTGGCATAATAGGGGGTGTACCCACCCAAGGGAAGGGACCCATTGGTCCTTGCCTTTTACCAACCCATAGCATCCCTAAATCTAGCATTTAGGGGCACCCCTGTACCTTGCTTCCTCAGACAAGAAGAAACTACAAGAAGAAGAAGAAGGACCGAACAGCCGTGCAGTAGCGAACAGTAAGACGCCACCTGACTTGGCCCCAGGTCTACTGGCCTGTATCCACCTCGAACATGCTCCTGCAAAATCCCGGTGTCCTGCAGCCAGCAACCTCGAAAACCCCAGAGGACCTGCCTGCCTTCAACCCCAAAGACTTTCTCCCGTGAATACCAGATTTTTTTCATCTGCAACCCCTGGCTCCGGCCGGACACGGCGAATCCGCCCCACTCTGCACCCGCCATCCACGGCCCAAGCTCGAGTGGGCAAACATCACGAGGAGGTCACCCCTGCGATTTGGACCCGAGATCCGGCGACCCCTGACCTGCCTCAAGCCTCCAGTCGACGCCTGCAACCTAAATCCAGAAGATCCCCCCCCAAACGCGACCAGGAGCTGGTAAGAAGATCTGACCCCAAAAGGCAACCCTGCACCAGACGCCCCACGGCCTTGTGTGCCCAACCCAACAGTGCCTAACCAACCCCTAACTTCCCAATCTACCTCTTGAAGTGGTGGTCGCACCCAGAAGACCTTCGTCCCCAAGCCTGCAGTGCCTTTGTAAACCGGAGAACCTCATCTCCCACTACCAAATACTTACCTCAAAACCGATAACACTATTTTCCTCCATAGGATACCATTGACTGTTTTTCTTTGAAAAGTTTTTTAAGTGTGGGGTTTTGAAAACCTAAAGAAAATCTTTAAAATTGCACTAACAAAAACGATTTTACTTACCTATTTGCAGGAAATGTTCCAGAGTAGTATCCAGGTATACTACTCTGAGTAAGAAAAGTAATCTCGAAAGTAACTTAACTGTAATTTTACTGAAAAGCCCATTCCAGTCTATGTACTGTATTTACAAAGTATTGCATTTCTCGGAAACCATACTGTAAGTCAAAACAAAGTCCATATACTGTTACAAATCGAAACTATATATTTACTGCAAAGTACTTACCACTTACCTGTGCCAGGCTTGCTGGCATCTAGAAAATAAAATAACTAAAAATAGTTTTATTAAAAAATAATTTGTCTGAAGTTCAGTCTGAGTGTGTGAATGTATTTGCTGACTGAGTGTGTACAACAAATGCTTAACACTGTCCTCTGATACTGCCTTACTGCTCGACCACACTACCACAAATATAGAGAGTGAGGTGCTATCCAACTTTACCTCTGCCTACCTTTGGGGATGCACTGGACTCTGCACCCTATACCTCACTTTGGTATTTAGTACATACAGAGCCAGCTTCCTACGAACCATAAAAGCACAGCAAATGTAGAATGATCAAATATCCCCCTAGGCAAAACAGTTGTTTCTGCCACATTGTGTGCATCTGTGGTAGGAAGGAAAAAGTAGCCTATGAGTGAAGAAGAGCCATTTGGGGAGCTTAAGCGATCTCTGAGCAGGTCTGTGTGGGTGCCAACCATCACGCGAGGGATTCATAGCAACGCTGAAGTCACCTCCCAAAACAAACCTACCAGCAACCTGTTGGGAGATAAGAGGTCGCACATTGAAGGGTATGCTTGTGTAGTATTGGAGGAATGTGAACTGAAAGGAAGGAACAGCCCTGTCCATCTATGGAGCCTGTTAACAGGGGATACTGTTATATCCTAGTATTGCATTAGACTACGTTAGGTTCCAGCATTGTATTGCCCTGGGATACGGTTGCTATGTTATGGTGTAGCCAGCCTCTGGACTTCTGAGTTCTGGAATATAGAGCACGGAGAAGAAGTCCAGAGGACGGTTGGCAGCTGAGCTATGTGTGCTCCTGGCGGCTGTTCCTGATATCTAAAGAAGATCTACTAATTAAATGGTGTAGTCCTTCTTAAAAAATGGCAACGAGGGTGAGATGCCATGCCATCCATGAAAACTGAACATGCTCATGGATTTTATAATGCAACTGCAGACTATTTAAGGATATCAGTTTGTCCCTGAGATTTGGTTTCAAGCACCGATGAGTTTGTCATGCCGGTGTGGTAAATAAATAAATAATACCCTATTTTTGACTAGACAAATATCATAACAGATAGCTCAATAAATAAGAGTCAAGATTCGAGGTAGTAGGAGTTTTGCAGGTTTATTACAGCATAAGGACAGGAACAGGACAACCTGCATAGACAGGGGCCCAGCAGGGTGACAGGGGCCCAGCAGGGTGACAGGGGCCCAGCAGGGTGACAGGGGCCCAGCAGCTGCTGGGGCTGGGTCTGGGATGAGCGCGCTAACTTTTAATAACAATACATGAGCTTATATACAAAACGCAAACACATAGCATTACATTGCAGTAGGCGTAGCAGTGGGTGGAGCAGAAGGCGTGACGCGTAGCAGTCGCGAAAGATAAGAGTAAAAGTAGGTGTAACTGGGCGTATACATAGACATGTGGTGCAGACGTAACAGAATATGTCATGAATGGGCGGAAACATTGGAGGGGGCTACCTAAGGAGCCGGGACCTCTAACCTGATGGTGCGCGCAAACTGGCAATGACGTGTTACGAGGAGAAGCTGGGGGCTATGAACTCTGTGCTAGGAGCAGAGACTAAAGTCTGGAGGGTCGGAGCGACATGTACCTAAACCCTATCTAGTATCTGATGTTTAGGGAACATGTTGATATAAACTAAGAGTCAGGAGGGGAGAGGCTAACGGACTCTAAGACTGGAGCATGCATTATTCTACATGTTGTGCGTGATGAAGAATATTAAATGACCATTAAATGCAGTATTTCTCTTAACATGGAGCCGCATAGGCTAGACAATGACGGAAACTATTGATGCAGTTCAGTAGCTTAGGAATGCAGAGAAGGAGGACTGAACTGATAACTGGAACTATAACATACTTTTGGCAGACTCAGAGGCAGAGCCAAGCTGCACCGGGCACTGCGAGGCAGGAAGTAAGTGAAAGGTCGAGGATACAGGTGGGGGCTGCATCGCTCCTTAGCGAGGCTTCAGGAGACAGGAGCTGAATCTGATGTCCGGGCCCTGTTGAGGCCTAGAAACGGGGACTTTATAATAGAATAACGTGCACACTGAGAAACGTGGCAACATTACTTTACATAGGCCTGATATTCGTAGTATTCACGAGGACTGGAAACTGGCATACTAGAGGTGGACACAACTATAATTGCGTCATTAATCAGACATGGGGAATAACATATGCATATTGGTCATGCACACATAACATATGATGGATGAGGCGTAGGGACACAGAACATGGCAAAATTTACTTTTCCACATTCCCTCCTTGTCACTACGTTTCCATCAGGAAACATTAATATTCATGATACCATCTATCATTTCATACAGTACCATTTGCTCGTCTCGAATTGTCTTGGAACGGGATTTAGAACGGGGCTTGGGACTAGGAATACAAGAGGTAGCACACATGCCGCAAATCGCAGGGCCACATTGTATACAGAGGCAGCAGCTGAATATGATCGCTACTGCAATACCTAGAAAGGACAGGACTTTCCATCCCCAGGCGGAAATTATATTCCAGAACCAACCGGACCATGTCCAGGTGCCTGGATCTTGGTGTAACAGATGGGCAATTTTATGAAGTCTGGTTATAGCTGAATAAACAGACGGCGCGTTATTTGGAATGAAAATGCAACAACTAGATCCGAGGACTCTACAGGCCCCGCCCCTATCGGCCAGTATGACGTCAAGGACGAGACGATTCTGTAAAACGAAAATTCTCATAAAGGATTGCTCTTCGGTTAAGTTACCTAGAGCGGAGGCAGTCTCATCTACTACTGCTTCAAGGGTTCTTGTTAATCTACGAATTAGCTTACTATTTACAACTGTACCTAAATAAGGGAACACACCTTTATCAATATCAATGAATTGTTCTGCAGCAGTTTCAGTATAATCGACAATCGGGAGGTTTCTCTTGTGTCTAGTATGTACTAGGAAGGAATTCCTATGGTAGTCAGGTGGGGCTAGAAAAACAGGTGGCAGTAGGAAAGCAATGTAACAGGTTCCCTCCCAATCGAGGGGCAGACGAACATATGCGGTCTGACCACAAACAAAATAAGAATGACGTGAAGCTTTGAAAATAGATTTCCCACTGTCACTATACTTGATAATAGTAGTACAATCACTATGTCCTACATGTACAGAACCCTTATTTCGGACACATAATTCGCCTTTGACTGGTAGTACTGAAATAGCAGGTGAGTCTGGAGTAGTATCAGATTGAACATTCAGGACCATAAAATTCGACGAATAATTACCTAAATTATACACTTCATTTTCTAGATCTAAACCTGTTCTGTGGGGGAAACCTTGCTTGTCTGGGAAACATGTGCTGTTAAGAAAAGACATATCTGTTGAGGATGACGTTAACGTGGACCATGCTCCACACGAACCATTATGTGAGAATGGATAAGGAAAAAGTGGCAGAACTCCCTTCGGTGTCTGGAAAGGGGGGAGTCGACCACACACCCAACAATTAGTGGCATTGCTGGTCTGGTGTGAATAATGTAACATGCGGATAAATGAGTTATTACGCATAGCGAGGCGGTATGAATATTCGTGAGGGGGCAGATCACTAAACGTGTGCTCTGCTGTAGCATTAGCAGACTTATTTACATGAAGAACTGGGAAATATAGGAAAAAGGCATAACTGGTGCAGGAAATCATAATGCTGATGAATAATATGAAACTTAGAAAAACGATACATTGAATTGAGTTTTTACTAACTCTCTCACTATGGGGGTCTATTTTATACATGTCAGAAACAGTCTAACCGTTTCACCTAGGGGAGGACTTATACAATCAAACTGACTGACTTAATTTACTAGACCTTAACTTTTGCTTATACTCCTGCTGCGGAGTTTTCTCTAACAGGGGAGGGGTTGTAGCAATGTCTTTTGCGGGACAGTCCTTAAGAGCAATATTTTGGCAGTCCTTAAAATCCTGGGAAATGTTTTTAAAGACGGGTTTCAGTCCTTTAAAAAGTTTAACGTGAGAAAGGTGTATCCATCCTTTTCGGCCTTCCAACTTCACGGCTGTACGGGTGGTGAGGAGGACCTGACGGGGCTCTTTCCATCGAGGCTCCAGCGGACTTGATCTGTCAAAGTTACGGACCATCACCATGGAACCTGGAACGATTTCATGCGGTGCCACCTCGGTATTGTCTGGAAATGCGGCAGCAACCTGTGAACGACATGAGTTGAGGGCAGACATCAAGGAAGCTAGGTAATCTGTCAGCATATTACATGAAACATCAGTAATACTTCGGGGTCTAGGAGTACCCCACATGTTAGGGGGGCGGCCGAATACGACCTCATACGGGGACAGACCTGATCTGGAATGTGCGACCATGCGCATATAAAACAAAGCGACTGGCAGAGCTACTAGCCAGTCCACACCCTTATCTTTACATACTTTGGCGATTCGGATTTTCAGAGTCTGATTATGTCTCTCGACTAGGCCGGCTGCTTCAGGATGGCGTACACAATGGAACTTCCACTGGTACCCTAACAACAGGGAAACGTGCTTCATCAACTCAGATGAGAATGGCTGACCGTTATCAGAATATACGACTCTAGGGAGTCCATATCGAGGGAAGAATTCACGAACCAACTGCTTGGCAGTGGTCGCGGCTGTGTAATCTGGGACTGGATATGCTTCTGTCCATCTGGACAAAGCGCATACAACTACAAGGACATACTTGAAACCTCGACATCGCTCCATCTGAATATAATCCATCTGGAGGACCTCAAAAGGGTGGTCAGGAGGCTGGAAACCACCTTGTTCCACCGGGACACTTTTACCTGGATTAAACTGACAACATATCATACAGGTACGGACTTTCTGCTTGGCTGCAGCTCGTAAATGCTTGTTGAACCAAATGTTCTGGATACTGTCTAACATAGCTTTTTCTCCTAAATGTGCTGGACTATGTGCGGTATTAATGATGACTTGAACCATAGAGTCGGGGAGAAACCATGTGGCTCTACCCTTCGTTAACCATCCTTGATCTGTCTGGACCCCTCCTTGTTCGGACCATTTCTTGATTTCATCGGGAGTAGCATGTAACTGGATATCTATGACATCTTGTGTAGGGTCCTTAACTGTCATACATGTAATCGGATCTGGAGTGTGTGTCAGGTTAACTGGAATGTCTAGAGTCTGTGCTGTAAGCTTGGCTGTGCGATCTGCTAGATCATTACCTTGAGAAATAATGTCAGTAACTTTCGTATGTGCTTTGCATTTCATGATAGCAATGGATGTCGGTAAGTGTATGGCATCTAACAGGGCTTGAATAAGGAGACCATGCTGAATCTTGGTTCCATGAGAAGTCATGAAACCTCTCTCCTGCCAGAGCACTCCGAAGTCGTGTACAACTCCAAATGCGTAACGTGAATCTGTGTAAACATTAACTTTCAGGTTCTTGGCGTGTATACAGGCTTGTGTCAGAGCAACTAGCTCTGCTGCTTGAGCGGACAGGGTATCAATACGGTGTGTTTCAATAACTTCGGTGTCAGTAGTTACTGCATACGCGGCTACTAGTTCTCCTGTACTAGTTCTCATACATGAACCATCCACATAAAGTGTCAGGTCAGGATCTGGTAACGGAATGTCTTTCAGGTCTTGTCTTGGCTTTGTCGTAATGTTAACTACTTCCACACAGTCATGTGTGGCAGAATTTGAATTAACTGGTGGTAACAGTGTAGCAGGATTCAGATTGTTGCAGCGTCTAATATCTATGTGTGGCTGGAACAGTGTCAATTCATAACCTGTTAAACGTGCAATTGTCAAGTGCTGAGTTTGTGTTCGGTTTAGAAGAACTTCTACGGAATGTGGAACTTGTACTGTCAAGGTATGTCCTAAAACTATGGAATCACTTTGTCTGATAGCTAGTGCTGTGGCTGCAACTGACTTGAGGCACGCAGGCAACGCCTGGGCGACTGGATCTAGTGTGCTCGAAAAATAAGCACAGGGCTTGTATTGTCCTGCTTGATCTTGTGTGAGAACAGATAATGCTGTACCTTCGCGTTCAGTAACGAAAAGTGTAAAAGGCTTACTGTAGTTCGGTGTAGCTAGAACTGGAGCTTGGCATAGGGCTTTCTTTAACTCGTTGAAACTAAGTGTATGTTCAGATGTCCAAGGGAGAACAGTCGATACGGCTGCCTCCTGTGTCGTTAACTGTATCAGTGGCTTGGCTAGAAATGCATACTGGGGAATCCATTGTCTACAATAAGAAGTAAGGCCGATAAAGGCACGTACCTCCTTCTGGGTTCTGGGCTGGGGAAGACTCGCTATTAACTGGATACGGTCTGGTGTCAACTGCCTACCCCTCTTGGACAGTAAGTGTCCTAAGTATACCACTTGCTGGACACAGAATTGAAGCTTCGAAGGGGACACCTTGTGCCCCATCTCGGCTAGGAAATACAGAACTGTAAGGGATGCTCGCTCGCAATCACGTTCAGAACGGGCTGTGATCAGTAGATCATCGACATACTGGAGCAGGGCAGTGTCAGTTGGCATGTGAATATTATCTAGTTGTCTCTTAAGTGCTTGACTGTAAATACTAGGACTTTCTGTAAAACCTTGAGGAGCGCGTGTGAACATATAGCTCCTTCCATTTAAACAAAATCCGAAAAGAAACTGGCTGTCTGGATGAATTGGAACACTAAAAAATGCGTTCTTGAGGTCGATTACTGTAAAGAACGTGGCTTCGGAATCAATGGCTGTTAATAGGGAAGAGATATCTGGGACAACTGGGTACTGCGGAATAATACATTTGTTAAGTTCTCGTAAGTCAATCACTAATCGATATACTGGGGGTGCATTTGGATCAGTACGTTTCATGACTGGAATGATCGGAGAATTACATACATTGGAGTCAGTTTCTACAACTACTCCTTGAGCGATGAGCTCGTCTATAATTTTGGATAAGGCTGCTACAGCCTCGGGTGGCAATCTGTACTGTCTGATTCGTGGTAACACTACACCTGGCTTGAGAGTCACACGATAGGGTGTGATTTGCATGTAACCTACATCAGTTGGACCTTGCGCCCATAAATGCTGCGGAACATTAGACAGTCTGGAATCAAAATCTCGTAATACATAGTGACCCTTAAAGTCACGTAGGAACAGACGTATTCCCTCTGGGGAACAGCATATAACGGCACCTAACTCTTTCAATGTTTTAATGCCTAATAGATTTTCTGGACATGACTTAGTAAGTAACAGATCAGTAGTGCGGGACAATGGACCTACTTCTAGAGTAACTGGCTTTGATATTTCATTTATAATGGGTTTTCCTGAAAATCCAAGGGAAACATTTCTTGAGCCTGAGAGCGGAGCCCCTGGAACTTCGGCATGACTAATTGTGGTCCTACTTGCCCCTGTATCAATCAAAAACTTTCTGTCTTTCCCTAATACTTGACTGTGAACATAGGGACCCTCTTGATCTACAGGTATCTCGATGAGAGGCAAGCCTACCTCCCTCTCTAGGCTGTTTCATGAATATGGCTGGTACTCTGGATACTCAGACTGTGCATACTGGTACATCTGCGATGTAACATGTTGTGTTGCAGCAATAGGCTGTGGTGCTGTAACTGTCTGTGGTGTATTCTGTGACTGAGGAATCTGTGAAACTTGTTCTTGTCTAGGCGGACGTGGTCTTTCTTTTGTCTTACCAGTAGCTATGTTGTGTTTCAGAACTGCACACTCGTTTATAAAATGACCTGGCTGTTTACAGTAATTGCAGTTCCCTTTAACGGGAGCTGCAGGATGACTGGCTTGATTCGGACCCCTCTTCTGACTGTCTTGAGGAACAGATTGTGCAACTAGCACTTTCATTTTCGTGTCTTTCATACGTTTTCTCTCGTGTTCTTGCTCTTCCCTGATTCTATTCTGGTGGTACTGGAGCATCTGGAGCATCTGGGACGGAGTATTAGCTTGCCAGGTGCTTTCGACTTTCAAAACTCGGTTTTTAATTGGTGAACTTGAATTCTCGACTAATTTAGTAACAAAAAGGTGAGGGTATGACTCACTACTTGTCTTGAGACCACTGTTGATACTGAAACATTTTTCAAATCTAGAATAAAAATCACTAATATCTTCGTCTTGTTTCTGTTTACAGGCTGAGATTGCATCCCAGTCTTCTTTTCTAGTTGTCAATAATCTGGGTAAAACTTGAATCAATAATTCTGGTAATTCTTTACATTTCTCTCCTAGACCAGTACCTGGTACACGTATCTTATCTTCTGCTTCTAGAACTGCCCAATCTATCTTTTTCTCTCCCACCTCCCATTCTTTTTCCTTTAACTTTTCATACACCCCTGCGGGCAGCAGAACCTTTAACATTTTAATGATATCTGGGTAAGTGTATTCTCCCATACGGAGCATGTCTTTTAATTCTCTATGGAACCCTGCTGGATCTTTGTCATGACAGGGAATTAATTTCTTCATCTCGAGGAGTTCCATCTTTGTGATTGGAGTGTAAACAAACACTCGTTCTAGTTCGCCACCCGTTCCTCTGACTGGGTGGACTTCTCGTAACGGATTCTGTCTGTCTATGTAGAATGATTTACTTTCTGGGGGTGAGACATGAACAAAATGCGGGTTCAAGAATGTCCTATATTTGTGACGCTGTTCTAGAATGACACTAATTAAATCGGTACCTAGACCTCTCCATTTATACTGGAGTAACTCGTTCAGGACATCATGTAATGGACCTGGATCAGAGTGCTGACCCTCATACAGAGTAATGAGGTGCTGAATCATATACATACCCACCAGTCGCTGCTCGGCTGGGGGCAATTTCAGAAACATTTGTGCCACTATTTCGTCTGGAAAAGTGGTAGAATCAGTAATCCATCGGACTGCTGATCGGGCTAGTTCCTGTTCATGCATGGTACTTAATTCACTGTAACCGATTCGTGATTTCAGAATGTGATCGGTAGCTTGAAATACTTGTTCTAGAGAACCTTGTTCTGGTGCTGAATGATGGAAAATAGACTTGTGTTCTAGACGTAAATGGCGATCTGGAAATCTAGGTTTCCCTACATACGCTATTCTGGCAGTATTCTCATCGTCTTCCTCTTCAGGATCAGAGGTACTTTCTTTTTCGCTTACTTGTGCTGCTTTACGCTGTTCGTGTATCTTTATTATCTCTCTACGGATTTTCTTGTACATACTTTCCATGGCACTAATGGTATGGTGCTTTCCTTCGGCTATATTATCACTCCACTTTGTCAGGATTTTCATTTCGGCTGGATCTTTAGACGGGTAATCTTGTTCTCTTATTAGACAATTAATTAAAAACTTTATTATCATGCGCTGAATCTCGGCTTTCCTTTGAGACATGGCATCACTAATACTTTCTGGATCATCCCCTGTACGGATGAAACGATATATTCTGTCTAGATCTTCTTTCATATTCGGCAAGGTGACTAGATACTCGGTCACTCTCCTTATGCGTACGGAATATAAAACCATATTAAATTCGCCTGGAACTGGGTCATAGACACATTCGCCAAGGGTTTGCCTGATTTCTGCAACAGACTTATTACTTTTAGGAGTACGCTGTGATGCTTGAGCATGTAATTCGAGTGCTGATAAACGCTTGTATGGCGGCGGAGTTTGAGGAAGACCTCCCCCTGCGGCCCCTAAACTAGAATCATCAACTGATGCTTTTCGTCCTGGCAGGGTCGGTAATTGTAACGTGGGCTGGACTTGTATGGCGGGCTGACCCGGGGGGGCTGTTAAAGGCACCCCGGTGTCTGGAGGAGCAGGAATTACCTGATTTACAGGGACTGGCGGAGCGTGAACAGGATTTGCATATTCGGGGACTGTGTCGTCCAGATAGGACGAAATAAAAATATCAGCTGCGGTCGGTTTGTGACGTAGCTTGGTCGGAACTAACGGTGGCGGGAAATTACTGGATGCCTCTGGGGTCGCTTTTGGCAAGCCCTCAGCAAGAAGAGGATACATACCCTTAATGAGGGCATGCCTCTGTCTGTCTGATTGTTCGGCTTTGACTCGTTCACCTATCTCGATTAATTCTCTTTCTTGGGCTCGTTCTTGGGATTCTCTACTTAGTTCTGTCTTTCTGATTTCTTTTTCGGTTCTCTTATGAGCTTCTTTGCGCCATAACTCGATGGCGTCTTTCTGTGACTGTCTGGCTTTCTTTTTCCATAATGCTTCTTCTACTCGCATGATGCATTCGGCATCCCATGTACCCGATACGGGCCATCTATACTTTTCTTCTAACTGTTTGGTATACTCTACCCATAAATCTAGATATAATATGGCGCTTATGCCATGTTTCTGATACATAAAGTGACCTGGACTGTCCCTAGGCGGGACAGGAACTGCTTCTTCTAACAAACCCTTTCTAGTTTTTAACTGACGTAATCTCGAAAAGAGAGACATTGTAAACTTGAATCGGAACACAATACAATAGACGAGAAACAATAACAATTGGGAAAACAATTCAGGCATACCACGACATTGGAAATACATTGAACAACATCATAACATTACAGTTCGGACAGAAATATTACCTGGAATACTGAGAACAGAAACACAAGAATTTCTCGAGAACGGAACAGACTAGAGTTACTGGATGCACTGCTGAAACAGTACGGAACATACCGGTCCCATAAAGGGACGCATCAAGACCCGTATCCACCTAGGTGAACACTTCGTTAGTGGGCCTGGGTACCACCAACCCACGGACCAGAGTCAATTTAGATTGACCCTGTCTAGATACTACCCCAGCAATGGTACTCACCGGGCAGCAAGAACGGAAGCTTCGGACTGGACTGGACTGCTACGACGACGGACGACGAACTTCGGACTTCAGTTACGGGTGGGCCTCCGGATACCTCGGACCTTGGACTCTTGGCTTGGGCTCTGGTCGGGACTCGCCGCGTTCCTCCACCGTCTCGTTTGGATGCTGGACCGCCTCCTCCGTCCCCTCCGTGGGCCTGAGGGATACTTGAAGCAGAAATATCTGCACGTGGCCGGTATGGTTCCGTCACGGCTGCAGAGGGTCAGGGGGTCGGCGTGGCTTCACCGACGCGTGGGGAAAGGGCAAGTCCCTGTTCGGGCGCCATTATGTGGTAAATAAATAAATAATACCCTATTTTTGACTAGACAAATATCATAACAGATAGCTCAATAAATAAGAGTCAAGATTCGAGGTAGTAGGAGTTTTGCAGGTTTATTACAGCATAAGGACAGGAACAGGACAACCTGCACAGACAGGGGCCCAGCAGGGTGACAGGGGCCCAGCAGGGTGACAGGGGCCCAGCAGGGTGACAGGGGCCCAGCAGCTGCTGGGGCTGGGTCTGGGATGAGCGCGCTAACTTTTAATAACAATACATGAGCTTATATACAAAACGCAAACACATAGCATTACATTGCAGTAGGCGTAGCAGTGGGTGGAGCAGAAGGCGTGACGCGTAGCAGTCGCGAAAGATAAGAGTAAAAGTAGGTGTAACTGGGCGTATACATAGACATGTGGTGCAGACGTAACAGAATATGTCATGAATGGGCGGAAACATTGGAGGGGGCTACCTAAGGAGCCGGGACCTCTAACCTGATGGTGCGCGCAAACTGGCAATGACGTGTTACGAGGAGAAGCTGGGGGCTATGAACTCTGTGCTAGGAGCAGAGACTAAAGTCTGGAGGGTCGGAGCGACATGTACCTAAACCCTATCTAGTATCTGATGTTTAGGGAACATGTTGATATAAACTAAGAGTCAGGAGGGGAGAGGCTAACGGACTCTAAGACTGGAGCATGCATTATTCTACATGTAGTGCGTGATGAAGAATATTAAATGACCATTAAATGCAGTATTTCTCTTAACATGGAGCCGCATAGGCTAGACAATGACGGAAACTATTGATGCAGTTCAGTAGCTTAGGAATGCAGAGAAGGAGGACTGAACTGATAACTGGAACTATAACATACTTTTGGCAGACTCAGAGGCAGAGCCAAGCTGCACCGGGCACTGCGAGGCAGGAAGTAAGTGAAAGGTCGAGGATACAGGTGGGGGCTGCATCGCTCCTTAGCGAGGCTTCAGGAGACAGGAGCTGAATCTGATGTCCGGGCCCTGTTGAGGCCTAGAAACGGGGACTTTATAATAGAATAACGTGCACACTGAGAAACGTGGCAACATTACTTTACATAGGCCTGATATTCGTAGTATTCACGAGGACTGGAAACTGGCATACTAGAGGTGGACACAACTATAATTGCGTCATTAATCAGACATGGGGAATAACATATGCATATTGGTCATGCACACATAACATATGATGGATGAGGCGTAGGGACACAGAACATGGCAAAATTTACTTTTCCACACCGGATTTGTTGGTGAGCTGATTTGACATTAGAAACTGAGTAACCGGAGTTAAAAGAAGGAGAAATTTAGCAATATTAGTTTTCAAATTTTACTCACCGTGGGAACCAACGTAGCTCTGAACGATTCGTGAACGCTGTGTTAAGAAGCCATGGCAACGTGGAGGGTTCGCGTGATGATTCCTTCTTTGGCCGAAATGTAATGAGGATTGGAGCTGGGCTGATGCAACAAGGCAAGTCAGGATCAGAGCAGAGCAGACATGACAAGTCAAGTGCATTGTAGGAATGTGCGTATTTCCGTTTATGTTCCCTGACGTGCCGCCATTTTTTAGGAAGTGCGGTCAAATCGTGAGGCCATCTATTTTGCTGAGCCGCTATACCAGCATATTTCTGCTGCTTCTACTTGTATTGCATCGCCGAAGTCAGTAGCCAACATATCTGTATTACCTGGGTCGGCATAGCCGGTTTGGTTTTGGGACTACTTCAAGGGCAAAAATATATTTCTGCTGCTTCTACAGGGTAGTGAGCTGCTTGGAAGTTAGTAGCAACACAATTATGAGTACCGGTGTAACTTTGCTGATTTTGGACCACTGCAAGGGCGGTTAACACATTTACCTGTACCGGTGTAACTTTGCTGATTTTGAACCGCTGCAAGGGCGGGAATTTAAATACTGAGGAACAGGTTTGGGCCATTACTCCATATTGACATACTTTACTACCTCTGCAAGCAATAGTTCTAGGAAAGTAATTAAGTGAAGTTTTATTATTGGAGAGGTAATAACAAAAAGGGAGAGAAAGAACAGCACTACAAAATATTCTTCCACCACCTCATTTTCTATAAGAACCAGGATCACCCCTTATGGATTGGGATGACTGGAAAGAATCATTTACTAAATACTTGAAAGTAGTAGGGGGTAACATGTATATTGCAAAAAGGAAGTTACATTGCTTAGGTGTTGAGGGCAGAAAGGTACTAAAGACTCTTCTCAAGTCTGCAAATAGAGAAACTGATGATTCAGGTGATGAAGCTGGTGTTTATGAGGATGCAAATGTTATAAATGTAACCAAATGGGGCATTCTGCTAGGATGTGCAAAATGCAGGAATATGGAAGTGGGCCCGACACAGCGAATGCAACAGCTTTTTGAGACCATTCTGGTGGAAATATGGTGCTGCAAGACCTCGCAAGCTCAGGAGCTCTCTCTATTATATCAAAGATTAGATAAAATAAAAATGATGGTCGAGCGCATAACTGACAGATTCAAGGAATTGGAGAAACGTGTATCTGATATTGAGGACAATTCTGCATCTTGTGACTCTGATATTGCCTCTCTCCAGAATAAGCTCCAAACATTACAGTTAAAGATAAATGAGATGGAGAATTATGATAGACGCTCAAATCTATGCTTTACAGGGATTCCGGAGGACAGTGAGCGCCTTAATGGTTAGCATAATCCGGTGGCTTATATAGAGTCAATGAATAGAGATCATATACTTGAGAAAGCACCTGAAGACCTTCCTGTAATGCGGGCCAACAGAGTCCCCTCCCAGAAAATACCAGAGGCTAAGTATCCCAGGACAATGATTGTGAAATTCTCGGATTACCGTATTAGGGAGGCAGTACTAACTAAGTCAATCCAAAAGAGGGATATTACTTTACTCAACGGAGCCAAAGTAAGAGTGTTCACCAATATGTCCGCAGCAGCAGCACAAAGACGGAAGGATTTGTGGGCTTGATGAGCCCATTTAAGAGTGCAGGAGTACAGGCTTCTATCGCCCAGCAGTCTAAACTAAAAGATTTATGGATAGAAAGGTTCCATCTATGTGTCACCCTTGAGGAGGCTCAAGAGCTGCTACAAAAGATTGTCCAAGCAAATGCAAAATAATGAAAGGAGGGGTACTTGAGCAGAGACTCCTGTTCAGATCATCTGGTTTATATTTAGAAATGGAAACTTAAGATTCTTTTTGCACTTTAGGCACCTTTGGCACTTTAGACATTTAGACACTAAGTTCACTCTAACCATATGTATTCTTTGCTATTTGCACTTTGTTCTCTGTTAGGGGGAAGATGTATTGGACAGAGCTGCTATGTGTGCTTGCTGTTATAGGTATTACTCTCTTGTTGTAATTTTCTAGTATGTGAATACTAGAATGCACTTTACACTTTTTGCACTAAGCTTATGGTCAATGTTGCATTATTGCACCGTCACACTTTACTCTTTTCCTCCCTTTATGAGGGAGGAATAATACTATCTCTGTCGAACGCAATAAAAAAGTTGGATTTTTTTTGTACTTTCAGAACATTTTAGGCACTTCAGAATCAAGCACATTTTAACTCTGGATATTTCTGCCATTTGCACTTTGTTCCTCTCTAGGGGGGAGTATGTATTGGATCCAGCCACCACCATCAGTTCTTGCAAGATTCTGTTAGATTTATTATTCTCTCTGCTACAAGTACTTAGTATTAGTGGAGTAGATTGCACATGACACTATGTGATCGGTTCACTTGTAAAATTATATTATTTATTGCACAAGCACTTTCTGTTTTTTGAAGGCACTTTATATTAGAGATACCTTGGAATTTAATTACCAATATGGTATCGTGCACGGAGGAAGAGGGGGGAAGGGACGTTTTCCCAGGTGCCAAGTCAAAGAGCCTTTTTTTTCCAGGGAGGCGAGGTAAGGGCTACCTCCCTCTTCAGAAAGCTTGGGGAGTGAAGGGGTGTTAGGGATGGGGGGTGAAGCATCTTAGAAAAAATGGGCTGATGAATAGTGATCAAACTGGGATAATGAGGGGCATACAGGAGTTTTTATGTCATCAAGGGGGTATATGAAACTTTAATACTAGAGAGGGTACAACTTGAAGTATGGCATACGAGATATGTTATCAGGTTTTTCTTAAGAGGCTTGGTTTATTTTTGAAGAATGACAACCTTTCAAGGTAATTTCATGTAATGTAAATGGCTTCTTGAATGTACAAAAAAGTACAAAAAAAGGAGCAATGTTAAAACGGCTAGGATCCTTTTCCCCCACAGATGCTTTTTCTAAAGGAGATGCATTTTAAGTACAATTCCTCTAACCCTGTACTCCCTAAGAAATATGCTCAAGCACTCTTTGCTTCGGCTCATGCTGCAGTACGAGGGGTGGGTATCTTTTTCTCTTCGGAGTTAGAATGGGAGGTGGGTAAGGTGATTCGGGACGAGGAAGCAAGATGGATTTGGATTGAAGTCTCAGCTAATGGAATAGACTTTGCTTGCTTAATTACTGTGGGCCAATTTTCAATGACACTAAGGCCCTAAAGCAAATCTATGCGTTGTTGGCAAAGGCTCATGGTTTTATAATTATGGGTGGGGACTTCAACCTAATCCAAGATTTAGGCCTGTATACTTCCAACAAGGGTAAACAGCTATTAAAACCACAGACCGATAGATTATTGAAAATTATTAAAGAAGGCTTCACCTTATTAGATCCATGGTGGGTCGATCACCCAGGCCTTAGTGAATTTACGTGCTACTCAGCTAGATTTAAAACAGCATCCCAAATGGATTTTTTCCTGATAAGCAATGATCTTAGGAGAGGGGAATTTGTGATCCTTTCTAACCCATTTTCAGATCACTCTTTGATAGTACATCTACCCGTCCCCATGGGAAAAAATAGTAATAGATGGTATTTCGACAAAGCATGGCTCTCTGATCCAAAATGGATTGCCGAAACTCGTGAATTTATACTGTGGTTTTTTAAGTAAAATATGAACACAGCATTAGCTTCATGGTTTGGGAGTCTTTTAAGGCCACTTTTAGGGGACGGGTGGTTGGATATAGGGCAAACCTTTATAAACTAAGGAAATACAAGATTGTAGCACTTCAGGAGGCTGTGGATCGGGCTAGGGGAGAACTTATGTCTAGACCCCCCCCCAAGGGATCCTGACAAAGAGGTTCTCCTACAGGAATTACTAAGGGTGAAAGAGGAATTGAAAAGCTTTCTTATTCTCGAGGATATTTCTGGAAGTAATGTTTCTCAACAAAAAGTCTACAAAGAGAGCCAGCAAATTGGTAATTGGTTACTGGTCAACAAAAATCAGAGCAGACTAACAATTCCACAAATTTGAGATCCCAGTACAGCGAATCTGGTTAATGAAAGATGAAATTTCTGACATCTTTGTGTCTCATTTTAGTAAGATCTATTCGAAAGTTCAGCTAGTCAATTCCCAGGCTCCTGTGAACTATTTTAGGACAGTCCAGTTACCCACAATTCCCGAGGAGGACTGCATGATGCTCAACGAACCGATTACAGCCGCAGAATTAAGCGAAATTGAAAATAAAATGGCAAATGCTAAGGCAAGTGGTAACGAGGGGATCCCTATTAAAGCTTATAAATAGTTTTTAGACAAACTTTCTCCTTTTTTGGAATCCCTGTACAATCAAATTATGGACGGATTGTCGGTCTCGGATAGATTTAAGGAATCAGTCATGATCTCTATTTTAAAGAAGGGTAAGGACTCGAAAGACCCAAGTTCCTATCGCCCAATAAGTCTACTAAATGTAGACTATAAGCCTTTTATGAAAATCTGGGCAAAAAGGATCTCGATCTGTGCGCAACAGGTGATACACATGGACCCAATAGGGTTTCTGCCTGGAAGATCAAAGGCTTTAAATACCTTTTATCTGATTCAGGCCATCGACTACTTTTCTGCCAGGAAGGATAATGCGGCCATCTTAATGATGAACGCAGAAAAGGCATTCGATTTGGTGGACTGGCTGGCCCTTTTCTTGATCTTAGGGAAGGTAGGTTTTCCATGCCGCCTGAGAGATGTTAGAAGGAATTTATAAGGGGGAAATTGCAAAAATAATTATAAACTCTAATCAGGCGGGTGAAGTGGCGATAAGGCGGGGAACTAGGCAGGGAAGCCATCACCCCCCCTTTTATTCGCTCTTTTTATTGAGCCACTGGTGATAAAGATCCGCTCAGATGTATTAATTTGAGCTTCCCTAGTAGGAATGGCAAAAATTAAGCTGTTTGCCGTTGATTTTATCCTATATTTGAACCCAGAATAGTCAAATATTCAGCTGGCTCTTGAAGAAATCCAAGGCGTTTACAGAGCTGGGGAGCTACAGGGTCAAGCAGTCCAAAAGAGAGCCTCTCTTATTTAATGCAAGTGGAACTGATCTTCCTGAAGGGATAACATTTCTGCCTTTAAAACCTATTAGATACCTGGGTCTTTACGTTACAGACGATTTCTCCTAACTTTTTCATCTGTATTATGTTAAAACACTTGACAAAATAAAATACCTGTTAGAAAGGTGGTTGCTTTTACCTTTGACTATAATAGGTTGAGTCTCCTTGGTAAAGATGTCGATACTTCCCCTACTGATATTTCGGTTTTTAAATCTTCCTTTAAAAATACCAATTTCATATTTTAATGAAGTAGATAGGGTGATTCAGGAGTTTGATGGTCAAAAAAAACAAAACACAAACCAAGTTATATATTTTACAAGCTTAATTGCACTTTGTTAGCGTGAGACTACCAGCATTCCTACGCACTGCAAAGCTACCAAAAAACACAACATATAAGGTTGTGAACATATTTTTAAATCTTATACAGCGGTTCAATAAAAACTACAGAGTTCCTACATGCCATGTATATTCTGCTCTCCAAACTGTGAGCTATGGGGTCTTCAGCTTTCGCAAAAGGGGATGCAGTCATATAATATGTAAGGCTTTTATAAGCTCTGACTTTTATACCTGCACTAATTTGATAACGTGGGATGCTTTTGTAGCCCAATTCAAACCTCAGAGCCGTGATCTCTGGTTAAGCTTCAGGCAGATTACATATTTTCTCTCGATTAATTATAAAGGAATCCACGAGAGAGCTAGAACAATTTAAAAAGCAGCCTTTGAGTTGAATTTAACTGGTATTGGTAGTTGGTACAGACTATTGCGACAGGACACGAATTAGGGTCTTGTCAAAACAATGCTCCCTAAAATCACTCAGGAAACTAATTGCTGGTTTAATCTATAGGAATGGCAACGAGTCTCCGAGCTTGGCCATAGGGCCCTGAGGGCCACCAATTTTAAAAGGATGTCCTTTCTTTCAAGATGTATGGTTTACGACACGCCCCTCAGATTACATAAATGGTTTCCTTCAATTCCCAATGATGGTTTTAGATGTAATATTCCGGAGGCAGGTGACTGGATACATACATTTCTTACATGTCCTAGATTACAACACTTCTGGGAGGGGGTGTTTGGGTTTATTGGCGACTGTATGTCAATGGCCATACCACCATCTACATCCTTGGCCTTATTCGGCTTTTCCCATGCAGTCAGTCAGCTACCAAAACATAGGCAATGTTTTATTTTCATGGCCATAGCAGTAGCCAGATCTTTAGTATTGCAAAATTGGAGATCTCAGAAGGTCCCTACATTGGGTCAGTGGCTGCTTAAGTTAGACCCGGCCTATACATTTGAAGAGGCTTATGCAAAAAGGATATGGGTGCTTAGGAGATTTTGCCTGACTTGGGAGGGCTATGCTTTGAAGCGTGCGTACAAACGATATGTAACCTAGGTAATCTCATGTATAATGTACAGTTAGTGGTTGATATTTCTGCATATTTCTTAATTGGTTAAAAGGTGATTAGTTTGCATTAAAAAGCAGAGGTTCTATTGAGGTGGCTGGTTCTGCACTTTTTTTTATATACGAGATCTGATATTATGCAAGATTAATCTGTAGTGTACTTTGCTTATCAGGTTTACCATGTAAAATAGAATATGAATCTGCTCTATTTATTGTGTATTTAAATATGAGATTGGATGCTATGTAAGTTTGCCTGTTTAATGTATCCTGCTTATCATGTTTGCTATTCATACTCAAAAAAAGAATCTGTGAATTTGATCAATAATATGGATGGTAATGTTCATTTTTTTTGTTTGAATATGTTTATTGTAGTTTGTCATAGTACAGAATACACATATGCAGTCATTGCGAATAAACGGCGCTGTTACATAAGACAGGAAGTCCCAGACTTCGCGAATCACCACCCCCGTGGAGGAATGGATGGTAATGTTCATGCAGGGAAATCAGATCATTCCGAAGAACGAGAGATTGAAGTGTTAATGCTTGAGGATGGTAAAAGTGTTAGTACATGCACGTCTGTTGCATATGCAGAGAATTACCGTCCTCCAAAATGTGGAGTCACTGTGAATGGTGGTGTGACACAGTTTTGGGATTCCTATTCACCTATTACAATCATTGACAGAATTACATGGGAAAAAACTGACCAGCCTGGCTTTACTCCCCAAAGATGTAAAACCAGAAGGTTATTGTGGGGACAAGCTACCTGTGATGGGATACATTATGGCAGATATTTTGTTTCATGAGAAACATGCATGAAGCAAGGTGTATGTAGTTGAGAATGGGAAGTTATTAGGTTGGAAATAACGTGCATGGAGTATGGTATAAAATCAAAATCATCCACAACAAGTCCTATTGACTCAAAACAAAGATGATTGGGTTACCCAATTCCCAGCATTATTTAGTGGAAAATTGGGTTGTTTTAAAAAATGTGAGCACAAGACAGTACTTAAAAATAATGTGATTAAATTGGATGTCAGGCACTGGAAATCGCTCCTCCTTACCCTTTTGGGCCATGCGGCCCTATTTAAGATGATGTCCCTTCCTCGATTCCACAAATAAGCCGTCTCTCCGGACTTGGCTGTCCAGGCAATAGTGCTTAGTTAAAGTGTGTAGCGAGGACCACGTAGCTGTCTGACAGCTGCCTTGTAGGGGGACACCACGTCCCAACACCGTAGTGGCAACTGTCGCCCTGGTGGAATTGGCGTGCAGCCCCAATGGAGCTTCCTTTTTAGGCAGAGAATAACGGGCTTTAATACACAAGACAACCCATAGGGAGATAGTCCGCTTATGTACAGCCCAGCCATTCTTGGCGCCAACGTAACCAACAAAGAGCTGACCATCCACTCGGAACTATTGTGTACAGTTCAAGTAAAACGAGAGCACATGTTTTTTGGTCCAGACGGAGGAGCCTCTCTGCCTCTCTAGAAGGAGGCGGAAAGAAGGTGGGCAAAGTGATGGTCTGTCCGATGTGAAAGGCAGTGACAACCTTTGGCAGAAAGGATAGACGTGTTCTGAGCACAACCTTGTCCGGATGGACAGATAGAGCCTGGAGCTCACTCACTCAACTGGCAGAGGTGATGGCAATCAGGAAAGCAGTCTTCAAAGGCAGCAGACAAAGAGGACAGTTGTGAAGAGGCTCAAAGGGAGCGCACATTAAATATGTAAGAACCAGATTCAAGTCCCACTGTGGCATTACGAAAGGAATAGGAGGGAATAGATGAGTAATTCCTATGAGAAATCTATTTACAACAGGGGACTTGAAAAGAAAGGGCTGATCAGGGAGCCTCAGAAAGGCCGAAATAGCGGAAAGATAGCCCTTGATAGTGCCTAGATCAGAGCCCTGCTGGGCCAAAAAAAGAAGGCACAGAAGAACTTCTGAAAGAGG
Organism: Lissotriton helveticus; assembly: GCF_964261635.1. NCBI lineage: Eukaryota > Metazoa > Chordata > Amphibia > Caudata > Salamandridae > Lissotriton > Lissotriton helveticus. Next base: position 828,689,888 of record NC_136057.1, read on the forward strand.
GGCAGAAAGGGGTTCCACAGCCTTTGCTGTGCACCATGCCACAAATGTGTTCCACCAGCACCTGTACCAAACTTAGTGGAGAGACGCATGGCTGCCAGAATGACATCACAGACTTCAGGAGGCAAGTCAAACGGAATCAACAGCTGCCGCTCAATCTCGATGCAAAGAGGTGGAGACTGGACAGGTTCGGGTGGAGGACCGTCCCCTGCTGCTGCGACAGAAGATCCTCCCGAACAGGCAGTCCGATCGGGGGATCGATCGTCCTACTGAGTAGCTCGGAATACCAAACTCTTCGAGCCCAGTCCAGTGCCATAAGAATGACTTGGTCCCGGTCACGCCTGACCTTCTTCAGCACTCTGGGCAGAAGTGGTATAGGCAGAAAGGCATACAACAGACCGCAACTCCACTCGCGACAAAGCGTCGCCGAGCGAGTGCCGCCATGGAAATTCCAACGTGCAGAATTGCTGACATTGCGCATTCTCTTTGGTGGCGAATAGATCTAACCAAGGCTCTCCCCACTGTCGAAAGAGACTTTGGCCACTTCAGAGTGAAAACGCTATTCGTGATCCATCATGCACCTGCGGCTGAGTTCGTCCACCCTGGCGTTCAGTGAACCTGCCAGGTGTTGAAGTACCAGGGAAATGTCCTGCTGTTCCAGCCATGTCCAGAGGCGCAGAGCCTCCTGACGTAGGGTCCACAACCCCACCCTGCCCGGTTTGTTGCAGTACCACATGGCGGTGGTGTTGTCTGTGAACACCTGCACCACTTTCCCTTTGACAGAGGGAAGGAATGCCTTCAGTGGAAGTCAGATCGCCTGCAGCTCCAGAAGGTAGATAGGGAGCCTGACCTCCGCCGGAGACCAGAGGCGGCTGATCTCCGCCTCTCCCACATGCCCCCTCCGAGGAGGGACCCGTTCGTCACCACTGAGTGCTCCAGTTGGGGAAGGGAGAGGGATCTGCCCTGGACCCAAAGTCGGTTCAGAAGCCACCACTGCAGGTGCTGTACAGTGCCCTCCAAGATTTGGACGTAATCAGACAGGTTCCCCTGATGCTGTGCCCACAGGAACTTCAGGTCCCACCGCAGAGCCCGCATATGCCATCTGACACGAGTGACCAGCAGGATGCAGGAGACCATGAGGCCCAGCAGCCTCAGGGTCATCTTGACCGAAACCCAGGATAGAGGCCGAAAGATCGGAATCATTGCCTGAATATCCTTGACTCGCCGTTCAGGAGGATAGGCCCGAAACTGCGTCATATCCAATACCGCTCCGAAGAAGAGGAGCTTCTGAGAGGGAATCAGGTGCGACTTCGGCACATTGATGGAGAACCCCAGCAAAAGCAGGAGGTCGGCCGTAGTCTGGAGGTGGGAGGTAGAGGAAGACTGACACCCCTAATCTGCGCAGATGAGCTGCGACCACCTCCATCACTTTCGTGAACACCAGAGGGACGCTGGTAAGGCCAAAGGGGAGCACGGTAAACTGAAAGTGCTCTGGCCTACCGTGAACCGCATGTAACGCTGGCAAGACGGGAATGTGGAAATATGCATCCTTCAAGTCCAACGCTACCATACAGTCTCCAGGGTTGAAAGCAGACAAGACCTGAGCCAGAGTTAGCCTCTTGACCTTCTTGGGCACCAGGAAGTAGTGGGAATAACAACCACGTCCTACTTCTGGTGCAGGAATGCGCTCGATGGACCCCTTGGCCAAGAGGGCTGCAACTTCCTGTTGAAGAAGTGCCAAATGATCCCCCAACATGCAGTGGTACTGGGGTGGCATGGCTGGAGGGGTAGTCTCGAAGTGGAGGGAGTAGCCCCTTCGGACAATTTGTAAAACCCACCTGTCCGAAGTGATGGTGCGCCAGTGGGGGAGGTGATGGCGAATCCTGCCGCCCACTCACGTTTGATGGGCCTGAAACACCTGACTAGGTAGGTTTTGGGGCAGTGGTTAAACTGGACTGACCCGCCCACTGGCCCCCTGACCCGCCTCTGCGGGTCCCACATCTGTGCTGAGACTGCTGCTGCTGAGGCCTGTGGCTCTGAAGCGAACGTGCTGGGGCACCCCTTCCGTGGCCACAAAAGGAGCGAAAAGCAGAAGGCAGAGGAGGTCGAACGGCCGATAGGCCCAAGGACTTGGCTGTAGCCCGCGAGTCCTTAAAACGCTCCAACGCACTGTCTACCTTGTTGCCAAAAAGGCGAATGCCATCAAAGGGTGTGTCCATCAGGGTGTTCTGGATATCCCCTGAGAAGCCAGTAGTCCTCAGCCAGGCGTTGTGGCAGAGCCCCACTTTCGTGGAAATTGCTCTGCCCAGTGAGTCGGCGGTGTCAAGGCCACATTGTATTGTGAACCTGGCTGCATCTCTCCCCTCAGTAATAGCCGGAGAGAGGACTGTCCGCGCCTCCTCCGGACACTGAGGCAGCACTTGCGCAACCGTATCCCCAAACAGTGGGAATAATGGCCCAAGAGGCTTGGGGTGTTCACAGACCGCAGCACTGAACTGGCGTAAGAAAAAAATCTTCTTCCTAAATTGTTCCAGTCTCTTGGATTCCCTGTCCGGGGGTGCGGTAGGGATTGTGCTCTGGGACGCAACCGTATCCCAAACAATGGGAATAATGGCCCAAGAGGCTTGGGGTGTTCACAAACCGCAGCATTGAACTGGCGGAAGAAAAAAATCTTCTTCCCAAATTGTTCCAGTGTCTTGGATTCCCTGTCCGGGGGTGCGGTAGGGATTGTGCTCTGGGACGTTGAGGCTTGGACAACAAAGCTCTCAGGGGTGGGGTTTTGGGAGAGGAAAATGGGGTCGTCCAGGGCCGGGCGACGGCGTTGGGCCACGTTACTATCCACAGGAGCCCCGGTGCTGGGCTAGGACCTGGTGCCCAAAAGAATGTCAGAAAGTGCCTCATTAAAGGGAAGCAGTGGCTCCGCAAAGGTAGCCGCCAGCTGAAGCACTACTGTCGCGGTTAGTCCTGACGACCACTGTAGGGCGTTGGAGGTGGAGGGCCTCTGCCGCCCTATGCAACACCACTGCGTAACTTGCATCCTCCCCCGCAGCCAAGGTAGGACGAGTGAGAATGCCATGGTCAGGAGAGGTGTCCAGACCACTGGCACCCCCAGTTCCTCTGCCCAGTCCGGGTCATACTCACACTGAGCTGCAAGAGGGTCCTCAGACCTCTCCCGGTCCTCCCCATCCTCCTTAGGCTGATGTACAGGCCTAAAATAAGAAGGCTGGACATAGGGGTAGAAAGGCCCCATTGGCGTCGAGTGATGCCGTTCCGGCTCCGTGTCCATGTTGGGGCTGAAACCGGGGTGTAGTGAGGTCACAGAATTCACTGCAGACATTGATAAGTTCGCATTAGTTAGCATATGCTTGGCAGCCATCTTGCCGCTTTTGCACACATTACTACTTAGCTTTATTCTTGTGGATAGGCTGCTGGTGCATTCTCACATGAGAACTGTCTGCTTCCACATATTTAGTTGTACACTGTGCTTCTCGCCTGCACAGCATGTTCAAGGTCGAAAAACAATGTATGCTGTTGATTCACTTTGGTCAGCCCCACACCCATAGACATAACATCGGACACAGCTGCACTACTGAAAGTGAAGTGCTTTTAATATGGCATTGCATGTATGTAAAGGCACTTGGAGAGATACATTCCAACGAGCTGTGCTTGCCCTGAGATGTAATTCCTTGCATCTAAACTTGGAGGTATGGGCACCCCCTGACAAAGCTTAGAGGTCTTCTATACTTATGATAACTGGCTTATAGCACAGGAGGGTGGTAAGGCACAGTAGTCCTGTTTCCATTGTCATTATATGATTTCCCCTTTTGTGCTTTATGGAATTGTAACCATGCTAATTATATTGTTATTATGCATTTTGCTGCTTGTGTTGGCTAGTATACTGCATTGTAGAGCACGTTAGTTAAAATAAACATTTTAAACTACATTGTGTCTCTGTTAACTCACATTGTGGACAAGTAGGAGTGTATAAATGAATATGCTACTTACCAGTATGCATCTGTTCTTGGCATGTAGGGCTGCTGACATTCATATCTATAGCATAGATCGCCGCCTAGTGTTGGGTCCGGATGATTGCACATTGTTGTCCTGGAAGAGTCTTCGAAGTATCACGAGATAGGTGGCTCCTCCCCTGGACTACAGTGCGCATGGGCATCGACTCCATCCCCAGATTGTTTTTAGCCATTGTGGCAAAGATGGAGTGTAATAGTGTAAGCTATGGCCAAGCTAAGAGTAAGTGTTAAAAAGTCTGCAGCCGCTACAGGCGCCGGGGAGGAGGGCGGGCGATATGAATGTCAGCAGCCCTACATGCCAAGAACAGATGCATACTGGTAAGTAGCATATTCAGTTCGAGGCATGTGGGCTGCTGAATTCATATCTATAGCATAGAATACATAGCAGTCCCTCCATTAACGGCGGCCGCCTGTGCCAGCTGCAGAAGTCTGAAAAGGCGTTTTAAGAACAGCCTGCCCTACAGCTGCCTGGAGTGCACATCTACACAGTAATGTTTAGTAAATGTGCGTGGTGTAGACCATGTGGCTGCTCTACAAATATCTTCCAAAGGCATATTACCATGGAAAGCCATTGAGGCCCCCAACTTTCGGGTGGAGTGGGCTCTTGGAGGGACCGTTAAAGTGCGCTTAGCCTTGTGATAGCAAATTTGAATGCACTTAACGATCCACCTGGCTATACCTGCTTTGGAAATGGGGTTGCCTTTGTGCTGGGCTGAGAAGGCAACAAAGAGTTGTTGTGTTTTCCTTAAGTCTTCGGTCCTATCGATGTAGTACATCAAGGCTCGTTTGACATCAAGAGTGTGGAGCATTCTATCGGCAACTGTTTCTGGGTTTTGAAAAAATGCGGGCAGTTCAAATGTCTGATTGACATGGAACTGCGAAACCACTTTAGGAAGAAATTTAGGGTTAGTGCGCAGCACCACCCTGTTGGAGTGAATTTGAATGAATGGCTCTCGTACAGTGAGCGCCTGTAGCTCACTAACACGTCGCAGAGACGTAATGGCAATGAGAAAAGCCACTTTCCATGTTAAGAACTGAATCTCACATGAATGTAGAGGCTCAAGAGGTGGGCCCATCAACCTGGTGAGGACCACATTGAGGTTCCATACAGGAGCTGGCGGGGTCCTGGGAGGGATGACCCGCTTTAGGCCTTCTAGGAAGGCTTTAATGGCAGGCACTCTGAAGACGGAGAGATGCTGCCTGTTCTGGAGATAAGCCGCTATGGCGGATAAGTGTATCCTGATGGAAGCGTATGCTAGATTGCATTTGTAAAGATGTAACAAATAGCAGATGATGTTGGGAGTGGATGCATCTAGCGGGTTGATGTTGTGTGTAGCACAGTAAATGACAAACCGCTTCCATTTTGCTGCATAGCAGGCTCTGGTGGTGGGCTTTCTTGCCTCCCGTATGATATCCATGCATTCAGGAGGCAAGTCAAGGTAGCCAAACTCTAAGACTTCAGGAGCCAGATCGCCAGGTTGAGCTGTTGCGGATCTGGGTGCTGAATGTCGCCATGGCTCTGCGTCAAAAGCTTGGGCGTGAGGTGTAGCCTTTGATGCGGTACCACTGAGAGTTCCAGAAACGTGGTGTACCATGGTTGGCGTGCCCACGTTGGAGCAACCAGGATGAGAGTCATCGAGTGTTGCTTTAGCTTTCTTGCCACCAGCGGTATGAGAGGTGCTGGGGGAAAAGCATACGCAAATCTGCCTGACCAGTTCATCCATATCGCATTGCCTTGCGACTGTGGGTGAGGGAACCTGGCGGCAAAGCTTTGGCATTTTGCGTTTTCCCTTGTGGCGAACAGGTCTATCTGTGGATGACCCCACTTCTGGAAGTACGGGCGGAGTACTGATGGATGTATCTCCCACTCGTGCATCTGGTGGCTGTACCTGCTGAGCAGGTCCGCCATCTGATTGTCCGTGCCTGGGAGGTGTTCCGCCATGAGGAAGATGTTCCTTTGAATGGCCCACTTCCACATGCTCTGAGCCAGATGAGACAACTGTGGAGAGTGTGTACCTCCCTGCTTCTGGATGTAGTACATGGCTGTCATGTTGTCTGTCCGGATCAACACGACCTTGTTGCACAGATGTACTTTGAATGCTTTCAGTGCCATGAAGATTGCCATCAGTTCTAGGTAGTTGATGTGCATCTTCTTTTGCTGTATTGTCCATAGTCCCTGCACTGTGTAATGGAGTACATGAGCTCCCCATCCCTGGAGAGACGCGTCCGCTGTGAGGATGATCTGTGGGACAGGCTCTTGGAACGGTCGGCCCTTGCAAAGGTTGTGTGGATTCCACCAATGCAGAGAGTTGTATGCCCGACCGGTGACCAACACTAGGTCTTTCAACTGTCCCTGAGCCTGATTCCACCGATGCGCTAAGCATTCCTGGAGCGGACGCATATGTAACCTGGCGTGCGGGACTATGAAAATGCAGGAGGCCATCATGCCTATCAACTGCATGAACACTCTCGCAGGAAGCAAGTGTTGCGGGTGGAACTGTTGGATAAGCGACTGGATGTTGTTGATCCGCGCTGAAGTTGGCTGAGCCGTGGCTGCCAGAGTATTGATCGTTGCACCTAGATATTGCCGCACATGGGCTGTCTGAAGGTGCGACTTTGGATAGTTCAGGGAGAACCCCAGACTGTGAAGAAGGTGAATGGTGTGGGACATGTCGGCGGCGCACTGCTGGGCCGACTTTGCCTGAACCAGCCAGTCGTCCAGATAAGGGTAGACATGGATGTGTTGTCTCCTGAGGTGCGCCGCTACTGTCACCAGACATTTGGTGAACACTCTGGGGGCTGTGGTCACTCCGAAAGGAAGGACCTTGAATTGATAATGCCGATTTTGAATGGTGAACCGGAGGTATTTTTTGTGTGATGGATGGAGTGGAATGTGGAAATAAGCATCCTTGAGATCTAAGGTTGCGAGGAAGTCTCCCTGATTGAGGAGCGGAAGAACCTGTTGCAGCGTTAGCATGTGGAAGTGTTCTGAGAGAATGTACTGGTTGAGGGGCCTGAGGTCTAGAATAGGCCTGAGGGACCCGTCCTTCTTCGGGATTAAGAAGTACAGGGAGTACACCCCTGTGCCTACCTCCTCCACTGGCACGAGCTCTATAGCGCCCTTTTGCAGCATGATGAGAACCTCCTGCTGCAATATGTGCAAATGCTCTGTGGACATAGGACGGTGTTTTGGTGGTATGTTGGGTGGAGTGGATGTGAGCTCCAAACAATAGCCGTACTGGATAAGTTTCCTGACCCACCTGTCTGTGGTGATGGTTTTCCAGACTGGCAGGAACCGCTGGAGCCTCCCCCCGACAGGCGTGGAATGGTCGGGGGGCAGTGACAGGGCGTCACTGTTTGTTGGAGGCAGAGGAACGGCAGTTGTTGTTGCCCTTGCCTCTGCCCTTGGCGTTGTTGCCCCGATAACCTCCTCTATTCTGTTTGGGGTAAGAGGATTGCGCCCCACCTTTATTGAATTGTGTTTGCTGGGACATCTGGCCTCTGGAAACACCCCTATTGCCTGAGCGACGAAAAGTGCTCCCCCGAAACTGTTGGGATTGGAGAGCTCCCATGGACTTGGCCGTCTCGGTATCCTTTTTTATTTTTTCCAAGGTGGTATCCACCTCAGGACCAAATAATCGGTCAGGGTTAACTGGCTGGTTGAGGATGGTAGTTTGGATCTCAGGCTTAAATTCAAAGATTCTGAGCCATGCCTGTCGTCTTAACATCACACTGGTGTTAATTGCCCTGGCTGCAGTATCGGCAACGTCCAGTGCACACTTTATTGAAGCGTTGGAGATGAGCTTCCCTTCCTGGATAAGCATCTCCGCAGCCTCCTTATATTGGTCTGGGATATGTTGCAACAGGGTCTCTAGTGTATCGTAGTGTGCCCTGTCGTAGCGTGCCAAGAGTGCCTGCGTGTTAGAGATACGCCATACATTGGCCGCCTGAGCTGCTACTCTCTTTCCCGATGCTTCTAGCACTTTGGACTCTTTGTCCGGTGGAGGAGCTTCACCAGTGGTTTGCGAATTCGCCCTCTTGCGGGCATTAGAAACGACCAGAGAGTCCAATGGCAACTGGCCCCTGATGTAAGTGGGATCGCCAGGTGCTGGTCGGTATTTCTTTTCAATTCTAGGGTTGACCACCCTTGCCCGTGTGGGCTCCTTGAAAATGTCCGCAGCATGTTTGAGGACCCCTTTCAGCATTGGGAGGGTTTTCACAGTCTTTTCAGCTGCTGAAAAAGTGTCAAAGAGGAAGTCCACCTCCACAGGGTCAGCATGGAGTTCAACGTCGTGGTTCTTAGCTGCCCTTTCAATTAAGGCATTGAATGCCGCAGAATCCTCAGTGGGAGACGTTTTGATATTGTATATCTGAGGGTCGAGAGTGGGTTGCTGATCCCCCCTGGTCACCCTGGTCACCTGTGTCCACCCATGCGTCCTGTTGTGCATCAGGATCAGCGTGGGTCGGGAAGCTGTATTCCTCATCTTGATCCCCAGCATCCTCGGCATCGGAATAAGTGGGCGAGGGCGTGGCAATTCTTTGAGTCCGAGGAGTCAATGGTTCGACCAAGACTGGTGCATCAGAAGCAGGCTTTTTGCGCTTTAAAGGAATGGTATACGACTCCAAAGGCGTCATCGCCGTAATTTTTCGCTTGTAAAGCATAAGCTTCCCAGTGTCGGCATCGATGAAATGTTCCGACTGTTCCTCCAGTAATGGTGGTCGATGCGTCAAGCCCCCAGCCGGGAGAGTAGGCGTCAACCCCACAGCACTGTGCGTTTTCGCTTTGGGCGCCGCCCGTGGTGCGAAGGCCTTCGGTGCCACCTTCGGCGGCAACGTGAAGAGGAGTGGCGTCGATGACTTGGAGGTGGGAACCGACTGTTTCGGCGCAGAAGGCGGTTTGGGGTCTACCGCCGAGGCCTTGTCCCTGATATGCTTGAGGGAGTCCGAGACCTGCTTCGTGAATGAAGCGGATGGTTTCGCTGATACGACAGACTACCTCGGTCCAGCAACGTGGGAAGACTCGATCGTCGACGACTTTGGCTGGTTGGTCCGAGGCGTGCCCGTGTTGGTGTCCTGGGCAACCGCTTTAGGGGCACCAACCTTTGGCTCGATGCCCTTGCTGGTCTTCGGCTCGACGCCCTTTGCGGCCTTCGGTGCCGCGCCCTTGCTCGGCTTCGGCTCGATGCCCGATCCGGACTTCGGCTCGACGCCCGTGCTTGACGGAGTCTGGACGGCCTTTTTGTGCTTCAGCTCGACGCCGTTAGTCTGCTTCGGCTGGACGGATTTCACCGACTTTGCCGGGTCGACAGGCTTCTTCGGCTTGGGCTGTCCCGACACCTCGGAGGACGAGGGTGTCGACGGTGGATCAAAAGGTTTCGGTTTCGATTGCGCCTGAACCACTTTAGGTTGTTCGGACACCGAAGGTTTCACTTTCGGTTTCGATTTCTTTAATGGCGGCTCCGTCGAAGTGTCCGTAGCCGGCGGGGCCGTAGATTTTGGTAGAAGGTCTTGGGTAAGGCCGATAGGCGATCCCTCGACCTGAGCCTTCGTAAGTGTTCGAACGGGGCATAGCTCGTCCTCTAAGCTATCTTACATGGCCCAATAGGCCTCATCGTCGTCTCCTACCTCGTCGACGACGTCTTCTACGGGTAGGTCTTCGACATCCACTTGAGGGTCGTAGTCTACTTCTTCCGCTGGAGGCGAAATCTGCAGGTGAACGTCGTGTTCGTCTGCTTCATCGCTGTCGAAGATGTCCACCGGTGCCGGGGCCGACTGCCGGGCCTCCATGCGCGCCGAAGCCGAATCCAAAGAGTTACGCGACTCCTTGGATGTTGAACTCGGAAGCGAGTCCGAACAGAACCGGGCACCGAACGCAAACAATACCGACGATAAAGAGAGAAAAAGGCCTTTTGGCCTCGAGAATTAGGTCGATTCCGAACTGAGAGAACGAAAGTACATCCGAACCCAATGGCGGAAAAAAACAATCTGAGGATGGAGTCGATGCCCATGCGCACTGTAGTCCAGGGGAGGAGCCACCTATCTCGTGATACTTCGAAGACTCTTCCAGGACAACAATGTGCAATCATCCGGACCCAACACTAGGCGGCGATCTATGCTATAGATATGAATTCAGCAGGCCACATGCCTCGAACTTAAAGAGTTTTGTTCTTCCTGCGATTCCTGAGAGGGACGGAGTGGCGTGTTCTAGGATGTCTAATCATTGGCAGCTTTGCTGTAGTATGGAGAACAAATGAGACACTATAGCTAGTCGGATTTGGGTTCTAGGCACGGAGGTGGGTTTCTGGTACACCACTACACACAGAGGTTCTGGTTTCCTGCGCATAGTTCTGTGTATGTGCAGAATCCCTGCAACAGGGGGCGACGTCGGAGGTGGTGCCGGTGTGGTCGGTGGAGGTGTAAAAAGGTCAACCGGTGTCGACCGAGATCCAGGCCTGGATCCTTGGGGGCCCTGCGGCGCCAGAGCAGACCGCGATGCCGGAGCCGCCGACAGTGAAGATTTCAAAAGAACAAAACAACCCTGCCAGCAAAGGATATCAAAGGTCCCTTACAGGATCCACATGGATAAAGATGGGGTGAACATGAAAATCAGAGTCAACGACTTCACCAGTACTTATGTTTAGTACATGATACTTTTATTTTTGTGTGATTTTTTTATATACGTCAGATACAGTGACAATTAAGCACATTTCAGGCAGATATATAATATATTTCTTATATTAAAACAAGGGGGGAATAAGGGATGTCCCACCGGCTATATTGGGGAAATAGATAAGACACACAAGGGTATTCCTCATACTCCCGTACACACAGGGGAATTTCACATATATATAGTCACTCAGATATTCATTCACTTCCTCATTCATTCATACATACTCTCAAACACGTACACCAGCGCCTGCAACTGTAGATAGAAATATGGTTGCAAGGGCAGGGAGCAAATTATGGAGGCAGAACTGGTGAAAAGAAGAAATTGTCGACAAGGACTAGAATGCTGCCATCCATAAGGATCACACCGACGCGCGTTTCGGTGTTGGCCAGGATAGGCCGCACCTTCTTCAGGGCGGGGGTGTACAATCAGGGAGGGGAACACACAGAGAAAAAGTTGATAAAGTCAAGGATACAAGTATGTGATTCAAAGAAATCTCCAGCATCGGACTTCTCTCTTTGTGATTTCTGGAAGCGAATCAATGCCGATTCCCTCTAGGCGTTTCCAGAATTCAGAAGTGTCTGGGAAGTTCGCAGCCTAGAATTAAGACTATGTCCGTCCTCACGGGGGTTCTGGGACTCAAAATCGATAAACCCTGGTGTTGCGTGAAGGTATTAGACTGAGGTAGCGCTGAAGGATAGACTATAATTCTCTATATCGGAGGGGGTGGCTGGTTCTGGTTCGTAGATCAACCTCGCACAAGCACTTAAGGAGAGGGGGAGCAGCCGAGCTCCGCTGGCTATGGGGTCTCCCTGTGCGGCGCACTGGGTCTGAGAGGGATAAGGTTCCAGAATCTCGTCCAATCTATCAATCTTCACTCAGCACTGTACAGTGGTCCTCGTCAAGATACGGCAGGATCCGGGGTGACAGTGAAGGGCGAGGACCCGTAGTCGGGCCCAAAGGCGCGCCAGCAGGCCGAAGTGGCAGGCCATGGCTGACAAAAATTCCTGCAGCTCGGCCGGAGTCGCTGACGGACCTGGGAAGGGCGGGTATGCAGACAGCGACACTGTAGGCTCTGCCGGAGCCACGGTGGAGGCACCACCCACACCCTCAGCCACGACGGGCGAGGGGAAGTCATCGAGCGATGAAGCTTCTTCGACTTCTTGTGCTTTGTCTTACCTGACCCAGAGTGCGAAGACTTTGATCGCGACGAACGATGGTGATGGCTACGCGACCGGTCCCTTGACCTCCCACAGGACCGGACTGCTGGACTTCAAGCAACTTTCTGGACCGCTCCCGCAAAGTCTTCGGCGCCATGGCCCGGCAGTGGAGGCACGACTTGGGGTCGTGGTCGCGCCCCAGGCAGTAGAGACACATGGTGTGGGTCTGTCACTGACATCATCCGATGACAGTCCCCGCCAGACTTGAAACCGGGCTTCCCTACTACACCAGGAGTCGATCGACTTGAAAAAAAAAAAAGAGACCAAAAGCCTAAAAATACTCAGTCAAAAAATGACAGGGGGTACCACTCTCTCCGGACCTGTGCTTACTGGTGCGGAAAAATAAAGAACTGACGTCAGCGCAAGGGCGGCGTCTAAGTAGCTGCTGCGACATCATCTCGGCGACTACAACGCCAATGACGGACGCCGAGCCGCACAACACCAAGGGGTACAGCTGCCGAAAACGTTCCGGATACAGTCTGACGCCTGGGGGCAATTCAAAGGTAAGGAATATATCACTATGTGTTTCTTTCAGACTGCCCTATTGCTTATCAGTAATCTTCATTACTTCTGGTCCCGCTGTCCTCGTCCCATTACTTACAAAGTGGAGATGACCATCTCCACGACAGAAAAAAAAAAACAGGAGAATGCTGGGACACCTAACACCCCCTTCCCTCTGGTAGTACACAAGATGTACCAACCCAGCATTCTGCCTGAACTACCAAGCCACCACTGGAAGGCCAGCTATCTGCGAGGGAGGGAGAGGCGAAAGGAATGGGACAAGGACCACGGGACCAGAAGTAATGAAGGTTACCGGTCAGTAATCTAGTATTACCTCCCAGTCCCTCTAGTCCTCGTCCCATTTCTTACAAAGTGGAGAATACTAAAGCAAACAACCCGCCTTCTGAACTCCCACCAACATCAAGGACACTACTCGAAAGCAGCACCCCCAAATAAGCAAATGGGAGAACCACAGGAAGGAACACACAACCTGCAATGCCCCCAACCAAACACAGGTAGAAACCCAAAAATAATCAGGGGACTAACGGGAAGAGCCAAAACAAGGAGCAAAACCAAGAAGCCGCCACCCAAAGGGCAGCCAACCCACACCAGGAAATTCCGAAAAAAACAGAGGAGGAGAGCCTAACCAGAGACTGGCCCCACCAGAAGGACGGCAACGAGGCCAACCACAGAAAAAGACCCAGAGCAATCGGACACAGCAAGAAGCCAGGGCCACACCAAGGGGGATGCAAGCCTACTAGGCAAGGCCAGAAAGGGGGTCAAGTACAAAGAGCCAAGCCCCAAGGAAACCCCCAGAGGGGCCGAAACAACCAGCCACTCGCCGCCCCAGAAAAACCAGCAGAAGAGGGCCCAGAAGAAGTGGAAGCACCTACAGGGCACAAAAAACCTGGAAGGGCACCCGACCAGCGAGAAGGCTGCCAAGGACAGGAACACCACTCAATGTCCAGAACCCAGAAGCATAAACGACGGAGCGACATACTTCAGCCAAGAGTAGAACACCACACAACACCATAAGAAACCACAACAACCTCATCAGAGGGGATGGGAGGAGAAAGCGAACAGGCCCCACCCAAAGCAGGAGACAAAGTCATCACACAACCAACCACAGGACCAACATGCCAGGGGAAGCCCCCAGCAGATCAGTGGAGACAAAAGAGGGTAGTAAAAAAATAAAAAAAATAATAGAGAATGAACCTCTCTGAATCTCCTTCAAACATCTAAACTTACAAAAAAGAGAGAAGCACTAATAAAAGGGCCAGGGACGTTAACCCAACTTTGGTTGAAAATATTCTGTTCCTACCCTATCCACTGTGTGGAGATAGTCAACTAAGGAGAAACAGAACAGAGGGAAAATCATAAGATTTTTTAAGACTGCCCTCCCCCACTTTGCTGCGGCATGCTTCATCATAGGGCTGCTGTAAACGTCCAGGCGCAGACCAACGCACTGGAGGGATCGCGTTATTTTTTAAGGTGAGGGAGAAAAAGAAAGGAAAGTTTGAGAAAGGGAAGGGTAATCCTTAAAGAAGGGATCTCTAATGCAGAAAGACAGGAGAGTAAAACAGACTAAGGAGATACCATTGCAATACCTTTATTCTTGCAGTTGGGATTTAGGGGAAGTTACCCCTCCTTCATATCCCCAGATCGTACTATTTTTAACCTGGTCAAGGGGAACCAAGAATAAAGGTATAGCAATGGTATCTCCTTAGACAGTTTTACTCTCCTGTCTTTCTGCACTAGAGATCCCTTTTTAGGGGCATCACCAAGACCAGCCCAGGGACACTCCACAGCAGCAGTGAGTCTTGCAGACCAGCCAAGCCACAAGAAGACATGCCCTCCAATCATGAACAGACCGGGAGGAATGGCACCCCAGCCACAAAGGGCCCGCCAACCAAAGCGGCTCCCGGCAAGCCAGACAGAAAAAAAGAACAGGCGGACTGCTGGGTTGGTACAGCTTATGTACCCCCAGTGGAAGAAGGTCAGGTTAGGTGTCCCAGCATTCTCCTATTCTTTTTTACCTGTTGTGGAGATGGTCATCTCCACTTTGTAAGGAATGGGACAAGGACTGGAGGGACTGGGAGGTAACAACAGCACTCTTCAGCAGGGAATTACAGAAGAGGCAGTAAAAACATAAATAAAATGCAATTTGTAAAGCCAGTAGCATGCCTGTTAATTAAATTGCTTCCTTAGAACATCTGCTAATTATTAAGAAGACAAGGTGGCCCTATACGCAGACAACATTCTACTGTTTGTATGGTACACCCGCTAGATGAATAGGCACCTGATCTAAAGTTTACAAAGTTTTTGGTTTGTAAGTACTCAGATCCAGTACCTGAAATCAACTGGAACAAATCCATATTCTGCCCACTACAAGCTAGGACGATGGCAATAGACTGGCAGACCAGTTTAAGATATGAGACCTCCTACTTTCATTATTTAGGACTCAAAGTGATGAAGGACACAATGGTCCGGGACCTTAATTTAAAGCCCCTGCTGGAATCCCTTCTGACATACGTATGGGAATGAGGTAAATTCATCCTTTCAATCTTGGATTGGGCGTCTCTTCTTAAAAGGTGCTCCAGCTTTGACCCTTCTATTTACCACAGAACCACCCTTTGAGCTATTGCCTCCGTTCTGCCACAGCTTAACCGGAATTAAGCACTCCTATCTGTGGCATGGCGGGAGCCTGCAGGCAGACATGGATGAGTGACACCAATCCATGCAGTATGGCGAGCTGGTGATGGGGGGCATCCAGTCATACAAATGGACACCACATCCAAAGGTTTTTAACAACTTGCCTATAATTATCTCCAGTTAAGACATATCTTGGGGTGATATCTTCTACCATTTGTGAGGTTCCTGATTTCTGACCACGGGACACAAAATGAATGATTGAACGCAGAGGGTAATGGAGTGTCCCAAACAAACGGAACACTACTCATGAATGCCTCCAGTTGCATTGCCCCCCTAAAGGAGAGAGGGAACACGCCTTAACAGAGTAAGAATGGACTAAAGATCTGGCCATCTCCGTGACACTATCCAAAATATTATTTTATCTACATAGGGTCTATTATACCCCCTAGTGCAAGCGGCTAAAGCACTATGACTTGCTGCCTGGTTGCTGGAAGTTGTCCAGCGTGGCAGGAGATTTTTCAGATGGCGCAGAAATGTTCAGCTATCTAGGCATATTGGAAGGAAATCAGTCTCCTGGATGTGGTAGGTTTTCCCAGTGAGCTGGGCCTAGGATATCTTTGCTGGATCTGGTTGATGACTTGGATCTCGCCAGTGGTGCCAAGATGATTAGTTTTAGGTTTCTCTTGGCAAAGCCTGACAAATCTATAAACGGACTATCACAGCACCGTAACTGGAGAAACGGCTACGGAGTATGGACCATTATTTTTTTGTTTAACACATGGACATCACAGATGTCAAAACATTTATGGCAGCTGACAAACAGTTTGGTAAAATACTTTCCTATCCCTTGACTGTTAATGTTTCTACTGACATTGTTAGAAGATGTCACTGATTGAAGTGCAGACCCTCATTATAGACATGTATATCACTCATGGTATTCCAGCCCGGTCTATCAGTGGTTCGACATCACTTGTTTTTATGTAACAGGTCTCACCTTCCATTTCCCCATAAAAGAATCAGGTTTGCACTCTTTAAATATAGTATCCCAAGGTGTGAAGCCTTTTAGCAGTCAATCTAAACAGATAAACCTAGGAGCCACAGAAAAGGATTATTTGTGGTAAACATTACTATATAAGTAACTATTAGTCATAGGTACCCAAAGGAAATTACCTGAACAGTCCGAGTGAGAGGTGACATTACCAGTTCCTGCTGTTAAAATCCCTCGCTTGGACAGTGGCTCAAATTTTTCATTTTTTCCCCATGGAAAAAGCCCACCTAAGCAGCAGGTCGTTGAGGTAGGGGAAAACCAGAACCCCAACCTCATCCACTGCTACCATTCACCATCACTTTTCTGAACACCTGAGGTGTGCTGGTGAAATCAAAGGGGAGCAGAGTAAATTGAGAATGCTGCTATTCAACCACAAACTGCAGGTAGCACCAATGGGCATAAAGGATGGGTATATGTAAATAGTCATCCTTCAGGTTTAATGCCACCATCCATTCTCCAAAGTCAAGACCAGGGCCAGCCTGAGCATGTTGAATGTGTTCTACCGAAGGAAGGTGTTGAAATGGCGTAGATCTAAAATAGAACAAAGGCCTCTATCTTTCTTTGGCACCAGAAAGTAGCAGGAATAACAACCATGATCTACGTATGCCACAGACACCCTCTCTTTAGCCCTTTTGGCCAAAAGGGCTTGCACTTCCTACGGTAAGACAGACAGATGGTCCTCCATCAATCATTTTGCAGATGGCGGAAGGTGCAACGGAGTGGCAATGAAGGACACAAAGGACCCCTTTTAGACTATCTGCTGGACCACCTGCCAGATGTTGTCTGCCAACCCGACAAGAATCATCGCCTCCTGCCTCCAGCCAGGTGGCCGAGCTCCACTTAGGGCACACTAAAAGGCTTTGGCAGTCAAGGCTACTAGAGGGATGGCAGCGGACTTAGTGGCTTGCTAATACGGACCACAGGGCGGTGAGTGCCGCAGCCTTTGCAGCGAAACAGCTGGGCACCTTATTGGGGTTGAACTGGCTGATGGTATGGGGTACCTCTGCCAAAGTCGCTAAAGTAATGGTGATGAGGTGGGACAAATAAGCCCAGGCATATCCATAAGGGACGGTTAGACATTCCCCGAAAAGCCGGATGACCGCAGCCAGGCATGGTTGCAAATTTAGACGTTGGTGCAAATGACTCATCTGATGAATCAGTGGTCTCCAAAGTAAAAATGTTGACTAGGTCGCAATCATGACCATTCTGTATGGCTTTGGTTAGGACAGGTCGGGGATCTTCTGGGACACCTGATAGAACTTGAGCCACCTAATCGCAATGACTTTGGAAATAGTGGCCCAGCAGGCACCTGGAATTCACAGACCTAGGGCCAAGATCGGTGTAAGAAAATACCCTCTTCCAAAGGTCTGCCCCAATTTAGACTCCCTATCAGGAGGGGGTAGTCTAAGAGGTTTGTCTGACTTATAGACCCAATGTACCACTAACATTTCAGGGGAGGGGTGCAGAGAAAAAATTGCAGGGTTGCCGGAGTTAGGGCGGTGTCATCTCGCAATTTGATGACCAACCAGGGGGCCAGAGCAAGGTTTGAGGGGATCTGTAAGTGCCTCATTGCATGGCAGGAGAGACTCTGGGATGTATTTCCTAGCTGGGGTACTTTCTCTCTAAGGAGGAAAGCTGGAAGTCAAGAACTTCAGCTGCCCATTCATTACGATTGCGTAGATGCACTCTCCTCAGATGCAGGACCTGGGGGAAGAGTAGTGCGCAAACTCAGGAAACATTTGAAGGCCATTAAAGTCTTGGAAGTGATTATACTTATTCTCCACGTGGTATGGTTGCCCTAGCTCATTACCAGCATCAAAGTAATAGAACAAATCCCTACCAAATAAGGAATGCAATATGTGTGTTCTTCCTTGTAGAGGTAGTAAGTGGGGTTGGTGCCTCGACGGAAATAGAGTATGGCCTCAGATGGTGTTGCAGCGGTGCAGAGTGAGAGCATGTTGGGCACCCAGTCATCTAGTGTCAGTGGAGTCTGCATCTGCGCCAATGCCCAGGGAATCAGAATAGAGCGTGGCGCTAGAGGCGGAGTTGGTGCATTAGCAGGTGAAGACCCAGTGATGGATTCGGAGAGGCTAAATAACGCATAGGGCAGACCCAGGTTTGTGGGGCACGTAGGCACACCAGAGGAGTATGTAAGCATCTGAAAAGTCAGAGCACGGCCGTGTGGAACTCTCCCATCTGTATCTGTGTCGCAGATGGCTCCAGAAACTCTGACTGTGCAGGGACAAGTTGCGGAATGCGTTCGGAAATAAACCCACTTTGGGATCAAGATACAGAGGGATGGTGATGCCCTAACACCATCTTAGGAGGACGCGAGTGGCAGGACTGGGCAAAGTCTTATTTGGAATTTTTAAGTTCATTTCTATGACTTAACCGAAGATTTAGAACACAAGGGTGATCAACCTTGGGAACAACTCAAGCAATTTCTGGAATGGGAAAGGCACGACTGATTTGGACTGGTCAACCACAGAGTCTTCCAGTGCTTGGCAACAGAGTTTCACCACAGTCTCAAATGGCCCTTGTGTTTATTGATGCACAATCACTGCAAGAGTTAAAGTAGTAGCTCTACCCCAGGCAAACCTGATAAGGATCTGTCAGATATTTGTTTGCGCCAGTCCCTTTAGGGATTAAAACCTGTTGGCTTCAGAGGTGGCATTTCTCTGGTACACAAAGTTTTTTAGGTACATTTTCTCAAAGGTAGGTACGGATTCATGTCTGGTGACGCAGAAAGAAAGGAGTTGAGGACAGCGTGCGGGAGTGGTGCTTATATGGACCCAGCAAGTCATTTTCAGAGTTGAACGATGTCAGTGCAGAGCTGCACAGTGCTACCTACCGGCACGCAGAGGTACTGCTCAAAACGTTTATGAGTCGAGTCTGATACCTGGGTAATATTCAAAAGGGGAGAGATCTGTAGATCTAATTTTATATCAGAAGTACTTCTTTCAGAGAGATCCACAACATCTGCAGACACTCTTGTCAGCTGACTGAAAATCTGCTTGACCTTCCATCAAAGCTACTCAAATTTTAACTCATCTATGAGACGTCTACCTGATAGTGCGCACAGGCTTGTCAATGCTACTTGCACTAACACCCAAGGTGCAAACTCTTTTCTCAGCATGTAACATTTCTTAATCTCCCAATCTGGAAGGGACTGTTGCGGTTGGTGGAAGGAAACTTATCCCCACTGCTATCATCAGGAAGTCAAAAGAGTGACAATCTGAGAGAAAAACCGAATCAGGCTTTGGGTTCTTATAGGTGCCTCTGATACTGGGTAAATGATCATGGAAGAAGCAGGATACAGAAAAACAGGGTTACCTGATCTGATGGCCTCTTTGGGCAACCTAATGTTGAACTTAGTCAGGAAATCATTTAGAAGAGTGCAAACTGAGCACTGGCATTACTTCCTGGGTTCCTTGTCTGTCTCTTGGTGAACTTCAGCTGAATTTTTTTTAAATGAAAAAGCACATTCTTCTCTTGGCTTTGGCAAGCCAGGAAACTTTGAAACAAGCCACAGTGATAAGAGGAGGATGAAACAGCCTGGACGGCATCAATGAAAATCTTGGCGTTAAAAAAAGAAAAAAGGGTGTAGAACGAGAGCATAGTCAAGAGGAAGGCCTGGAGGGTTAGTTCTTGAAGATATTTTTATGGAGGTTTGTATGTTATACAGAATGCTGTATCTCTGCACCAACTTCAGATATTGTCTGCAAGCTACAATGTCACAATAAGGTAACCGGCAGTATAAGCATCTAGAATTTTCATCGTCGCCTGACATTATTACATCACACTGGGAGCAGTTTTTGAAGGAGCCAGTGCCTGAAAGATGATTTAACTCGAGGATTTAACTATACAAGTCCCTATTTTTATATGCTGTAAAATGTTCTGCTGACACCAACCTTCTTTACAAAGACAAACATAACTGCAGACAATGCAGTATCCCAACAGGATAAAAATGGGTACATTTGGTGACAAGAAACAACAGAAGGTGGTTCGAAACACCCTGCTATGACAGCAGACAAAACAAATTAGGTAAGCTGGGGGCTTGGTGCAGACCTTTCTGGCCTGAAGCAGACTTTACGAACTCTAGAAACAAAACAAAGGAACAATTACCATTTTCTCTTACGTGCTTTAGTTTTAAAGTGTTTTTCTTTGGTTAATCATTAAAAAGAATATGCCAAGAAGTGAAGGTAGAAAAAACAGGTTTACAAAAGAAAAATTGCAGTTCATATTTGTGGTCACCAATTATTCTGGTACTTATTCAAGGAAAGATCCCTTGAAAATCTGTGTTTTTCATGCTAAGTCAACCACTATATTTTGGTATTTAGATGCATGTGTGACATGCAACTATACATTTACACACCTTAAAAACAATACAAAGTATAGTTTAAGCTAGTACCTTCTGTGAAAGATTATTTTTTATCTCTTTGAGTACGGTTTCATGCTGCTTTCTTTCATGATCAGATGATTCTGTTAACTGCTTCAGTTTTGTTTGTAGTGCGTGTTCATTCTTCAGTTGTTCTTCCAATGATACTTGCAACTTCGCTATCTGGCCACTCATTGAATTAATCTCTGAATTCAACTGCTTTGAGTCCTACATTAAAAACAAGAACAAAAAAATAATTATTGCACTGAAAAGGATTCTTGCAAATTTTGCTTAATTGCAGTAAAGCTTTAGGGAAGGAAAGCCAATGCTCTAATTGTTCAAATATATGCCTTCCAGTTAGCCACACTGAGATGAATGATCCACGTATGTGAATCAACATTATATTGTATGCAAGACACACTCAAAATATATCCTTATAACAGGTTTACGCTAATCGCAACATTGTTTTCATTTGCATATTAATGTCTAACTTGCATTAGCAGCAACAATAACAATCTTGAATGTTACTTAACATACACTTTCTGCTGTTAAATGCTTCTGTCCATAATTCACAAATGTTAGTCTACGCCAGACCTGCTCTTAGTCTCACTTAACGAATCCCCCAAGTGACTACTTTGTTGATCTGCTGACATCAGACTGACTGCTTTGCTGTGAACACAGGATTCGAGTCACCTCTTTTGGACCAGGCTTCTAATGTTCTTGTGTAATATACAGAGGTAGAATGAGAACTAATAAGAGCCCTGAACAACATTGAAGAGCCTCCAGTTTGCTGCATCAACAATGGGAAATAAGTCAAAATCTGCCTCACAGCCCAAGAAGAATGGTGAAGGAAATTCTTCCAACTAATGCATTTTTTTTTACATAAATCAAGCCAAACACTGCTTTTTAACTTCAAGATCTGCCACTGTACCCAAGAAGCATTATTACTTTAAAACAGCAAAATCAATAAACAAGGCAACTGCTAAAAGAGCAATCTACCGCCTTCATGTTTCTTCCTTATCCAGAAATAACAAAACACCAAAAATAGGAAAAAAGATTCACCATCTCCAGTAGAAAAGAAGTAAAATGAAGAAGTGACCCAGGCAACAAGGTATTGTCATACTGAAATAATTTTTGTCTTGAGTAAATGACACAAAATGTAGGAAGTGGTCAATGAGAACAGAAATACAAAAAGTGGGACATTGTAAGCAGGAATGTTAACTTTATAGAAACAAAAAAAATTATGAGAATGGCCCTCAAAGAAAAAGCTGCAATAAGGGATCTCTTGCGGCTTGCTATGTAAACTGTACTTAATAACACTTATTGTGGCCCGATAAAGAAAACAGTAAGAAAAAAATCTGATATAAAGAAGCATTGGGCTATTGGACTCCACATGTACATATGAACATCCATTACAAGACATTCAAAGATACCTTTTCAAACAAGCCAAAATGCATAGCATTATCCCACTAAACACTGAAGTTCACTACCATTTCATTTAGTCATAAACTACCCATTACCACATCTCACCTAGTTCATAAAGAATTGTATTATATATATTTAAACCCCCCAGTGGGCTCCGCTGCTACATGCTTAGATTTAATCCTTTGTTGCCCTCCAGTGGGCCTTGAAGCTGACGCCAGTTCGAATTAATCTCTCCTGAAGTGGAGAGAGAGAGAGAGATTGCGAGAGAGAGAGAGATTGCGAGAGAGAGAGAGAGTGCGAGAGAGAGTGCGAGAGATTGCGAGAGAGAGAGAGTGCGAGAGAGATTGCGAGAGAGAGAGAGAGAGTGCGAGAAAGAGAGTGCGAGAGAGAGAGTGCGAGAGTGCGAGAGTGTGCGAGAGTGAGTGCGAGAGTGTGCGAGAGTGAGTGCGAGAGTGTGCGAGAGTGAGTGCGAGAGTGAGTGCGAGAGAGAGTGCGAGAGAGAGTGCGAGAGAGAGTGCGAGAGAGAGTGCGAGAGAGAGTGCGAGAGAGAGTGCGAGAGAGAGTGCGAGAGAGTGCGAGAGAGAGTGCGAGAGAGAGTGCGAGAGAGAGTGCGAGAGAGAGTGCGAGAGAGAGAGCGAGAGAGAGTGCGAGAGAGAGTGCGAGAGAGAGTGCGAGAGAGAGTGCGAGAGAGAGTGCGAGAGAGAGTGCGAGAGAGAGAGAGAGAGAGAGTGCGAGAGAGAGAGAGAGTGCGAGAGAGAGAGAGAGAGAGAGAGTGCGAGAGAGAGAGAGAGAGAGTGCGAGAGAGAGAGAGAGAGTGCGAGAGAGAGAGAGTGCAAGAGAGATTGCGAGAGAGAGAGCGAGTGCGAGAGAGATTGCGAGAGAGAGTGCGAGAGAGAGAGCGAGAGTGCGAGAGTGCGAGAGAGAGAGAGAGAGAGAAAGAGTGTGAGAGAGAGCGAGAGAGAGCGAGAGTGCGAGAGAGAGTGCGAGAGAGAGTGCGAGAGTGCGAGAGTGCGAGCGAGAGTGCGAGAGAGAGAGAGAGAGAAAGAGTGTGAGAGAGAGAGCGAGAGAGAGAGAGAGTGCGAGAGAGAGAGAGTGCGAGAGAGAGAGAGTGCGAGAGAGAGAGAGTGCGAGAGAGAGAGAGTGTGAGAGAGAGAGTGCGAGAGAGAGAGTGCGAGAGAGAGTGCGAGAGAGAGAGTGCGAGAGAGAGTGCGAGAGAGAGTGCGAGAGAGAGTGCGAGAGAGAGTGCGAGAGAGAGTGCGAGAGAGAGTGCGAGAGAGTGCGAGAGAGAGAGAGAGTGCGAGAGCGCGAGAGAGATTGCGAGAGAGATTGCGAGAGAGAGCGCGAGAGAGAGCGAGAGAGAGAGCGCGAGAGAGAGCGAGTGTGAGTGAGTGAGTGAGTGAGTGAGTGAGTGAGTGAGTGTGTGTGTGTGTGTGTGTGTGTGTGTGTGTGCGCGCGCATATATATAATTTTTTTTCTCACTGAAAAAACATAGGTTTCAGGGGTGTTATAGTTAGCTGGACATTTCACTTGTACAAAACCATTGAAATTCCTCTGTTATAGTTAGTTGTACTAACTGTAACTCTCGCGCCCGCAATCCACTGGTGATGATGTCACATATTAAATCATTCATGACATGGTCAGTGACATCCCTAATGACATAACTGATGACATCTCAAATGACATCACTGATGACAGGTGGTGTTCTTGGAGGGATAATTCTTTTGAGTCCTTCCATAAAAGCCTTTATGGCGGGCACTCTAAAAAGAGATGGATGTTGTCTATTTTGTAGGTATGAAGGTGCAGTCTGATAGACGTGTATGCTAAATCACATTTTTGAAGGTGTAATAGGTATCCTATGATGTGTTGAATAGACACATCTAAAGGATTGATGTGATTATTTTGACAGTATATCACAAACCGTTTCCACTTAGCTGCATAACAGCTGCAGCTCATATGCCTCGAACACATATTTCATGTGACAGACCCATAGGCCAAACGCTGCAGCTTCTACATACTTCAACACGCTCCACATACTCAGCAAGA
Organism: Lissotriton helveticus; assembly: GCF_964261635.1. Lineage (NCBI taxonomy): Eukaryota > Metazoa > Chordata > Amphibia > Caudata > Salamandridae > Lissotriton > Lissotriton helveticus. Next base: position 828,713,847 of record NC_136057.1, read on the forward strand.
CCTTCAAAAAGACCACCCCACGAATCAAGGATGACCATCTCCCAAGCACTATTAATCACCAGCAGGCTGGACTACGGGAACACCCTCTATGCCGGAATCAACAAATCTCTACTCTACAAACTTCAGACTGTCCAAAACACCGCAGCCAAACTCATCCTCAGCATCCCACGACAAGACCACATTACTCAGCATAAACAAGCACTGCACTTGCTCCCTGTCGTAAAAACAGTGACCTTCAAGCTGCTCACACACACCTATAAAGCCCTCCACAACACCGGACTCTAATACCTCAATCTCCTTCTACACCCACAAAAGAAACCTCCACTCCGCTGACCAGGCCTTGCCCAAAATCCTCTGTATTCACATAAACAGACAAGAGGCACACCCTTCTCATACATCATGGCCAAGACCTGGAATGAACTCCCCCTCAGCATCAGATAAACCCCCACACTGAAAGGATTCAGGAAGACCATCACACCTGCCTTTTCGAATGACCAAAGCTGCACAAATCCACTCCACATACTCCCCCCAGCGCCTGGAAACCCTCACAGGTGAGTAGTGAGCTCTATACATCCCTAATTGATTAATGAATACGCCACCACAGTTTGTGTTTGAGTGTTATCAACAGGCCCTGCCATTGCTTTCGCTGTCTGTAACTCTTAAGGGTAGTGAATTGAGCAGTGCTACCTTCTTTAATATACACAGAATCTCTGAGATTGGTTTTGTTTGGCTTCACCTCTGAGAGCTACTTTCAGGGTGCTGGTGAGCTACCAGTAGCTCCCAAGCTACTAGTTGGAGATCCCTGGAATGTATAGTGAGTGGGGAATTGTAGTACTCAAGCATAAATGTAAAGGTTATTACAGCACTGCATGCATAATACATAGCACTTTGAATCACTCCATTCCCTAAAGCCTACCTCACTGCACGAGTACATGCTTACTGACTGATTACATTAATATAAGTAAAGACACTGGGTGAATTTTTAATTGGTTCACTTTTACTTTACTGAATGAATTACTACATGGTACCAAAAGAGTAATTTTGAAATTGCAACAGCACTCACACTGTGTTTGCTGGAGTATATAGATACTGACTGGGGAATTGTAGGCCTGAAGCACAAATGTGAAGGTGGTTACACCACTACATGCATAGGAGTTTGAAGCACTGCATACTCTAAAGCCTGGCTTACGGCAAGAGTGCATGTACTTATGTAACTGGAAACACATCAACCAACCAAATCAATCTCTCAATTTTGCCAAATGGACACTAATTCATAGTGTTATTCTACACAAATGACATTATCCCTTGCAGTGTATAAAGAAAGATATTAGATAAATAAATGTATTAAAATTCGGAGTAATGGAATTAAATGAATACTCGCATATAAAGTTTAATAGAGTACCTCTTGCATGGGATGCAGGGAAAATAGGGGTTTACGGTAATGAATATTAAAAATAGTTTTACAAAAAAGGGAAGTTACTAGAATAATAAGTCGGAAAAAAAGGGGAATGAATGTTAATACTCATTTTAAAAAGTAACCTATAAAAATGCTTTATTAAGAAAAATTAGTTTAAATAAAGCAGTTTAGAAATTATACGAAAGTTAAAAAGTATGGAAAGAGGCACGTTTACATAAACACGTGACACACAAACAGTGGAAATGAGAACACCTCTCAACTGAAAAACTTGATTTAGAGGTGGGAGGAGCAATAAATTGATCCCATAGAGTGTTAAGTAACCAAAAAGTATATAAACCACACCCGTGGGATGATTAGATTTGTTTCAGAAAATTAATACGGTTGAAGAAACTACGAGCAAGGTAATGATTCGGGGCTGGGGAAGCATCTTCAGAATATCTTTCATTTCCTCAGAGGGAACATATTGTTAATGTATACTTAAAAATACATTAAACATTATCTTCCTTCTAGAGGAGTGGGATGAATTTCGACGAAAGAAGGAAAGAATATCGAAGAGAGGTATTATCTGAATGGGTATATGTTTGATATTTTTAAAAAACAAAGCAAAAATATTTAAATGATTATAGAATGTGGTATGATTAAGTTTAAATGGAATATAATTACAAGAAATATAGGTTAATTAAGGAATTACTACGTGCAAAGTAATGATTAGCAGTGATGCCATTAACTTCAATGTATCTTTCATTTCCACAGAGCATATTGTTAATGTATATTTTAATTTACATATACATTTATGATCCTTCAACTGGAGTTGGATGACTTTTAACCGAGAATGCCATACACTAATAAATAATATTTTTTTTAGTATGCAAGTATTTCTTAATGATTAAAAAATGTACTATAAATAAACTATCAACGAAATACTTTGAAATAAAGGAAAATACGCTATATCTTCTAGAGTGAAAATGGGCTTAAAGTATTTATATTGAGTAGTGCTTTTCCCAATTTTCACTCTTGAAGAACAGGAGGATTATCTTCGCAAGCACTTTTTTTTGAGAAAAATAATATATTTGTGTCTTCAAATGTTAAGAATTCTTTCGATTTTTAAAAATGATTGTTAAATGTAATAATGACATGAAATGTATATAAAAAAAAAAGAGGAAGTAGTGAGGGCGAGTTTGTTGTAACACTTCTATTCTTCTTTATCTGAAAGTAAAAAAAAAGGCCAAACGTTTAAATAAAAATGGTGGGACAACACTTCTATAATGTAAACATAAGTAATGAGAGCTTATGATAAAATAAAAAAAGTGTGTTGCAACGCGTGATACCAATGAATGAAAAAAAGATTTTGCATTTCAACCTTGTGATGAATATAAAAGATTCAATAAAAATATATTTTCAAAAACTGCATTTTTCTTTTAAGGATGGTTTGAAGAATTATACATTTAATGAAAGGACAAACTGCCAGATTCATGAAAACCATAATCTGCGAATTCCAAATTGCGATTAATACCGAATCGCAATTTAGAATTCGCATAATGGGATTCATGTAAATCTGCAATAAAATATAGCGAATCGCATTCGGCCGCAAAAGCCGATCGCGATTATCCTGAAATCGCAGAAAAATCGCAAAAACGGTCAAATTCCGTGTTGAAATTGCGATCTCGCTAGCGAGATCGCAAAAACGGGAAGTCGCATTTCGAGCACTGTGATGACATCACAACCAGGAAGCAGGCAGTTCCCTCCCTCATTCAGAATACTGAGGCAGAATTGGAAGCAGCACTGCTCAGAGCTCCACTCCAACCCCCTCCAGTTTTTGCATTTGGATACTGCAGGCTGCAGCTATGTCACAGGAAGCACCAGGGCCCAGTGACACAGGGAGAAAGCGCAAAATGAAATTCTCCGAACAGGAGCTGGAACATCTCATCGATGGAGTCTGTAAAGACCATGATAGATTCTTCGGCACGGACTCCAGGAGGGTGCCAGAGGCCGAGAAACGGCGACTGTGGTTGGGCATCCGCGCGAAAGTGAACTCTGTTGGGAGTCACACAGAGATCAATTGACAAACTCAAAAAGAGGTGGTACGACCTCCGAGGTCGTGCCAAGGAGAGGGTGGCTGAGAGGCTGGGTGAGCGCCTTGCAACAGGAGGGGGAGAGCCTACAGTCCCTCCCAACACCCCATTGGAGGATTGTGTTGAGGACACATTGCAACCTGAGGCATGCGTCGGGGTAACCCGCCTGGACTCATCCCGATTCACCCAAGACAGCCAAGGTAAGTGCCATGCGACTGCGACCCTGTCCCCTAACAATGGCCATGACCCTATAGCTACTCATAATAAACCCCAGTCATGCAGCCCATGCACACCAGAATATCCCTATAGCATTGTGGGACATGTAGTCTGACCACAAAGTAAAAAAAGTCCCATGCAGCCAGACATGTCCTAATGTACTCAATGCAACAGCCAGTCAGGGAATGGTAGCCAGCATGCATGTAGCAACCTCACATGTCAAAGATACATGCAATTAATCAACGTCCACTTTCCATCACAGGTGGCGCTGATAACACCAGCAGCGAAAGTGAGGGGCTGCAAATTGATGAAACACAAGAGGATCCTGAGGGTGAGGAAGATACATCCACACAACCAGCTCCATCTGGCCAAGCAGCAGTGCCAGCAGGCATACCACCACCTGCAACGCCAGCTACAACAGGCGCACCACCATCGTCGGCTGTGAGACCCATGCCAGTGGCATCGGCAATACCAGCAGCTGCAAGACCAGCGCCACAACGCACACCTACTGTGCCCACCCAGCCCAGCAGGCAGGCAGGTCAGGGAGCGGCGCCAAAATACATCACGCACCGGCAGGAGGGGGATGACTGTGCGTGTGCCAGGGCTCTCAATAGAGTACCGCATGCTGCGCGTGCACCAATTACAGGCACAACACCTTGCAGCTATACACCTGCAGCTGCACAATACAGGCAGGAATGTTGCCCATCTGTCCGACCAGATGGACCGGATGACCACAGCTATGGAGGAAAACACTGCAGCCATGGTTAGGCAGCGAAACCTCTGCCGCCGCCGCCACCTCCTCCTCACACGCCTCACGGCGTACACGCTCTCCAATTATGTAATTGGCAACGCCACTTCCCAGCTGGCCTGTAGGTCTCTGGCCATGCAACTCCAGAAGGTCCAATGCTGTCAGGACGTGGCACGGGCACTCGAGCAGGTAACCACTGCTGTTCAGGCTCTGCAGCCAAATGGCCATGGCCATGCAGGAGGGGATGACAAGTGAGGGGACATCTAGTCACAGCAGCCTGTCTTCGTCACAGGTTAGTGTTCCACGCCGCAGCAGCAGGCCCACTGCGGCATCACGTGCTCAGCCGGAGGAAGAGCCCGAGAGGAGACTGGGAGCCGCGCGCCGGAGGCGCCAATGACATTAATGTTCATAGGGCAGGGACATGCTGCTGACATAAGCATGCCCACTACAAAATCTCGAGTAGTATGACGCAATACTCCTCAAATGTTACCGTTTGAAAAAATGCCATATTATTGTGCAACCAACAATAATATTTATTCAATAATAGTACATCAGACTCATGTCATTATTTCCAGTGTCATGCATGAGTGAAGTGTTGGGTGAGGGGAGTGGGTGCACTAGAAACAGTTCATTGTGATTTGGTTGCGCCGTCTGTGTCCTTCAGCAGGATTTTCCCCGTGTGCATGACGCGCATGTTGTGGTAAATAAATAATTAATTACCGGTTCTATTTTTTAATACAGTGAATGAAACAGATAGCTCAATAAATAAGAGTCAGGATTCGAGGTATCTTGAGTCTACAGGCTTTAATCAGGCATAAAGGACAGGAACAGGACAGCCTGCAATAGTACGGGATGGCAGCTGCCAGGGAAGGGACAAGGGAAACTGGGTAACTTTTTGTAACAGTTCATAGTATATATATCAAAACAATTGCATTACATTCAATACAGTAGGCGTAGCAATAGGCGTGACTCGTAGCAGTCGCGAAAGATAAGGGCAAAATGATGTAACAAGAAGGCGTGTACAGGGCGTATACATAGACATGTGATGTAAACGTAACAGAAGTGTCATAAACGGGGCGGAAACATGGAGGGGGCTACCTGAGCAGCTGGGACCTCTAACCTAGTGGTGCGCGCAAACGGGCAATGACGTGTTACCAGGGAGAACTGGGGGCTATGACTTCTGCGCTAGAAGAGGAGACTAAAGTCTGGAGTGTCAGAGCGACATGTACCTAAGGCATATCTGGTATCTGGTGTTTGGAGTACATATTGATAGAATCCAAAAGTTATCAGGGCAAAGGCTACTAGACATTAGGACTGATGCATGCATAATTCTACATGTATTGCGTGTACGAGGAATATTCTATGAATATTAATACAGTATTTCTCTTACATGGAGACATAAAGGCTAGACCATGACGGAAACTATTGATGCGATGCAGTAGCTTAGGAATGCAGAGAAGGAGGGCTGGACTGATAACTAGAAACATAACATACTCTTGGCAGACTGGGAGGCAGAGCCAGGCCGGGCCGGGCACTGCGAGGCATGAAGTAAGCGAAGGGTCAGGGATGCAGGTGGGGGCTGTATCGCTCCTCGGAGAGGGTTCAGGAGACAGGAGCTGAATCTGGTGTCCGGGCCCTTTTGAGGCCTAGAAACGGGGACAATTCAATGAGTTAACGTGCACACCGTAAAATGTGGCAACGTAGGTTTACATAAGCCTAATATTCGTTGTTTTCACGAGGACTGGAAACTGGCATACTAGAGATGGACACAACTGTAATTGCGTCTTTAATCGATCAGAGGGGTATACATGCATATCGATCATGCACATATAGCATAATATGGGGAACACGTAGGCACATATAACATGGCAAAATTTACTTTTCCACATTCCCTCCTTGTGCCCTACGTTTCCATCAGGAAACATCAATATTCATGATACCATCTATCATTTCATATAGCATCATTTGCTCGTCTCGATTTGTCTTGGAACGGGATTTAGGACTAGGAATACAAGAGGTAGCGCACATGCCGCAAATTGCAGGGCCACATTGTATACAGAGGCAGCAACTGAATATGATCATTACTGCAATACCTAGGAATGACAATACTTTCCATCCCCAGGCAGATATAATACTCCAGAGCCAACCGGACCATGTCCAGGTGCCTGGATTCTGGTGTAACTGATGGGCAATTTTATGAAGTCTGGTTATAGCTGAATAAACAGACGGCGCGTTATTAGGAATGAAAATGCAGCAACTAGATCCGATGACTCTACATGCTCCTCCTCTATCGGCCAGGATGACGGCCAGGATGACGTCAAGAACGAGACGATTTTGGAGCACGACAAATCTCATAGCAGATTGCTCTTCAGTTAAGTTAACTAGAGCAGAAGTAGTCTCATTCACTACAGCTTCAAGGGTTCTGGTTAACCTACGTATTAACTTACTATTCTGGATAGGTCCTATAAAGAAAAAGAAACCTTTGTTGAAGTCTTGATACTGTTCTAGAGTAGTTTCAGTTTGATCGACAATTGGGGACTCGATCTCCCTTCTAGGTCTGACGTGTACTAGATGTGTGTTTCTGTGATAATCGGATGGGGCTAGAAAAACTGGTGGCAGTAGGAAGGCAATGTAACATGTTCCATCCCAATCGAGGGGCAGACGAACATATGCGGTCTGACCACAAACAAAATAAGAATGACGTGAGGCCTTGAAAATAGATTTCCCACTGTCACTATACTTGACAGTAGTAGTACAATCACTATGTCCTACATGTGCGGAACCATGTTTTCTGACACATAATTCGCCTTTGACTGGTAGTACTGAAATAGCAGGCAAATCTGGAGTAGTATCAGACTGAACATTCAGGACCATAAAATTCGAAGAATAATTACCTAAATCATATACTTCATTTTCTAGATCTAACCCTGTTCTATGGGAGAGACCCTGCTTGTCTGGAAAACATGTTCTATTCAGAAGGGACATATCATTGGAGGATGACGTTAACGTGGACCATGCTCCACACGAACCATTATGTGAAAACGGATAAGGAAAGAGTGGCAGAACTCCCTTCGGTGTCTGGAAAGGGGGGAGTCGACCACACACCCAACAATTAGTGGCATTGCTGGTCTGGTGTGAATAGTGTAACATTCGAATGAATGTGTTATTGCGCATAGCAAGACGATAGGATAGCTCGTGAGGAGGCAGATCACTAAATGTGTGCTCTATTGTAGCATTAGAAAACATATGTACATGTGAAATTGGAAAACATAAATGTAAAGCATAACTTGTGCAGGTAACCATAAGACTCAAAAATAACAAGAAGAATAGAACGATGATACATCTTTTAGAGTTTTGACTAACTCTCTCACTGTGTGGGTCTATCTCATACATGTCAGGAACCTGTCTAACCGTTTCACCCGAGAGGGACTTAGACAATTAAACTGGCTGACTTATTTTACTAGACCGGAGTTTCTCTTTATACTCCTGCTGCGGAGTTTTCTCTAACAGGGGAGGCTTGAGTTCAGAGTCTGTTTTTAGGCAGTCTTTAGGAATAAGGCAGTCCTTAACAAATGTCTTTTGTCGTAATCCATGGAACTTCTTTATATGGCTGAGGTGGACCCACCCCTTCCTGCCTTCAAGTTTGACGGCGGTCCTTGTTGTTAGCAATACCATGCGAGGCTCTTTCCAACGGGGCTCCAGCGGACCTGAACGATCAAAATTGCGGACCAAAACATGTTCACCAGGAACGACTTCATGCGGTTTCACCTCGGTGTTGTCTGGAAATGCGGCGGCAACCTGTGAACGACAAGAGTGTAGGGCAGACATCAAGTAAGCTAGGTAATCTGTCAGCATATTACTGGAAACATCTGTAATACTGCGGGGTCTAGGTGTACCCCACATGTTTGGGGGGCGGCCGAATACGACCTCATACGGGGACAGACCTGATCTGGAATGTGCAACCATCCTCATATAGAACAGAGCAACTGGCAGAGCTACTAGCCAGTCTACACCTTTTTCTCTACATACTTTTGCAATGCGGATTTTCAAAGTCTGATTATGTCTCTCTACGAGACCGGCTGCTTCAGGATGGCGCACACAATGGAACTTCCACTGGTACCCTAACAGAAGGGAAACATGTTTCATGAGCTCAGATGAGAATGGCTGGCCGTTATCTGAATACACGACCCTAGGGAGTCCATAGCGGGGAAAGAACTCACGAACCAACTGCCTGGCAGTGGTCGCGGCTGTATAATCTGGAACCGGATATGCTTCTGTCCACCTGGACAAAGCGCATACAACTACGAGGACATACTTGAAACCTCGACATCTCTCCATCTGAATATAATCCATCTGGAGGACTTCAAAAGGGTGGTCAGGAGGTTGGAATCCGCCTTGTTCCACCGGGACACTTTTACCTGGATTGAACTGACAACATATCATACAGGTACGGACTTTCTGCTTGGCTGCAGCTCGTAAATGCTTGTTGAACCAAAGGTTCTGAATACTGTCTAACATAGCTTTTTCTCCTAGATGTGCTGGACTATGTGCGGTATTAATAATGACTTGAACCATAGAGTCGGGGAGAAACCATGTGGCTTTTCCCTTCGTCAACCATCCTTGATCTGTCTGGACCCCTCCTTGTTCGGACCATTTCTTTATTTCTTCAGGAGTAGCATGTAACTGTATGTCGATGACATCTTGTGTAGGGTCCTTAACTGTCATACAAGTAGTCTGATCTGGAGTGAGTGTCTGTGTCGTGTTAACTGGAATGTCTGGAGTCTGAGCTGTAAGCTTGGCTGTTCGATCTGCTAGATCGTTACCTTGGGAAATGATGTCAGTGACTTTCGTATGTGCTTTGCACTTCATGATAGCGATAGCTGTCGGTAAATGTATTGCATCTAACAGAGCTTGAATGAGGAGACCATGCTGAATCTTGGTTCCATGAGAAGTCATGAAACCTCTCTCCTGCCAGAGCACTCCAAAGTCGTGTACAACTCCGAATGCGTAACGTGAATCTGTATATATGTTTACTTTCAGGTTCTTAGCACGTATGCAGGCTTGGGTCAGAGCCACTAGCTCTGCTGCTTGAGCAGACAGGGTGTCAATACGATGTGTCTCTAACTTCAGTGTCAGTAGTCACTGCATACGCGGCTACTAGTTCTCCTGTACTCGTTCTCATACATGAACCATCCACATAAAGTGTCAGGTCGGGGTCAGGTAATGCAATATCTGTCAGGTCTTGTCTTGGCTTTGTCATAGTGTTAACAACTTCCACACAGTCATGTGTGGCAGGATTTGAAGTAACTGACGGTAACAGTGTAGCAGGATTTAGAATGTTGCAGCGTCTGATTTCTATGTGTGGCTGGAACAGTGTCAGTTCATAACCTGTTAAACGTGCAATTGTCAAGTGTTGAGTCTGTGTTCGGTTTAAAAGAACTTCCACGGAGTGTGGAACTTGTACTGTCAGGGAGTGTCCTAACACTATGGAATCACTTTGTCTGATAGCTAGAGCTGTGGCTACAACTGACTTGAGGCATGCAGGCAGAGCCTGAGCTACTGGATCTAATGTGCTAGAAAAATAAGCACAGGGCTTGTATTGTCCTGCTTGATCTTGTGTGAGAACAGATAATGCAGTACCATCACGTTCTGTAACAAAAAGTGTAAAAGGCTTACTGTAGTTTGGTGTCGCTAGAACAGGTGCTTGACATAAGGCTTTCTTTAATTCATTGAATACAAGTGTATGTTCCTGGGTCCAAGGGAGGACAGTCGATACGGCTGCCTCCTGTGTCGTTAACTGTATCAGTGGCTTGGCTAGAAATGCATACTGAGGAATCCATTGTCTGCAGTAAGAAGTGAGGCCGATAAAAGCTCGTACCTCCTTCTGTGTCTTGGGCTGTGGAAGACTCGCTATTAACTGGATACGGTCTGGTGTCAACTGCCTACCCCACTTGGACAGTAAGTGTCCCAAGTATACCACTTGCTGGACACAGAATTGTAATTTGGAAGGGGACACCTTGTGCCTCTGCTCGGCCAGAAAATACAGAACTGTAAGTGACGCACGCTCGCAGTCACGTTCAGAACGGGCTGTGATCAGTAGATCATCGACATACTGGAGCAGGGCAGTGTCAGTTGGCATGCGGATATTGTCTAGTTGTCTCTTAAGTGCTTGACTGTAAATGCTAGGACTTTCTGTAAAACCTTGAGGAGCTCGCGTGAATTTATAGCTCCTTCCATTTAAACAAAAACCGAAAAGGTACTGGCTGTCTGGATGAATGGGGACACTGAAAAATGCATTCTTGAGATCGATAACTGTGAAGAACGTAGCTTCAGAATCAATGGCTGTCAAAAGGGATGAAATATCTGGGACTACTGGATACTGGGGTATGATACATTTATTAAGCTCCCGAAGATCAATCACTAATCGATATACTGGAGGTGCATTTGGATCAGTACGTTTCAGAACTGGAATGATAGGAGAATTACATACGTTGGAGTCAGTTTCTACAACCACTCCTTGAGCAATAAGCTCGTCAATAATTTTGGATAAGGCTGCTACAGCCTCAGGTGGCAATTTGTACTGTCTGATTCGTGGCAAAACTACACCTTGCTTTAGAGTCACACGATGGGGTGTGATATGCATACAACCTACATCAGTTGGACCTTGCGCCCATAAATGCTGTGGTACATTCAATAATCTCGGATCAAAATCACGTAATACATAATGACCTTTAAAGTCTCTCAGAAACAATCGGACCCCTTCTGGGGAGCAGCAAATAACTGCTCCTAATGCGCTCCAGCAACACTATGTTGCTATACGTCCCTAAAGTAAACAGAGCAAGACAGGGTGGCCGTGCCCCCTCCCTTAAAGGCCCAATGCTGTGGAACTCCCTCCCCCCCCCAGCTAAGACAAATTCCTCATCTTCTTAATTTTAGGAATAAACTGAAAACCTACCTATTTACACAGGACTAACTTAGCTCCCCCTCTGCCCTTTCCCGACCTATAGTTTTGCTTTATCTCTCTCAGAAGCCACGCGCGGAGATACCCCTTCGGGGCTGATTCATGCGCGATACAAGACTATAAATAAATAAAATAAATGTCTTAATGCCTAACAAATTTTCTGGACAAGACTTCGTGAGTAACAAATCAGTAGTTCGGGACAATGGACCAACTTCTAGAGTAACTGGTTTCGAAATTTCATTAACAATTGGCTTTCCTGAAAATCCAAGGGAAACATTTTTAGAGCCTGAGAGCGGAGCCCCTGGAACCTCGTCATGACTGATGGTAGTCCTACTTGCCCCTGTATCAATCAAAAACTTTCTGTCTTTCCCTAATACTTGACTGTGCACATAGGGACCCTCTTGATCTACAGGTATCTCGATGAGAGGCAAGCCTACCTCCCTCTCTAGGCTGTTTCATGAATATGGCTGATAATCTGGATACTCTGACTGTGCGTACTGGTACATCTGCTGTGTAACGTGTTGTGTTGCAGCTATAGGCTGCGGTACCGTGACTGTCTGTTGTGCATTCTGTGGTGACTGAGAAGTCTGTGAAACTTGTTCTTGTCTAGGCGGACGTGGTCTCTCTTTAGTCTTACCAGTAGCTATGTTGTGTTTCAGAACTGCACACTCGTTTATAAAATGACCTGGCTGTTTACAGTAATTGCAAGTCCCTTTAACGGGAGCTGCAGGATGACTGGCTTGATTCGGACCCCTCTTCTGACTGTCTTGTGGAACAGATTGTGCAACTAATACTTTCATCTTCGTGTCTTTCATACGTCTTCTTTCGTGTTCCTGCTCTTCCCTGATTCTGTTCTGGTGATACTGGAGCATTTGTAACATCTGTGACGGAGTATTAGCTTGCCAACTACTTTCGACTTTCAATACTCGATTTTTAACTTGTGGACTTGAATTCTCGACCAGTTTGGTAACAAAAAGATGAGGGTACGATTCACTACTTGTTTTCAGACCACTGTTAATAATAAAACATTTTTCAAATCTAGAATAAAAATCACTAGTGTCTTCATCTTGTTTCTGTTTACAAGCTGAGATTGCATCCCAATCTTCCTTTTTCGTGGCTAGTAATCTTGGCAAAACCTGTATCAATAACTCGGGCAATTCTTTAACTTTACCCCCAAGACCGGTACCTGGTACTCGTGAATTATCTTCAGCTTCTAGAGCTGCCCAATCTATCTTTTTCTCTCCCACCTCCCATTCTTTTTCCTTGAGTTTTTCATATACCCCTACGGGCAACAGGACCTTTAACATTTTAATGATATCAGGATACGTGTATTCTCCCATACGGAGCATGTCTTTTAATTCTCGATGGAACCCTGCTGGATCTTTGTCGTGACAAGGAATTAACTTTTTCATCTCTAAGAGTTCCATCTTTGTGATAGGGGTGTAAACAAATACTCGTTCTAGTTCACCACCCGTTCCTCTAACTGGGTGTACTTCTCGTAACGGATGCTGTCTATCTATGTAAAATGATTTACTTTCTGGAGGTGAGACATGAACAAAATGCGGATTCAGAAACGTTCGATATTTGTGGCGCTGTTCTAGAATGATACTAATTAAATCAGTACCTAGACCTCTCCATCTATACTGGAGTAACTCGTTCAATACATCATGTAGCGGACCTGGATCAGAATGCTGTCCCTCATACAGTGTAATGAGGTGCTGGATCATATACATACCCACCAGTCGCTGCTCGGCTGGGGGCAGTTTCAGAAACATTTGTGCCACTATTTCGTCTGGGAAAAGTGGTAGAATCAGTAGTCCACCGGACTGCTGATCGGGCTAGTTCTTGTTCATGCATGGTACTAAGTTCACTATAACCGATTCGTGATTTCAGAATGTGATCGGTAGCTTGGAATACTTGCTCAAGAGAACCTTGTTCTGGTGCTGGAGGAGGGAAAACTTTCTTGTGATCTAGGCGTGAATGTCGGTCGGGAAGTCTAGTTCTACCTACATACGCTATTCTGGAGGGATTCTCGTCGTCTAGTTCTTCATTATCAGAGTCATCTTCTTTCTCGGTTACTTGTGCTGCTTCTCGTTTCTCGTGTAACTTTATTTCCCTACGGATTTTCTTGTACATACTCTCTATACAGTTCTGTGTCTTGTGTCTTCCCTCGGCTATATGGTCACTCCATCTGGTCAGGACTTTCATTTCTTCCGGATCTTTATCCGGATAATCTTGTTCTCTTATTAAACAATTAATTAGAAACTTTAAAAGCATGAGCTGAGTCTCGACTTTTCTTTGAACCATGGCGTCGCCAATACTTTCTGGATCTACTCCGGTACGGATAAAACGATATATTCTGTCTAGATATCCTTTCATATTCGGCAGGGTGTCCAAATATTCGGTCACCCGTCTTACACGCAATGAATACAGGACCATATCATCATCGCCTGGGACTGGATCATAACGGCATTCGGTAAGGGCTCGCTTGATATCTGCAACGGACTGAAGTTTGGGCGAACGCTGTAACGCTCGTTCATGTAGTTCAAGTAGCGTCAGACATCTGTGTTGAGGCGGGGTTCCAGGAGAACTACCCCCCGCGGCTCCTAAACTGGAATCGTCGACAGGCATTGTACGTGCGGGCAGAGTGACTGATGTGGCGGGTACATGTACTGTAGGCTGGACCGGGGGTGCCGTAACAGGTGCTGCAACGGGTGCCCCGGTGGCTGGAGGAACAGGAATTACATTATTTACAGGAGCAGGCGGAACAGGATTAGCATAGGCTGGGACTGTGTCGTCCAAATAGGACGAGAGAAATATATCAGCTGCGGTCGGTTTGTGACGTAGCTTAGTCGGAACTAATGGCGGCGGAAAATTACATGGTGCTTCCGGGGTTGCTTTTGGCAAGCCCTCGGCAAGAAGAGGATACATACCCTTAATAAGGGCATTTCTCTGTCGGTCTGACTGTTCTGCTTTAACTTGTTCACCTACTTTGATTAATTCCCTTTCTTGGGCTCTTTCTGAGGATTCCCTACTTAATTCTGTTTTTCTGATCTCTTTTTCGGTTCTTTTATGAGATTCTTTGCGCCATAACTCGATGGCATCTTTCTGGGACTGTCTGGATTTCTTTTTCCATAATGCTTCTTCTACTCGCATGATGCACTCGGCATCCCACGTACCTGATACGGGCCATCTATATTTCTCTTCTAATTCCTTGGTGTAATCCACCCATAAGTCTAGATATAATATGGCACTTAAGCCATGCTTATGATACATAAAATGACCTGGACTGTCCCTAGGCGGGACAGGAACTGCTTCCTCTAATAACCCTTTTCTGGTTTTTAACTGACGTAATTTCGAGAATAGAGGCATTGTCTAGGCTGGAATCTGGACACAATACAATACACGATAAACACAATAATAACTGGAAAAACAAATCACTCATACCACGACATTGAAAACACATGGAATAACATTTAGAATAACAGTTTGGACAGAACACATGAATTTCTCGAGAACAGAACTTACTAGAATGACTAGATGCACTGCTAAAACAGCGCGAAACTTACCGGTCCCATAAAGAGACACGTCAGGACCCGCGTCCACCTAGGTGAACACTTCGTGTTGGATCTGTGTACCCAAACCCACGGACCAGAGACAAATGAATTGACCCTGTCTAGATACTACCCCAGCAACGGTACTCACCGGGCAGCAAGAACGGAAGGCCTCGGACTGGACTGGACTGCTACGACGACGGACTACGAACTTCGGACTTCAGTTACAGGTGGGCCTCCGGATACCTCGGACCTTGGACTCTCGGCTTGGGCTCTGGTCGGGACTCGCCGCGTTCCTTACCGCCTCGTCTGGATGCTGGACCGCAACCTCCGTCTCCTCCGTGGACCTGAGGGATACTTGAAGCAGAAATATCTGCCGGTGCGCAGTAGAGTTCCGTCACGGCTGCAGAGGATCAGGGGGCCTGCGTGGCTTCTCCGGCGCGTGGGGAAAGGGCAAGTCCCTATTCGGGCGCCATTATGTGGTAAATAAATAATTAATTACCGGTTCTATTTTTTAATACAGTGAATGAAACAGATAGCTCAATAAATAAGAGTCAGGATTCGAGGTATCTTGAGTCTACAGGCTTTAATCAGGCATAAAGGACAGGAACAGGACAGCCTGCAATAGTACGGGATGGCAGCTGCCAGGGAAGGGACAAGGGAAACTGGGTAACTTTTTGTAACAGTTCATAGTATATATATCAAAACAATTGCATTACATTCAATACAGTAGGCGTAGCAATAGGCGTGACTCGTAGCAGTCGCGAAAGATAAGGGCAAAATGATGTAACAAGAAGGCGTGTACAGGGTGTATACATAGACATGTGATGTAAACGTAACAGAAGTGTCATAAACGGGGCGGAAACATGGAGGGGGCTACCTGAGCAGCTGGGACCTCTAACCTAGTGGTGCGCGCAAACGGGCAATGACGTGTTACCAGGGAGAACTGGGGGCTATGACTTCTGCGCTAGAAGAGGAGACTAAAGTCTGGAGTGTCAGAGCGACATGTACCTAAGGCATATCTGGTATCTGGTGTTTGGAGTACATATTGATAGAATCCAAAAGTTATCAGGGCAAAGGCTACTAGACATTAGGACTGATGCATGCATAATTCTACATGTATTGCGTGTACGAGGAATATTCTATGAATATTAATACAGTATTTCTCTTACATGGAGACATAAAGGCTAGACCATGACGGAAACTATTGATGCGATGCAGTAGCTTAGTAATGCAGAGAAGGAGGGCTGTACTGATAACTAGAAACATAACATACTCTTGGCAGACTGGGAGGCAGAGCCAGGCCGGGCCGGGCACTGCGAGGCATGAAGTAAGCGAAGGGTCAGGGATGCAGGTGGGGGCTGTATCGCTCCTCGGAGAGGGTTCAGGAGTCAGGAGCTGAATCTGGTGTCCGGGCCCTTTTGAGGCCTAGAAACGGGGACAATTCAATGAGTTAACGTGCACACCGTAAAATGTGGCAACGTAGGTTTACATAAGCCTAATATTCGTTGTTTTCACGAGGACTGGAAACCGGCATACTAGAGATGGACACAACTGTAATTGCGTCTTTAATCGATCAGAGCATGCATATCGATCATGCACATATAGCATAATATGGGGAACACGTAGGCACATATAACATGGCAAAATTTACTTTTCCACAATGTGCAGGTGGGCGGTGGTCCCCTTCAGACTCACTGCCAGAGATGTCAAAAGGGATCCTGCGCTTGGTAGCAATGTTGTGAAGGATTGCACACACGGCCACGATGCGGCAGCAGACCTCAGGATTGTATTTCATGGCCCCACCTGTCTTGTGCAGTATGCGGAACCTGCTTTTCAACAGGCCAAATGTCCTCTCAATACAATTCCTTGTGCGTATGTGTGATGCATTAAATCGCCGTTGCTGTGGTGTTGCAGGGTTGAGGTATGGGGTGAGGAGGTACTCACGGAGTGCGTAGCCGCTGTCACCTGAATGAAAGGAGCAGAGGGTGAGTGCCTGTTCTGCGCAGCTACATGATCACAGTGTACAATTTTGGGGCATGGGTACTTACCTAGTAGGTGACCTTCCCCAAAGTCTCCCCTGGCCAGTCGTGTGTGGATGCCGCTGTGCCTGAAGATGAAGGAGTCATGTGTGCTCCCCGGGTACTGTGCCACAATGTCCGTGATGAATGTTTTTGCATTGCACACCATCTGGATGTTGAGGGAGTGGTAGCTTTTCCGATTGCGGCACATGTACTCCGTTTCTGCAGGTGGGCAAATGTGGATGTGCGTACAGTCAATACATCCTATGACGTGTGGGAATTGAGCTACATTGTAAAATTGCAGCTTGGTCTCATTGAGGTCCTGTTGGCTGGTGGGGAATGATATATAGTGGTGTAGCCGGGTTAGCATAGCCTCCAGGAAACTCCTTAGGCAGCGAGACATGGTGGGCTGAGATATCCCCCCTGCAACAGCGGCCATCCCCTGGAAGCTTCCGGAGGCCAGGAGGTGCAGGCAGCACAATACCTGCACATGTGTGGGCACGGCATTGGTCCTCCTTGTTGGGTGCTGCATCAGGGGGTCTAGGTCCCGGATGAGCTTGTTTATCATAGCCCCACTCAGGCGGTACTTAGCATAGATTTGCTCCCTGGTTTGGCCCAGAAGGGTGACCAGCTGGCGGAATATCCGCTCCTGTATCCTCCGTCTGTTCCGTGCAGCTCGCTGCAGCCTTCGCCGCCTCACCAGCATGTAGAGTCCAGGCATTGTGGGAATCCCCAGGCTCCAGCTGCATGTCCTTAAATGTGTTTGGCCAGCCCTGCACCAGTTGGGAGTTAGTTAACCGTTTTTTATAACTTTTTTTTTTTCCTTACTGGTTACCACCTGATTTGAGTTCTTCTTAATTTGCGTGTCACTATTTGCGATTTTCTTGTATTTCGCAATTAGCGATTTTTCATGAAAGGCGATTGCGACTGTTTTGCGACTTCGCAAATTAATTAGCAGAATCCATGTTTTTTCGCAATTTCCGATTCGCAAATGCTCATCCTCCAGGATTCTGCGAATTTATTTGCTTAGTTGCAATTTTTATTTAGCGATTTCGCTTTTTGGGAATTTTCTGTTTCTTGAATTCCTTTCCGTCAAAGAGGCCATTATTAAAAATGACTTGCTTTCGCAAGACCCCAAAAGGCTTCTTCCAAAATAAGTACGCACTTCACTGCCAGGCCCCATTTAATGATTAACCAGGCTCTCAAGCCTAAACACGTCACAAATCATCTCTCGTCAATTTCTCTTCTTCTACGTTCACCGTGAAAGTGCGTGTCTCCTTCTCCTTTAACTCCTTTCTTTTTCATAGTAATTGTTACTCATACACTATCCAGCAAATACCCCACAGATGCAACCCCCTGGATTTGCAATATTAATTGTTACTCATACACTATCCAGCACATCCCCTACAGATGCACCACCTTGGGGTTGGAATATTTTTTTTTACTGATACACTATCCATCACATTCCGTACAGATACACCCACCTGGAGTTAGAATATTAATTGTTACCTCTACACTAACATGAACTTACACATAAACTTACCCTACAGATGCACCCCACTTGACATAGAATAGTAATTGTTACCCCTACACTAACCTGCACTTACCCTACAGATGCACTCTACTCTCTTTCAAAATCCAGATTTACTACACCCTTGCACCACTTTCACGTCACTTTTCCCATCTTAAAAGTTATGCAATAGTAACGCAATGAACTTGTAAATCTACCCCATGCACATTACGAGCAAGACAAGTACACAACTCATTAACTTATTTATCAATCACAACTAGACACTGTTGCTTCACGATTCACAACGAACTTCAATAAATACTTTGTGCCTATTTAAATGGAAGACGAGATTGTCAACATTACAAAACTTAGTGGCATATTTACAAAAACAGAATTAAAATTGTTGTTGCTTTAATGCCTGCAAAGTACAAAAAAAACCACCGAAAATGTACTTCAAAATCCTTCGTTAACTTACCGGAAGATTTTCTCAACATTGCTGTTTCCTATACAAGACTGAGAGCCAACTCCCGGGGCTATAAAATAAATGATTGTGGGGGGCTTCAACGCCCCCCCCTTCAAAATTAAAAGTGTGGGGACCTCAACGAACCCCCATCATTCCCCGGGAACCACCACCGCCGGGATTTAGTATATTGTGGGAGGCAGACTGCGTGGCCCTATGCCTACAGTCCCTAGAGACAGCCACGCCCGAGGGCCGGCTCCTGTAGTGTCCTGCGGTACCTACCTCCGGGACACTGCTGTTTGCTATGAGAGGTCGTGAGTCTCGCGCCTTCCGCCCTCCCATAGCAAACTTAACTTGGATTTTGAAAGACAGAGCAGTGACATCTATACTCACTTTCAAAATACAAACCAGATTGCTTTTCCATATACAACTTAGCATCTCCCCATGTAGAAAAGCAATGCCAGCTCCTGAAGGCCGCGGAGAGCCGACGGGACCGTGGGGGCATTGTGGCTCCCCCCACGGGCCCCAACATTTTTTTATAAGCCCCGGGGGATGGGGTCCACGGGGATATTAGAAATTACTGATAGGGAGTATTTTTGAACGGTAAAATTAAAAGTCACGCACGCCTTTGGTGCACAACTTCTACGCATTTAGGAGCCGCCATTGCTCAGTGCGGCCCCCTGGTGTGCACGCGATGCATGCACATCTCATAATCTGTAGGGTGCATGAATCCAGCGTCTTTGGTGCACAACTTCTACGCCTTTTGGAGCCAGCATTGCTTTTCCACATGGAAATCTACTAACATGCAGCTCCCCATGTAGAAAATCAATCTCATTTAGATTTTAAAAGAGAACAGATTTCCTTGCTATGGGAGGACGGAATGGACAACCCGGGACACTGCAGGAACCGGCCCTCCCACAATACATAAAGCCCCGGGGAGTGGTGGTTCACGGGGCTTTGGAGAGCTTGCAGTCCCCCCCGCCCCCCAACCATTTTTTTTTGTAGCCCTGGCTGTGCGGCCCCCTGGTGTGCACACGCTGCATGCACGACTCAATCTGCAGGGTGCACAAATCCAGCGCCTTTGCTGCACAACTTCTACGCGTTTGGGAACCAGCATTGTTTTTCCACATGGGAAGCTACTAACATACAGCTCCCCATGTAGAAAATAAATCTCTGCAGGAGCTGGCCCTCCTACAATACATAATGCCCCGGGGAGTGGTGGTCCCCACGGCTTTGGGGACCTTAGACCCCTCCCCCCACCATTTTTTTCTTTTTAGCCCCGGGGGTGACTATGCCTGGGGCTGGGGGGACCTTCTAGGCCCCCAATAAAATGTAATCATTTTGCTCCTGGTATTTAGCCCCTGCCCCCTGCCCCCCCCCGAAGTCTAATTATAAGGACCCCCCATAAAATATAATAATTTTGCCCCCGGTATTTACCCCCCCGGGAGCCAATTATAAAAAAAGCTCATTTTTATTTTATTTATTTTACGGCAGAGTCCGCGCACCCTACATGCACCTCCCTGTTTTTACTTTTTTTTTTAAATGTGAGCCCTGGGGGTACTTCAGAGACCCCCTAAGCAGGTCTACAGGGTACAATTATTTCTACCCTGCCCCCTTTCTACGTTTTGCACACATATTCCACTGACTTCCTCAGCCTCGCTTCTACCGAGGCACAAAATGGCTGCCAACAGTTCCTGGTTTCGAATGTTTACAACCGCCTGACAGCCAATTAGCATTGAGCGCGTGATCGGGACGGTGCGCTTATGGTACGATGACAATCCTCGCGCAATCCGCGGATCCACTGCACCCACAGACATATAAATGACTTTAACCATACTTTTCTCAGGAACTACCGAACAGATTAACACCATTTAAGCAAAAGGCACAAGTCTGAACTGAGGACTACCTTTTTGCCAAATTTTGTGTAATTCCGTTCAGCCGTTCGGGCTGTAGCCGTGGCTAAAGGTCCTATGGGAAATTGCATGGGGAAAACACGTTTTGGGACCCCCTTTTTCTCGGCCCCCACTTGACCAATCACCCCCAAACTTTCAGGGAAGCAGCAGAACTGAGCTGGCCAAAGATTTGGAAAATTTCGAGAAGATCAGCGCCAAAGTTACTGGCAATAGAATGTTGCGGATTTCCTATGCATAGTAAGTTTTAACTATAACTACCTACTGGCGACTGCTTATATAAGAGAGTGCTTAATATTTTTCATCTCATGATGCTTACTTTCCTGCATCAATTCATATATTTTTAAAGCTGATGTACTATAGGCACAAATGCTCTAGAGTCCCAAAAGATGGGGTAAGGTATCACCGAGCCTCTTTCAACTCTATGGTTCTAGGTTTGTCAATGATGGCAACATACACCAAATGCATCTTTTAATCATAAAAAACAAAGTGACAAGGCTCATAATAGCGAGTATTTTGAATCAATAGATTACCTGTGTCTACAAGCTATTTGTCTTGTCACCAGAGATAGCAAAATAGTGTCATCGACAATGTTATCACAGATTACCTTCTCCTTCTTCTCCAAAACACTTTTCAGATCCTTCACTTCTTTAGCTGCAGCTTCAGTTTGTTGCTTCAACTTATGGAGAGTTTCGGAATGGGCCTTTTCCTATATAAGAGAAAGGTATTAAATATTCAGCACAAAGATTCAATGCTGTGTGAAATCAGTTTCTTATTAAGGGAGATGAATGTGAACTACTAGCTTACACAAAAGCTGTATTTTTCCAAACTTCAATTTAAAAGGCTACACGCTCCTGGTCTATTAGCTATTGAGTATTGCTTGTTCCTTTTGGTACAAATTATTGTTGAACTTCATAGTATAGCTTGGACGCAAGACTGTCATATTTCTATGTGCTCAAATGACCATCGTCAGTTGATATGTTCAATTTAATTTTACTCGTTGTAGAAAGGTGTTATGAAACCGGCAGGTGCAAAAAAGGATCCAAAGTATCAGACAGAGTGTACTGTTTGGATAGTGTTTGCTGCGATGGAGTTCCTTTGATGTCACATGCTTGTCAGTTATCACTGTATATCAACACCACAGTACAGAAGAACGTATATGCTTGTAAACTGGAAATGTTATTTGAATGTCATTATAGAAAGTCAACCTCATGTTTTCAAGAAATGACTGGCATTGCGCTTCACCTTACTGTTCATCAAAGGCATCATTAACACAAAAATACATAAATCACTTCAGAAGGATTAAATAATAAAGCAATATGCATTAGGTCAATAGCAATGATTGAAAATAGAACATTCTAAAATCTATTAAAGGGCACAAAACAATTAGTCCCTCAATTTACCCTTAATTCTACCCTTCAAGATGCTCATCCTATCCTTTCCCAGTCCCTCATAAGAGTTACTTGCTCTATTACTATCCTATCTAAAAAAAGGATGACCAGGTGCAAAAAAGTGGGTTAATAGAGAAACCACTTTCATGTCTGATAGAAAGCAGTCATATTATTCTGTTGCAACTCAATTAGACATACACACACACTCACTGATAAACAAAAATATAGGTTATAGGGACGTTATAGTTCGGAAATAGAATTTAAAAAACTTAGAAATTCACAAAAAAAATTAAAAGATATTAGGGACCTTATAGTTAGGCTGACATTCATACAAAACCAGATAAATTCATACGTTCTAGTTAGGTGACCTAACTATAACATGCGCCCCCGCAATGCACTGCTTATGACCTCACATATTACACCACTCATGACATGGTCAGTGACATAACTGATGACATTATCCAGTGATTCTAAGTGAATGAGTGTTAAACATATATACTAAGGTATGTGGCTGTGGGAGCGCCTGCATGGATGAGTTAGTGTGTAAGTGGTGTGTAGATGAGTGAGTGGGTATGTGAGAGAATATATACCTAGGTTGGTGGGTGGATGGTTTTTGTATGGGTGAGCGAATGGGTATGTCAGTGATTGTGTTATGTGCATGTATGATATGTTGTATGGGGGGGTGTGTGGGTGTGTGAGTGTTTGTGAATTATATCATAAGTGATGTCACTGACTAGGTCATGAGTGACGTAATATGTGAAGTCATAAGCAGTGAATTGCAGGTGCATAAATTATAGTACGCTTAGCTAACTATAACTGCTGAATTTCTCTGGTTTTGTATGAGTGAAATATCAGCCTAACTAGAACGTCCCTGTAACCTTTGATTTTTTTCAGTGACTTATGTTTTTTTAAATTCTATTTCCTAACTATAAAGTACCTGTAACCTTTGGGTTTTTTTGTGTGAATTTCAAAGGTTTTTTATTCTATTCCCCAAGTATAACATTTCTTAAATCTTATATTTTTTTTAGTGAATTTCACTGTTTTTTAAATGAGGAGCGAGGTTGTCCGCAAGGCCTGGACCATTGCAAGGCCCTGTGCCAGCCCTCATACATTTGTTTTCCACACTACAAGGGGGAAAAAGTGGTAAATAGCTTTAAATTGTGGTAACAATCATGTGACGCTCAGGAGGAAGATGGCGGCGGGTTGACGCCCGCCGTGGGAGCTCCGTCCCCGACCTGGAATATGCTGGCATTTAACGTAGCGCATGAACCTACCTAGGAGCTGGATATTCAATCACGATCCGGTGAGCAGAAAGGGGGTCTTTTTCGCTATTTTTTTTTATGATGTCACTAATATTCTGAATGCTCTGAATCCTTTTGCCGAGTTGAGCTGAGAGCTGGCTGACGGAGGAGTGCGCTAGGACCCGGAGACTGGCTGTCTGACTAATGGGCGACGACGCAGCAGCTTTCTGCGCTGGACGCCGAGAGGCTGGGTTACGAGCTCAGCAAGGCGAGAGAGGAGTGAGCCGCTCCGGTATCTGGCGTCGGATCCAAGGAGCAGCAGCGAGGGGGTATCTACGGGGGCGTGGGATCTCTACGGTGAGCGGGTATCGTTCTTGGGCTGTGAAGGGGGGGTGAACTTCTAGAGTTTCGAGCAGTGCACATACAGCACACAGCACCTAAGGGTCTTGAAGGTCTCGAAGAGCAGCTGCGTCCTGTACATAGCGAGAGCTGCAGGCTATGGATATTAACGAGGGCATTCTCCGCTCTACCTACAGGTCTTAGAGGTATGGACACAGATAGCGGCATATTAACCAAGACGATACAGGCGCCCCTGGAGGTCCAAACAGCTTTTCCATCACAAGAAGACAGGGGAGGAGAGGGGGCTAGCAATCCGGAAACTAAAGAGGCTAAAGAAACATCACGCCCAGCTATAAGAAGTAGATATCTTCTTCGCTTTCTTCCGGAGAGGGAGTGTGTATATTCTACTTATAATCAAGCGTGTGGCGTGCCTCCAACCCTCTTACCCCCCGACAAAAAAAAAGAGAAAGGAGGGAGAGGAATAAAATAGAGGAGGTGAAAAAACAGAAAAAAACTTTGAAGGTGCCAAAACCTTCTCCCTCTCTAAAATCGTACTTCAAAATCATGGAAAAAACTGTAACTAGTCTAGATGCAGCTGCCAAGCAGGTGACGCCATCAATAGAGCTTTCAGTACCTACAGATCAGGCCTCTATCCTAAGCCCTGACCTGTTATTGCAAAATAAGTATGCTCCCCTGCTGATAGAACCAGAGACTAACTTAGGAGATGGCCTCCTTACCATTGATAAACAAGGTGGAAGTACGGAGGTATTCACCTCACAGAAAGATAGTGGGACAAATATTTCATCACAGCTACCTAGTACCTCTGGCAAGTCTCCATCTGTAGCAACGGATCTTTCTGGGATGGACAGCCAAAGAGTTGAACAGCAGCTACAGCTACAGCTACAGCAGCCGAGTATACAAGACATGGAAGGGCTATTCAGATCTCTTCGAGAAGACCTTTTGGCAAAGTTATTGCCCAAATTCGATATCTCTGAGGCAAATCAGAAAGAAATCGCTGAGAAGTGCACTAGTCTTGAGAGTAAACTGGACGACATTTCTACAAGAACAGAAGTCCTAGAAGGAGAGGTAGCAGTCCTTACAAGAGTCTCTCAGGCACATTCAAAAACAATTTCTGAATTGAAAGCCCAGAATCAGTCGCTGCAGCAGGATATGGAACGGCTGGAAATTCACGCAAGACGCAATAACTTGAAATTTTTTTAAATTCCTGAGGGAGCCGAGAACGGAGATGTAAAGTCCCTGATATGTAGGCTCTTGAGAGAAGGGGTTCTGAAGGATAGACCCGACATTAATCTTGAGAATGAGATACAGCGGGCCCATAGAGACCCCTTTAGACGCCACCTGGATAGAAATGCCCCCAGAAAAATATTAGTAAACTTTCTCTCTTATTCTGTAAAGGAGCTGATATTAGGGAGGGCTCTCATTGACCCCACACTTCAAATTGACTCCTCTAAGTACTTAATCCGCTCAGATGTGGGCAGAGTGACAGCACAGAGGCAGTGGGAGTTGGGTACCCGAATGCAGGAGCTAAGAGGGCTGGGTGCACAGGTTATGATGAAGTTTCCGGCCGCATTGAAGATTGTATGGAATAATAAAACATATAATTTTACGTCCCCTCAGGAAGTGGATAGCTTTCGTTTCGACTTGAAAGAAGCCCAGAGATAGTTATTACTATGAGAGGCTTAGATGAAGTAATGATATATAGAATACACATAGCTATAGGGGTGTATAGGTATAGGGGTGTATATACATGTAAAAGTTAAAAAAAAGTATATATATAAGTATATGTGTTCGTGTATATATTTACAGAACTTAAGAACATGAATAAAGACGCGCATATAGAAATAAAAATAGGGGGGCACGAAAACTCAAAATGGAAGTAAAAAAAAAAGTGTACGTGTATGTGTGTGTATATATATATATATATATATATTATGTATGTGTGTATGTATGTGTGTGTGCATATATGTATATATATATATATATATATATATATATATATATATATATATATATATATATATATATATATATATATATAAAAGAAAACTGGGTTTAGGTGTTAAATAGTCTAGGTGTAGGTTCAGACATAGGTACATCACGTAGTTGGAGTCAGTATTAAAGTCCTGGTCGAGGATTGGGGTCCTCAAATGGCGATACAATCGCCAAAGGTAAAACAGGGGGGTTCCTCAAAGGGGGAGGAGGGTTTCGGGGGGGGGGGTTGGGGTGTTAAAGAAAAAAAGTCCTCATGAACCAAGAAAAGGAGAGCTGGGCGCAGATAGAGAATTAATCAATGCTAAATTTATAACGGGATATCCCTTGAACGCAATAAAATTGACTAGGGGAGACTATGGAGAATAAAATAAAAACAGTAAGTTGGAATGTAAACGGACTAAGAGAAGTTAGGAAACTCAACAGAATTTGCGAAATCTTGAATAAAACAGGAGCCCATATCTTTCTTTTAGAAGAAACTCACCTTGAAAAACAGGAGTGTAAGGCAGCCTTTAGACACCAAAGGTGGATACAGGATATCCTCTGCTCAGAACAGAGTGGTAATACCAGAGGAGTTGCCATAATTATCAGATCAAATAGTGGAATAAGGGTTGAGCAGTACGAAACGGACCATACAGGTAGATGGTTGACTGCATCTCTAGCCATAAAGAATATAAAGTTAACATGCGCAATATATTATGGACCAAATCAGGACTCTCCGGAGGCGTTGATTAGCCTAAAGAACAGCTTCCTCGAATTAAATGTTCCTATCATTTTAGGAGGGGACTTCAATCTAGTATTCGATCCCAGCTTGGATCGCACCTCAAGGGCTGTCTTACCCCCTCTATCCAAATCTAAAAAAGAACTCAAAAATGTGATGAGAGATTATAACTTACTGGATGTCTGGAGGCTTAAGAACCAGAAAAATAGGGATTATTCATTCCACAGTCATAGGCATAGACATTACTCACGCATTGACTTCTTCCTTATTGATCAAGTGTTACTTTCTGAGATTGTGTCTGTCTCTTACATTCCAGCTACACTATCTGATCATTCTATGGTAGAACTAGTAGTTAAACTTACTCTAGACATCCAAGTTAGACGGTGGACCTTAGATAGATCCCTACTATTACAGGAAGAATTAAAAAACGATCTATTGAAGCATATGTCTGAATACTTCCAGCTTAATAAGAACTCAGCATCCGAGCAAATAATATGGGATGCATTTAAACCCTATTTGAGGGGGATATTCACATCTATAATGGTACATAGGAATAAAAGTAGGAAGAAGGCTGAGGATGAAGCTCTACTTAAAATAAAACAAAAAGAGCAAGAGCTACAGAAGGCCTCCTTGAACAGCAGACCAATTTAATCACTATACAGAAAGATCTGGAGAGCTTAAAAGCCAAGTACCAGGCCAATTTGGATAAAATTATAAAAGAAAAGTGGGACGCAAGTAGACTACAGAACTTCTCCTATGGGGAGAAATGTGGTTGTTTTCTGGCGTGGAAAGTTAGATCTGATCGAGTCAGGAATCAGATAAATAGTTTAAACATACAGAGTACTGGGGATATATCATCTGATAATGACGAAATATTGAAAGAAGTTAAAACTTATATGCAGAATTTGTATATGGGAAACGATGCGCTGTCTATTGAAGACGCAGGCCAGTGGTTAGAGAGACTATGTATCCCACATTTAACGGAGGCAGATCGCTTGTTTTTGGGCTCTATAATTCAAGAGGGAGAGATACACGATCAATTAAAAAGAATGGCTAGGGGAAAGGCGTCCGGCCCAGACGGGCTTCCAGTAGAAGTATATCAACTAGGATCTGTTATTCTAGTTCCCATTCTTAGGTCATTATTTAATAAAATTCATCAAGGTGGAGAGCCTATCCCTTCCACATGGCTGGAGGCTACCGTCACATTAGTTTTGAAACCTAATAAAGACCCCTTGAGGGTTGAGTCTTATAGGCCAATCTCGCTGCTCAATACAGACTATAAAATCTTTGCTGGTATTTTGGCGGCGAGGTTGGCCAAAGTAATCAAGTCCATAGTACACGAAGATCAGAGGGGTTTCATGCCTGGCAGGCAGCTAAATGAGTTAACCTTTCAGGCCATTGCTGCTATTGACTTCTCCACAGTCAAAAAAATTCCATTAACTATCGTTGCAATAGATGCCGCTAAGGCTTTTGATCAGGTTGGCTGGCTGTACTTGTGGGAAGCATTATCTAAATTTGGGATCCCGACCAACTTTATAACATCTGTAAAAGCTTTATATTTCCATCCAAGGGCTAGGTTTCTTGTCAACAACTCACTTACGGATTGGGTCCAAATAACACAGGGTACTAGACAGGGATGTCCCCTCTCCCCTTTATTGTTTAACTTATATATAGAGCCCCTAGCTATCCTGTTAAGAGCCGATGCTTCAATTAAGCCTTTCCACATGAATGGGGTGGACCTAAAACTTGCTCTATACGCTGATGATCTTTTAATGTACACTTCTAATCCAGAGATATCAATGCTTCGACTATTCCATCACGCGGAGGCTTTCGGAGAGGTCTCTGGATACAGAATCAATAAAGAAAAAACAGATCATGCAGTGGAACCAGGAGAACCTACTCCCTGAAACGAAACCAAGAATGAGATACTTAGGAATACATCTGGTGCAGAACATCTCCGACACGTCTAAAATAAATTTAGATAGAGTCCACAAAGACATCAGTGGACTCCTGCATCGATGGTCGGGACTGCCACTGAATATCTTTGGGAGGGTAAACTTAATAAAAATGGTTATTTTGCCAAAGGTTACTTTTCTCTTTAATTCGATACCCCTGTCATTCAACCCCAACGAGATTGCCAAATTACAGGGAAAAATAGGATATTTTATATGGAACTCCAAATCGCCTAGAATTTCACTGAAAAAATTACGAAGAAAATTAAAAACAGGTGGTCCTGCTATGCCAGACATTCTCCATTACTGCCATTCTTTTCATTTCAAAAACTTTAGGACAATGGCTGATAAAGCTGATACATCTTGCATGGGTCGACTATTTCAGGCGTTACTACACGACATCCCCCTAGGGCATGAATCTTTTTTATTTAAATTTGGGGATCCAAAATTTTACAAAAAGGTCAGACTAAAGATTCTGGATACAGCTCTGCGAAACTGGGTTTTTGTCAGAAAAAGACTGGGTATCCCCTATTACACACCTCTTGCTCCTATATGGGATTCCTCGGGGACACCAGAATGCCTCACAGACCAACTATCTCTTCCCCTAAAAGCAGCTGGTATTATGCAGTGGCAGGATCTCCTTGATGGTTCAAGGTTATTGGGGTGGGAAACGCTCTATAGGTTGACAAATGGAACACTTACATGGTTTAAATTCTATCAGTTATCTAGTTGGTGGGCTACCATACCTTGGAATATAACAACTAACCCGAAATTTGAAATGGTCAAGAAAAAACAGAGCTGGAGAAAAGAAATAGCATTCTGGTATGAGGCACTCAACGAGAAAGACTAATTAACTGATATAGAACTGAATAAACTGTGGGGAGAAGTGGAATTTTTACAAAGTGATAATATCTCTGCTCTATGGGGAGATTCTTTCGAATTGTTGAATACAGTAGTGAAATCTGCTCCCTTGAAACGAAACCATTTGTTTACCCTTTATAGAGTATATATATCCCCGAAAAAACTGGTAAAGATTACGAACCTTGAACATTGCTGTCCTCGGTGCAAAACGATCGCTGCAGATGACTTACATATGTTTGTTGAGTGTTCAAAATTGTCACTTTTTTGGTCTAAAGTTGAAGAGTTTATAACTGAAGTTCTTGATATTCATTTTACGATCACCCCTAAAATTATTCTCTTTGGCTTAGGGGAAAGAGTACCAGCTTAAAGATTTGAGAACTAAATTTATATTTTATATAATGATTCTTGCTAGGCGTGAAATCTGCAAGGGTTGGAAGACGGAGAGTAGTCCTACCTTTGCTGACTGCCTTAAATATGTTATATACGTGAGCGAGTCTGACATAGCATGTGATGGTTCTAGCCTGACTAAGATCTGGGCGGCCCTTGAGGCTTGGCGGAATAGATGAGAACATTCCTATGATTTCACCTGGGTGCTGTCGGTGTTTGGTCTCCTACCCAACCAAGGGTGTTCCAGTATAAAGGGTATGGAGCGGACCTAGCAAACAGCTAAATCTAGAAGGGTTTTCCTCCCTCCCCACTTTATTCGGATTCCGTCCTTGGATGGAATCCTTGAGGCCGTTACATCGCTAAGGGGATGGAGAGGACACTCTGTCTGGAATACCCATTATTGGTTTATGAGGATAAAAAAAAAAAAAACAATCATGTGACGCTGTCTTTATAGGTTTGTAAATGGATGGAAGTGTCTGCATAGGTTTGTGAATGGGTATGACAGTGTGTCTATGGGTATGTAAATAGGTGTCACAGTGTCTCTATGGGTATATGAATGGGTGTGACACTCTATGGCTATGTGAATGGCTGTGCCACTGCCTACAAGGGGATAGCAGTGGGTGTGAAAGTGTCTGTATGGTGATGTAACTGGATGCAACAGTATCTGTATAGATATCTGAATGGGTGTGAGAGTAAGAGTGAGTGTAAAAATGTACATATGTAGTCATTTTATTTTCAGCCATGCTAACTATGCAGATCCCCAGTGGAGTTATATGGGGGCTGTGGTCCCAGATTCTCGCAAGTGACCAAAAAAATATTTTTTTAGATTTCGGACTCCAGGACACATTCTCAGCCCTCTTTTATAAGATGTACATGAGGTCAGGAAACCTCTCACCGGACACCTTCATTCAGTTTGCTAACAAATTTTCAGGCCCGGGGACTGTTTTCCTGACAAACAAAAAGGCGGCCACACCATTTCTGTCAAGGTGCGGCCAGCCAATCAGGAGTCCACTAGTGTGCATAAATCTACAGATTACCCACAGGTGGATCAGCGAGTAATCCACATCCCTAGATATACAATTTTTTTTCCAGTTTATATCGCCCAAACTACTGAACGGATTTACACCAAAATAGAATTTTGTGCGTAACAACATCTAGCTTCCCACCAAATTTGGTTTAATTCCATCCAGCGGTTCGGGCTGTAGGCTTGCTTAAAGGTACTATGGGAATTAACAAGGGAAAACACATTTTGGGTTGTCCCTATTTTCTTGCCCTCCACTTAACAAAACACCCCGAAACTTTCCCAACAGCTGCTGAAGTACTGGGCAATTATTTTTGGAACGTTTCATGGAGATTTATCAGGCAGCACCAAAGATATAGGAACCTGAAAATTACCTTTTGGATAGAAACTCGGTCCTAACTAGAACTACCCACTGGCAACCGCCAGTAGGCAAAATATATTACCTACCAGTAGGTAATGTACGAGTTACTTACCTCCGGTAACAATGCATATGGTAGACTATTCTAGCTGCAGATTCCTTCACGTTGAATTATCCACAGGCGTGAGATGGGATTCGGAAACTTTTTGCCACAGCATCCCGGCGTGCCGGGCAAAATCACACGACTCCGCCTAGGCGTCGATCCTTGAACGTGACGTCAGCGAGGTCACATAAGCCCCACCCCGGCGCGCCTACTTCACCTTCCTTTGGAGAACTTTTCCACACCACAACGCTGAGCCACCAGAAAAAAACTGTGGGAGCATGGGAACAGTGTACGAAAGAGTATAAAAAAGAGAAATACACCATAAGAAACAGTGCAACACTGCAGTGTCCAGGGGCAGAAGGAAGAACAGAGCAGAGCCCTGAGCAGGTACCCTGCCAGTACGTAGACAGCCTCCCCCCTTATCTCCCGGAGACAAGGAACCTGCGTAAAAAGTAATGACAAATGCAGCAGGCCTACAACCCTCATCCCGAAACAAGGAAGGGGAGCCAGTCCCAAACAGACAGGAACAACCAACCTCCCAGCATAGAGGGCAACCACCCCCCAAGGAACAAGGGTGAGGCACGACCAGAGGACCCCAACTCAGAGGTTAGCAGAGGGGCCAGGACCCCTAGCAGCAAGAGGCAGGGAAGGGAGGGGACGCAGAGATTGAAGGCAAACTTCCCCAGCCTGGAGCAGCGGGCCCAGGAGCACCGTAACCCCATCTTCCAAAGAACCAAAGAGGAGGAATAAACAGCAACAAGACGGAGCCACCGTCAAGAGCAAAAGAAAGCACTCTCAGGAGACACAGCCCCCCACCGGGAGGAGAGTACAGCTGACCAGCCCAGGGGTCCTCGCAGAACGGGGAGGAAGGGCGGGCCGTGAAGGAATCTGCAGCTAGAATCTTATCTACCAGCTACATCGTTACTGAAGGGAAGTAACTCATACATCTGATAGAGACTAATAGCCGCAGATTCCTTCACGTAGAATAGATACCCTAGCAATAACCATGGGGAAGGAGGGTCTGCGAAAGGACCCCACCAGTCTGGGAGAGTCCCACAGGGGACCAGTCATGCGGACCAGGGAAGTAACCTCAACCCTTCCAGGCAAGAGGACTCCCACAAGCCGAACACCAGCAACCCCCAGAGGGATGTAGGTGGAAGAACGAAGACTGAAGAGGGCTGTACACTCACAACAGGGGAACCAAGGGCAAGGACGGAGCGGTTGAAGCACCCCACTCCCCCGCCCCCACCCCAAGGCAACAGAGCTTCCAGACAATGCCAGGACAGGCAGAGGAACAAGAAGAAGAAGCCTAGAGGGCCCAAGGAAAAAAGGGAAAGAAGGTGAGCCCACCCAGAGGGAAGGCAACAGGCCAGCCAGAACGGCACCGATGGCCATAAGAGCAGGATGGAGAGGAAATGCCCGGTCACGCCACTACATGGGGCCGCGCACACGATCTCAAGAAGCAATAGCAACATACAGAAACGCCATGGAGAACAGGCACCCGAAGGCAACCAGAAATCCCCAGCAGAACTTAGCTATATAACAGCTACCACTACCCCACACAGGGTACGTTAGGTCCCAAGACATGGGAACCCTCTTTGGAAGAACTTCCGGAGCAGAGGAAAAACAAAAGAGTCACGAGGAATAAACACCCCCGCGGAAGGCTTGACAAGCAGCCCAAAGTAAGACAGAAGGCCTAATATCAGGGCCAAGTCTGTGTAACAGCTCCAGCAAAAACACATACAGTCAACAAGGGGCCTTCCGGCAGCCAACAATGCAAAAGTCCCAGCAAGGAGCACTCAATAGCCAAAAAACACAATCTACAGCAAGGGCAACTGACCCAAGAAGGTCCAAAACAAGCTCAACTCAGCAGTCACTGAGGAGGAGAAGGCGGAGGAGGAGGATAAGGCAGAGGACGACAACGGAGCCCTGCCAGGAACTTTTGGATGGCAGAGTCAGCCGGGGCATGGAACAACAAGTTGCCATCAAACGGACGATCAATGAGCCGCTCCAGAATATTTTCAGGTAACACGCCGTCCCAAAGCAAAGTATGGTGACGGAGGGCGACTGAGGAAGCCATGGCCCGGCCTAGCACCTCCGAGATGTCCAGAGCGGAGCGGAAAATAAACACCACTAGCTCCCGACCATCCACGCATGATGCCATAAGTCCACCTGAGCTGTCTCTTGGGAAGCTGCAGATCCCAGAGACTCAGCCGAATCCCACAAACAATAGGAGGACCTAGCCAATACACACAAGGTGTTAAGGGCCTGCAGGGCAGTGCTGGTCGAGGCGAACATGTTGCGCCCCCAAAGAGTCCAGCCAGCGGGCCTCCCGGGACGGCGGAATCAACAGTGGTGGCAGGGAGGGGAAAAGCAGTCCGCAAAAGGGGACTGGTGGCAGAGTGGTGAAGGGAAAGACATGCCGGGTCACGCGGCGTCGGAAGGTGCCGGTGCAAAAGGTGCTGAAGCACCGGATCCCTTGAGGTGGGACGCCTCCAAGCCCCCATCAGGGAAGAAAGGAGCGAACCCTCAAAGGGAAGCAAGATCTCCCTCCCCCCAGAGCCCAGGTGGAGAACCTCCAAGAGATGGTCCGCCCACAGCCATGGACACCGCGTGAGCGAAGGCCGCACCAGCCTCTGTAGGGCCCTGCGTTGGAGAAAGCAGCTCCTCTGTGGGTGACGGCTGTAAACTAAGGCGGCCGTCCCCGAAGCCAAGCAGGACGGGCAAAGGCCAGACCTAGAAGTCAGAAGGAACCGAAGAATGGGGGACCTGTCGCTCCTCTTGCGAACACCTCGGCCTCAGAAATGGCTGGGAGCCACCCTTCGACGCCGCCGGTGAAAAAGACACCACACGGCAGCCAGTCTCCGGGGAGGACGACACCAATATGCAGCCAACCTCCAGAGAAGAGGGAGCGTCCGAAGACGAATCCGCGGTACAACCCTTGTGTGAAGCCGTAGAGTCCGCCATCTGCGCCGGGGAGTGGAGCCGGAGCCGAAGTGGCCAAGGGGCGTATCGAAACGACGCAGACTCAACCTCCGCCGATGCAGCTGCCTGCGTGGAGGAACGAGAGGAACCGGGGGAGTGACACGAAGCACTCCGCCAGCCTCGGTCTGGAGTGTGGCGGAGGTGGCCCGGCAACCCATGCGGTGGCGCCAGGGACTATTCAACCTCAGACTCGCCCTCCGACGAGACATCCGCCTGCGGGGAGGGACGAGAGGGGCCCGGAGGGGGACGAGGGGTCCCCACCCAACCTTGACCCAGAGTGGGACGAGGAGAGGTCACCGACCCTGGTGGCGCCACTCGGAGGAGCAGGCGCTAGCGCCGTGGTGGCGTCCGCTCAGCTGCGGACGAGGCTTTCGCCTGCCCAGAGGGCAGAGCGAGGCTCTGGGATGCGACCCAAGCCCCGGCGACCTCCCACGACACCACAGGGACTTCCGCGGGAGTTTGCGGCGGGGCAGAGGGGAAGTGGTCTGAAGGAGGGGACCCCCGATGGGCCACACCCCAACAGCATCACATCCTCCAAGCCTGGATCCGAACCGATCTGCGCCAGGGCCGGAGCCGCAGGCGGCGCCGCGGAGGGCCCCGCGCAAGGCAAGGGATCAGCTGACGCCCCAGGAGGGGGAAGGAGGAGGAGACGCCAGCGAGGCCTGCAAAGCCACCTCGTATGTCTCCATCTGGACTCTCAAAGCCCCTTCACCGGGAAACGGTTGATAGGGTGACACGTGGGGCCGCATCACCCGCGGAGAGCCCACGCCCTCGGCAAGGCAAACACAAGCCCCCGGGGACAAACTGCGACACTTACCCACCGGGGAGCGATGCTCTCGCGACAAAGGGGAAGGGCGTGGACGACGACCACAGCTGTATCTGAAGCCGTCCACCGAGGCTGATCGGGGGGAGGAAGCCGACTTAGAGACACACCGAGAGTAGTTTCATCCGGCGCTCCCGCCGCGACTTCAGCTTCAACTGTTGGCACGCCTCACAATCAGTTGTGCCTTGATCCTCCCCTAAACACCAGATACAAATGAGGTGAGGGTCCGTTGCCGATATAAGACGCCCACACGACGTGCAAGTCTTGAAGCCCGAAGGCATTCGCACACGGTTCCACCAAAAGAAGAGAATGATGAAGAAAAAAGGGCCCAAAAGGGCCCAAAACAGGCCCGTAGCAAAGACTGGATCCGTGTTGCACGCGGAAAAGGAAAAAACCGGCGTAGGCGCGCCGGGGTGGGGCTTATGTAACCTCGCTGGCGTCACGTACGCGTCGACGTCTGGGCGGAGTCGCGTGATGCCGCTCCGCCCCCGGCGCGCAGGGATGCTGTGGCAAAATGTTTCCGGATCCAGTCTCACGCCTGGGGATAATTCTACGTGAAGGAATCTGCGGCTAGTATTTTCTATCAGATATATATATTACCGACTGGCGGTTGCCAGTATAGTTCTAGTTAGAACTCAGATTCCATAGGGAAATTGTTTTTTGACTGGTATATAACTTTGGTGCATTATGACAAGTCTTCAAGAATATTTCCCCCTAAAAAGTGCGCTGCTGTGTCTTATTGTGCATGGAAAGTTTCTGGGTGATTCGTCAAGCGGGGGCTCTGAAAAAGGGGGTGGGCAATAAAAGTGCAATTCCCATGTTAGTTCCCATGGGGACACCAAACCTCTAGACAGTATTACACCAAATTCGCCAGAAAGGTAGCTCTTGGTCCAGAAAGAGCAGTTTTTGTTATGTGGTGTCAATCTATTCCATAGTTTGAGATATTATTAAGGAAAAACAAATTTGAATATCTAGAGATGCGGACGCTTTGCCAATCCATCACAACGGTTTGCGAACCCAAGTTCCAACAGCACTGCAGTTATTGGCTGGCCGCAACCTGTGTAGAAAGTTGAGGACGCCATTTTATGTAAATAAATTTATGACACCCTTATGGGCAACAACATGTGACAATTTTTTTTCCACATGCAGGAATTTGCAAATCCATCGCGCCAATCAATGCACCCCCATGTACCACTGAAGCAGATTTGCGAGTTCTGCAGAAATAATTAAAAGTATATCTATTCACACACTCACTCAGACACTAATGCACTCATAGACCCACACAGACACACACACACACACACACACTTACATATCCTCTCAGTACTATCTTATAAATTGCAATGCAGATGTAAAGTATTAAAAGTACAATGTTAAATGGTTTTTCGAACTCCCTTGGGAATTCAGGATTTCATTGTGAAATTACATGGGGGTCCATGCTGAGCGTTGCAACAGATTCACAAATCTACCCAAGAACACTAACAAATTGGGATTTTCTTATTTTTTTATTTACAAAAGAGTAAAAAAGGGTGAACAAACATGGACCATTAAGAAGAGGGATAACAAAAAACCATGTTATGATTTGCTAACTAAGATTGTATCACAGACAGCAAGGTTGAAAAGGCTTCCATGGTCATATTCCATATAAGTACACCAATATAGGCTCAAGTACCAGCATAACCTTTCACCTATACTCTCCCCTACATTACCTAACAGTTCTTGGGGAGTGACCTTTTACCTAGATACGACACTGCACACAGAACGTGGGATTTTCCCTGGTAAAAGCCTCATACATTATGCATGGGGATTCTTGGAAACTCAGCAGGACTACCATCTGCTGCATAAATACTATGTATAAAGTTAATTCCCAACGTCATCCTAAGTCGGACAAGTGGCAGAGCAAGGTAGAACCCCAGGGAGACCTTTGGGTATATAAACATCACATCTTTAGGGGAGAAACAGAGGAGAACAAGGATTTCCAAGCTGACACACTGACGAAAGACGCTGAGGTTCCTACTTGTAGATACTCAAGCTCGCAGTATTCTAACATTCTTTGCGGGGCGGGGTCCCACAGTCTCTCACTTCAGGTAATGGGGTTGACTTTATCCTACAGGGATTCTTGGCTTAACACCTATACAATTGCTAGGTACACTTCGGTACATCTAGTTAGTATTGCTTTGTAGGAGTACGCATTTTATTGTCATGCATTTTATATACCAGCTTGTATTAATGATTTTAGCATAATAGAAGAAATCTACCATCCTTTCACTTTCCTAGTGCTTCTAATCATTTATACCTGTTACTGTCTAGTGGTTGTTTCAGCACACCTCTTTTACACTACAATGAAGACTGTTCAATAAATGTTTATTAAAAAACGTCCAGTTTATTCTGTGTATCTTCCTGAAACGGAGGAAGCACAAGTGACTGAGTGAAAAGTACTGCACTGAAGAGAAGCAGCCAAAAAAAGGACTTGTGAATAAAAGTATTTTTGTACAATTTTCAGTGATGAAAGGAAGCATATGTCCAGTATGGAGTCTTTCTTTAATGTAAAAAGCTACTTCCAAGAGAACACATTAATGCATGCAGTTGAAACAACTGGTTGATGTTATGAGGTGAAAGAAGGTACTCCCATTGCAAAAGGGAGTTGGTTACTGGTATACAAATGGAACTGTAGCAGTATCTGCAATGTTTATCAGGAATCAATTGATATGTTAAGAAGTTTTCTAGGTAACGTTCCATGCAAAAGTGTGTAATAGAAAATTAGAATTTTGCACCGATTAGATCCATGCAAAGTAAGGAAGTATGCTAATTTACAGGGGCATTCACTGTCATGTCTATTCAAGAAAGTGTGCACAAGCATATTGCATCACTTCAGAATGGTAGCTGTTCACCACTCTCAAATGAGAAATTTACTTAGGCGACTTTACCTTGTGAAAACTCTTGCCTAATGTTTAGGAGAAATTAATATAGTTCTATTTCAAGGTAAAGTAGCAGAGGTAGAAAACGTTTGTAAAGATGTTCAGTTTTATTTCTGTGATCCCGTGGGGCAGTCTAGGGAAAATGAGGAGTTAGTATGTGCAGGTGTAGAGTAACAGGACACAAGTATTAGTACTGATAACTTTACACAATAGATTGGAAAGTTTAACACAGTTTCTTCAGAGAAACCAAACTATGTTTGTATTTCTTGTCGACGCACTCACTATATGGGCAAAACTTGCAATGCTGTTTTGTGTTCAAAAACTGAACAAGAAAACAGATAGATGGCAAGAATTTGCTGTATATTTACTTGTTGAAGAACGCTTTGATTTGTCAACACGGTAAATTAAATGTAAGTACTGCTATGATAAGTTAGAGGATAACAAAATACCAGTCAGAGCCATATATAATAAATTAGAATTCGCATCAATTCCAGAGGAACTGCGAGGATTTAAGGTTTATGAATCACCTCTCATAGAATATATACACACCCACTTCAAGCAATAGTTCGTATTGAATCAAAGACAGTGAAGATGCCACCAACTGAGCTACAGAAAGGCCTTAACAGGAAGAGTTGTCCACTTATCTTTAGGTTTTGAATGGAATACTGAACCTGTGGGTGTAGAAAGAGATATTGATGAAACACTGATCACTGTAGTAAATGGTGTGCCTACCAAGAACAAAATAAACCGGTCAAGAGTTAGCGAATGTTAATAAAATTTTAAAAAACTGCATTATACCTGAATTATAACAAGATTTATTACGGAAATGTTGATGTTGTTCCAGGATGAAATATTATCATCAAGTGGACAGATTAAAAAAGTGGATCGATCCAAATAACAAAAAATATATGAATACTATATCATCCATACAGTGCCTTCCAAAGAAGTTACCGGTGATGCTATTGATCTTTTTCAAATAAAACATGCAAAAGGAATCCCAAGAGAGTCTGAGAGAAATGTTTAGAGGCTCGCAATTATTTCCCACTGGAGAAGTTGGCCAATATAATGACAACCCTGCACAAATACCAGCAGCTGAGTACAGGTCGATCAGATTATATTCGGAGGATGCTAGATTTCCCCAATGTATTCCATACATATTCCACCTATTATTTGACAGTGACTTTTATGGACAATCAAATGCCTTAAACCACATACTGAAGACAAGAATTTCATTGACAAAGTTCATGGAAAGGATGAAACGTTAGAATACAATATGATGGAGTGCCAACGTGGCACCAATAAGTACTGGTATCGTCGTCATGGCGGACTGAAATGTATGCTGAGAAACCTAGGTGCACCTACTTGGTTTGTGACACTCAGTTGTGCAGAGTATGCATGGGATTGCGTACTTGAATTTTTGAGAGAAGCAAACTCGTACATTAAGGACATCAATGTGAAGACAGCAGGAGAACCTTGCTCTTTTGGTCCTGCTAATGTTTGTTGACACTTTAACCACAGGTTTCAAGCCATGCTGTCTCTTATCTGTAATGAAACAAATCCTCCTCTTGGCAAATTAATTGATTTATTTTGGCGTAAAGAGTGACAAGCAAGAGGAGCTCCTCGTATTCATATGTGGTTGTGGATTAAAGATGCATTAAAATATGGAACATATACAGATGAGTCTGTACTTTCTTTCATACAAGAGTATGTGACATGTGGAATCCCAAAAGGCAGGTGTGAAAAAGTTCTGAAACAACAAGTTCTGCGCTTTCAAGCATATAGATGTGGTAAGTATTTCCAAGCATATAGATGTGGTAAGTACTGTTGTTGAAAATATAGCGTTAAAGGAACACTGTGCACAAGGTGTCATTTTGGATTACAAGACTTGTTATTTCCAAAGGAAGAGTAAACAGTTTTTTTTATCTAAAGTAAGACAAACATTGACTCGTAAATCACTGAAAAACACATACAACTTGGGAACAACAGAGGCCTCCAAATATATTAATGACTATAATACTGCAATTCTCAAAATGTACAAGCTTGTCAAGAAGTTTCAAGAGTACTGAAGAAAACAAAATTTTTAATCATTGATGAGGTGAGTAGTGTCTCAAACTTAATGCTTGCCTTTGTACACTTGAGAATGCAGCAGATTTTAAAGCACTTAATTGTGTTTGGCGATCTACTACAACTTACACCTGTCAAAGGCCAGCCTGTGTTTAATAAACTTCATGATCAAACTCTAAATTAATTGGAAAGTATTGGAAACGTAAACATTTGGTTTAACTTGCAATACAAAGAACTACATAGGAATATGCAGCAAGCATCTGATGTTGACCACAGTAATATTCTCAGCAATATTAGAGTAGGAGTTCTCACAAAAGAGGAAAACATTAAATAGAAAGTCGACTTGTTAAACTGGAAAAATATGATAATGATTCTCATTTCCAAATTATCTCCACACAATAAGCAAGACGAAAACAGTTTGTGAGCTTGTTAGCAGGGAAAAAAGGACACTTCACAGGGACATAAGAAGACTTCATGGTAACCCACTAACAGGCGAAAACGTGAATCACCAAATTATCCAGCTAAGGCAGCAATAAAAACAGGAAGTATGGACAGTAAAGAAACTACATCAAACAAATATCTGGCTCAAGCTACTGCAGACAAGTAAATCAAACAACAAGAAGTTATGGGCAAAAAAAAACAGCAGAGCAAATGGCTCCTTCCGTCATCACAACACAAATATCCTTGAGGCCGATTAATATGCCCATCGGAGCCACACTGACAAACATGTAGCTATGGACGAATATCATAATGCCCAGAAGCAAATGAAAAGTGAGCGCGCAGAAAATCTATTCGGAGGTAATGTATTCAAACTAATCAAGCTGAGATAGTCCTAAACAAACTTAGATCTAGTGGAGCCCCGGGCTTGCCAAATGAGCTATTCAAGTCAGACCAACATTTCTGGGCCGATTTCTTCAAGCTGCTATTTAATCACACTTTTCAATCAAACAGTATAAGAGCATCATGGAGAGGTAGTATACTGCACCCGATATTCAAATCTGGCAGTAGATCAGACCTGGCTAATTAAAGATTAATTGCGCTCATTGATGTAGAAGCCAAAGTGTATGCGTCAAACC
Source organism: Lissotriton helveticus (assembly GCF_964261635.1). Lineage (NCBI taxonomy): Eukaryota > Metazoa > Chordata > Amphibia > Caudata > Salamandridae > Lissotriton > Lissotriton helveticus. The sequence continues at coordinate 828,754,966 of NC_136057.1, forward strand.
TTCTTTTCGACCTCGAAGAATGGGGCACCTCCAGCACGATCCTTCCAATTTCACAAACAGGCTTAAGACCAGGCACAAGCACAATACGTAATCTTTTGGCCTTGAACCTCCTCGTCAAAAAAGCACAGCGAAAGTTCAACAAACTGTATACATGTTTTGTTGACTTGAAAGAGGCGTTTGACATGGTACCAAGAGAATTCCTATGGGAAATTTGGGCACTCGGCCATGGCTATTGAGGGCAGAATTAATTTGTACTCGGCTACCTGGGTCCAGGTAAAGCTAGGAAACGGAGCAAGAACCAAAGCAAAGATACCAAGGCACAGAGGCCTAAAACAAGGGTGTGTTCTAGCTCCCAGCTTATTTAACATTTATTTATAGCAGATCTAGATTAAAGGCTGACAGAAGTCCAAAGTGACCCTCCAAAGCTAGCACACGCTAGATGTCTGCAATACGCCGATGACATTGTCCTATGCAACCAGACCCTGGTGGCCTACAGTGCTTGATTACAAAGCTGTTGGAATACAGAGAGGAGCTCGGACCATTTCTAAATTACAAAACAAAGGTCATATGTTTCTCTGCAATTACCGGGCCCCACAGCAAAAAACATAAGTGGTAAGCAGCAGAGAACAGCGTAGAGCAGAGTGGCACTTACAAATACTTAGGAGTGGTGGTAGACTCCAAATTTACACTCAAAGAACATCTAACCAAAAGACTAGCACAGGCGAACAAATTACATTTTGCAGTAAATACTCTAAGACTGAAATTAATGTGCCCATCCAACTCCCATCTTAAAAGTAATTGCCGCTAAGATTCTCCCAACTCTTACTTAAGGCTCCGAATTATTAGGGGCCAAGATGCACACTTTAAATCTTCAACAATACGGCCTTTTCAAACAAATTTTCCGGATTCCGCAATTTATACCCCAGGCACAAGTTTGCTTGGAATTTGGGCTACTTAATCAACTCCCGGAAAGTTAGCAGCAATACTAAAATTGTGCTGGAAGATGAGAGCAGCTCAAGAAGAACCCTTGTTAGGTCTCTGCTGGACGGAACTGAAGAACCAGCCAAAAGGAAAGAAAGACTGGCCAACTGCACTTGACTAAGCGTTATCCACTCTCAACTTACATGAAGCATGGGGCACAACCTATAGCTTCCCTGTATTTAAAAAAATAGCAAACAATGCAGCCAAACACAAAGCCTGGCTATTGGACAAAGCAGCACTGTCAAAGAAAAAACATGGATGGATGGTTTTATCTTCGTATGGGGTCCAGTCGCCGCAGCCATATCAATTACAACATATATCTCCAACTATACAGCACTCTCTACTTTTGATTCGACTGGGAGCTATTTGCTCAAAAGATCAGGTTCTTACATTGAAACGAACATGGCCGACCAGTCTGTGCCGATTCTGCGAACAGGCAGAAGAGTCACTCTTACACTTCCTGTGCATCTGCCCAGCCGTTAATAACCGGAGACAGCATTTTCTACTTCCAGCTTTCCGTGCTCTCCGGATTCGATCAACTCGACCTGCCGTAATGGCATTACTAAATAGCCAGTCTCTACAGCTCTCATGCAGGGCAGCCAAATTCTTGCAACAAGTCAGCAAACTGTTACAAATATCAAACAAATAGTGCTGGTCATACACAGTAAAGTGCAATGACAATCATTGGAAAAGAGTATAGCGGCCATTCAACATAATCCGCACACAGATAGAACCCCATTGGATCAGATGGAAACATACTCTATTCCCAACTATTTAAGATTGCGCTATTTATAATATGTTTGCTACATCGATTTGCATTTTTGCACACAAACTCAAATCACGTGGCAGCCACAAAGAGCACAGTGCTGATGTACACAAAATCGTAATGGAGGACAACGGTCATCAGGCACAAGCTTGCACGCAGCTAATTTCTTTCCTGTTTTAGATGAATATCGCCAACTTTTTTAGACTTGTGTTAAGAATTAAAATTACTTCTTAGCAGAGACCCTTTTTAATAATGGTAAAGAAAACATCTGTACGAGCCTAGTAGCAGACAAAAAATTAATTCTATTAGAGCTTCCTTACAATCCCTGTGAAGTAGTCAGCGGCCATTTCCACATTCTGGACATTAATGTGTTGACTTGGTTTTAGATGCACTATGTTCAACAAAAAACCTCATTTTAAAGAGACCGCAACGTTCCACAATTCAACATGTAAATAGGAATGTTGTTGAACTGGATGATTTTATGCTAAAATTTTAATGGTTTTAATTAACTACACAATAAACTCCTTTTCACTTGTTAAGAAACTTTTTCCTACAACCAAGACCGCAGCAGAGCTAATGTTTAGTTTCATTCAATAAGATAACTCAATTGTCTGCCTAATACCTACACTTCAAGAGTGCTCCTGTTTTACGAAGAATTACTAAAACGGTCGAAAGAAGAAACTTTGCATGTTACAGCAATAGACAAAATGGAGCACTAGGGTGTGACAGTACTCAAATGAAAAACTACAAGCAAAACTGAATTCATTGGAAAAGTCTGTATCCAGTACTGTAGAATTAGAGAAATGTTTATGTGTTTGCAAGAATTGTAAAGTAATTTTGAGGAGAAATTTAATAAATGGTGCTATGGGTCACGTGATTGATTTAATTAACTTTCCAAATAGGAATGAGTTTGAAGTGCCAATAAAATTTGATTAGATTGATGGCGTAAAGCAGTTTGGTAGGTGTATTGTATGTTTTTTGCTTGTAAAAGACTTGCATGTTCGGAGGCCGCAGTTTCCAGTTCTTCCAACATACCCTATCCCTATCCATGAATCTCAAGGTTTAAGTGTATTTGCAGCTTTTATTAATATTGGCAGCACTGTGTTTAAAGAAGGTATGACATATGCACTGCTTTTTTGAGTTAGAACATGGTCTGGTTTGTCTTTGGTTGAATTTGATGACAGCAAAGTAAGTGCTGATACAAGTTGTGTCAGAATACAGTTGGTTAAGAAGTGTACATTCTGCTCATTAGGACAGTATTTCATTTATGAAACCTCGAATCTGTCCACAGCAAAGGCTTACAAAGGATTCAAAGGGTATTGCTGGAAGAAAGGAAAAGAAAGAGAACAAGGAATCGCTAGGACTAAAAAAAAGTGCTGAATGAAGGCGATATCCTAAGTTATCAGTTGTCAAACCATTCTGGCGTCAACTGCTATACAAATGATGTTCTCTTTCGCTTGCCACATCTTGTAAATGCAATTGAACAGAAACTACTGAAGAGATTATGTGGTTTGCTGCATCGTTTAGATTGTGATGGGTCTACAATACAATGGACTTCAGGCATTTGAGATATAGTAGATAAATTAAGTGGATTAGTACAATTTAACCAGAACACAACAAGATGCAGAGGAGTATATAAATGTCCTCTTTGGAGTTTTAGAAGAAGAAATAAGTTTTGCAGACTTAATTTGGACTGGGTTACTCAGGGAACCATGAGTGTGAAGATTGCTCTTTCACTTCAAGTACACAAATATATTCAGAGGGATTTCTTTATTTAACACTACCAGATTGCAAAACTCGGTCTTTTGAGAGATAGATCAAATAAGCTTACCAAAACAATACCTGGCCAAATTGTCGATCAGATGTTATGTCAACATTACATGTTTGAAGAAGTGGAAAATATCTTAAATGATTGCTTCAATGATGCAGAGAAGATGGAATTAAATTGGAAACACAGATTACAAACTTCAAAGCTGGAAAAAGATCTATGTCTGGAAGAAACTCTACTACTATGGCTATTATCTTTCATGAAGGACTTAGCGTAACATCTGGACACTATACTATCTATTTAAAGAGTGAAACTGGATGGAAGGAATATAATGACAGCAACCTTAAATTCAAACAAAAATTGCCGCTCAAGTTACCAAATTCAAGTCAAGTTTTTATTTGATTTAGTTCTCTTTAACATTTTAAAAGTACATTTGTTATAAAACATTAATAGGATTACAGCTTTAAAAAGCTCTTTAAAAATTTGAACAAATTGTGACATACAAATTTGTCAGGCAGCGATTTATGAAGCAAAATAAGGCCTTGTCCTGAAGTAATATTATATCTAGTTCGAATAGGTTTTAAATACGTGTGTCTGGCCTCGAATAGTGTAAGATTTGGACATACGAACAGAACATGCTGTAAATCTTGCACTCCTATGTTACATAAATCACAAATACTGGTGGAATCTTCAATGTGGGTCCATCTTGAAGTAAATGCTTTTAAAGGGAGGACCCTGAGCCGTAATAAAATAATACAGCATCTGACTCCGTGCCCTAAGTTAAAGCGGATGTACCGTTGCTACCAAATTCTAATCTTTTGTATCTTCAACCAAAGTTCTTAAGAAGATTACTGTTAAGTGGTATACAGTATTTGTTCTATGTGGGTCATCAATGCTTATGACATTCAGCCTACCAATGGTGATGTCTTTATAAGGCTCTCCATAACTCCAGTGCCCATTATATCTATTATTAGTATTGTACCACTTTTAATAATAAAGGAGTTATTTATAACATGTTTAGATTAATTCAGTAACTATAGGTAAATGAACTGATTAAATATTTGTAGTGAGAGCAATGCATAGTGTCACCTATTTGTAGTGGCATACTTTGCAGTTCCGTTTCTTCCCCCCACAATCTATATATATGTTTATTTTTTTTCCCCCAATGACCCTTGACCCTGTTTCCAGGCAGGTCGCTCCCCACGCCGCGCAGCTCCACCTGACTGCACCCGTGCTCCTGTGACCAGCCGCTGCTTCTGAGGGTGTTCGAGGCCCACCTCCACCCGCAGGCTACCACACCTGCGCCTCATCCCTGGTGGCCAGTGGTAGGCCTTAGGTTTGCTATATGCCCGCTCGCTTTTTGCCTGTGACCGCTGTTTTTGGATTGCCTTTTGTATTGCTTTGTGACTATTTGCCTTGTGCCACTTGTTCCCTGCCTTTGCCTGTGCTTATTTCCTCCCTCTGTGCCAGTTCCCTCGCCGATCCCACTTATCGCCCCCCCCACCCCCATTGGTCCACTCCCCGCACCCAGCTGCTCCTCCCTCCCACCTCCCCTTCTTATGCCGAAGGCAAGCCCGGCTGCGCCCGTCTGAGCCTGGACCGCGCCCAGCGCCAGAACCCCTGGCCCCCGGAGATACCTCTGCACCGACTGCACTACGACGCCAGCACCCTCCACGCACTCAACCGGTTGCTACCGGGCCACACCGAAGCGCACCCAAGGGCCCTTCACCTGCCGGAACTGCAGCTTCACCAGCATCCAGCCCGCCAAACCGTCAAGCAAAGATCCCAACCACCTCCAATGCATCCTCCTCAACAATCGCGCCGCTTGCAAACATGCCATCGAACTCTGGGACCTCCTCGACTCAACCACCCCCGACGTCGCCTTCCTGATGGAGACCTGGCTGAACACCACCTCAGTACCAGACATCGCCATAGCCATCCCAGAAGGCTACAAGAACACCCGCAGAGACCGCACCAACGGAGTGGGAGGGGTTATCGCCATCGTCTCCAAGAACACCATCAGAGTCTCGACCAACACAGACGACACACTCAACACCGCCGAGCACCTGCACTTCCAGATACACACCGACCCCAACACCACCCTCAGAGGAACCCTCGTCTACAGACCACCCGTACCCCGACCACAGTTCAGCGACTCCATCGCCGACCTCATCAGCACCCACGCCCTCGCCTCTACGGACTACATCCTCCTCGGGACCTGAACTTCCACCTCGAGGACAACAACGATGCCAACACCACTGCCCTAATCGACAACCTCGGACTCAGACAGCTCTTAACAACACCCACCCACGCTGCTCGACACACGCTTAATCCCATCTCCTCCGCAAGTCCCCACGTCTCCTTCAACCACACTACCGAACCCCACTGGACCGACCACAGATGCGTCCACTTCACCTTCAGGAAACACACCACGCACCACGGCACCCAACAGATGCCACGCCGCTGCTGGGGCAAGGTCACCGAAGACCAACTGACCACCACCCTCGTTCTGAGACCACCCCCTGACCCCACCAACCCAGACACTGCCGCCCTCAACCTCAAACAGTGGATTAACGACTGCGCCGACACCCTTGCTGCACTCAGGACCCCCGCCGCCAACCACTCCAGCAAAAAAGCTACATGCTTCACCGAAGACCTCCAGGCCTCCAAGTGCACCTGTCAAAAACTGGAGAAGAACTGGCTCCGCGAACGAACACCAAACAGCTATACGGCCCACAAGATAGCCATCCGTAGACACCACCAACTCATCAGGATTGCCAATAGGACCGCTTTCAAGGACTGACTGGACAACAACGCTCACAACAGCAAAGAGCTCTTCAGCATCGTGAAAGAACTCTCCAACACCAGCGACATTCCCCCTTCTCAAGACCTGTGCGATTCGCTGGCCATCTTCTTCCACCGCACGATCGCCGACATCCACAACAGCTTTAAATCCACGACCCCCACATCCACCGCCGAGAGCCCACCACCCCTGCGACCAACATCCGCACCAGCCGCCTGACCGCCTGGTCCAAAGTCAGCGACGAAGACACCAACCAGACCATGAACTCCATCCACGCCGGATCCCCGTCTGACCCATGCCCACACCACGTTTTCAACAAAGCCAGCACAGCCAACCATCCCCCCCCCCCCCACCTCCGGAAAAGATCAACATCTCCTTCGAGACAGCAACCTTCCCGTAAAGCTGGAAGCACGCCGAGATCAACGCCTTACTGAAGAAACCCAAGGCAGACCCCAAGTACCTCAAGAATTTCCGGCCCATCTCCCAGCTCCCGTTCCCGGCGAAGGTCACAGAGAAAATTGTCAACAGACAACTGACCCGATACCTCGAAGACAACAACATCCTGGACCCATCCCAGTCCGGCTTCCGCAGCAACCACAGCACTGCAACCGCCCTAATCGCCGCCAAAGACTACATCAGGACCCTGATGGACAAAGGTGAAACAGCCGCCCTCATCCTTCTGGACCTTTCAGCCGTCTCCGACACGGTCTGCCAACGCACCCTAACAGCACGCCTCCACGACGCCGGGATCCAAAAGGAGGCCCTGGCCTGGACCACATCCTTCCTTTCCGGCAGAACCCAGAGCGTCCGCCTCTCACCCTTCCGCTCCAAGACCACCGAGATCATCTGTGGCGTACCTCAACAATCCTCGCTCAGCCCAACGCTGTTCAATATCTACATAGCTCCACTCACCCACGTCGCCCGTCAGCACAGCCTCAACATCATCTCCTACGCCGACGACACCTAGCTGATCAGCCCCCTCACTGAAAAACCTCTCACCGCCAAAGCCAACCTCCACAGGGGAATGAAGGCTGTCGCCGAATGGATGAAGGACAAAAGGCTGAAGCTGAATTCTGACAAGACGGAGGTCCTCATCCTCGGCTCCACCCCCTCAGCCTGGGACGACTCCTGGTGGCCTATCTCGCTGGAAACAGCCCCAGCACCCACCAACCACGCACGCAACCTGGGGGTCACCCTCGACTCCACCCTCTCCATGACCAAGCAGGTCAATGCCGTCGCCACATCCATCTTCAACACCCTCCGAATGCTCCCCAGGATCTTCAAGTGGATCCCCTCCGAAAACAAGAAAAACCGTCACCCAGGCCCTCGTCGCCAGCAGGCTGGACTACAGAAAAGCCCTCTATGCAGGAACAACCACCAAGCTCCTGAGACGGCTGCAACGCATCCAGAACGCCCCGGCATGACTGGTCCTCGACATTCCCCGACGCAACCACATCACCCCCCACCTGAGAGACCTACACTGGCTCCCCATCAACAAGAGGATAACCTTCAAACCACGCACACAAAGCCCTACACAACACCGGACTAGTATACCTAAATGGACGACTCAGCTTCTACACCCCCACCCGCAGCCTCCGCTCAGCAAGCCGCACCCTCGCCACGGTCCCACGCATCCGGAAAACAACCGCCGGCAGATATTTCTCCCACCTCGCCGCCAAGACCTGGAACACCCTCCCCACCAACCTACGACAGACCCAAGACCTGCTGACCTTCAGAAGACTTCTCAAGACCTGGCTCTTTGATCAGTAGCAGCCACCCCCCCTCACGGGTATGAAGCACTCTCTATAAATTCCTTGATTGATTGATTCAAGGATGAATCTTTATACAATACATTGTTTATGGTGTACAAGTATATAAGCTGAGAACAGTAAAAAAAGGGATAATTAAATGATTTAATGTATTTAATGTATTGTAAAATACTATTACAGCATAAGAATGGTCTATTGTTTTGTTTATAATATGAACCCATGCACTGCAAAAATAAAGTTTGTGTAATTTTGTAAAATGCAATGCTAACTTACATTTTGTTTTATATACACAAACGGAAACACCTATTGGCGTATTATAATTTACTCATTAGTTCTTTCTATGCTATTCAACAAACTTACATTATCAAGATGCATACAGAGGCGATAAAGCCACTGAGATATCCATACAGCCAGTCACACAACGGTATATGTACTCATCCACCTACCCACTCTCTCACTCATACTGTCATTGACCGAACCACTCACTCTCCCATACAGCCAGTCATGTTAGCACTCGCTTACCATCTCACACACTCACTCATCCAGATAGCCTCACATGCACTCCGCATTGATACAGCTAGTAACAGCCATTTACTCACCTATACGCCCTCTCATACACCAACTTAATCACCCATACAGCCACTCACCAGTCGCTCACTCACCCGTACAGGCTCTCACATATGTTCCTACTCCCCCACCCATATACCCACTTACATACACAGTCAGCCATACAGGCACTCACTCAGCCATACAGGCACTCACTCAGACATACAGGCGCTCACTCAGACAGACAGCCACTCATACAAGCACTCTCACCTATACAGCAACTCACACACCCACTCTCTCATATAGCCATCCATACACCCATTCACTGAACCATCTCTCACATACCCACTCACTCACCCATACACCTACTAACACGCATTCACTCATACAGCCACTCAGTCGCTCACTCACCCATACACCCACTAACATACCCATAGTCATCGACACATCCACTCACCCAGTGTCAATCAGTCACTCACCCATACACCCACTCACACAGCCACTCACCCATCCATAGTCACTCACACATCCTCTCACTCACCCAAATACAATGACTCAAAGACCCAGTTAAAATAACACAGACATATACTGCCAGGTGTTTACAATGACATACAAACAAAAAACATACAGGTATTCTTTAAACCAGAAAAGGTGGATCTAAATAGAATCTTTTTTTTAGAACTTTTTTTTTGCTGTTCCTGAAGGTATTTTTTACTTTTTAAGTGTATTTTTTCATTTTCAAAAGGGCAACTGAAGAACACAACTCAAAATCAAGATGCATAAATGTGTGTAACAGGTTAAAAAAACAATAACAAAAAATACAACGTGTGGCACGTGTTGCAGGAAAGGCTTCATTTCCAGGCACAGCGATGGCATGGTCAACAGCTAGCTGGCCCGTTGCATGCAGGTGCTGCCTCTCTTTATTCTTCTGCTATGAAGAGGTGCCTGGGTGAATTTTTGCAGGTGCGACAGCATGGAGCTGGTCACATGGCTGAATTTTTTAGCTGTGCCCATTGATAGTATTTTTGAGCACAGCTTGCACTACACCAGTCACGCCACGCTTTATTTTCCCCCAGAAAGGACAGTAAGAAAAATTCCAGGCGATGCTTTTTTTCTTTTTGGGTGATCTTCCTCCTTAGTAGATTAACTGTGATCCTCTGGTTCCGGGGCCTGTCTATATGTTGAGGCCGCGGTTTTTAAAATGAAAAAATGCCAACCCAAAAATTCAGGAAACTGCAGCTGTAGTGAGAGGTATGAAACCAGACAGCGACTCCCAGAAGAAAAGAAAAATGAAAGGGCATTTCCACTGTTGAGGCATGAAAACTATAAGCGAATCAAATCTCTTTATGCGCGAGTCACAGTTACGGTGACGTCGCAATGATGTTGGGATGCCAGCAAATACTGAAACATATTAAAACATGAGTGCAACATTAAATGACTTACGAGTACATACATTAATATATCATCGTAAATCACATACCTCAAAAATACATTTTAGAATGTATATACATAATTTTACGTGTTTTAAAAAATCATGCTGGTTTAGAGAATTTCTTTATCAAAAGGAGGGAGGGTGATCAATAGATCAACGGACACTAATTACCACTTGTAAGAGTGGAAGGTCCAGTTACAGCATGTGTCCGTGAATAGTCTTCACCAACAAAGCGGGGGGCTGAACTGTTCCTACAAGGAAAGTTAGAGGAAGACTAAGGAGGACTAAGCAAAAACTGGCTTGACCAGAGGTGTAAATATAACACCTGTGGGCATCCCTTTTGTCGGATGTATTTGCCTCACACACCCCGAAGGATGTCATGCTTCATCATCGGCGGTTGCTCCTCGTCAGGGGGGCGGTGCAATCCCCGACGGGCGCACCTCAAAGAGGGGCACTTTGGCGGAGATCTTTTGTATCCAACTGCCCTATGGTGAAGTGTGGGTGTGTGGGCGGGGAGGCAACTGAGCCTGAGGTGATAGTTAAAATGCAGCAAGGGGGGCCGGAAACTATTTTATTCTGGTGGTCCCCCTGTTGCAGTTAAAAACGTGAAAACAAGCTCACTCAGTGTCACCTCGTTAGGTAGAGTGACCTATGTGGAGCTCTGAAAAACAACAAGTGGTCAACATGTTTCTCGCAAGAGGAATACTATCCAGCGATTCATCAGGACCTTAAAAAGTGAAAACTATAAAGAAAATGAACTCAATAACATGCCAGTGTCATGTATATGGTGTGGTGTGGGTATATTTTACCTCAATGGAAAGTCCTATGCCCGGAACATGAGAAAGAAGGAAATACACATTAGTAGTACATTTCTCATTATTACAGCAAGGATTGTCAGCGGGGTGTGTGAGGCAAATACATCCGACAAAAGGGATGCCCACAGGTGTTATATTTACACCTCTGGTCAAGCCAGTTTTTGCTTAGTCCTCCTTAGTCTTCCTCTAACTTTCCTTGTAGGAACAGTTCAGCCCCCCGCTTTGTTGGTTTAGAGAATTTCCAACGGTACCAGAATATGTGTGTCGGAACAGTTCGAGAAGGATCGGTGAATATATTGAAAATTTTATAAAAAATGAATGAATCATCAAATCCGGTTTAATTTCAATGGTTCTGAATGAGTGAAATACGACCCTAACTATAACGTCCGTGTAACATTTTTTTTCTCTCAGTGAATTTCTAAGGTTTTTTTAAATTCTATTTCCAAACTACAACATGCTTACAGCTTTTGTTTTTTTCAATGAATATATAGCTATATATGTGTATGTATACAAAGTACGCGACACTCAAAGGGTGTGAATATCTAAGCTTTATTATTTAGGTATAAAGAGCAAATGAAAATGCTGATGCCAAATGGTCTGTCACAGATAATCTATGTACTGGTATCAACCCTAATTAGTGTATCTAAATGTCTCGAGACTATTATTAATCAGGGTTACAATTGTTGCCATGTAGCGTCCTATAACTTTATTGGACTTTTTGCCTGACTGGCATAGTTTCATACACAGTAACCTCCCAATTACTCCTCATTAGATGGAATGGCATAATTATTCTCAAGTTATTGACACAGGGGTTTACCAGTTTAGATTTCATGCAATTATATTAGTCATGCCCATATTTCCATCTTGAATGCGTCACTTGTGTTTCTTTCCCGAATTAGCCTTCACTGCAGAGTGGCATATATTCCTATTCAGCTTTTTACCCCTGAGGAATAGTCTCAAACACAGTTCTCTGACATTCTCATCACAGTCATCCTAATTTCTACCTTTTTTTGCAGTGTTCTTAAATAGAGAGTTATACTTGATTTACTTTGCCCTTGATCAGACGTCACCTAAAAATCATTTTTCACCAAACTGTTTATGTTCAACAATGGCAGATAATTTTGCCTCAGACTGAATTTAGATGCCAAAACTCTCTCCACGTCTTTCAAGGGCAGACAACATTTTGAATATTAGGCTTCTTAAGATTTTTATTCAAATGACTGTCTGTGACATGCAGCTTTGGAGCATCTTCTAAGAACCAGTGCGTGACCTTGTTCACCCCCATGTTCTTTGTGCAGCCGTGTGTTTTAGTGGAAGCAATAGCCTAGGACATTCATACAACCCTCAATTTTGTTTCCTTATCTGAAAGGATATAATCTCGCCAACTTTAAATGTATTGTCTAGTTTATTGAAACAAACCCTCTATGACAGTTGTACTTGTATTTTGTAGATGTGAGAAAATGCAGAGTTGTGTCGCTGAAGGGGGGTGAGGTGAGGATTAACTGGACAACGTATTTTGTTATTGTTATTGTTACTTTAGTTTGTATAGCGCCAGCTCACCTGCAGGTCTCAAGACGCTTTCCGACCAAAAAGACACAACAATTCCCAGCTAGAAAAGGAGTAGAATAACCAGGAAGTTAAAAGGTACCTAAGGCTTCTCTGAATAGAGTTGTTTTCAACTGCTTTCTAAACTGTAAGAGATTGGTCTCTTTACGAAGTGTGTCCGGCAATTTGTTCCACAGCTGTGGGATAAGTGTGGAAAAAGATCTTCCACCCTTTGTTGCCAGATTAAACAGAGGGCAAACATTATTTCAAAATTTCGTGGTTACACCAGTTATGTTAACAAAAGTTGTTGTTAATTAATTGAGTGTGCTGAACACCCCTGAGGCGGAAAGCCGGGGGTTGCTAGGCTAGGAGGAATCTTCCCTTTAAATTGCGCATCTTTTTAATAATGTTAGCGTTGTTACATGATTGATCTCTTTTAAATTGTGTGTAGTTTGTTAGCTGCCTTTAAAAATTGTAAATTTGCACTTTGATACTGTCCCTACCTCTTCCTTGAACCCACTCCCCGCACAGCCGATTAGGTGTTGGTGCGAGAGAGGGGTGGACGCCATCTTGGGGGGAAGGCAGGGGTAGCGCTCTAGTTGCTGGCTGCCTCACGCCCTCCTCAGCTCCTATAAATGATAATCATTTCCTGACGGCGCAGCGGGCGGGCACAGCAGGCGGCGCACCAAAGGCAAGCCCGTCTGCGCCTGTCATCGCCATGACATCGCCTCTCGCCAGTACCCCTGGTCGGGGTCTGCGGGAGCCCCGTGTCTATGACAAAGAGACATTGTTAACACTGAACCCAGGTGGCCAGAACTGCGGGAATTCGTCGGGTCAATTAGGCGAATCAGGTTTGCAGTGCGAGACTTGCTATTTCACGGCACAGGCGGGACAAATTCCGGGGTCTGGAAAACTAGTGCAGTTCACTGTCCTCCAACTAAATGTAAGATCGCTTGCTAAGCATTATTTAGAAATACAGACACTTATTGTGGAGGAATCCCCTGATGTTTTCTTCCTGTGCGAAACCTGGATGTGGGATGATATGATTAGTTTACCTAATCTTACTCCCCCAGAAGGTTATCTGATCAAGTCAGTAAACAGGGACTCAAGGGGTGGCAGTATAGCGGCTATTCATAAAGAACAATACCCCTGCTCCTTTATTAAGGAAGTTATTTGGGGCTGTGAATGTGCCCGATTTAGGATTGTAATTAGCCCGCATTTTACATTGTCAGCACTATACATTTATCGTCCCCTGGGACCTGCCTCTAAGTTTATTGAGTCAATGCTAGAGGTGGCTAGTTCCTTGGTAGTGGGCTCGGCTAACTTCACGATCCTAGGAGATTTAAATCACCATTTTGACCAGACTCACGATCCGACCATCAGGAATCTGCTGGCGGATCTAGCGGCCTTACAGCTAGACTCATTAATTCAGGTCGCTACGCATTTGGCAGGACATATATTGGATCCACTGTTCTCCAATAGCCCGGTAGTTAACACTGATGTGCCCAAACCTTTGGAGTAGACGGATAATTATTTAGTTAAAGCCAATGTGGAGGTCACTGAGCCATTTAAGGTGTAAGGGGTGAACCGGGTATTTAAGAGGCCATGGCATAAACTTAAATTAAAGGACCTACATACCTCCTTAGGGATGTTTCCCTGTGGGGACATGGCGGACCCTGACATAGCATACACTACCTTCCACGACTGGATTGTGGGGGGATTGTGCGCCCTTATTCCGGCTAAATGGACCAAGGGGCGTAGATCTTCCTCCAACCCTTGGTATAATGTCGCCCTGAGATCCAGGAGGAAGGAATGCAAGAGAGCAGAGCGGGCATGGAGAAGGGAGTATAAAGATAGGGACAAAGTGACCTATCTAGCTAAATTAAAGTTTATCAAAGCGATCTGCTCCGCGCGTGCCACATTTTATGCGGAGGAAATCAATGCTAGTTCTAACCCCACCAAATGTATCTTTAAACTCGTTCAGGAACTCCAGAGTAACAGAACTACTTCATTTAGCATAACTTCCGCACTGCAGTGTGAAGACCTTGCTACTTTTTTTGTAGAAAAGGTGCAAAAAATGTATAGGTCATTCCTGCAGTATTCCCCAGACATGCACTCTTCCATCAATACCAAAGTTGATGGTGCTACCCTAACAACCATACCAGAGATCACGAATGTAGAACTAGTCAAACTCTGTAGGAAAGTTAAATCTGGATCTCCGTTGGGCCCTATGAGGCCGGCACAATTTGTTGAGTCCCTGACGTTTTTCCAGCAGCCTCTGGGCTTCATACTTAACCTGTCCTTTTCCATGGCCAGTGTTCCTACGGCCTGGAAACAGGCATGGGTATCTCCTATCATCAAGAAGCCCACCCTGGATCTGTCAAAACCAGAAAACTTTAGACCAATTTCCCTCCTCCCATGGGTGGCCAAGATTGCTAAGGCACACGTGAATAATGTGTTCTCAATTCATGCATCTTAATTGCATCCTGGATCCATCTCAAAATGGGTTCAGGCCGGGTCACAGCACAGAATCTGCCCTCCTGGCTACGACCGAACATCTCCGGACGATTCTTGACGCCAGTCAGAGTGCAGTGCTGATTTTACTAGACCTCAGCGCTGCCTTTGACACGGTGTCGCATGACATCTTGTTATACCGTCTGGAGACAGTAGGGATTACTGGACTCGCTTTAGAATGGTTTCGATCATTTTTGAAAGACAGGTCCTTCCGGGTATCGGCACCCCCGCACCTTTCTCAGCCCCATTACATCGGTCAGGGAGTCCCTCAGGGTTCAGCACTCAGCCCGTCTCAATTTAATCTCTATGTTCAGCCTATTGCGGCAGTGGCTAAAGAGTGGGACCTTACGTTGGTATCATATGCTGATGATACTCAGCTGGTCATCACTCTTGCTGAAGGGCCATCGACATCGTCCATGAGATTTAGAGACGGGATGGCTGCAGTAGCTCAATGGATGACTGATAATTGCCTGCAGCTTAATGCAGGCAAGACAGAGGTTCTGCTTGTGGGGAAGAACATCGCCCTCTGGAATGAGCACTGGTGGCCGACCTCACTGGGCACTATGCCAGCGTCTAAGTCACTAGTCAAAAACTTGGGAGTTTGGATGGACTCCTCGCTTAGCTTTCAGACCCACACCAAGAGAGTGGCAGCTACTTGTGTGGGTTTGTTAAGAGGCCTTAATCCCATTCTGAAGTTTTTTTACTCTAAAGTGTGTCAGCTCATTGTCCAAGCTACCATTCTATCACGCCTGGACTACGCCAGTGTGCTGTTTCTGGGTGCAAATAAAGCCGAGATTGCGCGATTTCAGAGAGTCCAGAACTCGGCAGCGAGGACCTTGGTAGGACTTCCTCGCAGGTGCTCGGCCAGAGCTACGATCAGAAAGCTGCACTTGCTTCCGATCAATTCCCAAATTCAGTTTAATGCTCTCTGTCTGGCGTTCAAGATTCTTAAATCCGGGAGCCCAGATCTCCTGCGTCCTCTTTTGACTCCGTATGAGCCCCAGCATAGTCTGCGTTCACTAGGACAAAATCAAGTGATTGTACCTCGAACCAAACTCTGTCGCATGGGTGGTCGCTCCTTCCGGGTGCTGGCGGCCAAGCTCTGGAAGTCCCTGCGGGCTGGCATCCGTGGAATGGAAAACTTGCTTACCTTCCGGAAAGCCATCAAAACCATCCTGTTTTCTTCATCATAGGGATGTACGACCTAGGTTGGCCAGCTACTAACTGTTCAGTACCTTTTGATCTACCAGCGCTGGGACGCCTCTTTGCTGGGGCAGCTGTCGCGCTTACAAAACTATTAACATAATGTTCAAAATATACAATATGTGTTGTGGATAACCCGAAATTAAAGCTGTTAATAGGTTCTACCAGACCATATCAAAGTCCTATTGGATACATCCCGATATACTGTCAAATAGGGAAACTGACATCAGTAGGATGTGTCTTGGAAACCTAAGACTTGCTCACATGCTTGCTTAGCAGATGGTTTCATATCAACAGTTGTATTCCCACATTATAACAAAGTCTGTAATTTTCTGCCTACCATTGATTAGAATCGATCCTGGAACGCGACAAGGCCTTGGATTAGGCAGTGTAATCAAGAAAATACATTCAAATGAGAAACACAATCCTAACCAGGTTTCATATGAGCTGGTTAGCTTTGTTCTCAACCATGTAAAGGAGCGCTGAACAATGCACAATAGGAACAATTGACACATTTTTCATTTGGCATGAGATCTATTTTTAAGAACTCTAATTTGTAAAGAACAAGTTAATTACCTTTGGTAACCATCTTTGTGATAAAGACTAACTGTAGATTCCTGACCTTCTAAACACTCCCCAGGTGTCAGACTGGATCCAGAAGCTTTTGATCAGTACCCCTGCACACCAGTATTTAGCATGGTGTGGCTCCGCACTGATGCTGCTTGGAAATGACGTATAGGGCCTAAATCGGTGCCATTTCAGCACACTGATGTCAATTGCTTTCAAGGCTGTGCCATCAAATGCAGAACCCCAAAAGCAAATTGGCTTTGATGACTGTGCAGATTCCTGGACTTGGACTCTTACTAATGGGTGGAGAGCAATTCACAGAACGGAGAGGATGGGATGGCCGAAGAAACTGCTATTGGGTACAGTCTCTACCAGAAAGAACATTACAAAAGATAAGTAACTTGTTCTTCTGAGCCAGACTTCTAATGGCAGATTCCTCACCTTTTGAACAGATACCCGAGCAGTACCTATTGGGAGGTGATTCTGTGAATTGGCTCAAACCATGAAGTTATGTGGGACCGAGCAGGAGTAATTTCAGGGAACCTGCCCTGCCATATTTAAAAGTGAACCCCACAAAGGGCTGATCGTCCATACAGTGGTTCTTTGATACGATCAATGTAAAAGCTAAGTGATCTTTTGGGGTCCAAGCTATGAACTCCTCTTCCTTAGCAGGGTGAGGTGGAGCAGAGAACACCAGTAGGGTAAAGGTTTGACCGATGCAGAACAGCATCACAACTTTTGGTAAGAAGAAGGCTAACGTACATGGAACCAGTTTGTCTGGGGAAAAGGTGGTATACAGCAGGTCAACACACAGTGCCTAAAGCGCACTCACTCGCTGCGCTAAAGTGATGCAGACAACGAACACAGTCTTGAGGTTGAGGAGCTGCAAAGGATAGCTGTGAAGCAGTTCTAAGGGAGGGCACATCAAGTATGTGAGGATCAACTTAAGAATCCACTGAGGCATGACGAAAGGATAGGGAAGAAACAAGTGTTGGGGATCTTTCAAAAACACATCACAACCATTGACTTAAATAATGAGGGCTGGTCTGGCAACTGTAAAATGGCTGAAAGAGCCAAAAAGTACCTCTTACAGCCAGTTCTAGTGGCATAGTACCTCCAGTCACAGGGTCCTGGATTCCACATTGTCCGCTTGTTCCAATACACATGGAGGTGGCATTGTACGTAATCAGTAAGCACCTGCACCAGCCTTCCTTTGATGGACAGGAGGAAGGCTTTTAACGCCAAGTAGATAGCCCTTAGCTCCAAGAGGTGGATATGGAGCCAGGCATCCGCCAGAGACTATAGGCCTCTTATCTCCAACTCTCCAAGATGGCTGTCCCAACCCAGAATGACTGCATCATTCACCAATGTCTAGGTTGGGTGGGATAATTATAATAATAATAATACAGTAATTTATTGAGTGTGAACAGCTACCTCCAAAGAGGTGTCCCGGTGCTAGAGCGACAAGTGACATGCAACGATCAGGATCACGTAGGGTTACGCTGGGTTAAAAAGCCCTGTTTTTACTGCCTTCCTAAATTGTGTTTCAGAAGAAATCTGACGCAAGGAATTGGGGAGGGAATTCAAATCTTTGGACGTCCCAAGCATAAAGGATCAACCACCCAGCTGGGTTTTCTTTACTGGTGGAGTGCAAAGTAATTTCTGGGAATTATATCTCAAGGCATGCATCTGCGTGTAGACACCTAGCCTCTGTTTCAAATAACTAGGGCACGATCCATGAAATGCCCAAAAAGCTAGGGTTAAGGCCTTAAATGTAATTCTCTTGACTACCTTAAGCCAGTGTAATTCTCTAATATGCGGAGAGATATGTTGCCGAAAAAGAACACGTTTGAACAATCTCGTAGCCGCATTTTAAACCATCTTGAGTTTACCAACAAGATAAGCCAGTAAACCTATATAGAGACCGTTCGCATAGTCCAGGCAGCAGTTAATGTGGCATGGACTACGATCCGGTAGCAGCTCTCAGGCAACAAGTGTATAAATGTAAGCATTTTTCTCAAGCTGCTGAAACAGGCAGATGTGACCTGCTGAATTTGGGCAGAGAAGGATAGATCAGCCTGCCATTTTACTCCCAGGCTTTTGGCGCAACCAATTGGCTTGGGTGGCAAGCCCATTTCCGCTGGCCACCACAGAGCTGCTGACGATGGCCGGGTTTTGCCAAAGAACATCACTTCAGTTTTATCAGTATTCAATTTAAGTTTATTGCTATTCATCCAGGATGCAATATCTTTTAAGCAGCCTTTACAGCACTTAAAAGTCTCTTCGGACTGATCTTTAAAAGGGAAAACCAGCTGGGTGTCGTCGGCGTAAGAAATCGCCTTCACACCCCAGTTGGCTATCAAAGTGAATATAGGAGCCAGATACAAATTGAACAGCAGAGAGCTTAGGGTCGTGCCATTAACCCCGCTGTTCAGAAGACTTTGAGTCAAAATGGATTGGTCAACAGTATCAAATGCTGCTGAAAGATCCAGGAGCACCAGCATAACTGATGCCCCTGAATCCATCCTAATTGAGGCTGCAACCTCTAGTAATGCTGTCTCTGTGCTAAACCCAGCCCGGAAACCGGATTGGGTATCATGCAGGATATTATGGCCCTCGATAAAGTTGGCCAATTGCCGCTGCACTACCTTTTCAAGCATTTTTGCTGGAGCTGGCAGCAGAGAGATAGGTCGAAAATTGTTCAATTCCCCAGAATGCACATTGGGTTTCTTCTTAAGGGGAAGTAGAGTGGAATGCTTCCATAGATCAGGGAAAATGCCGGAGGAAAGGGAGGTGTTCCATATTTGAGATAGCACATCACTAGTGGAATGTGCCAACTCTTTCCACAGTTTAGGAAGGCACAGGTCTTTCGGTGCGCCTGGCTTACAACCCTGGATCACAGCCAGTGCTTCCTTCTGAGAAATGGGAGTAAATTCAGAAAGGAGAGGCATGGGTGCTTTCTTAGCTATCACATCAGATTTAGCTGTAGCAGAAAATGAATTGTAGACCTTGGGATTTTATCATCAAAAAAGACCGAGATTCTCTCACAAAGTGCCAGAGAGGGCTGGGCGTCGATTACCAGCTCACGGGGTTTAAGGAAGGAGTTGACCACCTTGCAAATTGCCTTGCTCGGTCTATCGGAGTTATCAATACACTTGGCAATGTGAGCTCTCCTTGCCTCCTTCATTAATATGTGCGTTTCTTTCAACGAGGTCTTAT
The DNA here is from genome assembly GCF_964261635.1 of Lissotriton helveticus. NCBI lineage: Eukaryota > Metazoa > Chordata > Amphibia > Caudata > Salamandridae > Lissotriton > Lissotriton helveticus. The sequence goes on from NC_136057.1 coordinate 828,774,894, forward strand.
ATGTCGCTTTAACGAAAGCATCATAATCCACCCGGCACTGTCGTTCTAAGCGCTGGCACTTGCTCTTCATTGCCCTAAGCAACTCAGAGAACCATGGAGCTGAGGGTCATTTCCTCATGGATTTGTTAACTGTGGCTGGCACTGCAGATTATACTGCAGCAGCAATCCAGTTATGAAGGGCCAAAGTATCTGCATTAGGGTCTAAGGCTAGAGGCGGATGTCTGGGCAGCAACACTGGGAGTAAGCATTCAGCGGTCAGCTTCTTTCAGTTTCTCTTTAGAAAGTATGCAGCACTCTCAAGCAGGTCGGGTTTTGCCAAGTTAAAAGAGAAAGGAATAAGAAAATGGCCCAACCAAACCACCTGATTTGGCACATCCGTTTTCAAAGACGGGATATTGGAAAATATCAGGTCAAGGGTATGCCCTGCTTTGTGAGTAGGGAATTTAACAAGTTGGGGCAAGTTAGCGCCTTCCAGCGAGGAAACCGCCTGAACATAGGTGGAATCATTTACATGCAAATTAAAATCCCCATATGCAGTAAAATTAGAGGATAAGAGATTTCTGAGCAATATAATAGCAACGTTACAAGTGTATGTTAGGTAGGCAGTCGGAGGCCTATATGCTAACAAGCCTGAGAAAGAGTTGTAGGGCTAGTCTTGATGCAAAAATGTAGACCCTCGACCATACCCATATTCAATAATGCTGAAGAAGATCTGTCCCAAGAATCCCTGAAGATAATCGCTACACCCCCTCCTCTTTTATCTCCCTCCATATTTGCACAGCATATTTTAAACCCAGATGGAATAGCTAATGCCACAGCTGCCGGGGTATCATCCTTCAGCCATGTTTCAGTTAAAAACATGACCTCATACTCATTTCCTGCCAATAACCACCACAAAGGACATAGGCAGATAGGGAGAGGCGTCTGTCGTTGATCCAACTGCGGTCCAGTATCAAGCTCTGCAGGCCTTCCTTGGTCTCCTCTGAGATCTTGACATGGTAGGAGAGGTCTCCTTGATGTCAGTCCTATTGAGCCTTCAGATCCCACTGCAAAGCCTGCAAATGCCACCTGGAGTGCTTGATCATCAGCATGCAGAAGGTCATCCCAGTAGCCTCAAAATAGACCTCACTGAAATCCAGAACAGAGGCTGAAAGATCGGGATCATAGCATGAATGTCCTAGACTCTCCTTGAACTGCTCCAGAGAAGAATATGACTTGGTCCTAAAAAGGGAAGTCCTGTCAAAGGGCATGTCCACAAGAGAACATTGGACATCACCTGCAAAAACAGTTGATCGCAGCCAGCTGTAGAGTCCAATGGCTGTGCTGGTGTTAATGGTGCCCCTGATTTAATCAATGGTGTCGAAGCCACAACAACGTGTCAACCTGGCCACATCAGTACAGTCCTGGATGGCTTGGGTTAGGACAGGTCTTCTGGGACACCTAAGAGGACTTGCCAACTGAATCCTAAAGCGTGTGGGAATAGCAACCCAGCTGGCAGTTAGCAATCGCAGACCTGAGGGACAAGCGGTTTCAACAAAATACCCTCTTCACAAAGGTATCGGCACGTTTGCACTCCCTATCAGGAAGGGGCTGGGGGCTGGGAAGATAGTCCGTTTCATCGACACATACAAGCCTTTAACATCAAGCTTTCAGGGGAGGAGTGCTGAGAAAAATGCAGAGTGCTCAGGGCAGGGCGGTGGCATTCTACAATCTGGTGGCTGACCGGAAGGCCAGAGCAATTTTTGGCCCAAGTCCCTGAAAAGATATCTGTAAGTGACTAATTGAAGGGCTGTAGAGTCTCAGTGGATGTTTGCCCTGGCTGGAGAACATCTGTCAAGACACTGATTTTGAACTCTAAGGTGGGAGAGTTGGAGGTCAAGAACTCAGACTGCCCTATACATGACCATTTCGCAAGTGCTTTCCTCTGTTGCAGGACCAGAGGGTCAGAGGAGGATAGACTCAGGGAGAAGTGACAAAGACATTTGCTTCTTGAAGGTCATCATACCAATTTTCCTGAGTGACGCTTGTCCCTTACCCTCATTTTCTAGACTATCCTGCTTACCAAATAATTGAGGCATAAGCACCAGGGTTTTTTTCCAATCCTGATGAAGTGGTGGCTTTTTTCCTTCCTTTCCCCCAGCCCATTTGGAATCATCACCTAATGTATCTAGTCCTTCAACCATTGGCCAGTCAGCAAAAATGAAGAGGGTTCAATCACGTGCCAACTTTAAAAACACCAGGCTACCATCGGCAAGTCCAAAGTCGGAACATGTAGGCCAGGACAAGACATTAATTACTGAGGCTGTAAGGGTTTTGTGCAGTAAAGCACAAGTTACTACTTGTGTAACGATATATCTGTAAGAGACATTAGTTAGTATTAGATTCCTTACCTTAGAATATCCCCAGGCGTCAGACTGGATCCGGAAACTTTAACGTAGCAGTACCCTTGCGCGTCGGTAGGCGTCGTCAGCGGCTCCGCGTCCGTCGTCGGCGCCGTGATGACATCGTCGGAGTACTTAGACGCCGCCTCCGCGTGCTGACGTCAGTTCTTAGACACAGCTTTTCTGCGCCAGAAACGCAGAGCCATGTCAAAAAACCAACACTGGTGCCATTGAAACTAGGGCCCTGAAAGGGGTTAACCCTAACCCTAGATATCGGTTCGCAGAACGGGGAGGATGGGTGGGTCGGTAAGGAATCTAATACTAACTAATGTCTCTTACAGATATATCGTTACTAGATTCCTTACCTTAGAATAGACACCCCAGCAATACCAACCCCGGTGGTGGGTCTCCGAACCAATAATCACACCAGAAAGGCCTGGAGGACAGAACGGCCAAAGAAGCCATCCCTCCGGACTCGGCTGTCCAGGCAGTAGTGCCTTGCAAACGTGTGCAGCGATGCCCACGTAGCTAGCTGACAGATGTCTTGTAAGGGCACTCCCCGGCCCAGGGCAGTGGTAGTCGCCGTGGCTCGGTTAGAGTGAGCCCGCAATCCAACAGGGGGCTCCTTTTTAGCCAAGGAGTAGCATGCCTGGATACACAAGATGATCCACCGTGAGATGGTCCTCTTGTGCACCACTTTCCCCTTCTTCGCGCCCACGTAACCAACAAAGAGCTGGTCATCCACCCGGAACTGGCGTGTGCGATCCAAGTAAAATGAGAGCGCACATTTGGGTCCAGACGGTGGAGCCGCTCTTCCTCTTTAGAGGGATGCGGTGGCAGGAAGAAGGTTGGCAAGGTGATGGACTGCCCGATGTGGAAGGCCGTGACAACCTTGGGCAGGAAAGATGGCTTAGTACGCAACACCACTTTGTCCGGATGGACAGAAAGGAAAGGTGGAGTACAAGAAAGGGCCTGGAGCTCACTCACTCTCCTGGCAGAGGTGATGGCAACCAGGAAAGCAGTCTTCAGAGTAAGAAGGCGTAGAGGACAGTTGTGAAGTGGCTCAAAGGGAGCGCACATCAGAAATGTAAGAACCAGGTTCAAGTCCCACTGAGGCATCACAAACGGAAAGGGAGGAAACTTGTGTGTGATGCCCTTAAGAAATCTATTTACAATAGGGGACTTGAACAAATAAGGTTGATCAGGCAGCCTCAGAAAGGCTGAAAGGGCAGAAAGGTAGCCCTTGATAGTGCCCAGAGCAGAGCCCTGCTGGGCAAGAGAAAGAAGGAAGAGAAGAACCTCAGAAAGAGGGGCAGCAAGAGGATCCACAGCCTTTGCTGTGCACCATGCCACAAATCTGTTCCACCTGCAGGCGTATACCGACTTTGTGGAGGGACGCCTGGCTGCCAGAATGACGTTACAGACTTCAGGAGGCAAATCCAAAAATGGCCTCAACTGTCGCCGCTCAATCTCCAAGCATGGAGGTGGAGACTGGACAGGTTCGGGTGGAGGACCGTCCCCTGCTGCTGCGACAGAAGGTCCTCCTGAAGAGGCAGACGAACCGAGGGATCGACTGACATACTGAGTAGCTCTGGATACCAGTACCTTCGAGCCCAGTCCGGAGCCACAAGGATGACTTGGGCCCGGTCGCGCTTGATCTTCTTCAGCACTCTGGGCAGAAGTGGTATAGGCGGAAAGGCGTACAGCTCCACTCGCGATGAAAAGCGTCTCCGAGCGAGTGCCGCCAGAACTGATGACATTGCGCGTTCTCTTCAGTGGCGAATAGATCTAACCAAGGCTCTCCCCATTGCTGAAAGAGGCCTTGCGCCACGTCCGAGTTCAGACGCCATTGTTGATCCATCATGCACCGACGGCTGAGCTCGTCCGCCCTGGCGTTCAGAGAACCTGCCAGGTGTTGAGCCACCAGGGTAACGCCCTGGCGTTCCAGCCATTGCCAGAGGCGCAGAGCCTCCTGGCAAAGGGTCCACGACCCCACCCCGCCCTGTTTGTTGCAGTACCACATGGCGGTGGTGTTGTCCGTGAACCCCTGCACTACACACTCCCCCGGACAGAGGGGAGGAATGCTTTCAGTGCTAGACGAATCGCCCGTAACTCCAACAGGTTGATGTGGAGCCGGGCCTCCGCCGGAGACCAGAGGCCTCTGATCTCCGCCCCTCCCATGTGGCCTCCCCAGCCCTGGAGGGACGCATCAGTCACAACTACGTGCTCCGGTTGGGGAAGGGAGAGGGATCTGCCGCTGACCCAATCGCGGTCCGTGAGCCACCACTGCAGCTGTCTCGCAGTGCCCTCCGAGATCAGGACGTGGTTGGATAGGTTGTCCTGATGCTGGGCCCACTGAAACTTCAGGTCCCACTGCAGAGCCCGCTTCCGCCACCTGGCGTGATGCACCAGCAGGATGCAGGACACCATCAGCCCCAGAAGCCGCAGCGTCAACCTGACCGAGACCCGGGATAACGGCTGAAAGATGGGAATCAGAGCCTGAAGAACAAGTTACTTACCTTCGGTAACGATATATCTGTAAGAAACAGTAGTTAGTATTAGATTCCTTACCTTAGAATATCCCCAGGCGTCAGTCTGGATCCGGAAACTTTTGCGTAGCAGTACCCCTGCGCGTCGGTAGGCGTCGTCTGCAGGCGTCCCCTGCGGCTCCGCGTCGTCGGCGTCGTGCGCCGTGATGACGTCGCTGGAGTATATAGACGCCGCCTCCGCGCGCTGACGTCAGTTCTTCGCACACAGCTTTTCCGCGCCAGAACACGCAGAGCCATGTGAGAACCAACACTGGTGCCATTTGAAACTAGGGCCCTGAAAGGGATGTCCTTAACCCTAGGTATCAGTTCGCAGAACGGGGAGGATGGGCGGGGCGGTAAGGAATCTAATACTAACTACTGTTTCTTACAGATATATCGTTACCGAAGGTAAGTAACTTGTTCATCTGAAAGAAACAGGTTAGTATTAGATTCCTTACCTTAGAATAGATACCCCAGCAATACCAACCCCGGTGGTGGGTCTGCGAACCAATACAACCTACACCAGAAAGTCCTGGAGGACCGAACGGCCAAAGAAGCCATCCCTCCGGACTGGACTGTCCAGGCAGTAGTGCCTCGCAAAGGTGTGCAGCGAGGCCCACGTGGCCGCCTGGCAAATGTCCTGCAAAGGGACTCCCCGGCCCAGGGCAGTAGTAGCCGCCGTGGCCCGAGTGGAATGGGCCCTCAGCCCAACAGGAGGCTCCTTCCGAGCCAAAGAGTAGCATGCTTTGATGCACAGGACGACCCACCGAGAGATGGTCCGTTTCTGTACCGCCCTTCCCTTCTTCTCACCCACGTAGCCAACAAACAGTTGGTCATCCACCCGGAACTGGCGTGTGCGATCCATATAGAATGAAAGCGCACGTTTTGGGTCCAGACGATGGAGCCGCTCTTCATCCTTTGAAGGATGCGGAGGCGGGAAGAAAGAGGGCAAGGTGATGGACTGCCCAATGTGAAAAGCAGAGACTACCTTGGGCAGGAAAGAAGGTCTAGTCCGAAGAACCACCTTATCAGGATGAACAGACAAGAAAGGAGGTTGAATAGAAAGAGCCTGGAGCTCACTCACTCTCCTGGCAGAGGTGATGGCTACCAGGAAGGCCGTCTTTAAGGTGAGAAGACGGAGAGGACAGGAATGAAGGGGCTCAAAGGGAGCGCACATCAGGAAAGTCAAAACCAGGTTCAAGTCCCACTGAGGCATCACGAACGGAGTTGGAGGATACATGTGCGTGATGCCCTTCAAGAATCTCAACACAATAGGGGACTTGAACAAAGATGGCTGATCAGGTAGCCTCAAGAAGGCGGAAAGGGCAGAAAGATAGCCCTTGATAGTGCCCAGAGCAGAGCCCTGCTGGGCAAGGGAAAGGAGGAAGAGGAGAACCTCAGACAGAGGGGCAGAAAGGGGATCCACAGCCTTCGCTGTGCACCATGCCACAAATCTGTTCCACCGGCAGGCGTATACCGACTTTGTGGAGGGACGCCTGGCTGCCAGAATGACATCACAGACTTCAGGAGGCAAGTCAAATGGCCTCAACTGTCGCCGCTCAATCTCCACGCATGGAGGTGGAGACTGGACAGGTTCGGGTGGAGGACCGTCCCCTGCTGCTGCGACAGAAGGTCCTCCTGAAGGGGCAGGCGGATCGAGGGACCGACTGTCATGCTGAGTAGCTCGGGATACCAGTACCTTCGAGCCCAGTCCGGAGCCACAAGGATAACTTGGGCCCGGTCGCGCCTGATCTTCTTCAGCACTCTGGGCAGAAGTGGTATAGGCGGAAAGGCGTACAACAGACCGCAACTCCACTCGCGCCGAAAGGCGTCGCCGAGCGAGTGCCGTCTTGGAAACTCCAACGCGCAGAACTGATGACATTGCGCGTTCTCTTCTGTGGCGAATAGATCTAACCAAGGCTCTCCCCATTGCTGAAAGAGGCCTCTCGCCACATCCGAGTTCAGACGCCATTCGTGATCCACCGAGCACCGACGGCTGAGTTCGTCCGCCCTGGCGTTCAGAGAACCTGCCAGGTGTTGAACCGTCAGAGTCACGCCCTGACGTTCCAGCCATTGCCAGAGGCGCAGAGCCTCTTGGCAAAGGGTCCACGACCCCACACCGCCCTGTTTGTTGCAGTACCACATGGCGGTGGTGTTGTCCGTGAACACCTGCACTACACTCCCGTTGACAAAGGGGAGGAATGCCTTCAGTGCTAGGCGAATCGCCCGCAGCTCCAACATGTTGATATGGAGCCGGGACTCCGCCGGAGACCAGAGGCCTCTGATCTCCGCCTCTCCCAAGTGGCCACCCCAGCCTTGGAGGGACGCGTCCGTCACAACCACGTGCTCCGGTTGGGGAAGGGAGAGGGATCTGCCCCTGACCCAATCGCGGTCCGTAAGCCACCACTGAAACTGTCTCGCAGTGCCCTCCGAGATCAGGACATGGTCGGATAGGTTGCCCTGATGCTGGGCCCACTGAAACTTCAGGTCCCACTGCAGAGCCCGCATCCGCCATCTGGCGTGATGCACCAGAAGGATGCAGGAGGCCATCAGCCCCAGAAGCCGCAGCGTCAACCTGACCGAAACCCGGGATAACGGCTGAAAGATGGGAATCAGAGCCTGAATATCCCGGACCCGCCGTTCCGGAGGATAAACCCGAAACTGCGCCGAGTCGAGAACCGCTCCGATGAAAAGGAGCTTTTGAGAGGGACACAGGTGTGATTTCGGCACATTGATGGAAAACCCCAGCTCGTGCAGGAGGTCTGCCGTCATCTGAAGGTGGTGGACGACTGTCTGGGGCGAGCCCGCCTTCAACAGCCAGTCGTCGAGGTAGGGGAAGACTGAAACCCCTAACCGGCGCAGATGAGCCGCGACCACCGCCATCACTTTCGTGAACACCCGTGGGGCGCTGGTAAGGCCGAATGGGAGCACGATAAACTGAAAGTGCTCGTGGCCTACCGTGAACCGCAGGTAACGCCGGTGGGCCGGCAGGACGGGGATGTGAAAATACGCATCCTGCAAGTCCAACGCTACCATCCAGTCTTGTGGGTCTAGAGCAGCCAAGACCTGAGCCAAAGTCAACATCTTGAACTTCTCCTTCCGGAGGAAGCCGTTGACGTTCCGTAGATCCAAGATAGGACGCAGGCCTCCCTTGTCCTTCTTGGGTACCAGAAAGTAGTGGGAGTAGCAACCACACCCTACTTCTGGCCCAGGAACGCGCTCGATGGCCCCCTTGGCCAAGAGGGCCGTAACTTCCTCCTGCAGAAGTGTCAAGTGGTCCCCCGACACACGGTGGTTCTGCGGTGGCATGGCTGGAGGAGTGGACTCGAAGGGGAGGGCATAGCCCCTTCGGACAAGCTGCAGCACCCACCTGTCCGATGTTATCGCGCGCCAGCGGGAGTGGTGATGGCGAACCCTGCCACCCACTGGCGTCACGTGAGCCCGAAAGCTCGGACTAGGAAGGCTTGGATGCCGCAGCGGAGGGAGGCGTGGACTGACCACGACGCTGGCCTCTACCGCCACCACGGCGGAAACCACGGGCGCCACCGCGCTGGGGAGCGCTCTGCGCCGCGTGGCTGGCAGCACGTGTGGGACCTCCCCTCCCTTGGCCACGAAAGGGCCGAAAGGAACCCGTCTGCTGGCGCTGGGTCGAGAGACCCAAGGACTTGGCCGTGACCCTGGAGTCCTTGAAGCGCTCCAGCGCGTGGTCCGCTTTGTCACCAAATAGGCGACTGCCATCAAATGGCATGTCCATAAGTGTATTTTGGACGTCTGGTGAGAAGTTGGCAGATCTCAGCCAGGCATGGCGACGAATCGCCACCGTAGTGGACATGGCCCGTCCCAGTGAGTCTGTGGTGTCCAGACCACAACGGATCGAGTACCGCGCCGCATCCCGGCCTTCAACCAAGGCCCGGGTGAGCTTGTCCCGCACTTCCTGGGGGCATTGCGGCAAACACTCCTCGACCGTATCCCACAGGGAGTGGGTGTAGCGGCCCAAGAGGCACGCGGTGTTACAAGACCGCAGTCCAGCGCTCAAAGAGGAAAACACTTTTTTACCAAATTGGTCGTACCTCTTTGATTCCCGGTCGGGCGGAGCCGACGGAAATGCGGACTGTGAAGTGGAGGCCTGGATCACCAGACTCTCCGGGGAGGGATGGATGGACAGGAAGGCAGGGTCGTCCGAGCATGGACGGTGACGCCTGGCAACGTTCCGGTCAACCGGCGCACCAGAAGCGGGCCTAGACCAGGTGCCCAGAAGGACATCCGTCAGGGCCTCATTAAACGGCAGCAGAGGCTCCTGGGGGCATGACTGCGGTTTAAAAACTTCCGTCAGAATATTCGGTTTGACCTTCGCGACGGGGAGCTCAAGGTGTAAGGCCTTGGCAGCCCTCATCAGGACCACCGAATAGGCAGCACCTGCCTCGGACGCCACAGGGGACGGAGAGACAAACCCAGGGTTGGGCGACTCGTCCAGGCCACTGGCATCACCCAGATCACCTACCCAGTCCACATCATACTGGCAGGCACGGGATAGAGGGTCCTCAGACCCCTCCCAACCCTCTCCATACTCCTCCTCATCATACCCATATTCTGGATCGACGATATAGACATCGGGGTCAACGGGCCCCATCGGCGTCGGATCCGGCGTCGGCCGACGCCGGTCCGGCTCCGAGTCCGGAGTCGGGGAGGAAAGGGGAGTGGCGCCGCGCGGCGTCGGTGCCGGGGACCCGACGCCGGCCGGAGCCGACGGCGGAGTCGCTGCACCACGCGGGGGCGGTACCACGGGTTGGCCCACAGGAACCGACGCCGGAGAGGCCGGGAGACCAGCCGGCGACGAACCAGAGGGAACCAGCGGCGCCGGGGCCGGAGCCACCGGCGGCGCCGGGGCAGGAGCACCCGAACCGCTCGGGCCCCCAGACGGGACCGACGGGCCCGCAGGCGCCGAAGGCCCCGCCGGAGAAGACCTCGCCCTCATAGCAATGAGGAAGGCCTCGATCTCCTCACGCGACGCGCCTTCCCCAGGGACCAACAGGTGTGGGGTAGACGGCGTCGGCGACCCATGCGGGACCGCGGGGGTGGGGTCACCCGAGCCCCCGGCCGCAGCACGCGGGCGTCGGGGGGAGTCGGGGGTGCGATGGCGACGCCCCGACTTCTTGTGCTTACCTGACGAGCCGGAGGAATGGTGGCGACTCCCGGAGCGCCCATGGCGGCTCCGCGACCGTTCCCTCGACCGCTCCCTCGACCTCCGACCGGACCGGGACCGCTCTCGACGCGGGGCCGACACCCGGAGCTCGAGAAGCTTGCGGGACCGCTCCCGCCTAGCTTTTCCAGTCAAGGCCCGACAGTCGACGCAGGACTCCACGTCGTGGTCCGCGCCCAGACACCGGAGGCAGAGTCGATGGTGGTCGGTGACCGACATCAGGCGGTCGCACTCGTCACAACTCTTGAAACCGGGCATCCTACCGGCACCGTAAAGATCAATTAGTTAACAAAAAACTTGGTCAAAAGACCGGAGTACTGCTCTTCGGATCTGCGCTAACTGGCGCGGAAAAAAGAAGAACTGACGTCAGCGCGCGGAGGCGGCGTCTATATACTCCAGCGACGTCATCACGGCGCACGACGCCGACGACGCGGAGCCGCAGGGGACGCCTGCAGACGACGCCTACCGACGCGCAGGGGTACTGCTACGCAAAAGTTTCCGGATCCAGACTGACGCCTGGGGATATTCTAAGGTAAGGAATCTAATACTAACCTGTTTCTTTCAGATTATCCCGGACCCGCTGCTCGGGTGGATAAACCCGAAACCGCGCCGAGTCGAGAACCGCTTCGATGAAAAGGAGCTTCTGAGAGGGGCACAGGTGTGACTTCGGCACATTGATGTAGAACCCCAGCCGATGCAGGAGGTCTGCCGTAGTCTGGAGGTGGCTGACGACTGTCTGGGGCGAGCCCGCCTTCAACAACCAGTCGTCGAGGTAGGGGAAGACTGAAACCCCTAACCTGCGCAGATGAGCTGCGACCACCGCCATCACCTTTGTGAACACCCGTGGGGCGCTGGTAAGGCCGAAGGGGAGCACGGTATACTGAAAGTGCTCGTGGCCAACCGTGAACCGCAGGTAGCGCCGGTGGGCCAGCAGGACGGGGATGTGGAAATAAGCATCCTGCAAGTCCAACGCTACCATCCAGTCTCCTGGGTCCAGGGCAGCTAGGACCTGAGCCAGTGTCAGCATCTTGAACTTCTCCTTCCGGAGGAAGCCGTTGACGTTCCTTGGGTCCAAGATAGGGCGTAGGCCCCCTTTGCCCTTCTTGGGTACCAGAAAGTAGTGGGAGTAGCAACCACACCCTACTTCTGGCCCAGGAACGCGCTCGATGGCCCCCTTGGCCAAGAGGGCCGTAACTTCCTCCTGCAGAAGTCGCAAATGATCCCCCGATACACAGTGGTTCTGCGGTGGCATGGCTGGAGGAGTCGCCTCGAAGGGAAGGGAGTAGCCCCTTCGGACGATCTGCAGCACCCACCTGTCCGAAGTGACGGTGCGCCAGTGGAGGTGGTGATGGCGAACCCTGCCCCCCACTGGCGTCACATGGGCCTGAAAGCACGGACTAGGAGGATTTTGAGGCGGATGCCGTGGGGGAAGGTGTGGACTGACCTCGCCGTTGCCCCCGACCGCCGGGACGGCGGTTCCCACGGCCGCCACCGCGTTGGGTATTACCCTGCGGAGCGTTGCTGGCAGCACGTGTGGGTACACCCCTTCCGTGGCCACGAAAGGAATGAAAGGCAGCCGATTGCTGGCGCGGGGCCGAGAGGCCCAAGGACTTGGCCGTAGCCCTGTAGTCCTTAAAGCGCTCAAGCGCATGGTCTGCCTTGTCGCCAAAGAGGCGACGGCCATTAAGGTGTTCTGGACATCGGCCGAAAAGTTGGCGGACCGCAACCAGGCGTGACGTCTAACCGCCACCGTCGTTGCCATCGCTCTAACCAGTGAGTCGGTGGTATCCAACCCACACCGTATAGAATACTTGGCTGCATCCCGGCCCTCCACAAGGGCTTGGCCGAGTTTGGCCCGTACCTCCAGCGGACACTCTGGCAGCACTTCCGCAACCGTATCCCACAGAGAGTGGGTGTAGCGGCCCAAGAGGCATGCGGTGTTGGAAGACCGCAGTCCCAGACTAAGGGACGAGAAGATCTTTTTGCCATACTGCTCGTACCTCTTGGATTCCCTGTCCGGTGGTGCCGACGGGAATGCGGTCTGGGAATTGGAGGCCTGGATGACCAGGCTCTCGGGGGTAGGGTGGGTGGACAGGAAACATGGGTCGCCCGGTGCTGGGCGGTGGCGTCTGGCCACGTTCCTATCTCCGGGCGAACCCGTAGCGGGCTTGGACCAAGTGTCCAGTAGAACGTTGGTCAAGGCCTCATTAAAGGGCAGCAGAGGCTCGGCCGAGCTTGACTGCGGTTTAAGGACCTCAGTGAGGAGATTAGTCCTCACGGCCGCGACGGGGAGCTCAAGGCCCAAGGCCTTGGCAGCCCTCATCAACATCACACTGTAGATTGCTCTCTCCTCCGAAGCCACGGTAGGAGGGGAGACAAAACCAGTGTCTGGAGAGGTGTCCAGGCCACTGGCCTCCCCAAGGTCTCCTGTCAAGTCCTCATGAGACTGACACTCTCTGGTCAGAGGGTCCTAAGACCCCTCCCAATCCTCTTCATCACCCATCTCCTGAAACTCAGGGTTCTCAACTAATGGGGCCTGCTCATAGAAGTGAAACTCCCCAAATGACGTCTGGAGCGGCGCCCATCGGGGCTGTCCCGACGCCGGAACAGGAATGAAGGGGGCATCGGGGACGGCGCCGCCCAAGGACGGCGCCGGAGGCGACACCTGATGGTCCGACGCCGGGGAGGTCGTAAGGTCCACCGGCGACGATCCAGATCCCGAAGAAGGTCTAGCGGCGTCCCGCGGCGCTGGGACAGCTGTACCCTGCGGCACCGGGCCCGAAGGCGCCGGCGTCGTCGGGATAGGAGGAACCTGCGGGGCCGGGCCCGAAGGCGCCGGCGGCGTCGGGGCCGAAGCACCCGACGGCGTTGGGACCGAAGCACCCGACCCGCTAGAGGCCCCAGACGGGTCCGCTGGGCCCGAAGGCGCCGCGGAGCCCGTCGGAGGAGTTTCCTCATGGCCATGAGGAAGCGCTCGATCTCCTCTGGCGTCGCGCTGAGCCCAGGGACCGGAGGGTGTGGAGCTGAGCTCGGCGCCCGCGACTCCGACGGAGCCGCGTGGGCGGTGTCACCCGAACCCCCGGCCGCATCGCGCGAGCGTCGGGGGGAGTCTACAGAGCGATGCCGCCTCTTGGACTTCTTGTGCTTCTTACCTGACGACGACTTCGACCCGGAGGAGTGCGGCCTACTTCCGGAGCTGTGGTGGCTCCGAGCCCGCGAACTGTCCCTCGACCTCCCGTGGGACCGAGACCTCTCGTGGCGCGGGACCGACTGCCGGAGTTAGAGTCGCCTGCGGGACCGCTCCCGCCTGGCTTTCGAAGAGAGGGCCCGGCAGTCGGAGCAGGCCTTGTCGTCGTGATCGACGCCTAGACAAGTTAAACACAGGTGGTGAGGATTCGTAACCGACATCGTGCGGTCGCAATCCTCGCAGTGCTTAAAGCCGGGCATCCCTACGGCACCAATCTGAGTCGAAAGACTTCGAGAAATGATCAAAAAAGATCAAAAAGGTAGTCAAAAATTGACTAGGGTTACTGCTTTTTCCAGATCTGCGCTTGCTGACGCGGAAAAAAGAAGAACTGACGTCAGCACGCGGAGGCGGCGTCTAAGTACTCCGACGACGTCATCACGACGCAGACGACGGACGCGGAGCCGCAGACGACGCCTACCGACGCGCAAGGGTACTGCTACGCAAAAGTTTCCGGATCCAGTCTGACGCCTGGGGATATTCTAAGGTAAGGAATCTAATACTAACGTGTCTCTTTCAGATATAACTGATATCTTTGAGGCTAAATGAAAACCACTTCATAAATTGGTTGGGGTTATCGAGGAAGAACTTTGCAAGTTGAATATAGTGTGGTTACCTCGGTCTTCAAAGCCTTCCCCGCCCGCTTCCTCTGGGGCAGGTGTAATTTTCTACACAAATTGCTTTGTCAACGACATGGAGTCAAGTGTACAGGTGAGCATTCATACCTCAATTATGATGAGGGCTAGGCCAAACGTTGTGGCTAATCCTGCCCCTTCGGGCAAAGAGTGGGTGGGGGGGGGAGGGACATGATTTGGGGAAATGTTTTTCCCACTGCTCCAGGTATCGGATCTTCTTGCGGTCCATCTGGAGGCTTGCCCTTATTTGAAAGTACTATCTAATGTTCCCCGCTTACCCCCAACTATGTTGAATCTTTTGCACAACTTAAAAACAAGGTACTCTATTGGTTGCATGCAAACACCAATTTACCACATTCAGCATCTGACACCTTGATGGTTCGTCAAGTGGGTTAGGTGGGCCCTTTGAAAAACACTACACTAGGTGATTGTGAAATTGTAAACTTTAGCCCCCCCCCTATTCTTGCACATAATCTGTTGTTTAATCAGCACTCACCCTGTGTGTCCCACCGCCTTCTGTTTTGTTATAGACATCTGCAGCCATCACCTGTGCTTTCTGTCCACCACTTCCCTCAAGTTCTTTTAAGCAAAAGTTATTTGGCGTCATCGACTGTAACTGATGTTGACTGACTGAAGCCAGATTGTAACAACAGGGTTGTAGTACTCTTCAATACTTGTGCCCCCTTTGTTAACAGCTCAGTCCATGCACAGTTTGATAAGAGTTGGGTCCTCTACATCTCCAGGGCCTTCCCTAGAGACCCCTTTCATGACCTATATTGATGTTCCACGATCAACTTCCACTGCAGTCCTGAATGGCTTACTGTCACCTGTCCCCCACAAAAAAATGGACGGAATGCTGAATAAATCCTGCATTCAACACCAGTCAGGAGATTGGAGTTCTTTTGCTCACCATGCCACCCCAGTTTAGACCCAGCCATTTGCAAATAGGTTTAGACCCCGTTAATCATATGACCAGCCCAGCCCGAACTGCCAAGTGAGGTCCTCTCTGGACCGGAAACAAGCATCCTGGGACTGGTTTTGGGGTATTACCCCTGCATCAGCCTGGGTAGCCTGAATCCAGTGGCACAGTGAGCAAGGAACCCACATCTGGGCATACTCATCCCACTTAGGGCAAAAACTGCTACGCAAACAAATGGACAGAATGTTGAATATATCTTGCATTCACACCCAGTCATATAGCCACTCTGCCTAACCATTCTTTATAATTGTCCTTCGCTATTATTAGCTGGAACACTGATGGGGAAAAAACCAAAATTAGAAGTTCTAGAACGGGGAGAATAGATGGGCTCATATGCAATTTGCCTTCTCCTGGACACATGGGCGATTGACAGCGTTTGCAGAAGTAGCTTTTAAACAAATGGTGTCCCTGCCACTAGGTCACCGGTAGGACGTCCTTCGGGTGGGTTGCTTATTTGGGTGAATAAAGTGTTGACGTGTTCTGTAGTGACACTACCTATTGCATCATTAGATATGCAAGGTTTAGTCATTACCCCACCAAGGGACTCCCTCTTTCTTGGATTAACATCTATAACCTGAGCTTCGGTAACTGGAAAGAGTCCCCAACTCTCCATGTTTCGGACGATATTTTAGCCCTGAAGTCAGTCACAACATGTTATTCTGATAGGTGACATCAATTTTACTTGTGTTTCATATGGAAATGCTCAGGATTTGTGTATTGACAAAGATCTTGAATGGTGCATTCCTGCATTAACACACAAGTTACTTACCTTCAGTAGCAATATATCTGTAAGAGACTTGTATTAGTTATAGATTCCTTACCTGAGAGTTACCCACAGGCGTCAGACTGGATACAGAGAATTTTTTCGCAGCAGTACCCAGTCAACTCCGCGTTTGTCGTCGGGACCACCACAATGATGTTGCGGTATCTACTTAAGACGCCTCCCCTCCGCACTAAAGTCAGTTCTTTTACACTACATTCCACGCCAGAAGCGCAGAGCCATGCAAGACACTGACTACTGGTGCACAGAACATGGGCCCTGAAAGGGAGTCCCTTACTCTAGAAGTCAGTTCGCAGAACGGGGAGGGTGGGTGGGGCAGTAAATAATCTATACCTTTCTTACAGATAAATCGTTACAGAAGGTAAGTAACTTATTCATCTGAAAGAGACTATTGGTTATAAATTCCTTACCATAGAATAGATACCCCAGCAGTACCAACCCCGGAGTTGGGTCTGCGAACCAAGTTCACACCAGAAAGTCCCCGAAAACGGAGCGGCCAAAGAAGCCTTCTCTCCGGACTTGTGCATGGACGCCCACGTGGCTGCCTGGCAGATGTCACGGGCAGAGACTCCACATCCCAAAGCAGTAGTGGCTGCAGTCGGCCTGGTGGAATGGGTGTGCAGTCCTACCGGAGGCTCATTTTTCAACAAGCAATAGCAAATTTTAATGCAAAAGACGACCCATCCGTTTTTTTGGGGCCTCACATAGCCAACAAAGAGTTGATCGACCATCCGTAAGTGTTTTGTGCTATCTAGATAAAATGATTAACGTAGGTTTTGGATCCAGACGGTGGAGTCTCTCCTCCTTCTTGGAAGTAGGCAGGAAGAAGGTGGGCAAAGTGATGGTCTGTCCTATGTGGAAAGAGGTCACCACTTTGGGAAGAAAAGTAGGTCTAGTTCGGAGGTCAACCTTGTCCGGATGGACAGCAAGAAAAGGAGTTTTAGAAGACAGAGCCTGAAGCTCACTCACCCTGCGAGGAAAGGTGATGGCAACCAGAAAGGCAGTCTTTAAAGTCAAGAGTTTGAGAGGACAATTATGTAGTGCCTCGAGAGGAGCACACTTAAGGTAAGTCAAGACAAGATTCAAGTCCCACTTGGGCATTACGAAAGGAATAGGAGGAAAAAGGTGAGTAAACGCCTTAAGAAATCTATTTACAACCGGGGACTTGAAACAAGAAAGCTGGTCAGGGAGGCGAAGAAAGGCCGAAATGGCCGAAAGATGGCCTTTATGAGTGCACAGATCAGAGCCCTGCTGGGCCAAAGATAGAATGAAGAGGAGAACCTCTGAAAGAGGGGCAGAGAGGGGATCCACAGCCTTTGCTGTAGACCATTTCAACAAATTTGTTCTATCTACAGGCGTATACCATTTTGGAGGAGAGATGTCTGGCTGCCATGGTAACGTTACAGACTTCGGGAGGAAGGTCGAAAGCGGTCAACTGTTGCCGCTCAAATCGCCACGTGAGGAGAACCGTCCCCTGCTGCTGCAACAGAAGATCTTCCATAAGAGGCAGTCTTATCGGTGGATCGATGGGCATGTTCAAGAGCTCAGGATACCAGATTCTTCGTACCCCATCCAGAGCCACAAGAATGACTTGGGCCCGGTAGTGCTTGATCTTCTTCAGCACTCTGGGCAGAAGTAGTATAGAGAAAAAGGCATATAGAAGACCACAATTCCACTTGCGACGAAAAGCGTCACCGAGCGAGTCCCGCCTTGGAATTTCTAACGCGCAGAACTGCGGACATTGCACATTCTCTTCGGTGGCGAACAGATCTAACCAAGGCTCTCCCCACTGCTGAAAGAGACCTGCACCACCTCCAAGTGAAGACGCCATTTGTGATCCATCATGCACCGGCGGCTGAGCTCGTCCGTCCTGGCGTTATGGGAACCTGCCATGTGTTGAATCAACAGGGATATGCCCAGATGTTGCAGCCATGTCCAAAGGCAAAGAGCCTCTTGACAAAGGGTACCCGACCCCACCCCGCACTGTTTGTTGCAATACCACATGGTGGTGGTGTTGTCCATGAACACCTGCACTACTCTCTCTTTGACAGAAGGAAGGAATGCATTCAGTGCAAGACTAATCACCCGGAGCTCCAGAAGGTTGATGTGGAGCCTGGACTCCGCCAGAGGCCTTTGATCTCCGCCTCCCCCATTTGGCTGCCCCAACCCAGGAGTGATGCATCTATCACCTCAGTGAACTTTGGTTGGGGAAGGGAGAAGGATCTGCCGTTGACAACTGGTGTGCAGTGCCCTCCGAGATCTGGATGACATCGGAAAGACTACCAATATGCTGCGCCTACTGGAACTTCAGGTCCCACTGCAGAGCCTGCATATGCCACCTGGCATGGTCCACCAGCAGGAGGTCATGAGGCCCAGCAGCCTCAGGGTCATTCTCACCGAAATCCAGAATAGAGGCTGGAACATCAGTATCATAGTCCGAATATCTCAGACTCGCTGCTAGGGAGGATAGAACCGAAACTGTGCTGCGTCCTGAACCACTCCAATGAAAAGGAGCTTCCGGGAGGGAAATCAGGAGCCCCTTTGTCACGTTGACCCCAGGGAATTCAGGAGGTCCGCCATAGTCTGGATGTGGGAGACGACAGCCTGGGGTGAATCTGCCTTCTGCAGCCAGTCTTCGAGATATGGGAATACTGGGACCCCGGATCTACGCGGATGAGCTGCGACCACCGCCATCACTTTCGTTAACACCTAAGGGGCGCTGGTAAGGCTAAAGAGGAGCATGGTAAACTGAAAATGCTTGTGGCCTATCGTGAACCGTAGGTAACACCTGCGGCCCGGCAGGACTCGGGATATGGAAATAAACGTCCTGCAAGTCCAACGCTACCATCCAGTCTCCAGGGCCAAGGGCAGACAAGAAGCGGAGCCAATGTCAACATTTTGAACTTCTCCTTCCAGAGGAAGCGGTTGAAGTCCCTGAGATTCAAGATAGGATGCAGGCCTTTGTCCTTCTTGGGCATCATGAAGTAGTGGGAATAACAGAAAGAACAATTGATGTACAGAATGCAGAACAATGTCATACATTCACCCCAGTACAGAGATCTGGGCCTAAATCCATCGTTTTTTTGTTCACCATGCCATTCCAGTTTGGACCCAGCCATATGCAAATCAGTCTTGACCCTGCGCCCAATGGGAACATTCCAGCCGAACTGCCAGGCCCTCCCTGGACTGGAAACAAGCATACTAGGACCGGTTTCGTGCTTTCAGTCCTCATCAGTAAGGATAGGTTGACTCCGTGGAGAGAACGGGACCCATGTCTGGGAATACCCGTCCCACTCGGGGTGACGGATGCAAAAAGAACAATTGATGGACAGAATGCAGAACAATGTCATACATTCACCCCAGTACATTGGTAATAACAACCACCACCTGTTTCTGGCACAGGGACTCGCTCGATGGCCCCCTTGGCAAAGAGAGCCATAACTTGCTGATGGAGAAGGGACAAGTAATCCTCCGACATCCGATGGAGTGTTGGTGGCATTGATGGAGGGGTAGTCTCGAGGGGGGGGGGGGGGGGGGGGGAACCCCCTTCGGGCTACCTGCAAAACCCACCTGTCCGACGTGATGTGCCAGTGGGGGAGGTGATGGCAAATCCTGCCACCCTCTGGCAACTGGTGGCCCGAAAGGTCAGGCTTGGTGACTGGTGCAGAGGGGGCACTGGTGGACTGGCCTGCCCGCTGGCCCCAGACCCACACCGCTGGGTCTCACTTCCCCGACCGCGTGCCGGCCTGTGGCCCTGGATGGAACGTGGTGGGGCACCCCTTCTGTAGCCACGAAAGGGGTGAAAGGTGGACTGAACGGGGCGAGAGGTGGCAGCAAGGCCCAAGGATCTAGCAGTAGCCTGAGAGTCCTTGAGGCGCTCGATCGCATTGTCCGCCTTGTCGCCAAACAGGCGACAGCCATCAAAGGGCATGTCCAAAAGGGTAAATTGGACATCCCGCGAAAAGCCAGTGGACCTCAGCCAGGCATAGCCTCTCAAGGCTACTGGCGTAGAATTCGTTCTAACTAGCGAGTCGGCAGTATCCAGCCCACATTGAATAGCAAACTTTGCTGTGTCTCTACCCTCTGCAACCGCATGGGAGAGTACAGTCCGGGCCTCCTCCGGACATTGTGGCAGCACTTGCGCAACCGTGTCCCACACAGAGGGGGTGTAGCGGCCTAGAGACATGCGGTGTTCACCGACCACAGTCCTAAGCTGGCAGAAGAAAATATCTTCCCAAGAAGATCCAGCTTCTTGGATTCCCTATCTGGAGGAGCAGTAGTGAACGCGCCTTTGGACGTTGAGGCTTGGACCACCATGCTCTCTGGGCTAGGGTGTTGGGAGAGGAAAATTGGGTCGCCCGGGGCCGGACAGTGGTGTCGGGCAATGATCCTATCCACAGGAGCCCATGTGCTGGGCTTGGACCAAGTGCCCAGAAGGATGTCTGAGGGCCTCGAATGGCAGCAGGGGCTTCGAAGAGGCCGCTGCTGGCTGAAGCACCTCAGCAAGAGATTAGTCCTGACTGCCACCGTAGGAAGCTCAAGGCCTAAGGCCTCAGCCGCCCTACGCAACACCACAGCGTAGGAGGCTCCCTCCTCCGTGGCCATAGTAGGGGGAGAAAGCATACCAAGATCTTGGGAGGTGTCCAGACCACTCATCACCCAACTCCTATCTCCAGTCCGGCTCTTTTAGCTGGTCTGCCAGAGTGTCCACAGACCCCTCCCAGTCCTCCTCACCCTCCTCTGGCTGCCACTCAGGGCGAAAAGGAACACCAGAATAGAACAGTGGTACAAAAGTACCGGCCGGCATTGGTCGACGCCGGTCCAGCTCCGTGTCCAAGCCAAGGGGGAGGTCAGGGTCGATGCCGGCCAGGAACACAACTGGCATCGGAGGAGGAATCGGAGCCGGGGGAGGTGTTGTGAGGTCAACCAGCACCAATCTGGATCCAGGCCTGGATCCCTGGGGGCCCTGCTGCGCCGAGGCCAGAGCCGTCAGCATTGAAGGCCTAGAACCCCCAGCTGAGTCTGCGAGGCCCAAAGATGGAGTGGAGGGCTTGGCTTAGGGGACACTCCGGCTCAGGGAGGGTCGAGCTTAAGGACAATGACGTTCCGCGTCCCGCACCGACTGACGTACGGGGAGAGGGTGAAGAGCAACAGTGCTTCTTCGCCTTTTTCTTGTGCTTTGACTTACTCAACGACAAAGACTTCAAGGAGGAATGATGGTGGTGACTCCGTGACCGGTCCCGCGACCTCTCTCTCGACCGGCACCGAGCTGACTGCCGGGCCTCCAGAAGCTTTCGGGACCACTCCTGCAAAGACTTCAGGTTCATGGCCCGACAGTCGGAGTACGACTTCGGGTCGTGGTCTCGCTCCAGACACCAGAGGCACACGAGGTGTGGGTCCGTGATGACATCAATTTGTGACAGGAGTCACAAGGTTTAAAGCCGGTACGCCAATGGGACATCCCTACGTGCACCAGGAGTCGAAAAAGAGCTAATCAAAAACTACTACGGGCACCGCTCTCTCTGGATCTGCGCTGGCTGGTGCGGAAAAATAAAGAACTGATGTCAGCACGCAGTGGTGGCGTCTAAGTAGATACCGTAACGCCATTTTGGCACTCACGACGAACATGGAGTCGACCAACGCCACCTATCGACGCACAGGGCTACTGCTGAGAAAAAATTCTCCGGATCCAGTCTGACACCTGGAGGTAATTGTAAGGTCAAAAATCTATAACTATTAGTCTCTTTCATATACCTCCAACTAGGCATCACCTTTCGAAGTCTGCCCTCCAAATGGTTGGTCTTACTTTAGCATTTGGGCTACGGTCCTGTAGTGACTGCTCACCATCTGATGTCCTCCCTATGCCTACTTTTAAAAGAGGGGCTTATTGCAACCATGACAATTATATTATATTGGATTTCAGGATACGGCAGCTTTCGGTGGACATGAAAATTCAGGAGAGGGAAGAGAACGATCATAATCCCTCGGTCCTTACGGTGAAGGACCTAATTGCCAATGAACCATCATTTCTTTCACAGCCCCAAAGACAAATTTTGGAGGTCACTTGCAACCATAGGAATATAAAGTGTGAAGCTGTGGTCTCTTCTCCTGAGTTGTAAGCAATTATGTACACTGATTCAGCTCTTCATATGGCGGAGATGCTTAATTATTGGGGAAGTAATGTTATGACTGTAGTTGAGCATGACAAATTGTTTTCAGGACTTAAAAATGTCCTTAAGAATTTTAGGACGATATCTGACAAGGCTAACCAGGCAGGGTGGTTCTCTCATCAGTTTTAAGAGGCAAATATCTGCCTCCTTAAACCTCTAAAGAAAGGAATAAGTCATATGATTAGGGACTGTAGAGTATATAAGTCTGTTATAAAGCAAGCCAACGCAAATTGGGAAGGAATAGATGGAAACACCTTGTAGAAGCTTCTGCTAATAATAAGCTGAGGAAATTTGGGCGGTTAGTGAAACTGGGCTTTGGGAATTTACCTAAGCCAGAGGAATCCTCTATTCACCCATTTGAATGGGTTAACCATTTTGGGACCCAGCATTCATATTCACGGGTAACTGACTTATTTTTCGAGACCAGCAAATAAGACTTTGACTCTCCCGAGTCTACTCTTCCACCAGTTGTTTTCACCCTAGCCGAGACAGCTGCAGCGGCCTCCTTTCAGAAGTCGAGCAGGGCGCTGGGCCTGGATAAGATCCCAGTGGATCTTTTAAGATCTGTCTAAGTATTTGGGTTCCCTTTATTAACACTGTTCCCAACACTATGGAAGGGGGCAGTGATCGTTCCAGTATTCAAAAAAAGGAAGCCCAAACATTATCTAATTACCGTCCAATCAGCCTCTTCAACGTATAAAAGATTTCTGAAAACAGGTCTTGGAGAGATTAGACTGGATTGAGGATAATCATATTCATTCCCACCTCCAGGCAGGGTTCAGATCAAAAACCAGTTCTTTTGACCAGGTCTTCCGCTTTCTGATGACTAAGTGGAAGACTGGGGATGTTGGGGGAGGAGCTCTTTTTGTGGCGTTTATTGATCTTAGAGACGTTTTAGACCTGGACCCTAGGAATAAACTCTGAGGAGGTTCTTCACAAGCTGGAAATCTCGGATTATTTTTTAATCATCATTGTGCACCTTCATGAGGGGAACTTTGTCAGGATTCATTGTGGTGTGAATGGCGTATTAATTCAAAAAAATCTAATCAATGAGGGTGTCCGCCAAGGTTGTGTTTTAGCCTCCATTCTTTTCCTTTTGTATGTTAATAACGGTGTTAATAGCCTGCACAATTGTGCCAACTATATATACCCTTATGCTAGCAGGGTAGAAAATTCCAGCCCTCATCTTTCTAGACGATACTCTTCCGCTTGTTAAAACTAGAGCTAGTTTGAAAACCTTTGACAGATTTAACTCTCTTTCCTTGTTCCACAGCCTTGAAATCAATGCACTAAAAACCAACGAGGTGACTTACAACAAGAGTAAGAGGGTGATGGGAATCATTCATCTGAAGAATGAAGTGTTGGAAAGGGTTAAGAAGTTGGACTACCTGGGGATACCTTTGGGTGACTCTGGTTCATGGGTGTCAGATTTCGGAAAGTTAATTCTAGACCAGCCATCGTTAAACTTGTAGAAAATGGCATTCTGGTATTCAATTCTTCCAGCTATGGATATTTATAAAGCCCAACCTAGGCGTTCAGCAATGTATGTCCCAGAGTTATGAGGACACTGTCTTATGGGTTCCTTGGGGACCAATGAGAATGATTTTGTAAGAGCTCTTACAGGCCTGTGGAGTTACCCCTTTAGCTCAACTCTGAATGGACCTTCATCTTAAACCAGTCATTGCGTTGGCTTCATTAAATCTGTTAGTTTACTGGATCAGTGCATGGGCCATTGAGGAATTACAGTCCTATAGAGAGAATGATGCTGATAATTTTAACCTACGCAGCACTAACAAGACCATGTGACTAGCCTATGTGAAGAAAACACTTAACGAACTAGGTTTAGGCAAATTTTGGGAAGAGCCTTCCTCCATTAAGCTTGCTGCAGCTAATGCTGCTAAAAATAGATACTGGGAGAGAGCTATTTCCCAAAATGTTTTGGCTAGTTCTACAGGTAGTTACACAATACGTTTTACTACATAAGAGGGTGCCCAAAGCTGAGGAAGTTCTTGATTTTTATTATCCAGTCATTGCATGCTTCAGAGTTTAGGTAAGGTACGTTGCGGACATCTGCCTGTAGGGGAGCCCATTTTTCTAAAAACACAAGTCCACCTTGTGCCACATATGCATGCTACCTGACGAAACGGAGCGTTTGTTCTTGCTTTGCTCATATTATACTAGACCCAAGGCCAGGTGGATTGTTACTTTGTGTCGCCTGTTGGGGATGTCACATCGCAAGCATGCTTTCAGAATTAGTAAAAGTGATTCCACCAGTGTAGTAAGTAGTGACCGCAGTATCTAAATTTCCCTTTGCTTTGTGGTCAGACTTAAAGTGGATTCTCGATTAACTATGTTTAGTTACGCCTAAGAACTTTGTTATGTACATTTTGTAGTGGTATGACATGGCTTGCGCAAATTGCATTTTGATGAGCGTTAAAAGTGATTTTCTAGTTAAATGATTCTAGTTAAACTGAATATGATGTTCGATCGGTCAATAAAATTAAACTTGTGCCGGAGTAGGAACTTGGGTTGTGGCTGCTCTGCTTTAGATGTAGCCTGAGGTCCAAGGAAGAAGAGGAATGTAGGGATTTGAAAAAGCAATTCTGACGGAGGACCATGAAAATATAGGTTTCTCTACTCAATAGCCTTTATGTGCAAGAGCAGACATCAGAAACAGGCTTAAGTATCACTATGTAAAGACGTGCACCACGTACATTGGTGATGGAAGAAACACTGAAATCTGCTACTTAAAGTCCATACAGTACTTCAAGATTACATTTTTAGGGTAAACCTCATTAAAGAAAATATTAATTTTTTTAAGTAGCCACCAGGGATAAAATAAGGCAGGTTACATTTTCAATGGGGTCTCTATATCACGTGTGATGAAAGTGCTGATTTACATGGTGAGTGAATTGCATGACCTACTTCAATACCCATGAGCAGTTGTGCAAACAAATCTGAGTGACTGGAACGGACCTGGATCTATTTCATAAGATGATGAACTTGTGCAAGAAAGGTTGCCAACAGAAACAGTGCATCTATATTTTCTCATTTTCAATGTTTAGTAATCAATCCAACAACCAACATTTTAGTGCATAGTAGACATTTTGTCCTCTGCTGCTATATTTAAGCTTGGAATTTAATTTGCTCAGAGAATTGCCAAACAGATTTATTCACAGAATTGTAAATGTACATGTAGATCTTAGCTAATCCCCTGTTGTAAAATGCACAAATTAGAACATAGATTTAAAATAAATACTTCAAGGTCATGAACTTGAACATACACAGAAGTACAATAAATAGTAAACTTACCTTTTGTTCTACAGTTGCTGTGGCCTTTTCTTTTTCCTTTTCTAGGATATTTTGTGCTTTTTTTAAAGATTCTGTTGCCTTTAATAATTTTTCTTTGGTATCTCCAAGCTCCTTTGATAAAGAACCATTTTCCAACTTCAGTTTCTTAACGTCTCCTAATAAAATTTCATGCTTGGCACACATCTCCTTCTCCTTATCAATGGCACTGAGACTTAATTTCTGGAAGTCTTCTTTAAGCAAGTGCTTTTCTTCCTCTAGCTTTGTTTTTTGCTGTTTTGCTTGTTCTAGACACTCAATTTTCTTTTTCAAGTCCAACGCATTGCTAGATGCTCTAAAATGCAAAGTGAAGCACAGGTACATGCCTAAAGATTATTCTGAGAAAACATTCACAACTGAGTATCTAATTCCACTTTATGATACACACACTTAATCTCGGTCTCTACAAGAAGGTTTACTGTATGAGAATAACACGTAAAGTAAACACAGGATTACACAAAAACAAAAAATTTGCACTTTCACAAAAGAAAGAAAAGCTTCTGCAACTCTAGTCTTAAGACCAACCCATCAAGCCATAAAAGTTCATGACTGCCCTAGTGGTGTCTAACCAACAAATTGAAAAGAATTGGCACACTCAGGGTACCTACAGATTATCTTGCTGGTAGGTGATTCTTATCCACGGAGGTTGAGTATAACAAGAGCATCAAACATTGATTCTTAATCTTGATGACAGGCTACATAGATTACAACAAAAGAGGGATATAGGACGCTTGTAGGTCCCGCATACAAGCCCCAGAGAATACATTTTAGAGGAAGAGGTATGCAGTTCCTATGGGTGGAAGGAGGGAGGCAGAGGCTAGGTCGGTAAAACACCCTTACCCTAAAGTGGAGACAGGGTGTCTCCCAATTTCGGAAAAAGGGCCCTCACACACACCCATTGGGGTTGGGTGTCATGCTTCATCATAGACTAAGTAATGACTCGCCTGCCCAACTACCTGCTAGACTCAGGTACGCACTACTATAATTGGTTTACAAACTGTTAAGTAAAGGTTAAACAACATTTAGAACACAGGTAACATTCTATTCAATGAATTCTTCATAAAAGAAGAATTGTCTTGTTTGATATTGGATTTCCAAACAATATTTTTACATTGATGAAACATAAATCAATCATGAACATAATATTTAGTTAGACATAAGATTGAGATGCAATAGATTTTTTCAAACAATATAGATGTTGATGGCCCAACGCATTTCGGGATGTTGTCATTATCCCTTCGTCAGGGGCAACACTGTAAATCAAAACATAATAAAGATCAAATGAAACAGCTCATTTGAAGATCCATAAGTATGATCTTACAAGGTCAGTCATTTCCAAACTAAAAATAGCTCAATTAGCAATGTACATATTCAAAAAGATGGTATATATGTATCGTAAAAACAGCTATAGTTGTATAGCATCATGACACAAAATTATTCAATAGTGAAATCAACATATTGTACATATGTAGTGAAAAACCAACTCTAGTGTAAGAACAAACTTTTAAAGCAACAATAGAGAAAGCCTCCACCAATAAAGGCACCCATGTGCTCAACCTTCAGGTATGCTACTCACTCCAAAATTGCAGATACAAACTTCTGGGTGTTTAACTAATATGGCAATCCTTCAATATCCTATTCAAATGTAAAACAATAAGCAAATCAACCGCCATACCCATTATAAATGCGTGTTATCGTTTTTATCAGTCCACAAAGAAGTACTTACAATTGCCTGGATTTTGCACAACCTAGATGTTAAAACCAAAAAGCATGGTTTAGAGTTCGCAGTACAAACAGTCAGCACCTTAAACATTCGTATGAACAAAAAAAATCCCCTTACGTACCGTAAGAAATGTACGCAAGCTAACGCTTCGAGCTGCTCCGGTCGCAAGCTGAAAACATGACGCCAATGAAATCCCTGAGGATTAAGAAGCGGAGAGTATATGGCTTCAAATAATAATCTATTGAGCCAAAAGCAATCCCCATATCATACAATCTCCCGCGCTTACTGAAGTCCAAGTAAAACCCGTACGCCTCCATCGTCACCTCTTCTGGTCATGTGATAATGGAACGTACATGTAGGTGTTCCGCAAGGATCTTCCCTCTCCCCCACACTGTTCAACCTCGTCATGGAACCGCTCGCCGCCTTGCTCCAAGCATCCAATGTTCAATTCCATATGTACGCCGATGACACACAACTTTACCTAAAGCTACGATCCCCGGAAGATGTCAAACTTCTGAATTCCACACTTAGTAACACTCAATCTTGGTTGGCCGATAATCACCTCAAACTAAATGCTCTGAAAACTGAGTTCCTACTCATCTCACCTCCGGCGAAAATTACCACCACCCAAACCTGGCTCAATAACCTAACAGCACTCCATGTCCAACCGACCATCGTGGATTCTGCGAAATCCTTAGGCATCACACTCGACACCAAGCTCAACATGCAACAGCACGTTGGCAAAGCCACAAAAGGAGCTAATTTCCAAATCAACACACTGAGGAAACTTAAACCCTTCCTCCCAGCCAAAGACTTCCAAACTGCTGTACAAGCTTTAATCATCCCTCGCATAGACTATGGAATTGTGGCCCTCAGCGGACTCCCGCTATCCACAACAGCACCCTTAAGAGCCTCCCTGAACGCTGCCGCGAGACTCATTACTGGCTCAAGAAAACATTCGCATATATCCCCAGACTTAAAATCTCTAAAATGGCTGCCTTTTGAAGCCAGAATACAGCTAAAAATTGCCGTTATGACACACTCGGCCGTGCATCACAAGGCACCCAACTACCTCGCTCAAAAGTTGTCTATATCGGGAGGTTCGAGATCCAACAGAAGTACAAAAAATCTACTCCTGAAACCTCGTAGATTCCAGAAAGAAAAAACATACAAGCGCTCCTTCTCAGGAATGGCACCCAGGATCTGGAATGCGCTCCTTCCTGAAACCAGGCTTATCTCCTCCACTGCACTCTTCAAGAAAGAGGTGAAAACCATCCTTCTGGCCAAGATCTCCTGAACTTTATAGATGTTGGACCAGAGACTCTGCATCGCTCTGTATTATTGTTCACCTGATTGTTTCTTGGCACTATATTCTTACCTGATTGTGACACTACTATGCTACTCTCCTACTACCGACCAATATATGATACACTTTAGGTGGTTGAATCACCCTCCCGATGCCCACACCCAGTGTTCTCTCTATCCTAAGAAATTGGTATAAGCCATCCCTACATCCAATGTTTACCTGAACTCTATTGTAGCGGGATCAATGACTTGCGCCGTCTTATATTATTTGTTACCTGATTGTATATCGGTATGTTTTCTGTACATTACTGTTATCCTATTATGTTAGTGACTATTATACTGCTCCCATTATGTCTGTTCAGTTCTGTTGCTCCTACCCCTGTCTCTGTGAAGCACTCTGATATCTGTAAAGATCTTGTTTGCACTATATAAAACTATGAATAAATAAATAAATAAATAAATGTATCCATGACGGATTTGCATATTTAAACAATCCATTCCAATTGGTAAACCTCATTACGTATCTGCGTCGTTACCAAAGAAACCATACAACGCGGACCCGCCTTCAAAATGGAAGAATCAATCTACTTATGCTCTGCAATTAGTCGCTACCCGATCATAAAGTCAAAAATACACTCTACAGTAATCCTTAGTTAACTTCAATGCCAAAGTGCCCAAATTACAGACCGTAACCATTCTTGCTCATGACCACGATCGGATGCTACCATTATTCAACAAATATTTTCCTGAAGAAAACAAGCTCACACATTCAATAGAGTAAAAACATAATAATGACAATTTTTCTCATCCTGAAACACGAAAAAGCTTCTAGCTATCAGCTACATGTAAGTTGTCGATAGTATGCGACTGATGTCTAAACTTAAGCCCTTATGCCATGTATCAAGACTCAACTCCGCACAGTCAAAAAGTGAAGATGTGATATAACCAAAGAGAAAATTAGAATTTAAAAAAAATTGCGTGTGTTTAAAATCAAAGAGACTGTAGATCACAAATATGTACAAGTTCAATATAGTAGTTTCACAAAAAGCAACTTATTTCCATCCGGTCATTAAGACCCCCTGGGGCCATTGTACCCAACCGTTTAATCCAAAATGTCTCCCTTTGAAGGAGTTTTTTTATTCATATCAAAACCAACTTTTCCAGCACGGACTCTATAATTTGGAATCTCATTTGTGCTATTGTGTGATGTTTTTCTGACCAATGTGAAGCTAGTGCCAAGGTGATCCCCTTGTTGCGAATTCTGCTTTTATGTTCAGAAATTCTCGTTTAGACTTTTCTTTCGGTTTTACATACGTAGAGTAAACCACATGGACACTTTATTGTATAAATCACGTTACTTGTGTTGCAATCTCCTTTGTAATACAGTTTAATCTTTTCCCCAGTATGTGGGTGTGAAATAATATTGCCGAGGATAACGTTGTTGCAATGTACACAATTTGCACATCGTCGCATGCCAGCAGTTTCACGTTTTTGCAAAAGATTTTTCCGGTTGCTTAACAGCTCTTTGATGTTCCTCGAGCAAGTATAAGCAAATAATGGTTGCTCGGAATAAATATTCTGGAAGTCTGTTTCTGACTGAAGAAGTTCCCATCTCTTATTAATAATGCTCCTCATCTTTTGCGAATTGATCGCAAATTTTGAGACAAAAACATTCCTTTTGTTTTCAACGTTGTCTTTTTTCAATAGAAGAGATCGACTATTTTGTTTGAGTGCTTGTGTTGCTGCTTCATCAAGTAATTTGACAGGATACCGAAGTCTTTCATATTTAGCTTTAAATTCATAAATGTTCTCGAAGCAATCCTCTTCTTTAGAAACAATACGTCGGTGTCTCAGAAATTGAGAATATGGCAAGTTGTTTAGAAGACTTTGCGGATGAAAACTACGATGGTGTATAAGACTGTTTGTCTGTGGATCCCGTAGTTAACTGGTGGTTTTTGATCTCGACCCAAACGTCCAAAAATGCTATTTTGTGACTGCTCAATGAATAAGTAAACTGTATACTGGGGTTTTTAGTGTTCAAGTTGTTAATATTTTGAACCCGTTTGTTTTCTGTACCTGACCAGATTTTGAAAATGTCAAAAAATCTACAGAAATACTGTAAATCTTCAATCCAATCATCGTTCTGAAAAATGTGTTCTTCCTCATACTTAGCCATTTACGTGTTAGCATAGGCAGGAGCTCCTGCAAAGCCCATCGATGTACCATTCAATTGCATAAAAAATGTGTTGGCCCATTCAAAATAACTTTGAAGACAAAAGTGAGTGAGTTCAAGTAAAAAAAACTGGATTCATTTAAATTTCAGGATGTTGCAATAACAACCATTCTTGTGCTTCCAATCCTTCAGAATGAACAATCGATGTGTACAGTGATATTACATTAATAGTACATAGTATGTATTCTTTCTCAGTTGATAAAGTGATCTTCGAGTTTAAGAATAAAATCTGCTGTGTCCTGGATATATGTGTGCCATTCTTGAATGAGCGGTTGTAGACAGTAAAATATTATTTTGCCGGTGGGTTCAAAGAATGAGCCACATCCCGACACGATGGGTTGGAATGGGGGGTCCTCCAAGCTTTTGTGCACTTTTGGCAACATATATAATTTGGTCTTCTAGGGAATTTGGTCATAAGAAATTTAGCCATGTTCTCTGAGATCCAATCCATATGAAGTACTTTATTGATTAGTTGTTGAATGAGTCTCAATATTTCCATAGTAGGATCTTGCTCTAATGGCATTTACATGTTGGTGTCTTCCACATGAAGATTAACCTTGGTATTGTAAAATTCTGTGTCCATGAGGACGAGAGCACCGCCCTTATCCGCTGTTGGAAAGTAAGTTCTTGTCTGTTGCCTAATGGAGTCAAAATGCTTCTCTCGGCTCTACTCATTACTAGGCATCCTGCAGTTCCTCTTGTAGTTCAATTTTTTCAGGTCTTTCAATACCAGTGCCTCAAACAAATCCAATGTTTTATGGGAAATGGGGGCTTCAAATGTACTCTTTGGTCTAAAAACATCACGCTGCGGTCTTTGGATTTCTTGGGATGGAACATTTTCAAAAAATTCCTTAATCTCAAACTTCTCATAAATTTGTAAAAGGATACCTGGTTCTCAAAACTGGGGCCCAAGTACGTTGCCACAAATGAAATGCCTTCATTTAAGATCTCCTCCTCCTTTGGTATCAGATTATACGGATAAATATTAATTATGAGGGTTTCCCTTGGCTCCTCAGTCCTTTTTTGCTCTTTTCTCTTTTTCCTTTTCTTTGTCCTCTCCTTGTTTTCTGTTGTCTTTTGGGATAGCCGTGTCTGGCAGATGTTCTAGGTCCGTGACCGGAGACAAAAAAAAAACCTGTTGACCTGAGGGTCCAGGTTTTTCTGTTGGTTTCTCCATTACTGGTGGTTGCAACAATTTTATTCAGTGCTAGAAAAAGTTGGTTTTGATATGAATTAAAAACTCCTTCAAAGGGAGACATTTTGGATGAAACGGTTGGGTACAATGACCCCAGGGGGTGTTAATGACTGGATGGAAATGAGTTGCTTTTTGTGAACCTACTATATTGAACTTGTACATATTTGTGATCCACAGTATCTCTTTGATTTTAAACACACGCTAATTTTCAATTCTAATTTTCAATTCTAATTTTCATTTCTCTAATTTTCTCTTTGGTTATATCACATATTAAATTTTTGACTGGGCGGAGTTGAGTCTTGATACATGGCATAAGGGCTTAAGTTTAGACATCAGTCGTATAGTATTGACAACTTACATGTAGCTGCCACTCACTGCCACAAATTACACGCCACATAATTACACTCTACTCAATGCAACATAACTACACTCCACATAATACCACACAGTGCCACGTAATTATACGCTACAAAATTACACTGCACTCAATGCAACATAAACTCCAAATAATACCACTCAGTGCCACATTACAGCCCACACAATTACACTCTACTGAATACAACATACACTCCTCATACCACTCAGTGCCACATAATTACACGCCACATAATTACTCTACTCAATGCAACATAAATACACTCCACATAATACCACAAAGTGCAACGTAATTATACGCTACAAAATTACACTGCACTCAATACAACATACACTCCAAATAATACCACTCAGTGCCACATAATTACACGCCACACAATTACACTCTACTGAATACAACATAAACTCCCCATACCACTCAGTGCCACATAATTATATGCTACATAATTACACTGCACTCAATGCAGCATGCACTCCAAATACCACTCCGTGCCACATAATTACACGCCACATAATTACACTTTACAGAATAGAACATACACTCCCCATATTACCACTGTTATGTTATGTTAATAGAGTTTATAGAGCGTTAAGCTGCCCCAGCGAAGGGGCATCCCGGCGCTTACAGCTACAAGGTAAGAAACACAGAGACCACAGACAAAAGGACACCTAAACAGAAAAAAACACCAGTTTAGGCCACCGGGAAGAGGAAGGTTTTAATAGCTTTTCAAAAAGTGAGTAAACAGTCCACGCCACGGATCTGCTCCGGCAGGGAGTTCCATAGCCTGGCTGCCAAATAGCGGAAGGAACGCCCTCCCGCCCATGCTTTACCCAAGGGACAGTGACCAGCTGCCGGTCCGCCGACTGTAACCTACGCATGGGTGCATACAAAACAAGCAAATTGCTCAATAGGCTGGGGCGGGTGGACTTCACAATTTTAAATGAAAGGCAGAGTGCTTTAAATTGGATCCTACTCTCCATGGGAAGCCAATGCAGCTTCCGGATAGTAACAGCAGTGGAGCAGAAGTGTGGGAGACCTACAAGCGCTCTGGTTGCAGCATTTTGAACGTGCTGTAGCCGGCATATTTCGGCCTTATTAGCCCCAAGTAGAAGAGAGCTGACATAATTAAGGCGTGAAAGAATGGAAGCCTGTACAATCAGCTGGCGTGTAGAGGGGTCGAAAATGTTTAATAAGGGGTCGATCCCACGCAGCAGGCCGAAACAAGTGCCGGCAACTTTCCTAGTGTGGTCCCGGAAACTAAGGGAAGCGTCCATCCAGACCCCAAGATTTTTTACCAAGGTGTTAGGCGTGGGGGCTGTGCCCAGAACCGTTGGCCACCACTGCTCGTTCCAGAGATCAACGTTCTTCCCCAACAGCAGGACCTCGGTTTTGTTGGTGTTAAGCTGCAGACAATTGGAAGCCATCCCCTCTCTAAACCTGGAGGCATTAGGTGATGAACCTTCCGCCATAGTGACCACCAACGTGTCGTCGGCATAGGAGACCATGACAACTTGGGTTGGGACTAGTGATAGGGCGAAGGCCTTTATTGGACGTAGAGATCAGGGTTTTTGAACTGATTGGGTGCTTGGACTAGGGTTAAGATTGGCTGCAAGGTCCTGGTCTCCTATTGGTTCTAGATGTTAAGGCTAGTGTTGTTATTGGATAGTGTTAGGGCTAGGGTTCCCATTGGCTGAAGGTGTCACCTGATTACTAGGGCTACAAAAAAGGCCAGGCTTAGGGCGTCTCTGTCCGGGCGTCGAGGCTAAGGGTGGAGAGGACAAGGGTAGTTGCCTGTTTGAGCCTGTTAAGGGTGGAGAGGACAAGGGTAGTTGCCTGTTTGGGCCTGTTTGAGACTGGTCGGGACTAGGGCCAGAAATGCTGCCCTCTGACTTCTTCCCTCCAAAACTCCTTCTCACTCATCCAAAAGCCTCTTCCTACTGCTAAGACTTATGAAAAATTTAAAAAACAAACCTTCACTCCTTTATGAAAAATAAAAAAAATAAAAAAATAAAAACACTTCACTCCTTTATCCCTCCACTATCCTTTTGCAATCAAAATTAACAGACTAACATGTTCACTTCTCAAATTCCATATTCCATATTCAACTATACTAATATACTGCCCAAATAACTGAATAACATATCTACTACTCAAATTACGTCATTTATACTATACTAATTTTCAACACCAATCCTTTATGGGTGGCGTGCTACTCGCCAGAAAAGCGCTTCAACACCCATCAGGGGTAACAAGCGCTATATGAATGCAAATCTTTCTTACCCTTTTATCCATCCACTATCCTTCTCACTCCAAGTAACAGACTAATATCCACCACAGAAATTACCTCATATTTCACCATATTAATTCACCACTAATCCTTTATAGGCTCCCTGAATAGCATGCGTCAACAAGCGAGCGATAAATAAATACAAACCTTTGTCCTCCTCTATCCTTCTGCTATCATTCCAAATCCAAATAACTGACTAACCTATCCACCACTTAAAATGTACTAGCATGTTTCACTATACTAATTCAACACTAATCCTCTGTGGGTCCCGGAGTAGCGTGCTACCCGCCGAAAAAGCGCTTCGACGCCTTGTCAGGGGTAGTAAGCGCTATATAAATGCAATTACAATACAATACAATACAGGGTGCCATTGCTTGGCGACCGCAGCCAAAGGTTGGACATAGAGGTTAAACAAAACCGGGCTCAGGGCAGAGCCCTGGGGAACTCCCTGATCTATGGGATGTGCCTGAGAGAGGAACGGAGGTGCGGATACTCTGAAGGATCTCTCAGTCAGAAAGGATCTGAACCATTCCAGGGCTGATCCAGTCACTCCTGCCACCTCAAGCCGCTGCAGTAAGATGTTGTGTGAGACCGTGTCAAAGGCGGCACTCAGATCTAACAGAATAAGAGCCGCACTTTGACCGTTATCAAGAATGGACCGCAGATGCTCACAGGTATCCAGGAGAGCGGTCTCCGTGCTGTGACCGGATCGAAACCCATTCTGAGAGACATCCAGAGTATCATTAGCTTGCAGGAATTGGGTAAGCAAGTTGTTGACATGAGCCTCTGCAACCTTCGCCACCCAAAGGAGCAGGGACATAGGTCTAAAATGTTCAGGTTTAGATGGGTCCAATGTGGGTTTTTTAAGAATGGGAGACACGTAAGCCTGTTTCCAAAGAGCCGGTACATTAGCAGTGGAAAAGGAAGCATTGATTATGTTGCAAAGCGGAGCCTGAAAGATGGAAAAAGACTCTTTAAATTGAGAGGGCCTCAGAGGATCCGCAGGTGAGCCAGTTTTAATTTTGCCACATAGCTGAGTAAGCTCCTCCAACGGCATATGTGGAATAACCAACAATATCTGCCGTGGTCTGGTCTCTGGGGCACCAGGATGCAACAGGAGGAGGCTGAGCAAAAGGACTGATAGATGGCACGTACCTTTTCAACAAAAAAGGTAGCTAACGCGTCACATTGTTGTGAAGAGGATATTGCAGACATAGGAATTTTCTTAGACCTAAGGTCTTTAAGGATCTTAAAAATGTATTTGGCTGGGTTCTGAATCATCTTAACCTGACTCGCGTAATACGCAGCGCGGGATTTACAGATAGCTTTGTGATATATCTTGATGGTTTTAAGATAACACTTTTTTCTCTGGATCAAAGTCCCTTCTCCACTCACGTTTGGCTCTTTTACAAGTTTTCCTTAGTATACTCAAAGAATCTGTGTACCAAGGACTAGCGGTGGAGGAGCGCCCCTTGCACCATTTAGCAGGGATCAGAAAGTCAAGACCGAGTTTTATCCGGTAACAGAATAGGCCGTAGTCAAATTCGGAGTCAGATAGAGGGACCAGGGGATTCCTGATTAAGAAGTCATGGAACTCCTCAAGTTTCAATTTACGCCAAGAACGTTTGAACACAGGTTTTACAGCATCATTGAAGCGAGGTTCTATGAGCAGAACGGACATGGCAACCAAGGCATGGTCAGTCCAGCCCATAGGAGTAGGTCTGTCTACATTAGGGAACTGGATATTGGAGAATATAGGGTCTAACAGATGCCCTGCCGTGTGGGTGGGACTTGATACCAGTTGTTTCAACTGAAAGGCTGCCAATATCAGCAATAAAGCTACAGATTTCTCTCTTGTGGGTTAAATCAAGATGTATATTCAGGTACCCGAAAATACTGAAGTTGGCCGGGCCCACAACCAGCGAGCCAAGTCTTTACAGAAGCACAGTTTTAAACTTAGCAGGCGGCCCAGGGGGTCGATATATCACGAGTCCGGAGAGAGTAAAGTGAGGACTCACAGAAATACTGAAACTGGCACATTCGCAGCCCACAATAGGTTCCTTAATGAGCAAACAGGAGTAACACGATTTAAAAATGACTTAGATGCCCCCTCCTCTAGATTCCCTGTTGACCAAGCAGATAGAGTAACCGGTAGGTAAAACTAGATTAGGCTCCACCACCATATCCTCACATAAAATAAGCACATCAGGGACCTCCTTCATAACCAGATCATAGATATTCAGGTAGTGTTTGGCCAGCGACCTCGTATTGAGCTGCAGAATTTTAAGCCAGATCTGAGGCCGGATACATGAAGCACTATCTATAGGTAATGGGTGAGGTATAGTGTAACAGCAGGCCAAACAGCTGGCAGAGTCTTCCCCTGCGTTAAGTACGCTAGCTCCGCAGCGGAGGGATCCTGAGTTAATAGCCAAGAGTTCTTCTCTGCTATAAGAGTATGGACCGCGCTGCCTCCGGCCAGGGGTCCTGGCGAGAGGCGACGTACAGGCTCGGACGGGCGAAGATGGGCTTGCCTTTGGCACGCCGCCGGCGCACCCGTTGCGCGCGTCCGCTGTGCTCCCGCACCATAACCCCCTTAAAAAGAGGAGTTCAACAGCTAGACCGCCGACCAAAATGGCAGCTAGCCGAAAGTGAGGGCTGCACACAAGGCGTTCAGCCCACCCTCCACAACAATCAGCCTAAGTGGCTGCGGTGGAAGCAAGGTAAAAACAGCTGGCAGCGTAACACGCAGCTTACTGGTAGCAGCGGCGGCACATCCGAACACCCGTATGCCACATAATTATATGTTACATAATTATACTTTACTCTACTCAATGCAACATAAAAACACTCCACATAATACCACTGTGCCATATAATTACACGCCTCATACTTACACTCTACTCAATGCAACAAATATATGCTACATAATTACACTGCACTCAATTTAAGACACACTCCAAGTACCACTCAGAGCCACATAATTACTCTCTACTGAATGCAACATACACTCCACTCAATGCCACATAATTATGTTACATGATTACACGGCAATCAATGCAACATACACTCCAAATACCACTCAGTGCCACATAACAACACATAATTACACTCTACTGAATACAACATATACTCCCCATATTACCACTCAGTGCCACATAATTACACTCCACATAATACCACTCTACTCAATGCAACATAAATATACTCCACATAATACCACATACGTATATGCTACATAATTACACTGCACTCAATGCAACATACACTCCACACAATACCACTCAGTGCCACATAATTATATGCTACACAATTACAATGCACTTAATGCAAAATGCACTCCACGACAGTTTATCTAAGCATAATTTCACAGAACACCACCGTTCCAGGCCACACAATTCTACTCCACACATTTCCAATACACACTGCATAATTAAACACCAAAAAAACATATTTCAACTCCACAATCCACAACGTGCCTCCAATCCACACCATATAGTGTCACCACCTGAGCACCAAACATCATTTACCACCACCATTTTGCATCAGCGCACCACGTAAGCACCACATCAGTCTGCCCTTGGAATCTGGCATCTGTTGATTCTCCCCTAGTGTCGGTCGCTGCTCGTGTTCTAATTAAATTACTGTTTTCAAACATCCACTCCCCCGTTATTTATGTCCCACTCCCCAATAACAAAAAAATTATAACAAACAAGCATGAGAACAGGCAGGAAGAAGTTGCCAGCAGTGCAAGCAAAAAAAAGTAGAAGACAATTTATGTTAAAATCTTTTTTTTAATCAGGTTTTTCAGTTGAATATAATGTTGTCTTTGTTTGTATAAAGGTAACAAAAATGCTTAACACTTTTTATTATAGGTTTTCAACATAATGCACAGCAGCCACAATGCTCTACAACATAGCCAGAAGTTCTGGCTAAACACATAAGGTCCCAAAGGCAAGACCTATTGGCTATGTCAATGCTTGCTATTAATCTGCTGTTGGCATCCTGCTGCTGTTTCACACTCGCAGAGTAATCCCTATTGTCTTTACAACCACATTCTCTCACCCAATATGGCACCCGCCTTCACCTTCTGTAGCAGAGCGCCCTCGCGCAACATTAGTGATGCCCAGCACGTCTCTCCACATGTGACAGGGCCACATCGGTCCAGATGCAACAGCTCGCCAGGTACTTATGCAGATCCTAGACACACCCCCCCTCACTCTTCCGAGCAGGAGGACTGAGGGGTAGGTTCACGGCAATGGATTCCGGCTGAACTGCAAGTACTACTCCATGGACGCCACTTGCATGTCAACAGTGCTTGTGTGTCATCCACTGTAGCTCGTCTCTCTTGATGCTCCCAACTATTGGCAAGCTCTTCTTTCACTTTCCAACCATTAGGACGTTAACTGCAATGTACATCCTCTGCCTGTACTAGACAGTCTTATTACCACCTACATCAGGTGATTCTTATGCTGCTTTAACTTAACAGTGGTTGGTTTTCCACCACCTTCACCTCAGTAACTTGTTGTGTTTCACCTCGTTCAAGTTTTGCTTCACTGTTTTTACCTGGCTGAACACTGCTTTAGTTGCACTTACCACTCTTGCATGAGATTTGGCATGTTTTTACTTCAGAGGTTGCTTTGTCTATTTTCAGTTGATCAAGTATGATTTAGGTTATTGTGATTTTTTGTCCTTTTCTTTGTATAGGTCGGTCCATCTCATAAAAATTTACCTCAATGCTAGATTTCTGAGGGCTTGATTCACCCCTGAGAGAATCACTGGACCAACCACTGTGTAGGTAGTGTAATTACATCCTTTGGCCCTGACTAATTGCCACATGATCCCTGACAAACAAGGCGAGAAACAGGTTGACCACTAACTTGTAGCCACCTCTGACCATTATATTAGCGGTGACACCATTGATGTTTTTACTTGGGACCAGTGGGCTCACAGAATAAATTGATTTTGGAGCACCATTGAGCCCCATTTTATCCCTTCCCACAGCATTTCCTCACGTACCCTATTCCACATCTACACCACGAGGCCCCACAAAGAGCCCCTCATAGGGTGCCCATCAGGCGTTGCAGTGCTGGTCTGATGAGGAGCATGCCCAATGATGAAGCATGACACCCAACCGGGTGTGGGAGGGCCCCTTTTTCAAATTTGGGAGACACCGCATCTCCACCTTAGGTTAAGGGCGTTTTACCGACCTAGCCTCTGCCTCCCTACTTCCACCCGTAGGAACTGCATACCTCTTCCTCTATTCAGGCTACATAGATTGTCAAGCAAAATATATTGGATGTACTTGTTATCTTGCCCTCTGTAACAAAAGAACAAGTTACTTACCTTTGGTAACGATGTATCTAGCAGAGACATTAGTTGTAGATTCCTTACCTTAGAATTACCCCCAGGCGTCAGTCTGGATCTGGAGATTATTCTTCAGCAGTACACCTGTGCGTCGTTAGGTGGGAATGGTCAGTTCTGCAGCTGTTGTCGGCACCGGGATGACTTTCATAACCTATATAGGCGCCGCCCATGCACGCAGACGTCAGTTCTCAACACAACTTTACATGCCAGAAGAGTCGAGCCATGAAAGAGACAGACCACTGGCGTGTCAAAACTACAGCCCTGTAGGGAGTCTCTATCCCTATCCCTAGAAAGGAGTTCCCAGAGCGGGGAGGATGGGTGGGGCAGGAAGTAATCTACAACTAATATATATATCTGCCTACATCGTTATGGAAGATAAGTAACTTATTCATCTAATAAGGACTATTAGTTGTAGATTCCTTAGAATAGATACCAGAGCAATACCATCCCCGGAGGAGGGTCTGCGAATCAAAGTCATACCAGGAAGTCCTGGAGGACCCAAAGGGCAAAGACCTTCCGGAATTGGCTGTCCAGGCAGTAGTGTCTGTTAAACGTGTGCAGTAATGCCCACGTTGCTGCCTGACAGATGTCAAAGACTGGGACTGTTCTAATGCCGTGGCTGCACCTGTTGCTCTGGTGTAGTGAGAATGCAACCCCACAGGAGGTTCCACCTTCACCAAAGCATAGCATATTTTGATGCAGAGGACAAAGTGGAGTGAGCACGGAACCCCAAAGGAGTTTCTTTCGTCGCCAAATCATAACATATTTTGATGCAGAGGACAACCCATCTGTTTCTGAACAGCCCGAACTTTCTTGGCACCCACATAGCCAAAGAAGAGTTAATCATCCATCCGGAAGTCTTCAGTGCTATCAAGATAAAAAGACAATGCACGTGTTGGGTCCAGACAGTGGAGCTCTCGTCCTCCTTGGAAGTATGCGGGGGTGGGTAAAAAATGGGCAGAGTGTTAGATTGTCCCACATGAAAAGGTGTGACAACTTTAGGAAGACCTATAGAAAAAGAGGCTTGGAAGATAAAGCCTGCAGCTCGCTCACCCTGTGAGCGGAGGTGATGACTACAAGGAAGGCAGTTTTGAGAGTCCGCAACCTGAGAGGACAGTTATGCAGAGGCTCAAATGGAGCACACACATGAAAAGTGAGACCCAGATTTCACTCCCATTGGGGTACTACGAAAGGAGACAGAGGGAACAAAAGAGTAAGGCGCTTAAAGAATTTGTTAATAGGAGATTTGAATAAGGAAGGCTGATCCGGCAGCCGAAGAAAAGCAGAGATAGCAGCGAGATATACTTTAAGATTGCCCAAGGCAGATCCCTGCCTGACCAAAGAAAAAATGTGGAAGGGAGGTGCCCCTTTTTGCATGGTTACCACACATTTTGCCTGACTTTTGAGGCAACCTGGATTGATGTGCCCTGGGTCCTTGCCAATCAGGCTACCGGGGTCTGTGTTTTTTCCCAAAACTGTACCTTTGTACCCACAATTGGCACATCTCTGGCCACAGGTAAGCCTTTGTAAAAGGGACCATGGGTGCCAAGGGCACTGTGACCAAGGAAGGCCTCTAATGGCTGCAGCACCTATTGTGCCACCCTTAGAGTCCCTGCACCTAAACACCCACTCACTGCTACATGAATGAGTCTGATAAAATTATGAATACATGTCCTTTAATACTTGAATGAGTTTGAGAAAATTGTAAATAGGAATACAAGATCCATTAGAGTTTTAAGAGACAAGAAACAGCACACCTTGACGACAGACTCCGCAAGTATTTCTACCACGGTTGTGAAGTGTTTTTAAACAGGTGGCAGATCTGTTTATGATTATCCATGGATGACTATGCAAATGTCATGGTTTGTTTATACTATTTTTATTAGTTAAAAATAATTTTTCTACAGAGCGGGGCCTCATTGATCCGACCTGGTGCCGAGTGAGGTGAGGTCTACCCATTG
Source organism: Lissotriton helveticus (assembly GCF_964261635.1). Classification (NCBI taxonomy): domain Eukaryota; kingdom Metazoa; phylum Chordata; class Amphibia; order Caudata; family Salamandridae; genus Lissotriton; species Lissotriton helveticus. The sequence goes on from NC_136057.1 coordinate 828,816,604, forward strand.
AGGAGCAGTGGTAAGCCCTCGGTTGAATAACATATTTGTAAAGTTATCAATAGATGAATAATATTTGTGAAGGCTATCACATGTTAAAGAGTAGTCATTACATATTGCCTTTCTTCCTAGATGCAGCTTATACATCCTGCTCATCATGGTTTGGAAAAGAAGCTATGTAAACAAACAAGGACCCCCTGATACGGATAATTATCCTGGGACAGGGTAAGCAATATGTATGAAATAACAATCCCAGGCATATAATAAAGCAACAACCAATAGATAGAACAAACAAACTAGTGCAGTTTCAAAACATATACATTTTTAATTTGATAAAAAAAGGATTAAATGTAAAACAGTACATTGATCATTATTGATAAAAAGATCTAGAGTGATACATTTGTATTCATAAAATGTTTTTTTAGTTAAAAGAGAGGAGGTTAGGTGGCATCCGGTCGACGCGTTTCGGCATACACTATGCCTTCATCGGGACTTTAACCATCCAATTTCGAAAGTTGTACCGTAGTACAAGGCCAGTGCTGTTCTCTAAAGATTTAGACTGCAGGACGGCTGTATTTTAAACTGTATCCACAAATGAGGGGCAGGAAACTTCAGTTAAATATTCTTTTATTTATGATAGTTGTCACTCAAGATTTCCTTCGCCTAAGTTTCTTTTTGGGATGTAGGCCTATCACACTATCCCTTTAAGGTTTAATTTGTATCCTTCTACTTAGGTCTTTTTAACTCCTTTTAAGTGAAATTGCAGGGCCTCCGGTACGTAGAAACAGGTCCAAAATATATTTAGGTAATGCTGAGACGTGGCGCAAATTCAATAGCGTGTGTCGGGTGCGCAGCTTGTTAAGGTACGAACATCCTGTGTTTTTGTGTGTTCTGTTTAAAAGCGGTATGGGCTCCTAATTTAAAGAAAGCCGCTAGATGCCACGTCGTGCGTTGTACGTTGTTGCCGATTTGATTCAAAACCGAGACTACAGCCGAAGCATCATGGTGTTCCGCTGCAACGGGTTTAAAAGTGCACGTGGCTCCTTAGGGATTGCACAGGACGCCAACAATTTTGGATACACCGTCAGAGCGTCTGGTCTTTCTACAGGACCGACGCTCTGACGGTGTATCCAAAATTGTTGGCGTCCTGTGCAATCCCTAAGGAGCCACGTGCACTTTTAAACCCGTTGCAGCGGAACACCATGATGCTTCGGCTGTAGTCTCGGTTTTGAATCAAATCGGCAACAACGTACAACGCACGACGTGGCATCTAGCGGCTTTCTTTAAATTAGGAGCCCATACCGCTTTTAAACAGAACACACAAAAACACAGGATGTTCGTACCTTAACAAGCTGCGCACCCGACACACGCTATTGAATTTGCGCCACGTCTCAGCATTACCTAAATATATTTTGGACCTGTTTCTACGTACCGGAGGCCCTGCAATTTCACTTAAAAGGAGTTAAAAAGACCTAAGTAGAAGGATACAAATTAAACCTTAAAGGGATAGTGTGATAGGCCTACATCCCAAAAAGAAACTTAGGCGAAGGAAATCTTGAGTGACAACTATCATAAATAAAAGAATATTTAACTGAAGTTTCCTGCCCCTCATTTGTGGATACAGTTTAAAATACAGCCGTCCTGCAGTCTAAATCTTTAGAGAACAGCACTGGCCTTGTACTACGGTACAACTTTCGAAATTGGATGGTTAAAGTCCCGATGAAGGCATAGTGTATGCCGAAACGCGTCGACCGGATGCCACCTAACCTCCTCTCTTTTAACTAAAAAAACATTTTATGAATACAAATGTATCACTCTAGATCTTTTTATCAATAATGATCAATGTACTGTTTTACATTTAATCCTTTTTTTATCAAATTAAAAATGTATATGTTTTGAAACTGCACTAGTTTGTTTGTTCTATCTATTGGTTGTTGCTTTATTATATGCCTGGGATTGTTATTTCATACATATTGGAAAAGAAGCAACATAATACTGTATGTATGACTCCCATTATTGATATTTTCTAAAAGAACTTATAGAGGCAGTGACAGCAATAATTTTTGTTCCCGAAGAAAGCCAGGGATCCTATATCCCAAATTGGCAGAAACATGTCGACCAGGTTATTTTTTGGACAGTGATTAGTTTCTAACTGTTCTGGGGTTTCACGTTGCTGATACTGCTTTTACTAGGACAACTGCAAGGATTAGTAAGATTCAGTGGTGTTTCTTAATAATCAACACACTATCTTAGCAGTTTATCCTTTTTAATTCACATTATTTTTTCACTATTTACATGCACTGCAAATTATCAGAACAACTTGAGTTTGTCTGGTCTTTTTCTTTACACAGTCCAGAATTTGTTTGTTTTTTCCTTCCGAAATAATCGTTAGAAGGATACAGTCCCTTCCTCATTGTTCTCTCTGATTGATAAATTGATAAGAGAGACTGAGTGGGCACTGTTTGGTTCCCAGATGATGACACTGGGCACATGACTGTGTAATGATGGGATACCAACTATCCTAACACGATTAGTAGTGTATATGTTGTAGCCTTCTCTACTTTACATATTTCTGGTTAGCCTTAGAGAACTATTTTTCTCTTTCCTGATATACATTAGTTCATGAGTATATCGTTTATATTTGTCCTCAGGATTCTAGTCTGTTTGGTAATTAGTATGGAAAGGGGGATTGAACCCTGCTAGGACTTTAAACTTCCCTCAGACCCTCCTTTGTTGTTAGTGGTTTTAAAGCTGACAAGACACGTGAGTTGGATTGACAAACAAAATAAAATGTCATGGTTGTAAGAGGAAAAAAGGTGAAATGTGCGCCCTGAATGGTTACAGGTAGGAAATAAGGGTAAAAGAAGGTTACTGGCAGCAATATGTTGAAACGGATGTAGTTTTGGTATAAGCCATTTGAAAAGCAATGTTCATGTGTTATTCATGTTTGTGCATTTTGTCCTATCATGAATTGTTCTTGCTGGTCCTGTGCGTCAGAAGCGACACCGTAAGTTGAGCTAACAGCTGATCATTACAAAGGTGACCTGCAGTCTGATGAGAGAGAGAAAAGTGGAGAAATTGAATATTTATTTTAAGACTGACAAATTAAGCAGGCCAGAATAGTGGGTTTTGGGCTGCAGGTTCACTGTGCATAAAGTACATGACATAGTGTTGTGCGTTGCTGCTTATTTGCATGTGTTACTGTGATCGGTCTATGCTTTCAGTGCTTGGTATACAGCAAGTGTACCTGATGGCTTAGCATATGTGTTTTTTATTTTTTGTATAATTTTGTTTTTGTGTCATATTGACACATCTATTTTTTTGACACTTCTACAAGCTCCCCTGTGTTGTGAGGGGATGGTCATGACGATGCCCATCGCTAAGCAACAGTTGATTGAACTTGTTCTGATTATTTGGTTACTACATTTCACAGATATGATACTTCATGCTGTGAGCATAAGAGACAACACTTCACTAGTGCATGTCTAATTGGCTATAATGGTATTGAAGACAAACAAAAGAGACATACCCAATTAAAAGTGTGTCACCTGCAGTTAGCCATGATACTGCTCCTTCCCTTATGAAACGGGCAGCCCTTGATTAAAATATTCTCAGATTGGATCCTGGGGAAGAAACTATAACTTTGTGGCTCTTGCTTAATGTGACCTGAACTTTTCTGATGCTGCACTAGTTAATCCTGTTCTGCTTCCTAGGTAGTGTATGGTATGCCTTTGTTCCTTAAAGGACACCAGGTTTCCTTTTCAGTATTCCTTAATAGGGATAAAAGGCCTCAAAAACGAAATTGCATGTTTTATAATAAAATTAACCATTATAAAGAATGTTCCTTAGATATATTGTATTAGACATTAACAGGCAAACATCATTTGAATACATTGGATTTTGCCGTATTGCACACGCATTTTAAAATTTGAAACGTCTGTTTTAAATAAGACTGCCACCATGCTCACATTTCAACACAGAGCTAAGCAAGCAGCTGTTGTTTTTGTAGGCCACGAATAGCCAGGAATGTTTACTCAGCCATGACTTCCTCAGTTAAAAGCGGGTGAAACTTTGCATTTCAGAATGCTCTTTTAAAAATAAGGTTCATTATTTTGTATTGCAGGAAAACATTTCAATGAAGGGTTTTCCTCTCTAAGTATTTTTGAAGCATATTCTTGGTTCTGTTGCTAAATAATAATGGTCCTTTTAAGAAAAGAGGCACCAACATTTTTTTTAAATATGTTTTAAGTTAGGCTTCTGTGCTTAGGCTTGTGAATGAATGCATCTAAATATGATAGGCAAGGGATGCAGCTTGCTTTTATATGTGGAATTATCAAAAATGATTGGTTTTATTAAAATAGTTATTAATTATGACAATTTTTTTTATTTTTAAACAAGTGCTTTTAAAATCGTTTTTTAACATTAATATAGCTTAGTACTCATCCTATGACCTCCTAGCATTAAAATGTTGTTTAAGTTATGGTGTTACATAATGAGGACATTTGCATATGGAATTTCACTTGGCACAGGCGTACAAAAGTCATATTTCTAAGGATTTACATGAGATATATCTAATGTCCAAACTCTGCAGTTAGTAGAAAACATTCTACAGATGTTTTATATGGAAAAAGTGTTTAGGATATTCATTTTTAAGTGTCCCAAATAGCAGAGTCGAAATTAGGCACAAAAATAAACAACAAATTGTGCATTCAGAGCAGTTTTGATCTGCCTTAGGTTTCAGTCAATGCATACATTTAGGTATAATACGAATAGCTGACTTCTATATTATGACTCAAGTATATTACCCACTGCTTATAATAGTATATGTGACCTTTGATTAACAGATAAAGCTTTTCCATATTTGTACAGCACTAATGCTTATATGTTGACGCAATGAAATTTGTACATTTACTACAGGGATTTCTAGCCCTTTCAAAATTGCTCTGTAACGATGTTTATGCCCAGTTGCTACACACCGGGATTGATAGTGTTGACAGACGTGAAACCTGTTTCAGATTTCCTCCTGTCAAACTGGAAGAAGGAGGCTAGCTCCCCCTAGCTCCCTTAAAAATTAAGGCTAGGTAATACGTATGTTGCTATCTCTTTTTCTCATGTTTTGTTTTGATTTTTTTTAGGGGACTTAATTGTGGGTAGTTTTGTTCTACAAGTTTTAGCTTGATAACACCATTATTGTAGTCTTGCAAATGCATTGCTAGTTCTTTTATCAGCTGGTCTGTGTAAATAAACTCACAGTCCTTATTAGAAGTAACAGTTTTAGATCTTCCTGCTGAAATCAGTGAAAATAATAAAGACCACCCAATTGTAGAGAATAGAGGTACTGCCTTTGTATCCTATGAAAGTGACAGTGCATTCTAGATTACAGTAGTCCCATGGCGACTGGCCACTCCCTCGAAGATTGCAGGCCAACCTGCTTGCAGTCACCTTGTTAAATACAATGAAGTGTTTTTGCGTAATTTGAAGAAAACTAACAACTGTTACATTTCCTACATCATTAGGTTCTGCGGGATCTTCCAGAGTAAAAGGAAGAATCAAAAAAAAAAAATCCTGCAGAACAAGTGAAAAAGATGAGTTCTAAACTCCCATCAGTGACAGCTACAGATGAGGGGCGGACGTCTTGGACCTACAGTCCCAGCCAGCACCCAGAAAGTAGCAAAGCTGGACAGAGATCACCAACGCTTCATCAATGGCATCTCCAAAGTATTGTGCTTGCTCCATCAGACGGCGTTGGACATCAGAGAAGGAGGAGCTGCTTCTCTGTTTGTTACAGACCAAGAGTTTCAGTACAAAAAGAGCGAAAAGAAAGCCCTGTTGCTTACGGCAGGGCTGATTTGAAGCTTCAGTTTTCTACCTGTCATGTGCTAGTAACCTCTGACAGCGCGGGGTCCCTTGACCCCTTGGCCTAAGTTTTGGGCACCCCTTTCCTTTCCTTTGTTCCAAAAGAAGGGCAGTGCACCAGAGGATCTGAAATTGGCACGAAGCACTACATTTGTGATACCCATGTTGAAAGGAAAATTAGAATGAAAGAGTAGCCCGAGTGTCCTCTGACACTGAATAACAAGTGTTGAGGCCTGAGAGTGTTGCTGAATGCGACAGCCTGTTGCTCTTTCCTGATTAACAGTACCTGGGTCCACACGATATGATCTGCGCCCACGACCACCGAAGAGTATGGTATCTGTAGTGCCTGCCGCAGAGGAGAGACATTGGTGCACTGCCTAGAGACATTGAGACTTTCGAGTGAGCTGGGAGTGTTTGCCAGGAGGGCACTCCAACAGATACTAAGAAGAACTATTGTCATGGAATGGCCGGAATAGAGAGGCCCAACGCGGAGGAAGAAGATTTGATGGACGATAGAAGCCTACCAAAGAGGCTTTGAACGGACTTTGGGCACAGTTGCTTGCACAAGCGATTTCAGTATAATTTAAGTAGATGCTAGATAAATCAAAATGGTCCAAAGGAATTGAATGTGTGTAATTGCCCTTAATGTTTTAGAGTAGTGTTCTGTTTAGTAGAACAGTATCAAGCCCGTACTCTGATAAATGGTATCACCATTTCATCTGAGAGCATTGATAATCTTAATGTTCCATTTGATACCACACAAGGTCTGACACAGATGTAGTAATGATAGTCTCTACTAGCTGTAGGGCCCATGGATTGCTTCTCTTTTTGATTAACAAAGGAAGATCTGGTCTTGTCCCTATTTTTGCTACATGTGTATAGGTTGAGAGGCCTAATTTTGGTAGTATATGTATATTTACTACCCTTCAAGCTAAGTAATTATGTAATAAATATGTCCTGGAAGTACAGTGCATCTGCATTAGAGTTAGATTCTGAGAGATGACAGAGAAAAAGGTATCATGCATCCAAGTGCTTTCCTGAATGTAATTAAGGAAGCATGAAGGTGTTCTGGCTAGATAAGAAAATGAAGTGTAGGGTTTCCAATGGTTCAACATCGCTGGGTACTCTAGTTCTTTCCATTGACCTAAATGTTTCCCATGAGCAAGTCAGTGTTTTTGTGTAATAACGTGTGTATTCAGTTGAATCAATCAGACATATATAATAAGAAAATGTCATTATTAGAATATGTATCCAAATATCTGTATATAATCAAGCAGAACATATCATTTCATACATGTCATCCAATAGCATAAGTTGACTTAAGTCTTAGGCCTAAATTTGTAACTGATTAATCAAATGAATAATGGACGTGGCTGGACAACCGTTCCGTAGCCATGAAAGGGACAAAAAAGCAGACAGAGGTGGAGGGGAGGTAGCCATGAGGCCCAAGGATCTGGCCATAGCACGAGAATCCTTGAACCGATCAAGTGCGGAGTCCTGCCTTATTGCTGAAAAGGCAAGTGTCATCAAAGGGCATGTCCATTAAAGAAGACTGGACATTCCCGGTGAAGCCAGAAGTAATCAATCAGGTGTAGCGTCTAAAAGATACCTACATGTCAATCACTCTGCCCAGTGATTTATTGGTATTCAGTCCACAGCCTATGGCGAATTTGGCCGCTTCTCTTCTGTCTGCAACTGCTTGAGACAGTCCGGCACGGGCCTCCTCCAGGCACTGAGGCAGAACCTGCGCAACCGTATTCCAGATTTTATGGGAGTATCGGCCCAAGAGGCAAGCTGTATTCACCAACTGCAATGCCAAGCTGGAGGAAGAAAACAACTTACAAAGCTGGTCCAGCTTCTTGGATTCCCGATCTGGAGGAGCAGAAAGTACTGCGCCTTTCGATGAGGCTTGGACGACCAAGCTCTCAGGGGAGGGGTGTTGGGTTAGGGCAATCGTCCTATCCACAGGAACCCCTGTTCTGTGCTTGGACCAGGTGCCCAGAAGGACAGGGCCTCCAGCAGCTTTTGGGACCACTCCTGCAAAGCCTTCGGGTTTATGGACAGGTAATCGGAGCACGACTTTGGGTCATGGTCGCGCTCCAGGCACCAAAAGGCACACGAGTTGCTGATCCATTAAAGACATCATCTGATGACAGGTGCCACAAGGCTTGAAAGCTGGTCTGACGTTGGGACATCCCTCAATGCACCAGGAGTTCAGAACTCCAAAAAGAATTCGCAAAATTCGAAAAAGACTAGCCTAAAAACGACTAAAGGGTGGCTCTCTCCGGGTCTACACTTAGGCTGGCATTGAAAAAGAAAGAACCGACGTCACCGCACATAGACGGCGTCTGTGTAGGTCCGGCAACGTCATCCTGGCACCCAGAATGCAGATGACGGACGCAGAGCTGACGGATGCAGAGCCGACCAACGCCACCTAATGACGTGCAGTGGTACTGCTGAAGAAAAATCACCGGATCTGGACTGACGCCTGGGAGGAATTCTAAAGTAAGGAATCAACAGCTAATAGTCTATCAGATTGGACTGGGCACTTTGGAGTAAGAGAAATTCCATCAGTCCTTATTGAAACACTGAACAGTCTATTGCTGTGGTGTGAACATAGGAAGACAAAAGCCAGTGTAATAGTACTTGTAGGAGACTGGCGAAGTATATAATGCACACTTATTTAACTGAAGCACCCTGCACTAATCCATCCAACCCTTATGGCAATTTTAGTGGCCGTAAACAACCATAGAAAGCTCTCTAAGTGGTAGATGTGGAGCGAAGCCTTCAGGCTTAGTCCAGAAGGAGTGTAAAGCAGCTTGTTTCACCAGAGCTAATCGCACAAGTTACTTACCTTCGATAACGATATATATGTAAGAAACAGTAGTTAGTGTTAGATTCCTTACATTAGAATATCCCCAGGCATCAGACTGGATCCGGAAAGTTTTGCGTAGCAGTACCCCTGCGCGTCGGTAGGCTTCGTCTGCGGCTCCGCGTCCGTCGGCGGCATCGTTGGCACCGGGATGACGTCGGAGTACTTAGACGCCGCCCTCGCGCGCTGATGTCAGTTCTTATACACAGCTTTTCCGTGCCAGAAACGCAGACCCATGATAAAAACCCACACTGGTGCAATGAAACTAGGGCCCCCAAAAGGAAGAACCTTAACCCAAGATATCGGTTCGCAGAACGGGGGGGGATGGGTGGGGAGGTAAGGAATCTAACACTAACTACTGTTTCTTACAGATATTTCGTTACCGAAGGTAAGTAACTTGTGCATCTGAAAGAAACAGGTTAGTGTTAGATTCCTTACCTTAGAATAGATACCCGAGCAATACCAACCCCGGTGGTGGGTCTGCAAACCAATGATCACACCAGAAAGTCCTGGAGAACAGAACGGCTGAAAAAGCCATCTCTCCAGACTTGGCTGTCCAGGCAATAGTGTTAGCGAACGTGTGCAGCGAGGCCCACGTAGCTGCCTGACAGATGTCATGCAAGGGGACTCCCCGACCCAGGGCAGTAGTAGCCGCCGTGGCCCGAGTGAAATGGGCACGCCGCCTCACAGGAGGCTCCTTTTTAGCCAGTGAATAACAAGCCTTTATGCACAAAACAACCCATCGAGAAATGGTTTGTTTGTTCACCGCCCGTCCCTTCTTAGCGCCCACGTAACCAACAAAGAGCTTGTCGTCCAGCCGGAACTCGCGTGTGCGGTCCAGATAGAATGAGGGGGCACGTTTTGGGTCCAGACAGTGGAGCCTCTCTTCCTCTTTCGAGGGATGCGGAGGCGGAAAGAAGGTGGGTAAGGTGATGGACTGCCCGATGTGGAAGGCTGGGACTACCTTGGGCAGGAAAGAGGGACGCGTTCTCAAGACAACTTTGTCCGGATGGACTGAGAGGAAAGGAGGTTGAGAAGAAAGGGCCTGGAGCTCACTCACTCTCCTCGCAGAGGTGATGGCAACCAGGAATGCAGTCTTAAGAGTGAGAAGACGAAGAGGACAGTTATGAAGTGGCTCGAAGGGAGCGCACATCAAATAAGTCAGAACAAGGTTCAAGTCCCACTGAGGCATCACGAAAGGAACAGGAGGAAACATGTGAGTGATGCCCTTCAAGAATCTATTTACAACAGGGGAATTGAAAAGAGAAGGCTGATCAGGAAGGCTGAAATGGCAGAGAGTTAGCCTTTGATAGTGCCCAGAGCAGAGCACTGCTGGGGAAGAGAAAGAAGAAAGAGAACCTTTGAAAGGGGGGCAGAAAGTGGATCCACAGCCTTTGCTGTGCACCATGCCACAAATTTGTTCCACCTGCAGGCGTATACCGATTTGGTGGAGGGACGCCTGGCTGCCAGAATGACATCACAGACTTGAGGAGGCAAGTCAAATGATCTCAACTGTCGCTGCTTAATCTCCACGCATGGAGGTGGAGACTGGACAGGTTTGGGTGGAGGACCGTCCCCTGTTGCTGCGACAGAAGGTCCTCCTGAAGAGGCCGACGAATCGGGGGATAGACTGACATGCTGAGTAGCTTGGGATACCAGTACCTTCGCGCCCAGTCCAAAGCCACAAGGATGACTTGGGCCCGGTTGCGCCTGATCTTCTTCAGCACTCTGGGCAGAAGTGGTATAGGCGGAAATGCGTACAACAGACTGCAGCTCCACTCGCAACAAAAAGCGTCGCCGAGCGAGCGCCGCCTTGGAAATTCCAACGCGAAAAACTGATGACATTGCGCGTTCTTTTCTGTGGCGAATAGATCTAACCAAGGCTCTCCCCATTTCTGAAAGAGACCTTACGCCACGTCCGAGTTCAGACGCCATTCGTGATCCATCATGCACCAACGTCTGAGTTCGTTCGCTGGTGTTCAGGGAACCTGCCAGGTTTTGAACCACCAGGGACACGCCCTGGTGTTCCAGCCATTGCCAGAGGCGCAGAGCCTCCTGACAAAGGGTCCACAACCCCACCCACACCCTGTTTGTTGCAGTACCACATGGCGGTGGTGTTGTCCGTTAACACCTGCGCTACACATCCCCGGACAGAGGGAAGGAAGGCTTTCAGTGCAAGCTGGATCGCCCGCAGCTCCAGAAAGTTGATATGGAGCCGGGACTCCGCCAGAGGCCTCTGATCTCCATCTCTCCCTTGTGGCCTCCCCCATCCCAGGAGGGACGCATCAGTCACAACTACGTGCTCGGGTAGGGAGAGAGATCTGCCGCTGACCCAATCGCGGTCTGTGAGCCACCACTGCAACTGTCTCGCAGTGCCCTCCGAGATCAGTACGTGGTCGGACAGGTTGCCCTGATGCTGGGCCCACTGAAACTTCAGGTCCCACTGCAGAGCCCGCATCCGCCCCCTGGCATGAGGCACCAGAAGGATGCAGGAGGCCATCAGCCTCAGAAGCCGCAGCGTCAACCTGACCGGATAAAGGCTGAAAGATCGGAATCAGAGCCTGAATATTCCAAACCCGCTGTTCAGGAGGATAAACCCAAAACTGCGCCGAATCCAGACCCGCTCCGATAAAGAGGAGCTTCTGAGAGGGACACAGGTGTGACTTCGGCACACTGATGGAGAACCCCAGCAGGTGCAGGAAGTCGGCCGTAGTCTGCAGGTGGCTGACGACTGTCTGGGGCGAGCCCGCCTACAACAACCAGTCATCGAGATAGGGAAGACTGACACCCCTAATCTGCGCAGATGAGCTGCGACCACCGCCATCCCTTTCGTGAACACCTGAGGGGCGGTGGTAAGGCCGAAGGGGAGCACGGTAAACTGAAAGTGCTCGTGCCCTACCGTGAACCGCAGGTAACGCCGGTGGGCCGGCAGGACGGGGATGTGAAAATATGCGTCCTGCAAGTCCAACGCTACCATCCAGTCTCCGGGGTCTAAGACCTGAGCCAAAGTCAGCATCTTGAACTTCTCCTTCCGGAGGAAGCCGTTGACGTTCCGCAGGTCCAAGATAGGGCGTAGGCCCCATCGGCCCTTCTTGGGAACCAGAAAGTAGTGGGAGTAACACCACCACCCTACTTCTGGCCCAGGAACGCGCTCAATGGCCCTCTTGGCCAGAAGTTGCAAGTGATCCCCCGACACGCGGTGGTACTGTGGTGGCATGGCTGGAGGGGTCGCCTCGAAGGGGAGGGAGTATCCCCTTCGGACGATTTGCAGCACCCACCTGTCCGATGTGATGGTGCACCAGTGGAGGAGGTGATGGCGAACCCTGCCCCCCCCCACTGGCGTCAAATGGGCCTGAAAGCTCGGACTAGGAAGGCTTTGAGGAGGATGCTGCGGTGTGGATGTGGACTGGCCTCGCCGCTGTCCCCTGGCACCGCCACGGCGGTTACCACATCCGCCGCCGCGCTGGATGTTAGTCTATGGCCCGTGACTGGCAGGACGTGAGGGGGCGTCCCTTCCTTGGCCGCGAAAGGCTGAAGTTTCTTGGCGCTGGCCCGACAGGCCCAAGGACTTGGCCGTAGCCCTGGAATCCTTGAAATGCTCAAGCGCACTGTCTGCCTTGTCGCCAAAGAGGCGACGGCCATCAAACGGCATGTCCATGAGTGCGTTCTGGACATCAGCCAAGAAGTTGGCGGACCTCAGCCAGGCGTGGCGGCGAACCGCCACCGTCGTGGAAAACGCCCTGCCTAGCGAGTCCGGGGTATCCAGCCCACATTGAATAGAGTACCGTGCTGCATCTCGCCCTTCCGCAAGGGCTTGAGCAAGTTTAGCCCGGGCCTCCTCCGGGCAGTCTGGCAGCACATCCGCAACCATGTCCCACAGAGAGTGGGTGTAATGGCCCAAAAGGCAAGCGGTGTTGACCGACCGCAACCCCAAACTAAGTGAGAACAGCTTCTTACCGAACTGGTCATACCTTTTGGATTCCCGATCAGGAGGGGCTGTCGGGAATGCAGTCTGGGAGTTAGAGGCCTGGATAACAAGGCTCTCTGGAGTGGGGTGGGTGGACAGGGAGCTAGGGTCGCCCGGGGCCGGGCGGTGGAGTATGACCATGTTCCGATCTACAGGGGGGCCTGTAGAGGGCTTGGACCAGGTGCCCAACAGAACGTCAGTAAGGGCCTCATTAAACGGCAGTAGAGGGTCCGAAGAGCATGTGCCTCCGGTTTGAGGACATCAGTCGGAAGAGCGGTGTCGTCTCTTCGACTTCTTGTGCCTCTTACCTGAGGACTTGGAGCCCGACCAGTGGTTTTGACTCGCCGAGCTGTGATGACTGTGGCCCGTGACAGGTCCCTCGACCTCCTCCTGGACCGGGACGGTGAACGGCGTGGGTCGACTGCCGTAGCTCGAGGCGCTTACGGGACCGCTCCCGCCTAGCCTTCAACGTCAAGGCCCGGCAGTCAGGGCACGACTTGTCATCGTGGTCGGCCCCAAGGCAATAGAGGCACCAACGGTGGGGGTCAGTAACCGACATCAGGCGGTTACAGTTGGCACAGGGTTTGAACCCGGGCATCCCTATCGGCATCAAGAGTCGTAGCAACTCGAAAAAGGATCCAAAAGAGATCGAAAAAGTTAGTTAATAATTGACTAAGAAGTACTGCTTTTTCCGGATCTGCTGTTGCTGGCGTGGAAAAAAGAAGAACTGACGTCAGCACACGAGGGCGGCGTCTAAGTACTCTGACGACGTCATCCCGGCGCCAACGACGGTGACGACGGACGCGGAGCCGCAGACGATGCCTACCGAAGCGCAGGGGTACTGCTACGCATAACTTTCCAGATCCAGTCTGACGCCTGGGGATATTCTACGGTAAGGAATCTAACACTAACCTGTTTCTTTCAGATATATAGTGAAAGTTAAGTGAAAATGAACCACACTGTATTTATAAAAATATTTAATATAAACACTCACTAACACCTTGCAACAATACACACAATACTTCAACAATAGAAGAGGTAAGTAGCACAAATAGACAGTGGTCTCCAGGGGAGACCAAACCATATACTAATAAAGTGGAACGCTAACCGCGACCAAAGTTGAGACTGGGCCCAGAAGACTTAGAAGAGCCAGGCAACCAAAGAACCACCCGTGTTAAGTACCCAGGAACCCCACGGAGGCAGTGTACAAAGTGGAAATGCGACTGTGTGCTCAATACAAGTTAAAGGGGACGATCCCGGTTGCAGTTTTCAAGAAAAATGATCCTTCCCTGAGGACAATGAAGAAACCCAGTGGAAGATGGAAAATTGGAGATTCCCCCCACCCATGGATATTCCCATCTACGCTAGGGAAGCCGGGTGCATAGATGAGAAGTGATGTCAGAAACCACCGTAGACCACAATTGAGGACTTCAGTGAAGATGCCGCTGGCGACGAAGGTGAAAGAAACCAGTGGAATCCAAGGGTGGATTCTTGAAGAGGAGTACCTGCAAGCGGAGGTGACAGTCTATGCCACTCAGGAGTAATCAGGAGGCAGGAAAGACCAATGACCACCGAGGCGGAAGAATAAGGAGAGTAGACAGTGACCTTGTTGCTCCAGCTGAGAGGACCAGTCAATGCTGTGGAAGAGCCGCTTATGAGCTGTCCAACGTCGAGAGCCCGGTTGGTCGTTATCTGGCAGGAACACCAACAACCATTGGCAGCAGCAACAGATGAGAAAAACATAGAAGGTGCAGTGTCGGGACCAGCAAGGTCCAAGGGTCTCCCCAAGTTTAGGGGAGTCAGAGCAGGCCTGAGCAAGCAGGGGAGCCCACTGGAGCCAAAGAAGACCCTCAGGAGGACCCAAAGGCCGAAGGCAAATGAGTCGGAAGAGGACCAATGCAGCTAACCAAGAATGCAGGCCCACGGTGCAGAGGATGCAGTAAGGACGAAGATCTTGGTAACAAGAGATGCTGGAGCGTCTTGGAGCCTGAAGATATCTGGAGAAGAGAGTCAACAAGCCTTGGCAAAAGCAAGTTGACATGGTGTTCAGGGGTACTGCTCCAGCGGTTCTGACGAGGGATGTAGTCACAGTTTAAGTGGACTTCCATGGGTGGGACAATACATGCTGCAGCCCAGGGGAGACCCTTGGTGTGCCTATGCCCTGGGTTTCTCAGTAACATACTAAGGACTTAGAAGGGTACACCAGTACCAAAGTACTTACCACTGTAAAATTTAGGGTGAAAGCACAGTAACAGGGGTCCTGATTAGCAGGATCACAGTCAGACTGGTCATAAAACAGAGCACCAACAGCAAAAAGTGGGGGTAACCATGAAAGTAGATCCTACTGTCCTACTACAGTCCCCTACCCAAAAAACCCTTCTCCTTGTCTGGACGTACTGATAATCTGTGAAATTACAACTGGATTCTGTACTGCTGTAAGGTGGGCTTCATGAGGATATTGTTCCGGAGGATCTCCTTCACATGACAGGATGTAGGTGTGAATCAGATTTTCATGATGAACAGAGGATCAAGCTGGTAATAGCTGATGAGCTCTGTGATGTCGATGTCTGATGTGTGGTGTACTGCATAGCGAGTGCTAATGGGCACAAGCTGGAACTTGGGCTTTGCAGTTTAAGGGTGTGTGGTAGTTAGTGGAATTTATATAAGGTTCGGTCTAAGAGTTGTGAGGATGATATGCGAGTGTTTGTGTCCTCTAGGTTTCAGTGGGGATTGGCAATTTGGGTGCTGTATATGGACATATTTACCCTTGTATGTTTCAGAGGGATGTGGCTTCTGGTCCAAGGCCATTCCTGTCCCAAAAAGGCTCAAATAGGCAATGTCCTGGTTTGTGCAGCTTCTGCTGGGGACATTTCGACAGTGGGGCCTGCTAAGGAGTGAACTGAAGTAGGGAGAAGGTAGGAAGAAAAGTATTTTCCTGTACAGATAAATGCTGGGAGGGGCAGCCACTTCCTGTGGTAATGGATAATGGGGAATTAAGTCCACTTGCCTGGATTCTTCTTTTAAAATGGTTTTGGCAAAAACCCAGTGAAGTCACTTCCAGTGCACATTGATATAAAGGGATAAAGTCTGCTTTTCTAGGCTTCTTCTTTTAAAGATGTTTTTGACAGGAAACCATTGATGTCACTTCCTGTACTTGCATCAGTCCAAGAATTGCATGGACCCTGCTGAAATACACAGATTGAGATTTTTTTTACATCTATTGAATATTTTGAATGAGCTACTCCTCTGTCAGAGAAAAATATTTTGGAGTGTTACTTGCAGAGTATATGTTTGTATAAGGTACACTTTCAGGAGAGAAATGCTGCGACATCCATCTGCACAACTGGGGGTATCACACTACCCAAAATAAAACATGCAGAGAGAAATCATTCAACCAAAGGAAAGTGGAAGTATCCAAGAAAAACAAAATGGTGTTTCATACATGCCTGACATATCAGCTGAGCATGACAAAAACACCTAAACGATTATAAAATAATGGTATTTCTTGTTAACTTGGGAAAGACTACCTTTATCTACTCTTCCAATTTAGCAAACAAATAACATTGAGCATAATGCATTACTTTTTATTTCACAATACTGCCAATTGCGCTATTAGCCAAAATTCATTTTCTATTTAAGTAGGCCACAATAGGACATCTGTCCATCTGTTTGAAGCAACTCTTATTTTAGATACCCTGAACCTGGATTATTTCTGTGCACATCTTATTTGATATTTTAAGCTTTGCTGCAGCAGTCCGTCTTGGTTGTTGCTCAACCGTGTGCCGTCTCAACATCTGAACTCTTGCTCTTATGGCTACATCTCACAATAAAACTAGTTTCAAGTTATTGACTTCTGCTAAACCACCAGAATAGTACACCTTAAAAGAAGGTTCCTAAATCTTCAAAAAATACTGAAGTCTAATTAATGGAAAAGTAATTGTCCCTTTTGATGAGTAGTACCGAGAAGGCCTGTGCGACAGGGACATGGAATGGTAGCCAGAGAAAGGATCAGTGATACCTACACCATCCTCTTTCTGGAAAACAAGAGTCATTAGGCCAACATACAGTGACCCGAGTTAATATGTCTCATGCCCTTGCTGTATGAATATGTCACAACATGGATGTCAAGTAAGGCATGAAGCCAGATGCTTTTTTGGTTCGTTGAGGGGGGTGGGGGGCTATACAGTAAGTTTGTCGTTAAAAAGTAAAACAGCTTGAAGCAGTTTTCATTGCCTTGAATAAAAAAAAGAACAGAGGTGGAGTGAAAAGGTGGCTATGGAGAGGGAAACTCTGCTGACTACAAAGCATTGCTTTGCCATGATGCAGAGGTTTGAAAGTTGCTACGGCTGCAATTGTGACTATAAAACCAATCTGTTTCTGAAGCTTTCATCAAATGCTGAATAGAGTAGGAAAGGGTAGTTTTGAAAATGTTTTTTCTTAAGTGGAGAAGTGTCATGCACTCACTTTTCCCACAAAGTTAGCATGTTTCAGTCTGGCAGTTTGTACACATTAGCGAGCTCTACAGATAATTATTTTTCAGTCTACTGTATATAAAAACGACCACTCTGCTGATGAAAATCCACATCAAAAACGCACTCAAGCTTAGTGCTACAAATCCACCCCAAGACAACTCAAACCCTAAACACAACAATCTATCCCCACTGCTCTCCTACATAGGATTCCCCTACCTATTGCCACAGGTATCCTTCCACTAGATAGGAGTCACAATAGAGACTGACCTCAATGGACCTGCATAGGTTTTATCCTGCTCTGCATCTTTTTATGGGGAAACATCCAAGTACTGTTGCAAACCTATCACTACTGCTAAAATGGCCCTGATCATATAATGCATGACAAAATAAAAGCAGCTTACGTTTTAGAACATCAGGCACTTGGTCAGAAATGTTTGGATGAGGGTTAACGTACGAGTTACTTACCTTCGGTAACGATGTATCTGGTAGAGACAATTCTAGACGCAGATACCTTAACGTAGAATTAGCTCCAGCTGAGAGGACCAGTCAATGCTGTGGAAGAGCCGCTTATGAGCTGTCCAACGTCGAGAGCCCGGTTGGTCGTTATCTGGCAGGAACACCAACAACCATTGGCAGCAGCAACAGATGAGAAAAACATAGAAGGTGCAGTGTCGGGACCAGCAAGGTCCAAGGGTCTCCCCAAGTTTAGGGGAGTCAGAGCAGGCCTGAGCAAGCAGGGGAGCCCACTGGAGCCAAAGAAGACCCTCAGGAGGACCCAAAGGCCGAAGGCAAATGAGTCGGAAGAGGACCAATGCAGCTAACCAAGAATGCAGCCCCACGGTGCAGAGGATGCAGTAAGGACGAAGATCTTGGTAACAAGAGATGCTGGAGCGTCTTGGAGCCTGAAGATATCTGGAGAAGAGAGTCAACAAGCCTTGGCAAAAGCAAGTTGACATGGTGTTCAGGGGTACTGCTCCAGCGGTTCTGACGAGGGATGTAGTCACAGTTTAAGTGGACTTCCATGGGTGGGACAATACATGCTGCAGCCCAGGGGAGACCCTTGGTGTGCCTATGCCCTGGGTTTCTCAGTAACATACTAAGGACTTAGAAGGGTACACCAGTACCAAAGTACTTACCACTGTAAAATTTAGGGTGAAAGCACAGTAACAGGGGTCCTGATTAGCAGGATCACAGTCAGACTGGTCATAAAACAGAGCACCAACAGCAAAAAGTGGGGGTAACCATGAAAGTAGATCCTACTGTCCTACTACAGTCCCCTACCCAAAAAACCCTTCTCCTTGTCTGGACGTACTGATAATCTGTGAAATTACAACTGGATTCTGTACTGCTGTAAGGTGGGCTTCATGAGGATATTGTTCCGGAGGATCTCCTTCACATGACAGGATGTAGGTGTGAATCAGATTTTCATGATGAACAGAGGATCAAGCTGGTAATAGCTGATGAGCTCTGTGATGTCGATGTCTGATGTGTGGTGTACTGCATAGCGAGTGCTAATGGGCACAAGCTGGAACTTGGGCTTTGCAGTTTAAGGGTGTGTGGTAGTTAGTGGAATTTATATAAGGTTCGGTCTAAGAGTTGTGAGGATGATATGCGAGTGTTTGTGTCCTCTAGGTTTCAGTGGGGATTGGCAATTTGGGTGCTGTATATGGACATATTTACCCTTGTATGTTTCAGAGGGATGTGGCTTCTGGTCCAAGGCCATTCCTGTCCCAAAAAGGCTCAAATAGGCAATGTCCTGGTTTGTGCAGCTTCTGCTGGGGACATTTCGACAGTGGGGCCTGCTAAGGAGTGAACTGAAGTAGGGAGAAGGTAGGAAGAAAAGTATTTTCCTGTACAGATAAATGCTGGGAGGGGCAGCCACTTCCTGTGGTAATGGATAATGGGGAATTAAGTCCACTTGCCTGGATTCTTCTTTTAAAATGGTTTTGGCAAAAACCCAGTGAAGTCACTTCCAGTGCACATTGATATAAAGGGATAAAGTCTGCTTTTCTAGGCTTCTTCTTTTAAAGATGTTTTTGACAGGAAACCATTGATGTCACTTCCTGTACTTGCATCAGTCCAAGAATTGCATGGACCCTGCTGAAATACACAGATTGAGATTTTTTTTACATCTATTGAATATTTTGAATGAGCTACTCCTCTGTCAGAGAAAAATATTTTGGAGTGTTACTTGCAGAGTATATGTTTGTATAAGGTACACTTTCAGGAGAGAAATGCTGCGACATCCATCTGCACAACTGGGGGTATCACACTACCCAAAATAAAACATGCAGAGAGAAATCATTCAACCAAAGGAAAGTGGAAGTATCCAAGAAAAACAAAATGGTGTTTCATACATGCCTGACATATCAGCTGAGCATGACAAAAACACCTAAACGATTATAAAATAATGGTATTTCTTGTTAACTTGGGAAAGACTACCTTTATCTACTCTTCCAATTTAGCAAACAAATAACATTGAGCATAATGCATTACTTTTTATTTCACAATACTGCCAATTGCGCTATTAGCCAAAATTCATTTTCTATTTAAGTAGGCCACAATAGGACATCTGTCCATCTGTTTGAAGCAACTCTTATTTTAGATACCCTGAACCTGGATTATTTCTGTGCACATCTTATTTGATATTTTAAGCTTTGCTGCAGCAGTCCGTCTTGGTTGTTGCTCAACCGTGTGCCGTCTCAACATTTGAACTCTTGCTCTTATGGCTACATCTCACAATAAAACTAGTTTCAAGTTATTGACTTCTGCTAAACCACCAGAATAGTACACCTTAAAAGAAGGTTCCTAAATCTTCAAAAAATACTGAAGTCTAATTAATGGAAAAGTAATTGTCCCTTTTGATGAGTAGTACCGAGAAGGCCTGTGCGACAGGGACATGGAATGGTAGCCAGAGAAAGGATCAGTGATACCTTCACCATCCTCTTTCTGGAAAACAAGAGTCATTAGGCCAACATACAGTGACCCGAGTTAATATGTCTCATGCCCTTGCTGTATGAATATGTCACAACATGGATGTCAAGTAAGGCATGAAGCCAGATGCTTTTTTGGTTCGTTGAGGGGGGTGGTGGGGGGGGGGGGGGCTATACAGTAAGTTTGTCGTTAAAAAGTAAAACAGCTTGAAGCAGTTTTCATTGCCTTGAATAAAAAAAAGAACAGAGGTGGAGTGAAAAGGTGGCTATGGAGAGGGAAACTCTGCTGACTACAAAGCATTGCTTTGCCATGATGCAGAGGTTTGAAAGTTGCTACGGCTGCAATTGTGACTATAAAACCAATCTGTTTCTGAAGCTTTCATCAAATGCTGAATAGAGTAGGAAAGGGTAGTTTTGAAAATGTTTTTTCTTAAGTGGAGAAGTGTCATGCACTCACTTTTCCCACAAAGTTAGCATGTTTCAGTCTGGCAGTTTGTACACATTAGCGAGCTCTACAGATAATTATTTTTCAGTCTACTGTATATAAAAACGACCACTCTGCTGATGAAAATCCACATCAAAAACGCACTCAAGCTTAGTGCTACAAATCCACCCCAAGACAACTCAAACCCTAAACACAACAATCTATCCCCACTGCTCTCCTACATAGGATTCCCCTACCTATTGCCACAGGTATCCTTCCACTAGATAGGAGTCACAATAGAGACTGACCTCAATGGACCTGCATAGGTTTTATCCTGCTCTGCATCTTTTTATGGGGAAACATCCAAGTACTGTTGCAAACCTATCACTACTGCTAAAATGGCCCTGATCATATAATGCATGACAAAATAAAAGCAGCTTACGTTTTAGAACATCAGGCACTTGGTCAGAAATGTTTGGATGAGGGTTAACGTACGAGTTACTTACCTTCGGTAACGATGTATCTGGTAGAGACAATTCTAGACGCAGATACCTTAACGTAGAATTATCCCCAGATGTGAGACTGGACCCGGAAAACTTTTTGCCACAGCATCCCTGAGCGCCGGGGGGGAAGGCATCACGCGACAACGCCCAGGTATCGTCCGCGTACGTGACTTCAGGGCGGTCACAAGTCCCACCCTGGCGCTCCTACGTCAGTTTTCTTCAGAGAACGTTTCCGCACCACAACGCGGAGCCATCAGGCAAAACTGTGGGAGTATGGGAAACCGTGTGCGAAAGAGCAAAAAAAGTGGAAAAGGGATTGGTAATGAACACCACCACAAGGAGCAGTGCTAACACTGCAGTACCCAAAGGCAGGGAAGGAAGAAATAACAGAGCACAGATCTGAGCAGCCACCCTGCCACTATTTATTATTTTATTTATAAAGTATTATATAGCGCGAACTTGACCCAAGAGGGTATCAGAGCGCTTTACATTTAGGATTGTTGCGTTACAAGTTACATCAGATACAAGAGCATAGTAAGGTAAGAGTACACAAACAATGTTTCAATAGTTCGTAGGAGGGAGGGGAGGAAGGAGTAATAGCAGGGAGACGAGGAGGAACAATGCCCTATGTCCGGCTTGTCTTGATGGAATGGGACTCCCTTTAGCAGGTGTGACCGCTTCATCCACCATCTTATGGAGTCCTTGGCCGATTGAGGTAGAGTCACACGGTCTTCCCAGCGACCTGAGACTTGCATTGGTCCTCTAGAGATTGCTGCAGAGGACGCATGTCCAATCTGGCATTGGGGACGATGAATATGCAAGAGGCATGGAGCCCAACAGTGACGAAACGTGTCTGAAATGTAGACAATCCGCCCCCCTTGAGACAAGGAAGATGAGCAAAATGTCATGACAACATGTAGCAAGACTACAACCCCAACCAAGAACAACAAAGGGGAACCAGTTCCAAGACAAACAGTAATGACAGACCTCCAAGGCAACCCCAGCACAGAGTGTGACAACCCCCATAGGAACAAAGTGCAAAGGCACGGCCAGATGACCCCAACCCAGAGGTTAGCAGAGGGGCCAGGACTCTTAGTAACAAAGGGGAGAAGTTGGGGAGGGACGAGAGTAAAGGCAAGCCCCAATCCTGGACCAACCAGAGCAGAGGGGCAGATGGGCACAGGAGTACCGGTAAACCCATCCTCCAACATGCCAAGTGAGGAGGAGATGAACAAGAAACAAGACAATCAACCTGTCCAAAA
Source organism: Lissotriton helveticus (assembly GCF_964261635.1). Classification (NCBI taxonomy): domain Eukaryota; kingdom Metazoa; phylum Chordata; class Amphibia; order Caudata; family Salamandridae; genus Lissotriton; species Lissotriton helveticus. The sequence goes on from NC_136057.1 coordinate 828,838,881, forward strand.
AGAACAAAAGAATGCACTCACAGAAGACAAAGCCACCCACCGGGAGCCGAGTGCAGAAGACTAAGCCAAAGGTCCTCGCAGAACAGGGAGGAAGGGCGGGCCGTGAAGGGATCTGCGGCTAGAATCATCTCTACCAGATACATTGTTACTAAAGGTAAGTAACTCGTACATCTGAAAGAGACTACTAGCCGCAGATTCCTTATAGTAGAATAGATACCCTAGTCATACCCACGGGGAAGGAGGGTCTGTGAGAGGACCCCACCAGCCTGGACATAACAGAGGGTCCCACAGGGGACTAGTCCAACAGACAGGGCGAGAAGCCTCGTCCCCACAGGCAAGGGGAACCCCTACAAGCAGAACACCACCGACCCCAAGAGGGGTGTGGGAAGAAGAAAAGCAGAAAAAGAGGAAGCCGGTTCACACTCAACAGAGGAAACAAGGGCAAGGCCAGAGAGGCCGAAGCACCCCACGCCCCTACAAGGCAACAGAAAACTCCAGCCAAGGCAAGGAAGAGGAAGAAGAACAACCTAGAGGCTCCAAGGAGATGAGGGAAAAGGCGGCAAGCCCCCTCACCGGAAACACACCCCGCGATGAGGGCAGCTAAGTCCACCACAGCCGAAAGTCAATAGACCAGACAGGAAGGAAGGGTAGCCCGGTACACCCAGGAAGACCGGACCGGCTGCGCCTGAAAGAGGGAGAAACACAAAAACCATCTCAGCTCCCAAGACCGAGAACAGGAGGGCAAAGAAGGATCCTAACACACCTCAGAGAGGGGTCCGCACACAGGAGCCAAAAAGAAGCAGAACCAGAGCCACGACGCAGACAGCGGGTCAGACCTGGCGAACAGCGCAGCAACCACGGAGAAAGACAGCCCGGGGTGCCACCAAGGCATTCCAATCCAGCAATATGGGAATTGCACCTGCAACTTACGTAAAAGCCATGGAGAGCAGAGGCCCGAAGGCGACCACAACTCCCCAGCCCAGCACAGCTATATAACAGCTACCACTACCCCACATAGGGGTATGTTAAGTCCTTAGACATGGGAACCCTCTTAGGAAGAAACTTCCGCAGCAGAGAACAACAAAAAGAGTCGCAGGTAAAACGCCCCGCAGATGGCTTGTCAAGCAGCCAAAGAGAAAAAAACAGTAGGCCTAATCTCAGGGCCAACCTGGTGTAGATAACCCAAAGCAAAAACACACAGTCAAGAAGTGCCGGCCAGCAGCCGACAGAACCACAGTCCCAACAAGGAGGACTCGTGTGGCCAAGAAGCAAACAGAACAACAACTAGGGCGACCCGCCCAAAAGTAGGAACACCTCCAAGAACTAGATCAACTCAAAGATCACAGAGGGGGAGGAGGAGGAGGGTAGGAGAAGGCCGCCGAGGCCCTGCCAAGAACCTCCGGATGGCCGAGTCTGCCGGGGCATGGAACAAAAGAGTACCATCGAAGGGAAGATCAACCAGCCGTTCCTGAACATTTTCCGGTAACACACTGTCCCGAAGCCACGCATGGCGGCGAAGGGTAACCGAAGAAGCCATGGCACAACCAAGCACCTCCGAGATGTTCAGAGTGGAGCGAAGAATAAACGCTGTCAGCTCCCGGCCTTCAACGCATGGTGCCACAAATTAACCCGAGCATCCTCCTGTGAAGCGAATCCCAGGGACTCAGCCGAGTCCCACAAACAAGAGGTGGCCCTAGCCAACACACAAAGTACTAAGGGCCCGCAGAGCCACACTGGTCAACGTGAACATATGGCACCCCAGAGAATCTAGCCAGCAGGCCTCCTGTAAATGTAAATGTATTTCGATTTATATAGCGCACGATTCACCCAGGGGTCTCAAGGCGCTTGCTTAGGGAACCCGTCCTGGTATTCCCCTGTGAGAGATACCCCAGCAGGGTATTCACAAGGTGAAAGCCAGGCATCCCGCCGCGAGGGGCCGTAGTGATGGAGGAAACAACAGCGGCGGCAGGGAGGTTAAGGCAGTCCGCAAAAGGGGGCTTGAGGCAGAGGGGTGGAGGGAAAGCCACACCAGGTCTCAAGGCGCCGGAAGGTGCCGGTGCAGAAGGTGTTGGGGCACCAGTTCCCCCGTGGCGGGCGTCCCCATCAAGGAAAAAAGGAGCGAACCCTCGAAGGGAAGCAGCAGCTCCCTCCCACCAGAGCCCTGGTGGAGAACTTCCAGCAGATGAACCGCGGGAAATGGGCAACCGGATTCCCCCATGGGCAAAGCCGTGGACACAGCGCGAGCGAAAGCCGCACCCGTCTCCGTAGGGTCCCGCGGTGGGGAAAGCAGCTCCACCGTGGGTGACGGCTGAAAGCTAAGGGGGCCATCCCCGAAACCAACCGGAGTGGGCAAAGGCCCGGTCCGGAAAGGAGAAAGAGGGACCGAGGAGTGGGGAACTTGTGACTCCTCTGGTGAAAACCACAGCCGCAGCAATGGCGAGGAGCCGCCCTTTTATGACGTCGGGGAAAAAGCCACGACGTGGCGACCCTTCTTCGGTGAGGAAGACACCAGCAGGTACCAAACCTCTGGGGAAGAGGGGGCGTCTTTAGACGAGTCCGCGACCCGCCGCCTGTCTGGAGCCGTAGAGTCTGCAACTCGAGGCAAGACGCCATCATCGTGTGGCGCAAAGGAGGCTGGACAGGCTTCCTCCACACCACACAGCGCAGGGGACCAGGGCTGTGCTGGAGCAGAGGTGGCTAAAGGACCTCTGATGAGGCAGCCGCCTGCGTGCAGGAACGAGAGGGACACGGGGAGTGACAAGGAGCCCCCCGCCGGCCCCAACCCATATTGGGACGAGGGGGGTCCCCCGACCCATGTGGCGCCGCCAAGGCCAACTCGACCTCTGACAAGGCAGCCGCCTGCGCGGAAGGACTAGAGGGGCCCAGAGGAGGACGAGGGGTCCCCCACCAGCCTCGACCTATGACTGGACGAGGGGGTCCGCCGACCCCTGTGGTGTCACCAGGGCCAGCAGCTGCCGGCGCAGTAGTGGCGTCACCTCGGCCTCAGACAAGGCCGCCGCCTTTCCCGAGTGCCGAGAGGGGCTCAGGGATGTGACCCGAGCCCCGGCGACCTCCGCGACACCACAGGGACTCCCACTGGAGTTTACGGCGAGGCAGACGTACTGTGATGCGAAGGAGGGACCCCTGATGGGCTGCACCCCAACGGCACCACATCCTCCAAGCCTGGAGCCGAGCCAGTCGGTGCCGGAGCTGCCAGCAACGCCGCAGAGGGCCCCGCACAACGCAAGGGGTTCGCCGATGTCCCAGGAGGGGAAGGAGGAGGAGGAGCCAACGAGGCCTGCAAAGCTGCCACATATGTCTCCATCAGGGCTCTCGATGACCCCTCACCGGGAAACGGTGGATAGGGGGACGATACGCGGGGCCACATTACCAGCGGAGAGCCCACACCCCCAACAGGCCGGAAACCAGCCCTTCGGGGACAAACTGCGGCACTTACAGACAGGTGAGTGACGCTCTTGCGGCATAGGAGAGGGATGAGGACGACGACGACAATGGTGACTCCGAAAACCTTCTGCAGAAGCTGATCGAGGTGACGTAGCCGAGCTGGACAGGCGAGAGAAGTTTCATCCGGCGCTCGCTATGAGACTTCGGCTTCAACTGTTGGCACGCCTCGCAATCAGTGGACCCGTGAACCTCCCCCAAACACCACATACAAATGAGGTGAGGGTCCATTGCCGACATAAGGCGTCAACACGACGAGCATGTCTTAAAGCCTGAAGGCATCCGCACACTTTTCCCACAGACACACGCAATAGTGAAGAGAAGGCCTAAACAGGCACGCAGAAAAGGGAAAAAACTGACGTAGGCACGCCGGGGTGGGACTTATGTGACCTCGCTGACGTCACGTACGCGGACGACGCCTGGGCGGAGTCACGTGATGCCGTCCCCCCGGCGCGCAGGGATGCCGAGTCAAAAAGTTTTCTGGGTCCAGTCTCACGCCTGGGGATAATTCTGTTAAGGAATCTGCGGCTAGCAGTCTCCATCAGATACAAAGCTACTGGAACTTTGGCTATTAACTGGGTGACGTGAAAAACTAAATCCCCACAGTTTGCAGAACCAAGCTCAAAATAATTTTGGAATAAAAATCCGAAATGTTCATAAATGTTATGGCCATATCGGACTAGGTGAAGCGCTACAACCTTCGATTTCAATACATTCAATAAAAATTTAAGCGAGCAGGAGTTGAAGCTAGTGCTCTGCTTCTTGGGCTACAAGTGCATATTTGAACAAGGAATGCATCAATCTGGCAAAGAGAAACCAATCAAGATTTCATGTCCCAGATACTAGAGTTTTGGATTAACCTTTAATGATACAAAAGTTTAGCATGCTAACTCATTCCAACCCCAAGCTGATAAGGCGATGCAAGATGGTAGTCGGTGTCCACAGGTAGCAAGAGGCCAGCTGCTACCCTCATGAGAGGAGGACAAATGTTTTGGTGCAGGTGCTTATAGAAGAGCCTGAAGCACAAAAGTGTAGCTTAAACATTACCTGGCCCTTGCTCACTTTGCCACTGGATTCAAGCTAGCCTGGCTGATGAGGGCTGTTTGCCTGAAACCGGTCCCAGGATGCTCGTTTCCGGTCGGAAGACATGGCTTGGCAGTTCAGGCAGGACTGTTCCCATGAGGCGAAACTGATTTGCATATAGCCGTCTCTGAACTGGGGTGGCGAAGTGAGCTAAAGAATGATGATGATGGATTCAACCCAGATCTGTGACTGGGGGTGAGTGTCTGAAAAGTTTGAGCTCCGTCCATCATCTCCTTGTGTTTGCCTTGCAGTGTTTCACCATGGGCAGATGAAGGGCTGTGGTAGAGACTAATCGAATCTTGCAGCGGTTGGAAAGACTCTTTCTGCAAGAAGCCGCTACATAGAGCGCTCAGGTCTCAATGAGGACCCTGCATTTTAATGGACAGCACAACAAAAAATGAAATCACAAATCACTGAAAAACGTGTGCATGTTGGAACGCTGATTTGACCATTTGAGATGAGTGAAATGAAATAGCAGATCTTTAGTATGATTGTTATTTATGTAGCTTCTCAGAATTGCTCTTCAGGGTCATCATCTCACTGAGTTAACACCAGTTGGGCCATGGGACTGAATAATGTGCCCACTAGCGGAAAGTGTACCATAGTTACTTTTTTGGCTTCAATGCGCTGGATGATTTTGAAAATTTGGGAAAACCAGCAAACAAAAGTGCAAAATATGTCTGATTGAGTAACTCTGATGTTACTCTCCCTCCCCCCCCCCATCTTATTTGACAAAGAAAACAGTGTGTTTACAGTGCGAACTACAATGTTAGAGAATGAACGAGGAGGAGGATAGTATCAAGGAAGCAAATTCTGAAGAGATCCTGTAACACAAGTACTGAAAGAAGTGTTATCGGACTGGAGAGTCCCTCCCTGCAGTGGAGACTACAGGCTATGAAATCTATGCAGGCAATGGTTGAGAAACCTGGAAAGGAAACCGCGCCTGAGAAGTTGGAATTAAATGGATGGCACACTAGACAGATCATCTGTTGGTTTGCTCTAGTAATTGAGTGAGACATGCCTGTTTGTAACGTTGAAAGGAATGGGGTAAAGGATGCATTTAGGGAGATTATATAACAGGACCTTCTTTCTCTTTCCTCACCCCTTTTCTCTTCACCACAGGGTGCTTGACATACTACTAAATGAAGAGTAAATGGTCTAAAGACTGTTAGATAAATAAAGTGACGTCAGGAGCTTTGTTTGGACAGTGGGGAAAGTAACAACTGTGAGAGACTATACACTCGTGAAAATGTATATACAATGTGTGTTCGATCACTATGCATCAAGAAACAAATCAGCGCACTCTTGAGACTACTGGTGACACAGTTAAAGAATGAAACGTTCCGTTTTAGGGCAAGGCATTGTTGCATTTCAGTTTCACTTCCCATCTCCCCATCGGCTATTTGAAAAGAAAACAGACTTCTAAAAGTCAATTTCTTTTCATTCATGAAATGGGTATCTTACATTTCTTTTTCTATCTCTAGCTGTTTGCTTAGTTCTGTTGCTTTTTGATCCAGACTGGAGCACAGCTGCTGCTTCTCCTGTAGCTCCTGTAGTATTTGCTCTCTGCTCACTTTAGTATTTTGAATATCAGCTTCCAGCTTCTGTGTGGGAGAAGGATATTTTTTTAGCACAACTGCAATAATTAACATCACATATACATTTCAAAGCACTACATGCCTTATCATTACTAAAATCCTCATTTGGAGTAGGATGATACATTGTTATGTGCAGGAATAACCCCCAACCGGAATTATACGTGACATGATAAACAGCAAAAGGACAAACCTGCTAACATTGATTGTGGACGAGAAGTACTTTCCAGAACATGTGGATTTTGATGGAGTAAGCATGAACATCCACACGATTCCCCCTACAACTCATAAATGGCGAGAATTATCGGACCCTACTAATAGCAAATATATCAGCGTCAGTTTTTAACAGAGGATATTGTTGCATCCAATAATGACCAACTCAGAATTTGGGCCTTAATCTATTAGCGTATGTGTTCCTTCTGAACACAACTCTGCAACTATCCCAAATGTCAGATTAAATGAAATGAGCGTTCAGAAATGTTGTTAGTACTGTAAGAAAGAGATTATGTCTTAGTCAGATGAAAAGTACCTGCATATTTAATTTATCAATGAATGCAATCTTGAAAGGGTAATATCTTTGTAAGGCTAATATATATATCTTTGCTTGACAACTTTCAAAGCTAAAACTTCTTAACGTAAGGCAGTGCTTCATTTGAGCAGGTATTTTTCATGGCTTAGCATGGAACTGTTTGATATGTGCATTTTAGGTGTTTGTATTCACAACAGTACTGAAGTGTACTGATCAGAGAGCTACACATTATGTCTGAAGGAAAGGGTGCTGCAGGAGCAACATTGCTAACTGAGAGAAAAACATACATTTTCATAAGAATAAAACTGCTAAAAGGGCAGGGATGTCAATATCACAAGGTGCTTTCTCATGCACTTGCATGCCACTAAGTAGGGAAAGCCACTAGCTCGCCTCCTCATGACTGATTAGCACCCTAGGACACTGGTCTTGTATATACTACCTAAGGTCCATGAATATAAAGGAAAAACAGCTGGAAGACCAATTATTTAGGGAGGAAATTCCATTTTGGAGCCATTAGCAAAATATATTCATGTGTTTCTAAAACCATTAATCAAAGATGTCAGATCATAGGTTAAGGACACCACTGATATGAATCTGGTTGAAAGCTGTGCATTTAAAGATCAACATGAAATACTCGCTACTATAGACATGGAGAATCTATAAACTAACATCCTCAAGATGCTGCATTAGAAACTATCAAGTAGTTTCTGAAAACAAGACCAAGTCCACACCCTGTTCCCACCAGTTACAAACTCGGTTCGGCAGAAATTAGCTTGAAGAACAATTTCTTTTAATTTCATCAGTCCTATTACATTTAAACAAAGGAGACTGCAATGGGATGCCACTACGCACCAGAATTAGCAATACTATTTATGGCACAATACGAAAACAAATGAATATACAAGCATTTCGCCCTTTAGAAATCAGATCTCCTATATAGATGCTGTCCTGATTTCGCAGAGGAAATCTGAGAACCTGATAGACTTCCATAAATGGATCAATGCATAAATGCCAAACATCAAATTCTAGATAACTCAAAATAAACATGAAGGAACATGTTACTTACCCTGTAAGCATCGGTTTGTGGCAAGTTGTGCTGTATAAACACATGCTCTGCATACTCCTGCCATCTAGTGTTAGGACAGGAGTTGTGCAAGTTGTTTTTCTTTGAAGAAGTCTTTTGAGTCACAAGGTTGAGTGACGACTTCTCTCAAGGATATTGCCCATGGGCATGGACTCCATTGTTAGATTGTTTTTCCGCAGGCGGGTGAGAAAGAGTGTAAAGTATGTGTAAGTAATGCGATGACCATGCTAAGTGTAAATGTATAATGTTACTGCAACAGCCATATGCTTCCAGGAATAAAGAGGGCGCCTGTGAATCTACAGCACTACATGCCACAAACAGATGCTTACAGAGTAAGTACCATTCCGTTCAATGGCATGTGTGGTTGTAGATATACATGCTCTGCATAGACTTTTAAGCAGCCCCTAATTAGAAGTGGTGTCTAGCCTCTGAGTGCTACAGTGGTTTGAAAAAGGGTACAAAGCACTGCCTGTCCTACTTTGCCTTACAGGTGTGCTTGTATATCCACACAGTTGTGTTTGGTGATGGTGTGGACCATGTAGCAGCCTTACAAATGTCAACTACGGGTTTGGTCTTAGGTTAGCAAGTTTGAATACTTTTGACTAGCCATCTGGCTATGCTTGATTTGGATATTGGGTTGCCTTTATAAGATGGAGAAAAGGAAACAAAGTTGTTTAGATTTTTTGAAAGCTTTTGTTCTAGCTATGTATAACGTGATTTCTCTGGACATCTAGTGTATGAAGAGCTCTTTCTGCAATAGAATTTGGTTGAAGGGAAAAAACTGGCAACTCAATGGATTGGTTGAAGTGAAATTGAGAGTCTACTTTATGTATGAATTTAGGGTTGGTGTGAAGAATCACTTTGCCTTTATGTATTGGAAAGAAGGGTGCTTCTAAAGGTTAAAGCCTGGAGCTCACTAACATGCCTGAGTGACGTAACGGCAAATAAGAATGCCACTTTCCACGAAAAAAAAATTAAGGGGGCATAATTGTTGGGGCTCAAACGGGGAACACAAGAGTCTGGTGAGAACGATGTGAGGTTCCAGGATGGTGCTGGAGGAACCTTTGGTGAAATAACTCGTTTGAGTCCTTCTATGAAAGCTTTGATGACTGGAATTTTGAAAAAGTGAGAGATGTTGTCTATTTTGGAGATAGGAAGCAAGTGCAGTGAGGTGTAACCGTATGGAAGTAAGTGCATGCTAGATTTGCCTTTTGAAATAGTAGGTAGCAGACAATGTTTTGCATTGTGAGGTTTAGAGGATTTATTTTGTTTAGATTGACAGTAGCAAACCAATTGCTTTCATTCTGAGGCACACCAGGCTCTAGTGGTGGGTTTGCATGCTTCCTTGAGAATGTCTATACATTCTAGATGTAAGTCAAGGTACTCATACTCTAAGAACTCAGGAGCCAAACGGCCTGGTTCCGAGTTTTTGGGCTTGGGTACCTGGTTTGTCCTTGATTTTGAGTGAGAAGGTTCAGCCTGTTGGGGAGCATCTAGTGTGGAACTACAGAGAGGTCTAAGAGTGTTGTGAACCAAGGTTGATGTGCCCATGTGGGAGCTACAAGGCTCATTGTAAGCAAAGTTTGCCTGAGCTTCCAAACCAGGTAGGGAAGAAGCGGGAGAGGAGGAAAAGTATAGGCAAATATCCTTGACCAAGTCATCCATAGTGGGTTGGCCTTGGATAGTGGGTGTGGGTACCTGGATCGAAGTTTGGGCATTTTGTGCTTTCTGCTGTGGGGATAAGGTTGATCTGAGGGAACTCTCACTTTTTGAAGTATGATAAGAGGACTTGTGCATGGAGTTCCCATTTGTGGACTTTCTGCTGCATATTGCTGAAATGATTTGCAAAGTCATCCGTTCCCAGAAGGTATTCCGCGAACAGGGGAATTTGGGTATAGAGGCCACTTCCATATGGCCTTAGTCAGGTGTAATAGTTGTGAAGAACAAGTTTGTCACCCCGCCCTCATCTTGTTTTTGTAGATAATACATGGATGTCATATCGTCTCTCCGAACTAGGACAACCTTGTGCGACAGGTGAGGAAGGAAAGCCTTCAGTGCTAAGTAGACAGCCTGAAGCTATAGGTAGTTTATGTGTAGTGATTGATGTTTGGCATTCCACAGACCTTGTAAAGGGAGGTCTTGTAGGGGAGCACCCAACCCAGTCTGTGATGCGTCCGTGGTGAGAGTGATGTGGGGGACAGGGTCCAGAAAAGGCCTCCCTTTTAACAGGTTGTTGGTGTTCCACCATTACAGACAATAGGGAGTGTGGCGGTCTATCAACACTAGACCCTCCTCTGACCCTGTGACTAAGACCAGTGGTGAGCTAGACATTACTGAACGGGACACATATGTAGTCTTCAATGGTGAATTACGGCAATGCATGATGTAATTATTCCTTCAGACGCAAAACTATCTTTACTGTGATTGTCTGGTTTGTTTGGAACTGGGGCAAGATTGCCTGAAAGTTCTGAATTCGAGCAGGGTCGGGGTAAGCTAATTGTGTTTAGGACTGCTCCCAAGTAAGGCTAAATTTGTAGGGGTTGGCGGGGAGACTTGGGTACGTTGATAGTAAAACCCAGGCTGTGAAGTAGATTTACTGTCATCTGAGTGCATTGTTGGCACATCTGACGTTTAACTGCTTTGATAAGCCAATCATCTAAATAAAGGAATATGTAAGCATTTTTTCCTCGTAGATGTGAAGTGGCTACCGCCAGGCAATTTGTGTACACTCGAGGTGCAGTAGTCACTCTGAATGGAAGAACTTTGAACTGATAGTATTTTCCTGCTACCACAAATGTTAAGTTTGTGAGACGAAGTGCTTGGACTTCTTGCTTGAGTAGTGTTTGATGTTCAGGGATAACTTCATGTCTAGCAGTGAACAATGCTTGAATTAAAATGTAATAATTGCCAAATACACTGTGGCAAAACAGGTACCTCTTTATCTAGCGTTCATGAACTTGTCCATGGCATTTGACTGTGTTGCTGTGGGCTTGCGAATTGGCAATACGCCAATGATTAGCAGGCTGTGTTGCACCACTCCCTGCATCATCTTTATGCTTGCTTTCATTTCAGGGGGGGCATCCCGGCTAGCCTGGAAATTGGCTCTTTTAAGTGCAGCAGTTGTCACAATGGTTTATGGTGGTACTGGACTTCGAATAAAGGGTCTGACGGTGCTGCCTTGCATTTTTTATCTACTGTAGGGGTTATAATTCTGGCCCCAACAGGGTCCTTAAAGATGTTGTCTGTGTATCTTATTATGCCTGGTAACATTGGCAGATTTTGTGTATCTCTGTGAGTAGAAGCTAAAGTTCAAACAGGAAATCCTGCTCTAGGAGTTCTCTATGGAACAATGTGTTATGAAAAGCTGCTGCTCTCATACAGACTTACTGATAGGAGGTTGCTTTCTCAGAAGGGGAAGGACTAGCTGTATACAAGTCTGGATCATTTGGTGTAGTGGGATCAGTGTCATATATATCCCCTAATGGCTCACCTAACCCACCAGTGTCAGACTGTGATGATCCAAGAGGGGAAATGTCATGTATATCCTGGTGTGGTGACAATGGAAGAGTAGAGTGAGAACAGAATGGAGGTGGTGGAGAAGTTGGCGGAGGAGGAGGTGGTGGTGGAGGTGGTATAGGGGCAGTTGAAAGGAAGTGCTAGTGGCTATGTCGTTTGCTATTTTTTGAGGCATTGGAATGGTTTGTGCCTCCTCAAAAGTAAATTTCCTCCTCAAAGGTGGCTGAGAGGAAGGTGAAGCAATAACACGACCAGTGGCAATTTGAATTTGGATTTTCCTCTGGCGAGACCAGCTTTTCTAGGGATGTTTTGACAGGAGACGTGGAAGCTGATGATGGTCTTGAGTTTTTCAGCACCAAATGTTTCGGTACAGAGGCTTCAGCTTTAAAGTGACGTGCTTTGTCGTCACAGAGTGAGATGGGGTCAGCTTCCGGATCGGTACCAAAGGTCGAGTTGGAACCAAAGCATGTTCTCAGTCCGAAAAGGATGATGCCACAGTCTTGGCTTTGGAAGTAATTTTCAGTGCCAAGTCCGAAGGTGGGGCGTCCGAAAGAAAATGCTACTTACCAGTATGCATCTGTTCTTGGCATGTAGGGCAGCTGACATTCATATCTTTGCATGGATCGCCGCCTCGTGTTGGGTCCGGATGATTGCACTTTGTTGTCTTGGAAGAGTCTTCGAAGTATCACAAGATAGGGGACTCCTCCCTTGGACCATAGTGCGCATGGGCATCCACTTCATCCTTAGATTGTTTTTCGCCATTTTGGCAAAGATGGAGTATAGTAGAGTAAAGATGGCCATGCAAAGAAATCCCTGCAGCTGCGACAGGCCCCGGGGAGGAGGGTGAAGATATGAATGTCAGCAGCCCTACATGCCAAGAACAGATGCATACTGGGAAGTAGCATTTTCCGTTCGAGGCATGTGGGCTGCTAAATTCATATCTTTGCATAGACTGTATAGCAGTACCTCCTCTAGCTGTGGACGCCTGTCCCAGCTGCAGCAGTTTGAAAACGAGTTTTGAGGACAGCTTGGCCTACAGCAGCTTGCTGCTTTGCTTGCACATCTACACAATAGTGCTTGGTGAAAGTGTGTATTGTAGTCCATGTGGCTGCCTTACAGATGTCTTCTAGTGGAACGTTTCCTAGGAAAGCCATGGATGCCCCCATTTTGCGAGTGGGGTGTGCTCTTGGGGGCACTGTTAGAGTGCGTTTAGCTTTGTGGTAGCATATTTGAATGCATTTAACTATCCATCTAGCTATTCCCGATTTGGAGATGGGGGTTACCTTAATGTTGTGGTGAGAAAGCAACAAACAGTTGCTTTGTCTTTCTGAATGGTTTAGTTCTGTCAATGTAATATAACAGAGCTCTTCTTACATCTAGTGTGTGTAAGGCTCTTTCAGCTACTGACTGCGGGTTTTGAAAGAAAACGGGCAGTTCAATGGACTGATTGATATGGAAAGTGGAAATGACCTTTGGCATGAATTTAGGGTTAGTACGTAGTACCACCTTATTTGCATTTATTTGCATGTAAGGTTCCTGAATAGTTAAAGCCTGTAACTCACTTACTCGTCTGAGTGAAGTGATGGCCATTAAAAAAGCCACCTTCCATGTCAGAAATTGCAGTTCACATGAGTGGAGTGGTTAAAAAGGAGGTCCCATAAGTCTGGTAAGTACTATATTTAAGTTCCAGACTGGTGAAGGTGGATGTTTTGGAGGGATTATCCGTTTGAGCCCTTCCATGAAAGCCTTGATTGCTGGAACTCTGAACAGAGACAGGTGTTGTCTGTTTTGGAGGTAAGCTGCTATAGCTGTAAGATGAAGTCCTATTGAAGAGTATGCTAGATTGCATCTTTGAAGATGCAACAGTTAACAGATAATCTTTTGTATTGAAGCGTCTAACGGATTGATTTGGATATTGTTGCAATAAATTACAAATCTTTTCCATTTGGCTGCATAGCATGCTCTAGTGGTTGGGCGTCTTGCCTCTTTGATAATATTCATGCAATCAGGAGGCAAATTGAGCTATCCAAATTCTAAGACTTCAGGAGCCAGATCGCTAGGTTCAGTTGATTGGTATCTGGGTGCCTGATTTCTCCATGGTTCTGAGTTAGGAGATGTGGCGATAGACGCAGTCTTTGGTGTGGAACCACGGAGAGTTCTAGGAATGTTGTGTACCATGGTTGTCTGGCCCATGTTGGAGCAACCAGGATCAGTGTCAGAGACTGCTGACGTAGTTTGCGTGCCACTAGCGGAATCAGTGGGGCTGGTGGAAAAGCGTACGCAAATCTGCCTGACCCGTTCATCCATATCGCATTGCCCTGTGACAACGGATGTGGGAACCTGGCGGCAAAGTACTTGCATTTGTAGTTTTCGTTTGTGGCAAACAGATCTTTTTCTGGATGCCCCCATTCTTGGAAGAATGGTTGGAGAGCTTGAAGATGAATCTCCCATTCGTGTATCTGTTGGCTGTGTCTACTTAACAGATCCGCTATTTGATTGACTTTCCCTGGCAGGTGTGCTGTGTGTGACCGTCTCGACGCTGTTGTTAGCGGTCGCTCCCCAGGCTCCCTGCTCGGGCTGGTATCGTTGTGCTGGGTTCCTGATTTAAACCTGCTGTTTTTAATACTGCCCTAGCAGGATCAGCTCTGCACCCTTTCATACAGAATCTCAGGGCGCTTTGCCATCTTTAGCTCGATAATTTTTACTAACGCTGCTGTAACGCTAATTAATGCAGTTTGGCCTCATTTGATCAGCATACGTTTCATTGTAGCGCACTTGCATTCATTGTACCATCGTTGCATTGATATTTGTGGCTGTGTTTATTTTACTCTACTATCCGCTGCCATTTTGTTGTTGTTGTTGTCCCTGCAAGCCAGTCCTCTAGAGCCCGCCCCGCCTCCCAGCTGAGCCTCCCTCCCACTGACTACATACGCCGCTCCCGTACCTGGAAGCGCTGTGACCGTCTCGCACTGTTAGCGGTCGCTCCCCAGGCTCCCTGCTCGGGCTGGTATCGTTGTGCTGCGCTCCTGATCTAAACCTGCTGTTTTTAATACTGCCCTAGCGCGATCAGCTCTGCACCCTTTCATACAGAATCTCAGGGCGCTTTGCCATCTTTAGATCGATAATTATTACTAACGCTGCTGTAACGCTAATTAATGCAGTTAGGCCTCATTTGATCAGCATACGTTTCATTGTAGCGCACTTGCATTCATTGTACCATCGTTGCATTGATATTTGTGGCTGTGTTTATTTTACTCTACTATCCGCTGCCATTTTGTTGTTGTCCCTGCAAGCCCGTCCTCTAGAGCCCGCCCCGCCTCCCAGCTGAGCCTCCCTCGCCCCTCCCCTTCCACTATCCATTTATGACTGATGCAGTCCCGCGCAGCGTTTACACGCAGCGGTCGCGCCGAAGGTGCACCAAAGGTAAGCCCGTCTGCGCCTGGACCGCGCCCAGCGCCTGTCCCCCTGGTCCCCGCCGCACCCAACCCACTAGAATCTCATATGATGCCGCTACTCTCCTCGCCCTCAATCCTGGACTCACACCACAATGCTGCAAAGCCACCCCAGGACGTACCCAGGGCCCATTCGCCTGCCTCTCCTGCAAGTACAACTGCTTCAGGACCCTCACCAAATCCACTTCCTCCAAACTCAGCACCGACTCTAACCGCCTGAAGTGCATCCTGCTTAACACCCGCTCGGTCCACAGACACGCAACTGAACTCTGGGACCTACTCGACACTGCGTCACCAGACATCGCCTTCCTTACAGAAACATGGATGAACACATCATCAGCACCCGACATCGCCATAGCCATACCGGACGCTTACAAGATTATCCGAAAAGACCGCACCAATCAAACAGGAGGAGGCATCGCCATCATCCACAGGAACACCATCAAAATCACAACCAGCTCAGACGATAATCTTGCAACCGCCGAACACCTCCACTTTCAGATCCACACCGACCCTAGGACCACACTTAGAGGCACCCTCATCTACAGACCTCCAGGTACCCGCACTCAATTCAACGATGACATCACGGACTTCGTCAGCTCACATGCCCTCGCCTCCGAGAACTACATTCTTTTAGGAGACCTCAACTACCACCTTGAAAACAAACACGACAACAACACCACCACCCTTCTGGACAACCTGGCCAATCTCGGACTCAAACAACTTGTTGACACCCCGACCCATACAGCCGGACACACGCTCGACCCCATCTTCACCTCCAGCAAGCATATCTCCTTCGACCGCACCACAGCTCTCCACTGGACGGACCACAGCTGTGTTCACTTCAGCTACAAAACCACCCTGAACCACAACCGCCCACAACCTATTCCTCGGAGAAACTGGAACAAAGTCACCTCCGACCAACTCCTCACTTCACTCATCCAAAACCCTCCCACCCTCCCACTGGACCCAAACCAAGCAGCCACCAATCTCAAGCAATGGATCACCCACAGCCCTGACGAATTAGCACCCCTGAAAAAGCACCAAATCAAATCAGCCAGCATTAAGGCTCCCTGGTTCAATGATGACCTTAAAAAATCCAAGAAGGTACGCCGCACCCTGGAGAAATCATGGAGAAAAAACCCAACCGCCGACAACATGACCACCCTCAAGGCAGCCACCCGCAAACACCACCAACTGATTCGTTCCGCCAAGAAATCAGCATTCAAAGATCGCCTCGACAACAACACTCACAACAGCAAGGAACTCTTCAACATCGTCAAAGAATTCACCAACCCCACCGCAGCATCTAACGACATCACTCCCTCCCAAGACCTCTGCGATGCGTTATCCTCCTTCTTCTACAACAAAATTGCCGACATCCACAACAGCTTCGAGAATACTCCCAGCGATCAACGCTCCCCACCCCCCCCCAGATCCCACTCCGCCAACTAACAACCTTAGCGCCTGGAACCCAATCACCACTGAAGACACCATCCGCCTAATGAACTCAATCCACTCTGGCTCGCCAACCGACCCCTGCCCCCACCACATCTTCAACAAAGCTGACTCCATCATCGCACCCCATCTCCGTGATGTCATCAACTGCTCGTTCAACTCTGCCACCTTTCCAGAAAGTTGGAAACACGCCGAACTCAGCGTCCTTCTGAAGAAACCCACAGCAGACCCCTCCGAACTAAAAAACTACCGACCCATATCCCTTCTCCCATTCCCGGCCAAAGTCATTTAGAAAGCCGTCAACCAGCTCGCCGCCTTCCTTGAATCCAACAACTCCCTCGATCCATCTCAATCCGGGTTTCGAGCCAAACACAGCACCGAAACCGCCCTCATTGCAGCGACTGACGATATCCGAACACTACTAGACAAAGGAGAAACAGTGGCCCTCATTCTACTCAACCTCTCCGCCGCTTTCGACACAGTCTGCCACAGCACCCTTATACAACGCCTCAGCAACATCGGCATACAAGGAAAAGCCCTGGACTGGATCACCTCATTCCTCACTGGAAGAACCCAAAGAGTCCGACTTCCCCCATTCAACTCAGAGTCCACCGAAGTAATCTGTGGCGTACCACAAGGATCCTCACTCAGTCCCACCCTCTTCAACCTTTACATGAGCCCACTCACTTCCATCGCGCGTCAACACAACCTCAACATCATCTCGTACGCCAACGACACCCAGTTAATCCTTTCCCTCACCAAAGACCCTAACACCGCCAAAACCAATCTTCACGAAGGCATGAAAGAAGTTGCCGATTGGATGAAATATAGCCGCCTAAAAGTCAACTCAGACAAAACGGAGGTGCTCATCCTTGGAACTTCCCCCTCTGCCTGGGACGACTCTTGGTGGCCTTCGGCTCTGGGCACAGCACCCACACCCACCGATCACGCACGCAACCTTGGCTTCATCCTAGACTCCTCTCTCTCGATGTCCAGACAAGTCAACGCAGTCTCATCCTCCTGCTTCAACGTACTCCGCACCCTCAAAAAGATCTTCCGCTGGATCCCCCTCGAGACTAGAAAGACTGTCACCCACGCACTGGTCACGAGTCGACTGGACTATGGTAACACACTATACGCCGGAATCTCAGCAAAATTACAGAAAAAACTCCAACACATCCAAAACGCATCAGCAAGACTCATACTGGACATTCCTCGACAAGATCACATCTCCGGTCACCTAAAAGACCTCCACTGGCTTCCCGTCAACAAAAGAATTACGTTCCGTCTTCTCACCCACGCACACAAGGCCCTCTACAACCTAGGACCCGAATGCCTCAACACTCGACTGTCCTTCTACAAACCCACCCGCCAACTAAGATCGTCCAATCAAGCCCTTGCCGCAGTCCCGCGCATCCGTAGATCCACCATGGGTGGCAGATCCTTCTCCTTCCTAGCTGCCAAGACCTGGAACTCACTCCCCACTCACCTCCGCCTTACTCAAAACCACGTCTCATTCAGAGAAGAACTTAAAACCTGGCTTTTCGACAAATAATGGACCCCTTCCCCAAGCGCCTTGAGACCCTCTGGGTGAGTAGTGCGCTATACAAATGCCTGAACTTGAACTTGAACTTGTGCTAGGAGAAAGATGTTCTTTGGAATTGCCCACCTCCATATGCTCTGCGCTAAGTGGGAAAGCTGTAGAGAGCGAGTCCCTCCCTGTTTTTGGATGTAATACATGGCTGTCATGTTGTCCGTCCGGATCAACACCGCTTTGTTGTATATTTGGTTTTGGAACACTTTCAGTGCCAGAAAAACTGCTAACAACTCTAAGTGGTTAATATGCAGTGTCTTTTGCTTGGCTGGCCAGAGTCCCTGGACTGTGTATTGATGTAGGTGGGCTACCCATCCTGTCAGTGATGCGTTCTCTGTCAATACTACTTGTGGAACTGGCTCTTGGAACAGTCGCCCCTTGGAAAGGTTTTGTGGATTCCACCACTGCAGAGAGTTGTATGTGCGACTGTCTAACAACACTAGGTCTTTTAGTTGTCCTTGAGCCTGGTTCCACTGCCTTGCTAGGCATTCTTGTAATGGGCGCATTTGAAGTCTGGCATTGGGGACAATGAATATGCAGGAGGCCATCATGCCTATGAGTTGCATGAACACTCGAGCTGGTAGGGAGTGTTGTGGCTGAAAACACTCGAGCTGGTAGGGAGTGTTGTGGCTGAAAACTTTGGATTAGTGTCTGCATGTTGGCTATCCTGACTGGATTGGGATATGCCTTTGCTACTGATGTATCTATTGTAGCTCCCAGATATTGTTGTATGTGGGAGGGTTGCAGATGAGAATTTGGGTAATTTATTGAGAAACCCAGACTGTGCAGCAGCTGGAGGGTTTGAGACGTATGACTTGCACATTGGATGTCTGATTTGGCTTTTATGAGCCAATCGTCGAGATAGGGAAACACGTGGATGTGTTGCCGCCTGGGGTTTGCTGCCACTACAGCTAGGCACTTGGTGAACACCCTTGGAGCTGTAGTTACTCCAAAGGGGAGAACTTTGAATTGATAGTGTTGTTCTTGTATTGTGAACCTGAGATATTTCCTGTGAGCTGGGTGTATAGGAATGTGGAAGTATGCGTCTTTGAGGTCTAATGTGGCGAGGAAGTCGCCCTGCTGAAGCAGTGGGAGAACTTGTTGTAAGGTTATAATATGGAAGTGCTCTGATAGTATGTATTGGTTCAGAGGTCTGAGGTCCAGAATGGGTCTAAGTGACCCGTCCTTTTTGGGAATTAGGAAGTATAGAGAATATACTCCTGTTCCTTGGTGTTGAAAAGGGACTGGCTCTATGGCGCCCTTTTGTAGCATGGATTGGACCTCTTGCTGTAACAGTGTTATGTGCTCTTTGGACATAAGACGGTGTTTGGGTGGTATGTTGGGTGAAGTAGAAGTGAGTTCCAGGCAATAACCATACTGGATAATTTGTCTTACCCACCTGTCTGTGGTAATTGCGTTACAGACAGGTAGGAACTGTTTAATTCTGCCTCCGACAGGTGTTGTGTGTTCTGGAGGGAGTGTGGTGAAGTCACTGTTTGGTGGCAGTGGAGGCTGTGGTGTTATTGCCCTCACGTTCTCTGCCCTTATTATTGTTTTCTCTGTAACCTCCTCTATTGGAGCCTTTGTTAAAAGTGCTCTGGGTATTTGACTTGAAGGTAGAGGAGCTTTGCGAAGTGCTGCCCCTTCCTGCACCTCTATATGAGGAGCGACGAAAGGAGCCACGGTGTTGTTGGAACTGAAGCGCCCCCATTGATTTGGCAGTTTGTGTCTTCTTTCATTTTATCTAAAATGGTGTCAACTGCAGGGCCAAACAGAAAGTTTTGGTTTACTGGCTGATTGAGGATGGTGGATTGCACCTCGTTCTTAAATCCAGATATGCGTAACCATGCGTGTCTGCGCAGTAGAACGCTGGTGTTGATCGACCTGGCCGAAGTATCGGCTGCGTCTAGCACGCATTTGATGGAGGCGTTTGTTATGAATTTGCCTTCTTGAATGAGGTTGTTGGCCTGCGCCTTAAAGGGTTCTGGTAGGTGTTGTATTAGAGTTTCGAGTTGGTCGTAGTGTGCTCTATCATATCTCGCAAATAGAGCTTGTGTATTAGCGATTCTCCAAGAATTAGCAGCTTGTGAAGCTACTCTTTTTCCTGATGCTTCTAAAATTTTAGATTCTTTATCAGGAGGGGGAGCGTCTCTGTTGTTTGCGAATTGGCTCGTTTACGAGCGTTTGCAACAACTAAAGAATCTAAAGGCAACTGTTGTTTTATATAAGTAGGGTCTGCTGGTGCTGCCTTATATTTTTTCTCTATTCTTGGATTGAGCACTCGTGGCCTAGCAGGATCTTTAAAGATATCTGGCGCGTGCTTGAGGACCCCTTAAAGCATTGGAAGAGTTTTGACATTTTTCTCAGAAGTGGGGAAGGTGTCGAACAAGAAATCTTCCTCTATAGGGTCAGTGTGCATATCTACCTTGTGATATTTAGCTGCCCTATCTATAAGCTGATTAAACATGATTGTGTCGTCTGTAGGTGACTGTTTTGTTTGGTATGGGGAAGTATCTGGGATGGGCTGTTGCTGGTCATCTTCTTGGTCATCCCATGTGTTATCTTGTTGATTGGGATCCCCAGTGTCATAATTGTATTGAGGATCTTCCCCCATGCCCTCTTCCTCATTGTGATCAGAGTGTGTGGGAGAGTAAGGAACGAAAGGCATATCAGGCAGAAAAGGAGAAGGAGTGAAAGGCCTTGAGGGAGATGTGCCAAAGTCTTTTTGCTTTGGAGGAACTGGAGAAGGAGTGTCTTGTGGTAAAGGCCTCTTCTTCCGGTGGTAGACTATGACGATATCTGGATCGATATATAACTTAGCTTGCATTTCGGACACTAGATGTGGGTGGAGAAGTTAGTCTTCGACAGTCCGTGGCTTTGGTGTCGAGGGTTTAGGTTTATGAACCTTTTTTGGAGTCTGTGGCTCGGTGCTTTTTGGTGTCGGAGCTCCTTTGGGCTCGACAGCTGATTTAGGTTTCATAACCTTTCTTTGGATCGGCGGCCTTTTTAGGCTCGGCGACTTGTTTTGGATCGACCGGGGCTAATGGTTCGGTACGTTTTTTTTCCGAAGCCTGGTGTTTCTTTGGTTCAATGGTCTTTTTTGTGTGTTTGGCAGCCTTTTTAGGTTCGTCTGTATCGGTTGGATCGACGACCTTTTTCGGTTGGACGATTTTCTTCGGTTCCGATGTCTTTGGTTCCGATGGCTTCGGTGCCAAGCCTTTTGGTGCAGAGTGTTTTTGCGGCATGACGCTCTTCGGTGCGAGGGTTTCGGTGCCGATGGTCTTTCGGCGTCGACAGTTTTCTTAGGCTGTACACCCTTTGGTTCAACGACCTTACTTTTTGGGTCGATGATCTTCGGTCGGGCCACGTGTTTTGGTTGTGCGCCCTTTTTTGGTTTGATGACCTTTGGTTGGAGAACTGTTTTTGGCTCGATGACTCTTCGAGCCTGGACGACCAGATTAAGATGAAAATCAGGATGGAGTCAAGGGGTACTGATCGAAAACAATACCGTCGAGTTCGAAGGCCTTTTGGCCTTAGGGAGTAGTTAGTTTCGATTCCGAGCTGGAGTGTAGGAAATAATATCCGAACCCAATGGCGGAAAAAAACAATCTAAGGATGGAGTGGATGCCCATGTGCACTATGGTCCAAGGGAGGAGTCACCTATCTCGTGATGCTTCGAAGACTCTTCCAAGACAACTAAGTGCAATCATCCGGACCCAACACTAGGTGGCAATCTATGCAAACATATGAATTCAGCAGCCCACATGCCTTAAACACAGTTTTCCGGATCCAACCATGGCCCGAAGGCAGTGGTGGTGCAGCGACCGTTACAGCTGAAGCCAAAGATTTTTTGGGCATTTTGATGGAGAAGGAGGAGCTGGGGGTCACAGTGCTCATGTGCTGGGTGGATGGGATCTGATGCATCTCCATGTCTACAAACACGTCGTTTTTTGTCCGAAGCCTGGTGTTTCTTTGGTTCGATTGTCTTTGTGTGTTCGGCAGCCTTTTTAGGTTCGTCTGTATCGGTGGGATCGACGACCTTTTTCGGTTGGATGATTTTCTTCGGTTCCAATGTCTTCGGTTCCGATGGCTTCGGTGCCAAGCCTTTTGGTGCCGAGTGTTTTTGCGGCGTGACGCTCTTCGGTGCCGAGGGTTTCGGTGCCGATGGTCTTTCGGCGTCGACAGCTTTCTTAGGCTGTACACCCTTTGGTTCGACGACCTTACTTTTTGGGTCGATGATCTTCGGTCGGGCCACGTGTTTTGGTTGTGCGCCCTTTTTTGGTTTGATGACCTTTGGTTGGAGAACTGTTTTTGGCTCGATGACTCTTCGAGCCTGGACTACCTGAAGGGGCTTGTTTGTGCTTCGAAGCCGGGCCGAGAGGTGGGGGTCTCCGAAGGAATGTCTCGAACTTGGCTAAGGCATTTCAGCGATGCTTCGACCAGAGCCGTCTTTGTTGGGCTGAGTGGAGTGGGGGGCTGGGTACTCACAGTTTTTTGCCCCGGTGTGATCTGGTCATCAGAATCAGATTGGTCCTCAATGGTGACGATCTCGAGATCGGAGTCGGCAGCTTCGGAAAGCTTAGTCGTCCTCGATGATATTCTCCGGTTCAGACTTCTGCATCTCTCGCCTGGCAGCCCGTCGATTCCGGATAGTTTTCTTGGATCGAAATTAGGGACACGCCAGGCAATCCTCTTCATTGTGTTCAGGTGACAAACACTTGTTGCATACTGTGTGTTTGTCAGTATGTGGGAACTTTGATTGGCATTGTGGGCACATTTTAAAAGGACTCCTTTCCATCAACGGAAGTCGCACGTGGCATCGATAAGGCCCAACGGCCCGCGTCGACGACCAGATTAAGATGAAAATCTCGATGGAGTCGAGGGGTACTGATCGAAAACAATACCGTTGAGTTTGAAGGCCTTTTGGCCTTAGGGAGTAGTTAGTTTCGATTCCGAGCTGGAGTGTAGGAAATAAATTCCGAACCCAATGGCGGAAAAAAACAATCTAAGGATGGAGTGGATGCCCATGCGCACTATGGTCCAAGGGAGAAGTCACCTATCTCGTGATACTTCGAAGACTCTTCCAAGACAACTAAGTGCAATCATCTGGACCCAACACTAGGCGGCAATCTATGCAAAGATATGAATTCAGCAGCCCACATGCCTCGAACACAGTTTTCCGGATCCAACCATGGCCGAAGGCAGTGGTGGTGCAGCGACCTTTAAAGCTGAAGCCAAAGAATTTTTGGGCATTTTGATGGAGAAGGAGGAGCTGGGGGTCAAAGTGCTCATGTGCTGGGTGGATGGGATCTGATGCATCTCCATGTCTACAAACACGTTGGAGGGTTCATCGATCGAGAAAGCCTCTTCATCCTCCACGGTTGGCTCTTCTTGGGCATGTTCTTTGCCGAAGATATTGGAAGTGTCGTCTGTGACATTTTGAGATATTTCTAGAGGACGAGACCTTCGATCCAGAAAAGTTTTCTTAGACCGAAACAACTTACACTCGTCACAGTTGACTTCCTTATGGTTGGACTAACAGCACAGGTTTTATACAAAGTGCTGGTCGTTGTTCGGGTCTTTTGCATGGCAACGAGGTAGAATCTAAAACGCATGCATTCCATCCCCAACACATTTTAGGATGGGCTGGTATGACGCTGAAGGTAAGCCAAAACAGGTGGTACCCCAAATGACAAATCGGATGAAAGAATTGGAACAGACAATTTGTCGAAAGAACACAGATAGTGAAAGAGCAAATGAGACAATACCGTCGAAGACAGTAAGAACCAAAGTATCCAAACGTACGGAGTCAGAGCACGGAGCCAAGGCACACGTATCCAAATGCAATGGAGGAGTAAAAACTCAACTTTGCGAGTCTAAAGACTTCTTCAATTACAAACAACTTGCAGAACTCCAGACCAAACAAAGGATGGCAGGAGTATGCAGAGCATATGCATCTACAGCCACACATGCCGAACATTTACTTTCTTGATTTGACGTTATGTCATCAGGAGGGGAGGATGTACACAATGTACCAGAAAGATACAGATAGAAATTCCTTCCTTCATTACTCCTACTTGCTACTACGTAATCTCAGAGATACCTTATCTTACCGTCAATTTCTGAGGATCATGCAAAACTGCCACAAGAGGGAGGACTGCTTTTTTCATGCAAATGCCCTGTTAGATAAATTAGTAGAGAGGACTTATCCGAGTAAATTTTTCGGAAGATCCATAAAAAGTTCATGGTATACTCCTAGGGAGTTTTTGCTGGAGAAGAACACAGAGGTAAACATCTGACTGAATGGTTTGTGTGATTACATACAATCAACATAAGAACTTGATTGAGAGAATCATCAGGAAGAATTTGCATTTAATCAAAGATGATGATTCCACAATGGAAGAACCTCATTTTGCTATATGAGAAGTAAAAAATATCCGTGACATGGTGGTATATTCAAATACCAAAAAAAGTCAGTAACCTAATGCGCTGCAATAAATGTGATTCCCACCCGTAGTAGGCCACCATAAGTGTGGTAATTGTAGTCTGTTAATTGACCACTCAAGGCACAGAAACGGTCTAAAATCATTGGGGGGAAGTTTTATATAGCGCGAACTAGACCCGATAAATCGGGTACCAGAGCGCTTTACATAGTACCAGTTTCGTTAAACAAGGACACATTAATTTTTTCTTAGGCACGGGAAAATTAAGTAATTTCCTGTGATTACAGGATGTTGAGCGTCGTAGCAGAGACTCGAACCCGGTTCCCCAGCTTCGACGTCGAACGCTCTAGCAGCAATGCAACATCCTCTCCCCATTGCAAGATAAAGCATACGGAAATTACGAACTAACACAAAGAATGCAATATATTTACTGCAATGTCCCTGTCGTTTTACATACATTGGAAAAACATCACAAGAAGGAGAAAAGCGTACAATCCAACATAAATCTTGTAAATTATCCCAGTACATCATTATTTTTTGGATAATCATACAGAGAATAACATAAAACGGTCGCACCATTGAACAGTGACAGATACATCACTATTAAGAGATGAGGCACGCCTTATTTTGAAATTGCAGACAGTGGTGAAGGGCTTGAATTAAATCTAAGAAGTATACAGTATATGAATTCCAGCTGTACTCTACTGAATGCTGTACTTAACTGAATGACTTTGATAAGAAGTATGCTACATGCCAAACACCGACCATGTCCATAAAAACATACCAGTTGTATGGAAAATCGCAACTATTTTACACATTTGAATCTGCACATAATGATGGACATGGGATCACAGTGATGGCTTTGAGACCTTTGTAGCCAGGACTATATCTTCCATGATACCTGTATGAGGGGCCTCTTATGATTACGTAATTGACCAGTGTTCACAAAATTGTTAAACGTGAACCTTGTATTAAAATTAGCACCCCCTTTACAGATGAGGATGGTGTAACCCGAGTGAACACCACCACATATTAAAGGGAGTAGCCCCCGAGTCAGGGAAGACGCCGGGGCAAGTGTGAAGATGCAACAGGGAGTGTGTGATGAGAAGCTGACAAACTTGTGTGCTGCCTTACGTTGAACTGGGTATTCACAGTGAAAGAATTTGTAAGGTATGATCTCATTCCAGACAGCGACTAATGGAGTAATTTAAATACATAAGGGACTAACCTAATGAGGGATCTCCATTTTCATTTTTTTGGGTTTTGTAGCTTTCAATTTAAAGTTGTCCTAATAGCAATTATCGTAAAGCTTAACTGTGTTCAAATCAGGTATGTTGAAAAAAACACGCACTAATAGGGTGCAAGGCAAAGTGTTCTGTTTTCAAGTTTCTTTGTGTATCACTAAAATGGATATAGTAATAATCTCCCAAATACAGAAATCACTACATTGGATATTGTAATCTCTCCAGTACAGAAATATGCGGTAGAAAATATTGTACACACTCTGTTTTCAAGTTAAGGCCCTGAGCAAGATCTTATCAAATTAGGTCTCCAAAGTAGATCAAAACGCATAGGCATTGCCTTGGATTGTTCGGGTACAACTATTAAAAGAGTTTGCGCCCTTAATTCTGGACTGATGAACACGAAGTATCACCCACGCAAGATGAACATGCTTCACAGGACTGTAGGTTAATTGATCAGAACCAGATTGCTTTGTTTATTTTTACTTCTATGTATGATGAATACTTGGTATCACTTTATTAAATGTTGTTCGCTTTTTATTTGTAAAGTCTTGTCTATTGATTAAGTTTGCTTCGTATTTGTCATATATGTGATTAAACATTTAATTTATTCATGCTATAGAAGCACCGTAAAATAAACTTGGGTTCAAATATGTAAAGTTTTGAGGGTACAAAAAAGAATTTAATACAGATATGATGAAGAGGGTCTGCATGTCTTTTTTAAAATTATTTCGGTAAAAGGATGAAGGTTGTATTTGTGCTTTGTTGATGACCCCCAACCCTCACTCACCTTAATTGGGTCAAGCCCCTCTCTTATGTAGGCGGTATCCAACAAACAGCACTGGGCTGCATCTCAGACCTCTGATCAAGAACCCAACAAAAGTACAACTTGGTGACTCCAAGCCACATGGGAGTCTAGAGAGAAGGGGGAGCATGCTATTAATTCAGTTTTGCTGCCCCATGGAACACAAGGAGCAAACAAAAGAGCCGTTCAGGAATTCTGGGGCCCACCATTAACACCTTGCTGGGCGGAATCACGTCCAGTCCACATTTCCAAAGGCCGTAGGTAGGCTAATGAGGTCTTTATTTCAAAACCAGACTAGTACTTGCAGAATAAGGAAGACCCAGACAATATCTTCTGCTTCTATGCTCCAGGGGTCCTGAGCATCAACATCATCTGCACTAGAAGAGGAACATTTACTAATAAATAGCTTTTGCACAAATCAGGTAATAAAAGTCAAAAGCTCTTCGGTCATGGTAGAAACCCCAAATGCCATAAAAATCATCCATCGTTGTCAAACACAAATTATTTGCGCTTTGCACGAATTCCAGGGCTCACAAGTTAGATTTTAGTAGAAAAATGGTAATGCAACATTCAAAATTATTTAAATATCACGTGGAAAATAATAAGAAAAAAGCTCAGTGGAGCTCTAGATCTAATGGTCCGGAGCAAAGGGACAAATGAACTGACTTAACAGTGTGTACCCCCTTTGCTCGATTCCCCATTCTGTCTATCCTTATGAGAATATTGAACATTTCCCAGACTCCGGTTGATGCTTTGGGGATATATCCGGATGAGAGGATAATTAGATTAGACTGTTGCATGCTTACTTTGACATTTTTTCAAAATAATTTGACTATTTCATTTAATAAAGGGAAACTGATTTACACTTGAAAATGTATTACACAAATTGCTACTGCAAAATATGTATTTTATCAACAAAACTGTTTTAATTACAATACCAGCTTTTTATACATATTATAATGTTTCAAAGTAAGCAAATGTCAATAAATGAGTTTACAATTATTTTATATATACCTTAATCTGTGCCTCCAGTTCTTCAGTCTTTTGTTCCATGGCAAGATATTTTTCTTTGTACTCCTTCAGACTACCTTCCACTTGAGAACAGTGCTCCAATGTGCCATGCAATTTTGCCGTAATCTGTTCCAGCTGGGTGTTCACTTTGTTAAGTTCCTATCAAAAGAGATAGCTAAGCCGTTACAGTGCACTTGAAAAAAATCAATAGACAATGAAGCCTTCCTGGCTAGATTATATGAATGTAGTCTTATCTCCAGTAAAACCTATAAAGAAACAAATAATGCATAGGACTAAAGCTTAGGGTTAATGTGCAAGTTAATTCAGAGACTATGCACCTTAAACAGTTTATCCAAGGTGTTTGCAAAGATCGTTACATTGATAATTTGTTATGCTACATATGCTAAAGAGAAGGGTTTTGTGAGATAACATGAAAACTCCTTTCAAAAAGGATATTAGAAGACGTTTCAGTTGTGGAATAAAGGCACTAGTTTGAAGTTTTTTATTACTTTAGCACAGTTACTTAAAACCATTGCTATAAAAATCAACATTATCACATTTGTCGTATTAAAAAGACAGAGCTGAAAAACAACTCTCCAGGCTTAATGAACATTACACTTATAAAGGAAAGAATATTTTAGTTGCCAAGATAAGCATATTACTGTACTAAGCCCAAAATAAAAATAGATTAAAACGGAGGATACTAAACCGGGGGACAAAAAAAATCTGTAATGAGTTTTTGAGGGGGAGGGGGTGGGAGCACAGGAACCAAGGAAGGTAAAAAAAGATTGTCCAAAAGTCTCACAAATTTTCCAGACCTTGCAAGTACTTGAGTGTCTGTGGACATAAGACACAAGGCCGAGGCCTCCCAGCATGTCCTAATGCCCCATTTTAAATACAAAGGTTTTAAAAGAGACCTTCTAGGGGCTGCCAAGGTGGGGCAGCAGCACAGGAGATGCAGCCATGATTCGGAGTGATAGTTACACAATCTGCAGGCCCCCCCCTCACTTGTTGGGGCCCATCTGTTAAAGGCCGTCAAACGCAGGCCTAGAAGTCGCATAAACATTATGTTCTTCCGTGCCGCAGCATTTAAATTTTCCTGGAGATAAGATTTCGGTTTCCCGGGAAGATACGAGGAGTTCAAGGGGAGCAAAATGGTAGATTGTTTTACAGCCTGAAGGTCCATACGATGGCAGATTAGTTTGACCTGCTTATTAATAAGTTTTTTCCAGACTGAGTATGGAATAGTGTCTGAAAGCAGAGATAAGTTGTCAATCTCTCTAGCACTGTTATGGCCTTTACAATCTGAGTGTTCCAAGGGTTACCATGACTAGAAAGAGTTCATTTTAGCTGGGATTTTAAGGTATTGTCTCCAGCTTTTAATGTCCTTATAAAATACTTCAGGGTGTCTGCCTCAATAGATTGATTGTCTTTGTAGGCCCAGCTCCAAACTTAGTCTTGCCCGCTGGATGAAACTTGGGAGATGGAAGATTTTTTTAAAGGTAGAAATTTGAGCGAGGTCGAGACTAACCGAGCATGCGCCGGGAAAGGCCTGATGCCCGTAAGTTAAGGCAGGAAGTAAAGTAGCTTTGGTCACCTTCAGAATGGATTCTGCGGAGGGGCTGCCCAGGGACAGGTTCAGTCGGGTCAGGGAGTATGTGATTGCTCCTGCTCTCTTTTTCAGGGCGGCTAGATGAGCTACTGGTCTAGACGTCTCGTTGAACCAGACTCCCAGGTAATTATATTTTGGAGTTGTATTAATCCGGGCAGGCCCAATGTTCCACTTTAGACTTTTCTTATTCTTGCATCCGCCAAATATCAGTACCTTGGTCTTTTCCTGGTTGATTTTAAGGGCATTGACGGTATTGTATGTATGGAGCATACTGAAGGCTCTTTGGAGACCCCATTTTGCTTGGTCCATTATTACAATGTCATCAGCGTATTGTAATATGTGCAGAGTCCTTTTTGCAGGGCCCAGTTTTGGCGGAAGAAGATTACTATTCTCCAGGAATGTTCCAAGGTCAGCTGTGTAAAGATTGAACAAGAGAGGGGCAAGGACGCAGCCTTGCTTTAGCCCGTCTTCAGTGGCGATTTTTGAAGAGATGGTCTTTCGGCCGGTTTTAATTCGCACCCACGTGTTCTTATGAAGGGAAATGAGTGCTCCTAGAAGGCTCTGCGGAATCCCCCACTTATTCAGCTTCCTCCATAAGATGTTGCGAGACACTTTATCGAAGGCCGCACTGTAGTCTATAAAGCAGCAGTAAAGTGGGAGATGTTTTTTTTGTGCTGCTTGTTGACTCAGAATGGCTAGAGTTGTAATGTTGTCTATTGTGGAGGCCCGAAACCCTGTTTGGTAATAGGGTATGATGTTATTTTCTACAACCCATTTTTCAAGCAACCTTAGAAGACACCGTGCATATGCCTTAGCCTCAAGATCTAGTAGGGCAATGAGTTGATAATTAGCCGGGAGCGTGGAGTCTCCTTTCTTAAATATGGGGCACAGAGTCAAGCCTAACCATGAGTCCGGTAGCGGACATGTCTTAAACACGTTGTTATATAGGGGAGTCAAAAGTTCCGCCCACTCTTCCAGGGCACATTTGAATACCCCGGCAGGAAGGCCATTGGGCCCTGGGGTACCGTCGTTCTTCATGGCTGGCAGATACTTGGAGACCTCGGCTACAGTGGTCAGCTCATGAATTTCTATTTGGGTGGAGTCAGCATGGTCTCTTAATGCGATCACCATGGGGTCCGGGGCGTCACTACGATATAGTTGGGTCACGTGCAAGGCCCAATCTTCTTCAAAAACCGCATTTCCTCTCATCTTGTTCGTGGAACGGAGCTTGTTCATGTGACTCCAAAACTGGGACTGATTATTGGCCTTTAGCAAAGCGAATATTTGTAGCCACTCATTCTGTTCTTTTAGTCTCTTGTTCTCCCACGAAAGTTTCTTAAAGGTCGTTCGCAGTGAGGCCACATTATTGGCAGTGTGTACAGTTCCGATCAATTTGTGCTGGCGCACAGCCCTCCTAAGGGTCTTTCTTTGGCAGGCAAGAACTGGATCGTAGGTTTGCTCTGGGCGTGGCCCGGGTGATCTATGATGAGCCACAGGGCCCGCTAAGAGATCTTGTAATTTAACGATGGCGTTGTCCCACCGGTGATGTAAATCTGTGGGAGCATTGTTCCTGAAATTAGGAGTTTCGCCCTTAAGCCAAGTTCTGACCTTGTCAGAGCCAGATGAGTCCCATTTGATTCTCCTAGCCAAGGTGTGGAGTTCGACCTGCCTTGAATACCCCACTTCTGTTATTTCGACGGCGACTGGCATTTGCAAGTGCATTGTTACCATTAGGGGTTTATGGTCGCTCTCCGAGCGATAAGGAATTTCCATCCTAGCCAGATTATTTCCCAGAAATGGTGATAGAAAGATGTAATCAATAGTCGAAATATTCCTAAACGTTGGCAAAAAATGAGCACCCGGATGCTGTTCCAGGGTAATTTGCTGAGCAGAGCGGAGGTTGCGAGTTGTTAGAAAGGTGGTCATCGCTTCTTGCTCTTTGGTTTTGATAGCTGGAAGGGCGTTGGTAGCGAGGTCTTTGATGTTTAAGTCCCCTAATAACAGTACCTCAGCGGACGCAAATTCCAGTAAAAGATCTTCCAGGTGTTTTATCAGTAAATCTGTTACAATTGATTTTGTGGTTTTCGTTGTATTATGGTAACAGTTAATTAGGAGCATGGAAAAGGCCCTGCCTGAGGATGAGAGGCCGGTAATAAGTACAGTCTGCCCTGTCGTCATGTTCCGAAGAATAGGTGTGGCCGTTATCTTACACCTGTGCTTGATGAAAATAGAAAGGACCCCAGAAGGTCTTCCGTGTGAGTTGGGCTGGGCGGCTGATTGAAAAAGTTCGTAATAGCCGAGCAGAGGTGATGGAGATAAAGACCAAGTCTCCTGGAAAAAAATGATATCGCTTTTGTTCAGAAATTCCACGGCTAATTTTGAGGCAAAAGTTGACTTTATCCCGGCTGCATTCCAGGACGTGATTATTAGTTTAGAATCAAACTGGTTGGCTTCCTTGTTAGGAAGGACACTGCTGGGCGGAGATGGTTGGAGGCTCTAGGGCAGGATGCCCATGATGGCTGTCGTTAGCGTGGGAGACAGGATGATTGAGTTTGCAACTTACCAGGCGTTAATTATTATGGCATGCAATGTTTATAAGATTGTCCCCTTTCGACGCTTTTGGGAGCCAGGCATGGGTTGCACCCCGGGACCCCTTCAGTACGCTAATAGGCTGCTTCACTGGGGCCTGCGGAAGAAGAACGTGGGGATATTTTTGTTGAGTAGGAACCCACATTTCAATACCCCAATTTTCAAATAGACTGGCTTCCCTGAAAATTGCATTCCTGATGGATTCCTGAGACCACGTTGTAATGGTGGCCTCTGAGCCCCCTTTCCCTGGTATTGAGGAGAACTTGACCAATGTAAGGTCTGAGGAAGTGACCCCAGACAGTGCTGGAACACAGTTGAGTAGACGGATAAGATTATTTCTGTTAAGAATATCATATGGGCCCTTATGGTCATAGTGAGGAAAAAAGACGAGTTCTGCTCCATTTTCCGGGCGCTGGTGATTCGGACTCCTAGCTATTTCAGTTAAAAGTACTGGCGCCTTCAGATGTTGGGGGAGAGCTTCAAATGAATGGTTGTTCCCCCCCCGGTTGGGTTGTCGTTCCCGGGACTTGTGTCAGTTGGGACAAAAAATTCCTCTGCATTTGCATAGAGGAATCCCCTCAGACTTTAGTTGAATCCTGTGGTAGATGGCACGCACAACGACCTATCGCTTTGCCCTCTATCGCACTTTGAAGGTTCGTGTTCAACATTTTTGCCATTCCCTGGCATTTAAGTGGACTATTTTGTGCTTCTGGCATTGCTGATACGGATTGTACAGTGTTGTTTTGACTGCCAAGGCTTTGGTCATGGATAGTTGTTCCTGTGGTTTTATTTAACGGGGATCCATTCGCTGTCATTGTGGAATATAATTCGATAGCTCTTGTGGCCGCAAGTGCTTCCTGGGTTGATAGACCGGGCTGATCACTGGTATCCTTTGAACCTGCAGGGGTCATGCTTGTCTCGGTGGTTTTGGTTTTGGATTTCGAGGGCAGGTTGAAAATGGGGAAGTAAGAGAGGCCCCTTGATTTAGTAGCTAGCGTGCTGGGTGCAGCTAACCCTTCGAGCCCCGCTCTCCTTTTTGCTAAGCGTTGTTTTTTAGATTGTTTTTTAAGTTTCTTTGTCTCCCTCCTGGACAGATTCTACCACTGCTGCGCACGCGCTGCTGCTGGCGTTTCTGGATTTTAACTTCCCTGATTTTGTATTTGTTTTAATCTTCGTTTTGCTCACTTTTCCCCTGTTTTTAGAGGGGCTTGGTCAGGCTCGTCCCCCCCTCATACCGCATTTAAATTGGCAATTTCACCGCCATTTGGCGGGTCCTGGTCCCGAGGGTGGTCCTGTGGGCGCCATCTTGCTTTGGGCTCTGATTTTAATTACGGGCGCCATCTTGGAGCGTCCTCGCGCTGGGATTGGTCGGCCTATTTAAGGCGGACCGATTCTTTCTGGCAGCCTGGACAGATTCTACCACTGCTGCGCACGCGCTGCTGCTGGCGTTTCTGGATTTTAACTTCCCTGATTTTGTATTTGTTTTAATCTTCGTTTTGCTCACTTTTCCCCTGTTTTTAGCGGGGCTTGGTCAGGCTCGTCCCCCCCCTCATACCGCATTTAAATTGGCAATTTCACCGCCATTTGGCGGGTCCTGGTCCCGAGGGTGGTCCTGTGGGCGCCATCTTGCTTTGGGCTCTGATTTTAATTACGGGCGCCATCTTGGAGCGTCCTTGCGCTCGCGCCGGGATTGGTCGGCCTATTTAAAGCTCCCCTCTTCCGCGCAGCGGGACGCGCAGTTGTGACGCCTTCGCTGTGCCAGAGTCCTGCCCGTCTGCGCTCGTCCGCGCAAGGAGGACGCAGGACGTGGCAGGACCCTATCATGCTGTAAGTATGATTCGACAATATTCCAGTCAAGCGCTTCATTCGATCAGACGATGTCTGCCCTTGTGTTCACACTCAGCTCAGCATCCTCTGTGTGGCCCTCATACCTGCTCATGTGGATGGTGGGAACTATCGGCTCCGACTCTGGCTCCTAGCCAGTTACCATCGCTTCGTAAGAGGGAACCTACTCCCCCTACTGCCGGTAAACTGTGGCATATGAACATCAGATCCCTGTCGAAACATCATCGAGATATTTATGAACTTATCTCATTAGAAAGCCCTGATGTCTACTTTATGACGGAGACCTGGCTGGGTGATGAGGACATGGCCAATATTAATTTGGCCCTTCCTCCGGGCTATGCTATTCATACATTGAATCGCAAGGGGAGAGGTGGAGGTACAGCCGTGGTTTTCAAAACCTGCTTTATTTGCACCTGGAAGCCCATGAACTTGGCTGGTGCTGAGTGTGCCCATTTTTCTATCAGCTTCAGTCAACATCAAACACTGTCGGGTCTTATGATTTACCGCCCTCCAGGTAGTGATAGTGCTTTCAGGACAACCCTTCCTGAGCTGATAAGCTCTCTTTCTCTGCTCTCTTCTAATATAACCATCATCGGCGATCTCAATATACACTTTGATGCCACAGAGATACCTGCGGTTAGAGGCCTGCTGGATGATCTAGAAGCAGTACAACTACTTCAACTGGTCCGCCATCCGACCCACGATGGAGGTCACATCCTCGATCCGGTCTTTACAAACCTTGAACTGGTCGAGGTTTCCCCCCTAGACCCATGGGCTGGAGTGACCACTACCTCATTGAGCTGTCTGTCAAAATGGCGACACAATTTACCAGGAAGCCTGGTAAAACATCTTTCAGGCGGCCCTGGAAAAAGCTCAAATTGGAGGACTTCCATCGTCTTTTGACCACTACACCCCGGGTCCATACAGATGACGTTGCATCAAGTTATACCATCTTTTGCGCTTGGATTGTTAAAGTCCTTGACGAATTAATCCCAGCTAGCTGGAGCAGGAATCGACATGCTCAGCCTAACCCCTGGTACACGGAGGCACTCAGATGTATTAAAGCGACCTGCCGACAAGCTGAAAGAGCATGGAGGAAGAATTATAACAAAGACCTGAAAGTCTGCTATCTGGCCAAGGTAAAATTGTACCATAGAGCTGTCTGCCGGGCCCGCACTGATTACTATGCACGAGAGTTCCAGGCGAGTTCTAACCCGTCCAAACTGGTTTTTAAAGTCTTGAAGGAGCTCACAGTGAACAGACTTCCTATTACGGAGGTCTGTTCCCTAGCTCACTGTGAGGCGTTAGCCAGCTTCTTTGTGGAAAAAGTCAATGTCATCTATTGCTCTTTTCCTAAAGTTGACCCTGACAGTAAGCCTATGACATTGCGTACGCCTCAGTGTTTGGCCTCTCTCTCCATACCATCGGAGCAGGAGTTTAATCTCCTAGCGGCCAAGGTCAAGTCTGGCTCTCCGGATGACCCTTTGCGTCCTGCCCAGTTTTTGGACTCGGCACCCCTTTGCCTTCCTCCTATTCGCCATCTGGTGGAGCAGTCCCTTACCATCGGCACTGTCCCTCCTAGTTGGAAGGCTGCCTGTGTTATGCCTAACATAAAGAAGCAGGAATTGGATCCGTTGAAGTCGGAGAGTTATCGACCTATCTCCCTTCTCCCTTGGGTGGCAAAGATCACAGAGGCCCATGTTAATAACATCTTAACAAATCATCTGGCCTCTGCACATCTACTGGATCCAACACAGAATGGTTTTAGATCTGGACATAGTACAGAGACGGCACTTTTATTTATGGTGGAACATCTCCGCTCTGTACTAGATACAGGTCAAACGGCAGCACTGATCCTCTTGGATTTAAGTGCCGCCTTTGACACTGTATCCCACACCATTCTGATTCGTAGGCTCAGTGAGGCAGGCATCTCAGGCACGGCATTGGAGTGGTTTCAATCGTTCCTTTCGGAGCGATCTTTTCAGGTTGTGGTGCCACCGTTTAGATCTAAGTCCCATGCTATCACCAAAGGAGTCCCGCAAGGTTCGGCGTTGAGCCCCACTCTTTTCAACCTGTACGTCCAACCTTTGGCGGAGGTGGCGAAGAGTTGGGGTCTCACTATGGTATATTACGCCGACGATACCCAGCTGGCAGTGGCTCTTAATGGGGAATCTGACCAACTGGCATCAAACTTTGCGGATGGTTTGAGGGCTGTTGCTAGCTGGCTTACTACCAACTGTTTACAACTCAACGCCCTGAAAACTGAGGTGATGGTATTAGGGAAGCACCCTGATTTGTGGGGTGCTAGCTGGTGGCCTAAGGAGTTGGGACCCCCTCCAAAACCTGTCACCGAACTCAAAAATCTGGGCGTCTGGCTGGACTCCAAATTAACCTTCTCGCTCCATTCTAAGAAGGTGGCGTCCACGTGCTTTGGCATCCTACGTGGTTTGAGGCCCATCCTCAAATTTTTCGATGCCCCTACCCGCCAGATGGTGATCCAAGCCAGCGTGTTATCTAGGCTCGACTATGCGAGCTCTCTGTTTCTGGGCACCAATCAGGCGGAAGTTTTACGACTCCAACGGGTGCAGAACGCGGCAGCCCGGGCCCTAGTGGGCCTACCGCGTTTCTGTTCAGCCCGTAGTACTATTTCCACCTTGCACTGGTTGCCAGTAATCAGACGTATAGAGTTCAAGGCCCTATGCTTTGCATTTAAGATTCTTAAATTTGGCACACCCACCATACTTCAGCACCTTCTGTTCTTGTACATTCCCTCGCGCAGCCTTCGTTCTGCCGGACAAAATCTGGCATTAGTTCCCCGTTTTAAAAAATGCCGACTGGGTGGCCGGTCGTTCGCGATCTTGGCCGCTAAATTATGGAACGCGCTCCCTGTCCATATTCGCTCCCTGGAGGACTTTTTTGTCTTTAGAAAGGCTGTTAAAACTCATCTCTTTCTTCTGCCTTATTAACCTTCTTTTTCCCTTTGTGTGTCATCAGTTGTGTTATCTGTTCCAATATAGCGCCGGGACGCCCCTTAGCTGGGGCAGCTGTGCGCTCAAAAATTTGAACAACATAACATAACAATGAAGGTTTCGTTGGAAGATTAGAAGAACTGTGGGTTGAATCAGTATGGGCAGTGTCAGTGCAGTCCAATCGCGTAGTTGCTAGCTGCGTTGATGTTAGACGGCTGGTATCTGTGAGTTCCGAGCCCACTATAGCGTGGCCGATGCTGGTTGCCGGTAACAAACTGGCTGAACTTTTAATAGCTGGGTCGGCAAAAGGGGGAGTATTTTTTCTCCCTGGTGGTGGACCGGCTGGTGTGGCAGGGCATAAAGGCTCTTCAAAGGTGAGTGGAATTTGAGACTCTTGCGTGGACTTAGGTGACCCATATCCATTACTGTGACACTTCACGCTCTTCATGATTGCGCCCAAGATTTCGGGGAGAGACGAGAGTTTATTGATTATTGGAGAGCAAGAGCAGGAAGTTGAGTTGCCCGTTGGCCGCACCAAGCCTTCAAGTGAGCTTATCCTGGAACCCAAGTCCGACAGCGCTGAAGCTAAAGTTTGCATTAGATCGATCTGCAGTTCCATTTTCTGCGACTGCCATAGCATGGCTTTAGCGATTGCGTCTTGCTTTGCATGAAGAGATGCCAATGAGACCGAGATAGAGTTTGTGCGGTCCAAAGAGGCAAACACGGGTGATTCCTGATCCTCTAGTAGAGTTCCAATGGAGGAGGCACTTAGTGAGACAAAAAAGCTGTCCTGGGTCATGATGACGTCTTCCTGGAAGAGCGTATGCAGCTGGTGGGTCTCATGTGAAGCAGAGGATTTGGGCGAGGGTAGAGGGGGGTTCTCCGGGGTAAGGCTAGAAGAGCAGTGGTTGTTAATCTGAGTATCAGCATTTGAATCTGCGTCGTGCTGTATTGCTTGGGAAGAGGGAGAACCATTTTGGAAAACAGTTTTACCAAAAAAGTCGCTGATCCGAGATTGCGATGGTAGGCCACCAGAGTGTAACGTTTTATCTTGAGGTGGCGACGACTCCAGTTGAACCCCCCCCGGGGGAGGCGGAACAGAGAGTAGTGCCCTTTCTCCGTGGTAATTTTCTAAGTTGCTTAAAGGTCTCCATGGCGGGTCAACAAGGTATTATTTGCAGGCTTGACGGAGGTGGGACTTATACACCCCTTGTCTCCTCTCAAGAGTGATAAAAGCCCAAAGGTGCTGGGAAGGAACTGCGAAAACAGCGGCAGCCCAAGAACAGTCTGACAGAGTTCAGTAGGTAGATATCTGCACAGCAGGGGGCCAATTGTTCCAGACAGCGTTCGCCGGTAGAGGAGGAGCAGGGCAATAACGGGGAGCGGGCCCGCTACGAGCAGTCACAGCGGGGCCCAGCAATAGTACAGATGTAGCTTAGGGGCAGGCAGTGACTGGCGTGTAGAGTTGTGTATTCAGCCCCTAAAGGTGGGCAGTGCAGCGGACTTCAATGTGATGCCCTAGGAGAGAGTCTGCGAGTAGGCGTGCAGGAAAGCGCGTAGCGGGGGGCCAGACCACAAAGCGGCACTTACTTACAGGCGGGAGATCAGGGCCGCAGTGCAGATTCCGCCGCCAGCGTGGGCCACCTTCTCAGCACTGTAGCACAGTCCTTCAGCCTATGAATGGCTCCTCAGACCGGCGCTGTATGAGGAAGAGGCACAGTCAGGGATCGGTCATGGAAAGGTGGCTGCGGGAGCGGCGGGGGCGCCCAGCCCGAGCCTGGCGGCGGCGCAGCCCAGCAACACGTGGCAGTCGCGGGGCACAAGTAGTCACATCGGCCGGTCTGGCCTACAGAAGGAGCATCCGCTGCAACGCCTGCAGCCAAACAGCAGCCTCTGTGATCTGAGGAGGAGGAGCCGGGTTGACCAGGTGTAGTCGAGTGGATCAACGATGGGGAGCCCTTCTTCCAGGTCCCAGCAGCGCCCAGGGGAAAGCGGATCAACAGCGGGGGTAGGCTCGACTCAAAGTCTTGTACACCTGTACAGCAGACAGCCTGTGAGAGTGCCAATGAGCACAATGAGCATCTGCCTTGCCTGCCTGAGCAGCAGTGTGACAGGCTGCAGGCCGAGGGGATTTTTCGAGTCAGCTAGCACCCGGCGTCTCTCCTCAGCTGCGAGCTCCGAGGCTCCTTGCTCCACGCTCCACGGTCCGCGGCTGCCGCAGTCTCGACTAGCTCCTCCTCCTCCTCCTCTCAGGTGAGTCCAATGAATCAGCAACTGAACAACCAGTCAAACAGAATGCACTAGTCAAACAGAAGGATTCAGGTGGTATGTTTTTAATGTTATGTGGCACCCTAAAGCACAAGTTACTACTTGTGTAACGATCTATCTGTAAGAGACATTAGTTAGTGACAGATTCCTTACCTTAGAATAATCCCCAGGTGTCAGACTGGATCCAGAAAGCTTTAGTCAGCAGTACCCATGCGCATCGATGGGTGTCGTTGTATGGCACCGCGTGCTTAGTTGGCTGAGATGTCGCTGGAGCTACTTCGACGCGCCCACACGCGTTTACGTCCGTTCTGTACACAACTTTCTGTGACAGGAACGCAGAGCCATGTAAGATACTGACCACTGGTGCATAGAAACTAGGGCTCGAAAGGATGACCTTAACCCTAGAAATCAGTTCGCAGAACAGGGAGGATGGGTAGGGCGGTAAGGAATTATCACTAACTAACGTCTCTTACAGATATATCGTTACACAAGTACTAACTTGTGCAACTGAAAGACACGTTAGTGATATATTCCTTACCTTAGAATAGATATCTCAGCAATACCAACCCCGGTGGTGGGTCTGCGAATGAGATTACATCAGAAAGTCACGTAGAACAGGACGGTCAAAGAAGCCGTTCCTCCGGACCGGACAGTCAAGGCAATAATGCTTTGTAAAAGTGTGCAGTGAAGCCCACGTGGCAGCCTGAAGATGTCTTGCAGGGGGACACCACTTCCCAATGCTGTAGTGGCACGCAGCCCCACCGGAGGTTCCTTTTTAGCCATAGAATAACAGGCCTTGAAACACAAGACGACCCAGCGGGAGATAGTCCTCTTGTGAACAAGCCCGGCCTTTCTTGGCACCTGCGTAGCCAACAAAGATCTGGTCATCCACCTGGAATGCTCATGTGCGATTCAGGTAAAAGGAGAGTGCCCGTTTTGGGGCCAGACGGTGGAGCCTCTCTTTCTCCCTGAAAGGATGCAGAGGCGGAAAGAAAGTGGGCAAGGTGATAGTCTGCCCGATGTGGAAGGCAGTAACAACCTTCGGCACGAAGGAAGGACGAGTGTGAAGCACAACCTTGTCCGGATGAACCGACAGAAAAGGAGGCTTACAAGTAAGAGCCTGAAGCTCACTCACTCTCCTGGCAGAGGTGATAGCCACCAGGAATGCAGTCTTCAAAGTCAGACGACACAATTGTGATGCAGCTTAAAGGGAGCGCACATGAAATAAGTCGAAACAAGATTCAAGTCCCACAGAGGCATTATGAAAGGAACAGGAGGGAGCATATGCGTAATGCCTTTTAAGAATCTCTGCACAACAGGGAACTTGAAAAGAAAAGGCTGATCTGGAAGCCTCAGAAAGGCTAAAATGCCTGAAAGGTAGCCCTTGATAGTGCCCAGAGCAGAGCCCTGCCGGGCCAGATAAAGAAGGAACAAAAGGACCCCAGAAAGAGGGACAGAAAGGGGATCCACAGTCTTGACTGTGCAACATGCCACAAATTTGTTCCACCTGCAGGCGTATACCGATTTAGTGGAGGGACGCCTGGCTGCCAGAATGACATAACAGACTTCTGGAGGCAAGTCAAATGGAATCAACTGTCGCCGCTCAATCTCCACGTATGTAGGTGGAGGCTGGGCAGGTTCGGGTGAAGAACCGTCCCCTACTGCTGCGACAGAAGATCCTCCCGCAGAGGCAGTCAGATCGGGCGATCCATGCTCATACTGAGTAGCTCGGGATACCAAACTCTTCGAGCAAAGTCTGGAGCCACAAGGATGACTTGGACCCGGTTGCGCCTGATCTTCTTCAGCACTCTGGGCAGAAGTGGTATAGGCGGAAAGGCGTACAACAGACCGCAACTCCACTTGCGACGAAAGTGTTGCCGAGCGAGTGCCGCCTTGGAAATTCCAACGCGCAGAACTGATGACATTGCGCGTTCTCTTCGGTGGTGAATAGATCCAACTAAGGCTCTCCCCACTGTTGAAAGAGACCTTGCACCACCTCCGAGTGAAGACGCCATTCATGATCCATCAGACACCGGCAGCTGCGTTCATCCGCCCTGGCGTTCAAAGAACCGGCCAGGTGTTGAACCATCAAGGAAAGGCCGTGACGTTCCAGCCATGTCCAGAGGCGCAGAGCCTCCTGACATAGGGTCCACGACCACACCCCGCCCTGCTTGTTGCAATAACACATAGCGATGGGGTCAGTGAACGCCTGCACTACCTTCCCCCTGACAGAGGAGAGGAATGCCTTCAGTGCAAGAAAGATCGCCCGAAGCTCCAGAAGGTTGCTATAGAGCCGGGACTCCGCTACAGACCAGAGGCCTCTGATCTCCACCTCTCCCATGTGGCTGCCCTATCCCTGGAGGGATGCATCCGTCACCACTGTGTGCTCTGTTTGGGGAAGGGAGAGGGATCTGCTGCTGACCCAATGCGGATTTGTGAGCCACCACTGCAATTGTTGTGCAGTGCCCTCCGTGATCTGGACGTAATCAGACCGGTTTCCCTGATGCTGCGCCCACTGGAACTTCAGATCCCACTGCAGAGCCTGCATATGCCACCTGGCATGGGTGGTCAGCAGGATGCAGGAGGCCACGAGTCCAAGCAGCCTCATTGTCTTCCTGACCGAAACCCAGGACAAGGGCTGAAAGATCAGAATCATAGCCCAAATGTCAAGGACTCGCTGTTCAGGAGGATAAACCTGAAACTGCGCAGTGTCCAGAACCTCTCCAATGAAGAGGAGCTTCTGGGAGGGATTCAGGTGTGACTTCGGCACATTGATCGAAAACCCCAGCAAATGCAGGAGGCCGGCCGTAGTCTGGAGGTGGGAGACGACTGTCTGAGGCAAGCCCGCCTTGAACAACCAGTCGTCGATATAGAGGAAGACTCAAACCCCTGATCTGTGCAGATGAGCTGCGACCACTGCCATCACTATTGTAAACACCGGAAGGGCGCTGGTAAGGCCAAAGGGGAGCATGGTGAACTGAAAATGCTCCTGGCTAACTGTGAATCGAAGGTAATGCTGATGGGCCAGCAGGACAGGAATATGAAAATAAGCGTCCTGCAGATAGGTCCAGTGCCACCATCCAGTATTGGGGGTCAAGAGCAGACAAGACCTGAACCAGAGTGAGCACCTTGAACTTCTCCTTCCAGCGATTGGCGTTCCGAAGGTTTAAGATGGGACGTAGACCCTTGTCCTTCTTTGGAACCAAGAAGTAGTGGGAGTAACAACCACGACCTACATCTGGCGTCAGAATGAGTCGATGGCCCCCTTGGCCAAGAAGGCCGCCACTTCCTACTGGTGAAGTGCCAAATGATCCCCCGACATGCGGTGGAACAGGGGTGCCATGGCTGGGGGGGATAGACTCGAAGGGTAGGGGGTAGCCCCTTCGAACAATCTCCAGAACCCACCTGTCTGATGTAATGGTGCGC
Organism: Lissotriton helveticus; assembly: GCF_964261635.1. Taxonomy (NCBI): domain Eukaryota; kingdom Metazoa; phylum Chordata; class Amphibia; order Caudata; family Salamandridae; genus Lissotriton; species Lissotriton helveticus. The sequence goes on from NC_136057.1 coordinate 828,880,863, forward strand.
CTGTGGGGGAGGTGATGACGAATCCTGGCCCCCACTGGCGTCTGGAGGGCCTGAAACACCGGACTAGGAAAGTGTGGAGGCACTGGCAGCGGGGGCGTTGGTGGAGTGAACCGCGTCTGCAAGCCCCACGTCCACGGCTGCGCATGGACTGTTGCTGCCCAGGCTTGCTCTGAAATGAACGTGTTTGCACGCCTCTTCCGGAGCTTCGAAAGGAATGAAAGTTAGAAGTGGAAGGAGTACGTGCGGCCAAAAGGCCTAAGGACTTGGCTGTGGCTCGAGAGTACTTAAAACGCTCCAATGTGGAATCCACCTGATCACCAAAGAGGCGGGTGCCATCGGAAGGCAGATCCATCAAAGTATTCTGGACATCTGCAGAGAAGCCAGTCGTCCTCAACCAGGCATGATGACGTATCGCCACCATTGTGGAAATCGCCCTACCCAGCGAATCAGCGGTATCAAGGCCACAACCTATAGTGAACTTAGCCACATCTCTCCCCTCCAGAAGAGCTCGGGAGATAACTGTCCGGGCCACCTCTGGACACTGAGGTAGCACCTGCTCAACCGCATTCCCATACAGAATGGGAAGAGCGGCCTAAGAGACATGCAGTGTTCACAGACCACAGTCCAGAACTTGCAGAAGAATACATCTTCTTGCCAAACTGCTCTAATTTCTTGGATTCCTTCTCTGGTGGAGCAGACGGAAACACACTTGGGGACGTGGAGGCCTGAACCACCAAACTCTCAGGTGTAGGGTGATGGGTGAGGAAGGCAGGGTCACCCGGAGCCAGGCGATGGCTTCAACCCCCACCCTTATCCACAGGAGCCCCTGTGTTGGGCCAGGACCAGGTGCCCAGAAGTACATCAGTAAGTGCCTCATTAAACGGCAACAGCGGTTCTGTAGAAGAAGAAGCTGGCCAAAGCACTTCAGTCAGTAGGTTGGTCCTGACAGCCACTGTAGGGAGCTCCAGGCCAAGAGCCTCGGCCACTCTACTTAGCACCGTGGAAAAGGAACCACTCTCTGCCATAGTAGCTGATGGGGATGGTGAACCAGGCGCCGGAGTGTAATTCGGGCCTCCTCATCCCAGTCGGGGATGGACTCTCACTGTGCTGCGAGAGGGTCTTCAAACCCTTCCCAGTTCTCCCCTTCCTCCACAAAAGGACGAGGACGTGGGTGAAGAAAAGGGTAAAAGCCCCCCATTGGTATCGGGAGACATCCCTTCGGCACCGGTTCGGCGTCGGAAAAGAAGAAGTCAATGCCAGCACTGGTCGCCGGAGCCGTCGGCAACGTCGATGTCCGTGAGGGTCGTACGGGGTCCACTGGCAAGAACGGGGAGCCCCGGCCAGAGCCATGGAGGCCTCTGGGCATCGACGACGTCGGGGCCGAAGCCGGCGATGTCGGGGCCATCGACGAACGCAGAACAGTGGGGCCTGCGGGGCCCGAAGGCGATCCGAGGGGGCTGCATGGGCTGAAGATATGTCCCATTGCAGACACGAACTCTTGCAATTTGGCCGGAGTCGCCGATGGACCCGAGAAAGGTGGGTAGGCCAACGGGTACTGCTCAGGCTCCCTCGGAGCCGCAGTGGCGGTGCCACCTGCCCTCACAGCCGTGTCCCACTTTGCCTTACCTGACTCCGAGTGCAAAGACTTCGAATTATGGTGCTTGCTCTGCGACCGGGCCCTCGAGCTCCCACGGGGACCGGGAACGATGTGGGGCCGACTCGCGGGCCTCCAGCCACTTTCGGGACCAGTCCTGCAAAGTTTTCAGGGCCATGGCCGGGCAGTGGGAACACGACTCAGTGTCGTGGTCACACCCCAGGGAGAAGAGACACTCATGGTGCGGGTCCGTCAGCGGCATTGTGCACGGACAAGCTTGAAAGTGGGCATCCTTATGCACCAGGAGTAACTTTACTTACAATTTATATGAAACAAATACTTTAGTCAACAAGTTACAGGGTACCGCTCTCTCCGGATCTGCGATTGCTGGCGCGGAAAAAGAAAGAACTGACGTCAGCGCGCGTGGGCGCATCCAAGTAGCTCCAGTGACATAATCTCGGCGAATATGAAGCCAACGACGCACGCGGAGCTATACGACTACGCTTATCGATGTGCAGGGGTACAGCTGGCGAAAGCTTTCCGGATCCAGTCCGACACCTGGGGATTATTCTAAGGTAAGGAATCTATCACTAACGTGTCTCTTTCAGATATGCAACGTGTATTCTTATCTGTGCACTCCCTTCGTTAAACTTTAATGTACAAAACTAATTTTCTATCAATGTTAACACAACGTGAGTGTGCTGCTTGGTTGAAAGGCAGCCAGCCCATAAGTAACAAAAGAACCTCTGGTGGAAAACTCCACTAGTGTACCAAGCGCACTCCAAAATTTTAAAGTATATCAATCGAAGACAATTAATTTCTTGGTATTTCAATTGAATACACAGAAAGAGAGAAAAAATTTTTTTCTTTGAAAACGTTATATTTTTGTAATCATTCACAAATGTATCACATTAGTTACAATCAATCAATCATGGATTCAATTAATCCAAAACCATTTTATAAAAAACGAATTAATAGCTCCCAAAAATGAATTATAACAATGAATATTCTGAAGAGAAATACTTTGATACAATAGAAATCATAGTTGAGAAGTAGGCCCAATGCATTTTCAGATATGCCTCACAGCAGTTCTAGCAGCCACTGGGAGTCTTGAGCAATTGGTGACATTCTGCTTCCTCGATAACATATGATGCATAACATTATTTTACCAGCTCTGATACACCTAGATCTTGAGCAAAAACAAACACACTACACTCCACAGATTCAACACAATGTGGCAACAGACAATATCATGAAGAAGAAAAGAAAACTGGACTGTGCATATCAATTTTGTCCAATCTCCCTAAATGCCCCCTTTAATTCATAACGCTATCCTCTAAACTTTAAAATGGCCACTGTTACAGTTCTCATAGGAGGGCAAAATGCATATTTGGTGGGGGAAGAAGTGTATATAAAAACCTCATATTTTGGGACAGGGACTGCATGCACTTATATTTGGTCTGGAAAGTTCACATTTTGGATCACCCTTGTTCTAGCATACCCATATGTGTCTACAGGTCACCTCAGTGTAAGCTAACCTCATTGTCAATTAGGAATATATAAATAACCAGGGTTTAATTTGAGCCAGTGGGGCTACTAGCACTCATTTTGGAAGACCATCACTTATTTTCCTCATCTGACATTGACCCAAAACAAGAGTGAGAAAAATACAAAAGGAGAAAAAAAAGATGGCTAAAAAGTGACATTGGGAGATAACAGGGATGAAAACGAACCTGCAAGAGTGAGATAAAGAGTATGGAATGTCTGGTGGTGGATAAAAGAGACATGAGGTGGAAAGTAGACTAGGCAGCTTTGGCATTTGGCACCCGGATGTGTAGTGCAAGCCACAGACTTCTAAGTAAAACTTTGGACTCTGGCACAATTCTTTCACGAGTTAAGCCTATAAATACCTTGGAGAATGGTTTAGAAAGTCTTTCCAAAAAGTGGTATTTTGTGTCACATAAGAGCTAGGAAAGAATAATGTTTGTGATTTAACTGCAATCCGATTTTCTCTTAAGCAGTAGCAGGTATATGGATAAATGTCTATCAGCTTTTCAGGAGCAAACTACTGTATAATGTCAGGCTGATTTTTTTCACTTTACCTGCTGTTTATCCTGTAGTGCATTCTGTGCAGTGTCCAAATGATTCTGAAGATCTGCTCGCTGTGCGTTTTTCACAGCTTCAGCGGATAAGAGCAGCTCGGTCTTGGCTTTAAGCTGAAATTACCATAATAACAAAATGATTTTGTTAAAAACATTCTTAATGTCTACAATCTGTAATTAAACCGACTCACCCACAGCAAGACTGTTAAAGAACAAACACAACAACTACAAAAATAGGTAATATATTCAGTAACAGAAACAGAAATAGTAGTCTGAAAGTTGACAGTAGGTCATGCTGTGTGTGTTAGAGAATGGGCAGCATGGAGGTTGGTTTAAATACAGCCGAGGACCTGTCACAGTGTACTGTAAAAATATGTTACTACTTTCCGTTTATCATTACTAAGCAGCAAGTCCATAAAAAAGGAAATTGGCTGATTTGTTTTTACACTTTAATTTGACAGTAGGATGGGTACATTTTTCAGATGTTGTACACACAGCATCCCACTCTACAAAAATATAATTATTTTATCTTAGCCATATTACAGATTTACTTGTAGTGGCACCAACTAGAAGATATTCAGCTTTTCTCATTAATATTTTAGCTTGGGATGATGGCCAACAACGGCTACAACTGGTTTGCCTATCAGCTTAGTCTTTTAAGTAAAAAACGAATCTGTGTACAGTGTGAGAGAAAGAAGATGAGCATGAGTGTGTACATTTAAGTGCATGAAAGAGAGAAAGCCTTGAAAGTATGGTATAAACATTACCTGTCCATGTTGGATAAAGATTACAATCTTCAACATTACGTAACTGCTCATTCACTAACATTACTTTAAAAATAAGACATGTACTCATCATAGCTTTCTTCCAATTGAGCTGATTTTAAAGAATTCACAAAAATACCTTTTAGAACAAATAGAAAATAGAAGACTATTCTGATCGCTGCCACTGACATCAGAACCCTCATGTACCGGGGGGGGTGGTGGGGGGGGGGGCTGATCCTCCTTGACCTCTCAGCAGCATTCAATACCGTATCCCACCACACCCTCATCAAGAGACTTCACCACATTGAGAAAGGATGCAATCCATTTGAGGACATCTCCCTGAATCCCATAGCACAGACCCAGAAAAACCACCTACCACCCTTCACTTCGGAACCCAAAAGCACCTTCCCTTAAAGTTCATCCCTCAGCACCACCCTGTTCAACACTTGCAGGACGCAACCGTGTCCAATACTGTCAGAAATGTATGGCCTCCACATCATATCATACACAGATGATACCCAGCTCATCTTCTCACAAGATCCCTCCACCACAAGGACCAACTTTCATAACTGCATGACTAGTGTCACCGACTGGATGAAGACCAACTGCCTGTAGCTCAACACGTGCAAGACAAAATTGCTGATTTTTGGGAACACCCCCTCCCCGTAGACCGACACCTGGCGGCCTTCCAAACTTGGACCCAAGCCCACACCGTCAGACAATTCCCACAAAGTAGAAATCATCCTGGACCGCAAACTCACCATGAAATGACAGATTAACGCAGTCTCCTCCGCCTGCTTCGACACCCTCCACATGCTCCGAATGATCTTCAGATGGCCCACCAAATCAGCACTCGGAAAACAATCGCGCAAGCCGTAGTCACCAATGGACTCGACTAAGACAACGAGCCCCTACTCTGGAATCACCACCTAACTCCTGAAGAGACTCCAGACCATATAGATTCAGCAGCCAGGCTCATATTCGACCGCTCCAAACTGATAAACATCAACCTCCCCCCACCCCCCCACCACCTCAAGAACCTCCACTGGCTCTCCATCCAGGAAAGATGATAATTAAAGATACTGATACACTGCTACAAGGCCCTCCACAATCAAGGACCAGCATACATCAACCGCCGCCTGATCTTCCACCAACCTTCCAGACACCTGCGCTCAGCCTCCCTCGCACACACTCTCCACATCTGCGAAAGTTAGTGGAGGACGATCCTTCTCCTACCTCACCCCCAAGCCCTGGAACGACCTTGCCCTTCACATTCAAACATCATCCTCTCTCCTGGAATTCAGAAAGAAACTCAAGATGTGGCTTTTTGACTGATCCCAGCAAGAACTTGGGGCCTGGATACTCTCTGGGACGATTAGACGCGCTCTACAGATCTGAGTTTATTGATTATATATATACTGAGTATATTACTGCTAAAATACACACACTTACTCCATCCTTTTTGGAAGTAAAATTGTGTGTGTAAATAAAGTGCACAAAATGTGTTAGGTATGGAAATACCCACAAAGTTACAACTGTGTAGGTGTTCAGTATCTTCCCAGTAGCCAAAGCCAATCGAAAGTCATCTTGAGTGTAAATGCTGTCCCAGATAACGAGTGAGTGATTGAACAGTAGATGAGATTTTCGTGCACCTAAGTTGAATATGGTTGTGCAAAAAACATTCATGAAATCAACCGTATGAATCAAAGTTTGAATTTGTCCACTCTGTACTTCACTTATTCCAGGAAAGAACAATTACACGGATACTGAAATGTAAGGTTGCATTAGATATTTTAAAAAAGGCGATCGATAGTTATTACCTGTTACACAGGCATGGATGCTTACCTGCGTATCTAGATGGGCCATTTTATCTCTGCTTTCAGTTATTTGGCCTTTAAGTTCACTAACACTGGCTTCCAGAGAATGGACCTGGTCTTGAGAAGCTGTAAGCAATGCCTTTTGCTCTTGCAGTTTGTCATGTAAATTCTCTTGGATCTGTTTGTGACTCTCCGATTGGTTTGTTAGTTTTTCGGTTAACTGGGTTACCTGCAAATTAGAAAGATTGCGCACCTGAGTGAAAATGCAAACGCCTGCTCTGTGCTGGTAATTGAAGACATCAAAAGCCAGTTAAAAGATAGTTGGTACACACACATGCACACATATATATTGATATGATTATTGTACATAATCATGACATGAAAACTCGGCTCCAGGCCTTTATTTTTACACTGAATATCATATGAAAAATGTGCAAATGTTGCAAACAAGCATTACATGTTGTGGTGACTTCTCTGTAGAGATCTATGAAAGAGTTCAAGAAATAACTTACTGCACGTCAGACTGTCACAATAATATTACAACCTTTTTAAAAGACTCCCCCGCCCCATTACCACACCCATTTATGTAAGTGGGTCCTATTACCAGGCCCATTGAGGAATGTGTGCCCCTCTGTGCTCAAAACAACATACCCACACAAGGTGCCACAGAAGGTCCCACAGAAGGTTACGGGAGAACCTAGGGAAGGGCATAAACCACAGAACACTTCTAAGTGCATCACAACTTTAAACTTTGGGTTTGCGTTTACACTTCCAAAACCTTCAACAGTCTGAAAATAATTTGGCAAATATAAATGTGATCAGGAGCATCTAGTATAGCAGCAGTCAGACTAATTTGCCGTATTGCAGAACTGCTGGACTGATTCTACAAGAAGAATGTCAGTCTAACTAACCATACTTTCCTCACCTTCACAGTTTGCACACTGCAGCTGATTAAAGAAGTGATAAAGTTACCTATGTTTAGTAAAACTTTCTGGTGGACACTAACTGCAGATTGCTCACTTTTTGGCTTACCCAGGTGTCAAATTGTATCCATAAACATTTCATCAGCTACTGCTCCTACAGGCTAAGTGGTACCACCAGACACAGCACTGACCTCGCTCTGCCCCCAGACAAGACTGAGGAGCTGTACATGGACACCAACCCTGTGCACTGTTACAACAAAGCATTATGGCACCATTAAAAGTGCTGCTTCAGTAACCGATAGAGAAACGTGACTTTGGAGCTAGAGTGCTGCGAAAGAGGAGGATGGTGCAGCCATATTCGCATTGCCTCCTTTCTAAAAAGCAGCATAGTCTGTTTAGAAAGAAAATGATTTGTCTTAGTAAATAAGGGGGCAGTGTGATCATCCTAGCCTTTCTGTGTAGTTGCATTCATAGTGAGAATTCATGTCTGTTTAAATAGTGTGAAAATGGTGCTGCAAAAACTATAAAGAGGCCTCAAAGACAGATACTCAGACTAACAGTGTGTTGTACACAAAGTTTTGGTAGTGAAGTCCCATTTACCCTTGCAGGAGACCTGGTCTTTTCCCAACATAGTATGCTATTTGTGGCAGTATTTGAATAGGCAACCATTGTTGCAGATATTGTCTGTGTAAGTAAATAAAGGATTAGTGTCAATCCATCAATATTTTTTCTTTTCTGGAGAGGCAATGAGAAAGAACTTGTGGGATTTGAGAAATAGTATGATGGAGCAAGGATTCGCACGTAAAGCGACTTGCTTGTATTCAAGAACCTCGAATAACAGTATTATTAAGTAACCAACATGTTTGTCCTACTAATTTTACATTTTCCCGTATATACTGGGTGTCCGAGAGAAGCTTGCTTATGTGTCTACTAATACTAATTCGCTTGCATCTAAAATGGCCGCTGCTACGCGGGAATTTCTACTGCGCATGCGTCTGTCACACCCACGTGACATGACGTACTCGCAGCTTTGGAGGGAATCTGTTGCTTCTGCGCACTAGAGCCAAGATGGCTGCTTTGTGTTCTCGCATGCGAGAAGCTTGCACTGCTGCTTTTGCTAAGCTGTTTGTTCTGCTTAATCCTAATGCTATGGTTTATTATAAAGTAATGGTTATAGTGTAGAGATTCATGGTATACAGTGTATTCATTTATTCTGTGTTCTAAAACTGTTTCTTTTCCATTTCATATTGCACTTCGAAACTTCGCCTGTTGTCATATGCTGTACTCCATCTTGCTTGAAACTGCGTCTGCGCAAGATCCGCGAGTCTCCAGCGCAGTGACCTTTGAAATCCAGCCAAGGAGCGGACTGACTGAGAAGATGCTCCTGGGAACCTCACCTAGTGAACTTTGGAAAGTTACATTGTAATTGTGAATAGAACAACCAATGTTTTGCCCGTGAAAGACTTCATGAGAGACTGAATTTAATGGGCGTGAACCTAAATTTGAATATGAGACGGGAAAATTTGAAATGTTCAGGTGAGGTGATGACCTGTCCTCTTCCTTTGTCCAATCGAAACTGGGGATCCTTACACTTGCAACATTGTGGGGTGGTACACTGACCTGAAAAATGGTATAACTAGCATAGGTTTAGCTAGAGAATTTGTTCGAATAGCTGACCTGTCACTGACCCAACGCACTCGATAGCTGATCGAGAACAGGGGTGCTGCGAAGCACTCTGTCGGAAGACTCGCTGACCCAATCGGGGTTCTGGGACGTGAAGTGCTGGCGAAGCACTTTGCTGGGGAATTCGATAACCCAATCGGGGTTTTGACTGATAGCTGCAGAGAGGGAGTAACGCAGGCGTTGCAACTGAACTGCGGGTGCTGGTCTCAACTTTCGGTGGTCCGGTTTTGATCCAAATCTGGCTTTCCTGTTCTGTTTCTGACCTGCACTTGGCTGGCCTACTGGCGTTTGCAACTTTCGGGGTTTCTGTCCTTAACTGACCCGTGGCCAGGGTTGGTCTTCACTCCGTCTAGGTAAATATAAATCTGTGTGGGTAACGAATAGTATAATTTGCGTCCTTTTCTTACCCTTCCTGAACTTGCTAAAGTCTTATTTGCACATGTTCCTTTTTCTTACCCTTCCCTGGTAATAATTAATAAAATCGTAAATCTTGCTGTTATGAGCATGCTCCATTTTTCCCCACCTTAGAGTTGGATGTTAAGTACTGTCCATGAATAAATAGATGATCCTTTTTTTTACCCTCCCTTTAAGGAAAGCTGAAGTGGATACTCTGAATTATTAGCGTGTTCCCTTTTCTTACCTTCCCTATAGCTACATGGTTGAATCAGTTTCGTCATTACAATTTGTGTTCCCTCTTTTTACCCACCCTCTTGAAGCGATTAAACTGTCTCTTATTTTTCCCTTCCTTTAGAAAATACCATTTCAAGTCTGATTTCTATAAGGTCATTTCAGTATGAAACGCCTTTCTAAACTGTGAATATTGGGGAGTGCATCTGAGGTGGGCTGGAAGGGAGTTCCAAAGAGTGGGGGCAAGGGTGGAAAATTTGGAACCTTCCCATTTTTTTCGGCGAAATCGGGGAACGGTCAGCAGATGTTGGGAGGAGGAGCTGCCCACTGGAATTCCGGAAAATATGGGCACCATGGATAAAATACTACGGAGTGGAAAGGGGAAGAGGAGGGAGGGGGACTGCCGCCTAGGAGATCGCGGGAGGAGCCTTGAAAGCTGTGATATTTGTTCCCACTGCCGGTAATCTCGGACAATGTAAATGTGACCCTTTATCTTTGTGCGCCCAAGTCATCCATTGGCAGATTCACCTGCACCAGGCAACACACTTTACAACTGCCCTATGAGACTGTAGTGTATTGACATTCATTGTGTTTCGTGTATTCATGCTTTGTTTGATGTTTTGCTTTATTTTCAAAACAAAATTAAAATTCATTCCAAGGAAGGAAATGCAGAGGTGAGGTTTTGTGTGGATTATAGGGGCCTCAATGCTGTCAAGAAGACAGATGCACACCCCATTCCAAGAGCAAATGAGCTCATTGACAGGTTAGGGGCAGCCAAGTGTCTCATTAGTTTAGAGTTGACATCAGGGTACTGGCATATTGGGCTGACCCCAGGAGCAAAATATGAGTCCGCATTCTCCACCCAGGATAGACATTACCAGTTTACTTTGGTTTAAAGAATGCCCCTCCCCTGCCACCTTCCAAAGGCTGGTGAACAAAGTCATGGAGTTTTTTAGTGCAGCATATCTGGATATTGCGGTCTTTAGTTCCACCTGGCCGGATCACCTCATCCATCTGGAAAGGTCATTGGGGCCATGCAGCATCCTTATCAAGGCAAGTGAGTGCCAGATAGGGCAGGGCTTTGTTGTATACTTGGGCCACATTGTAGATGGAGGCTAAGTTCAACCCTTACAGTGCAAGATCCAGACTATTCTGAACTGGGTAGCTCCAACTACCCAAACTCAAGTCAGGGCATTCCTTGGCTTCACTAGGTGCTACAGGAGACTTGTGAAGGGGTATGGCACCATTGTGGCAATCCTTAATGAATTGGCATCCAAGAAGCAGTCACAAAATGTAAACTGGATGGTGAGCTGTCAAAAGGCTTTTGACAATCTAAAGGAAGCAATGTGCTCAGCAACAATTATAAAAGCACCAGAATATACACAGCAGTTCAATGATTGTACAGACTGATGCCTCAGAGCATGGGATAGGGGCAGTTCTACCCCAAACAAACTATGATGGACAGTACCAGCCTGTGGCTTTTATTAGCAGGAAGTTACACCCCAAGGAACAGCACTGTTTTGCCATTGAGAGGGTAGCCTTTGCTGTGGTTTAATCCCTGAAGAAGTCTAGACACTGCCTGTCTGGGGCTCCCTTCCTTGTTCAATATGAGCAAATGCCTCTCAGATGGCTGATGCAAATGAAGGGGGGAAATCCAAAATTATTGAGGTGGTACATCTCCCTACAGGGAATGCACTTTACAGTGGAACACATATCTGAGACGGAACATACCCATGCAGATGGCCTTTCCAAGTTTGTGCACTTACACAATGAAGGTTTGTTTCATTCTCTTTCGTATGCAAGGGGCCCTGGTATGGGTAGTGTTGAGTAGGAAAGCGCATTGCTGTTTTTCGACTGATGTGCACTGGGTCCCTGCAAACCAGGTCCCATTGTCAGTGCTCTCTCTAAAAACAAGAAATTTGTTAAAATAAAATGGTCCAATTGCAACACATCTGGCACACACTTTAGCACCTCTGTAAGTTCCTAGTACGTGGTACCCCTGGGGCCTAAGGCATGGACACTGAAGAGGGCCCCTAAGGGATGCAGCATGTATCATACCACTTTAAGGGACCCCCATAAAAATTGCATGCAGCCTGCCATTGCAGACTGTGTGCCATGGTGCAAACCATAAGGGAAAACACGACTGCACACTCACTGTGTGCCATGCCAAAGTCACTGCATGTAATATATGTAAGTCCCCCTACAGCAAGCCTTTTAGCCCTAAGATAGGGTGCATTATAGTACATGTGAAGGCATGAGCAAATAGTCCCCTGTGCTGTCTAGTTCAATTACTTGATGGAACAAGTGATCAGGGAAGCAATCTAAGGTATATGTACTGGGCAATGGTCATTACAAGTTCCCCAGTTACAGTATGGATTTACTAAAACCTATGGTGTTTGGTATCAAACTCCTTGTCTTAATATATCTGTACTGTTGCCAGTACAAGATGCATTATGACCATAGAAGTGACCCCTGAAAATCCTACCACTATCTAGTGAGCTGGCTGACTGGTATCATCCACCCTGCCACCAGACAGGTTTCTGACACCTTGCAGGGGAGAGCCCACACTCTGAGGCAAGAAACAATGCCTGTTCACACCTCCTCCAGTAGGATGGCTAGTTATGTAGCAAAGCAAGGCCAGGGGCTTGAAAGTCCCTGCCGTCTTTGATTAGGGACCCTGGCTTCCTCAAGACCTGGGAGATGTCCCGTCCTGCATTGAAGCCCATTTGGCACCAGGAGATGCTAGAAAGTCGCTATGCAGTAGGCATATTGCAATGCCCGGCTATCCACACCCCTAAGATGGGCTACCTGATGTGCTCCTTGAAAGAAGGATCTTGGCTTTGGTGGAATTAGGAACTCTGTACTAGGTTATGCCCACTCCCTGCAGGGAGCGGTCATACTGGGGGTATACTGACCCCAAGGGTAAGTAGCCCATTGGCTAATACCCTTTAATCCCCTAAATTGCATTTTCTACCCCCACCCCGAGACCAGGAACTAAAACTCACCTGACTAAAGAAGGAGGACAAAGAAGAGCCAAAGAACACAAGAACTGTGGACTAGCTGTGGGCTTGGTGCCAAACACTGCCTGCCTTAATGCACAGTCCGGGTCACCTATCTGCTGACCAACGGGTCCGCCTACGCAGTAGAAGCGCAGGAGGAGGTATCCGAGTGTCCAGGAGGCCAGCCATGTTGACCTTCCCAGTCTTCAAGACAATGATCCACCCTGGAGGCTCCCGGTATCAATACCTGGGGTACCGGAGTCTGTTGCAAGCACCAAGGCTTGTTAGTCTTCAGTCCAGACACCACCACTTCCAAAACCGACCTGCACATCGAAAGACTACAACAGAGGTCAACTTGACGCCAGAAATAGTCTTGCTGTGTTTCTACGCCCTCTTGGGCAGGTACACCGAGAACTGGGAGAGCCTCAAACTTGCCGACCCTTTGGAAAACATTCCTATACACTCGAGCCTCCCAGTCCTAGTCGATTGAACCAGACAGTGTCTCTGTAGTCCCAAGAGCCGAGACTCCCTTTGGTTCTGCCGGACTGGTCACCCAGTCCACCTTTGCAGCCTTTCTTTGCGGGTTCTCTTCCCAATTAACTTCAACCTGTAGTGTTCAAGGCTACCACCTCTGAAAGTACCTCTGCACCCAGACACCCCAGGGCAGGTTAACCTTCAACTCTTGGACAATGGCCTCTACTAACCTTAAGTACAGAAGAACAGTCCAGTAAGTCATTTGCAAGTGGCACTATGCAGTGTATGTTTCTCCCAAAGGATAATATTACTGCGTTCAAGGTTCATGCATCAATCCTGACCGCTGTAGTTTATGTTTCTGAAAATCACCAACTCGAAAAGTACTTACCTGATCTAGAAGATCTTAGAGTCTAAATTAATATGGAAATCTGTGTTATTTTTATGAATTGGTATCGGATTTGCTGATTGAGTGCGCAACAGATGCCCAACAATCCCCTCTGATAAGCGTAAGGCTGCTCAACCACACTACCACAAATAGAGCCACTTGGGATTGTTAAACCAAACCTCCGTACAGTAGTAGGGGGATACCTAGCTTTCTAGACAGTGCAGCTCTTTTTGGTACACAGTATAAAGAGCTAGTTTCCAACAAGGGGAAGCTCTGCAGGACTTTTACAGCTGACCAGGACTGGGGGCCAAGGCCTGCTAATCTCCCTGTTGGGTTGAGCATGGTGCACCAGTGCTTGCCTGCTTGCTTGCCAAGACAAGTGTGCCCTGTGAGGAAGAGGAGAGCATTGGAGGGAGGTCCAGCATGGACTCCTTGTGTGAGGTTAGAGGAAACAGCTGCTTAAGTTGTTGCCCATGTGCAGGATAAGAGTCAGAGACCCCCGTATGTCAGAAGAGGGCCCTACTGGATTGAGCTGTGTGGTGTGATGCATTGATCAGGCCTGCATAGTGCCGACTTCATATGCCAGGAATTAGAATGGTATGTGGTAAGGGCCTAAATGATAATGCAATGTATGGAAGAGGATGGTGTACCTTAAATGACAATACTACGTATGGCGCTAACCTATCTTCATGCAGCGAAAGCTTCCTGTGTTCTGAAAAAGATAATGGCTTGTAAAAAGTAGTTTTGAATGCAAACCTTTTAACAAAAGGATCTTTGGGCGTTCAGGATATTCCAAATACAAAACATAACTGATGGTCACAATTAAAGACAATACATCTGAGTGACATAATAAGAAAAGAAGTTTCCTTAAAAGTTTGTACAACTAATTCATCAAATGTTTATTCTGAGCCAAGGTATTTCATTGAAAAGTAAATAAACATTTATGTTGAGCTAAAGATGTGTGTTTACATAAATAATGTAAAGGTATTGAGTAGTAAATGGGACTGTGAATTTTATATCAAGCAAAAAAGAAAGCAATACCGTATAGACACAAATATCATTCACACTGTTATTGTTGGTAAATAAAAAAAAAACACTTAACTGTTTACCTGTTCTTGCAAAGTGTGGTTTTTCTCTTGTAGTTGATTTAAAACTGCAGTCTCTCCTTCACCAGCTTGAATTTTGGCATAGAGATCTTCCCTCTCTTTTTCCAGAAGTGAAATACTTTCTTTGCTCTTCTTTAACAAGGCCTCAAAATTTTGAATCTTCTGATCTTTATCCCCAATCTGACGTAGCACTTGTTCCAAATCATTCTGTAAAATTCAGTTAGAGGATTTAAACACTGTAAGCTTTCGAACCACACACACACACACACACACACACACACACACACACACACACACACACACACACACACACACACACTCACACTCACACTCACACTCACACTCACACTCACACTCACACTCACACTCACACACACACACACACACACACACACACACACACACACACACACGGGGGTTATAAAACGGTAAATATTTATGAGTGAAGAGCACAGCTAACAATCATTTTTTCTTTGATGTGAATTTAATAGATCGAGTAATTTTTATATCAATCGGCTGAAAGTTTTGTTGCCAATTTGTGAGCTTAGCTAATGGTATTTATGATTTTCTCATCATAGCAGTGGCTTTAATGCACTCCTTAGATTGTTTGACGTTCTACACATTGTTGATCCATTTCTGCTAACTCTGAGCAATTACACATCATTTTGGTAATTTCAAACTACGCTTGTTACACAAAATTACACCACATCACGTAATTATCCGCCATCAGGGGCGGAAAGTTTAGCGCATGGGAATAAAATGATCAAAAAGCAAAAGACTGCTGTAGGTTTGAGCTATTTTTTATTTTTGAATGGCTGCGTCTTCACAATGTACTCTAAGATAGTGTCCCAAATTGAAAAAATGTTGGTCTTGTACAACTTTTGAGGTTTTGCTTTTGCTTAATTATTCAAAGGTAAATTATGCAAATGTTTACATCCCCCCAAAAAAAGAGTAGGCAAGCTGTTTAAGACATCTGACAATTGGTGACAGCTTCCATTTGTCACTGCATAAAGCACAGTCGTTTTTCTCCTACAACACAAGCTTTAAACATGCCTTACACACATAGGATCAATGTGTTTATGATCAAGTGTTACTAAGTTCTTTCTAAATAATTCACAAGTCTCACTCACTTTAGCAATTCATGCTGATATTGAAGAGTTGCTGGTAACTATTCATAATAATGCTAAATCTGGAACATTGTCAAGAGAACAGCTCACACCAGCACCATGGAAGCTGGGTGCTCCATTGTCTGAACAATATTTAGGTCAGAATAAGCACCATTATAAGGGTGGCAGTTCACAACCTCCCATTATACAGATTTGTTTCTACACAGCTAGATATGGATAGGATTATTTTTAAGTTTCTGAAACCCTTCATAAAATTTAAGCTTCAATACACTATAACAGGCTTGTTATTCACGACCGAATCCTAGATCAAGAGAGCAACACTGTAGTCCAGATTGCTTGTTGGGTCCCCTTTTTGCAGGTGGGATCCAGCCAAATTAATGCCTCATTGCTGAACTGCAGAACTTGTGCTCTACACCCTCCTACTCTGGGTAAGGTGGGACAAGTTACTGTAATTCAATGGACACTCATTCCATTTCAGGAATTGTTTTGAGTCATAAGGGCAGTGTTGGCCAGCAAATTACTTACACAAACAAAAAGTAACGGTCCTGAGGAACAGACAGGCTGGTTACAGAGAGATGCAGAGCAAACACAAGGAGACAAGGTCCCAGGAAACAAGCATCATGGGACCGGTTTCTGGCTAACAGCCCCCATCAGCCAGGCTAGCTTGAATCAGACAGATTCGTAGAAGACTGGACTTAAGTGTTGTGTTGAGGCTAAAACAGAGAGGCATTTGGATTTGTGTAAAGAAGTTAGCGTGAATTGAAGTAAGCAGTGGAGTGAAAAAATCCTGTTCAGTTCGTGTACGGGTTGGTGACTATTTTTGATTGCTGGTTATTCCAACTTGAAGGTGATGTAACGAGTGGCTGGTGTATTGGAAGTTGGCACAGGTCCAATTAAGTTGCCCAGAGGCTCACAGTCAGTACACATTGGTCTGCTTCAATTTTGTTCCCTTACCCTTGTCCTGAGGAGGCAGAGATTAAAAGAAGGCTAAAATACGTTCGCGTTGACAGTTTTTTGACAAGAGGAGTCTGATTGAAATTTACAAAAAAATTATATGATTGAAAGCACATTTGAACTAAGGTCTTTAGAGGGGTGGTTACCTCGTGTGCACATAAGACGATCTCACAGTGTATTGCCTTTATTCCAATTTGCAAACACTGATTAATTTTCAATTGAGTGCGTAGAAGGAACTTATGAATTTTGTTGTTTATTGTTGATTTGTGATGTGTGTATATATATATATATATATATATATATATATATATATATATATATATATATATATATATATATATATATATATATATATATCTATCTGCATATAGGTTGGTATGTTCTAAAAGAGAAACAAAAAATAAAGATGACTATTTTCCCAAAAGTGTGTCTATGGTATGTGATGTGTTGTCTTGAATAAGGTATATGAATTAATGACCAGACAATGTACTGTTAATAGGGCAATATGAAGTTTCCTATGATTAAGTAGATATAGATCTTTTTTCTTCCTTGCCATTTCTTTTTTCTCCTCTTTTGTAGCTTTAATCCAGTGGCCAAGTGAGCAAGGGACCCATGTCTGGGCATACCCTGCCAACTTAGGGCGAACAAAGCAAACACAAGGAGATGATGGACGGAGAGCAGAAACTTTCTGGTCCAAGGAAGACATGGCTTGGCAGTTCAGGCTGGACTGTTCCCATGAGGCAATGGGTCAAGACTGATTTGCATATAGCTGTGTCTGAACAGGGGTGGCGACGTGAGCTAAAGAACGATGATGGATTCAACCCAGATCTGTGACTGGGGGGAGAGTGTCTGAAAAGTTTCAGCGCTCCGTCCATCATCTCCTTGTGTTCACAGAGCGATGCTGCATACCTGCAGGGGCATTGCAGTGCAATGTATGACTGCTCAACTTCCGTACCAAAATACCCTCAAAAACATGCACATCTGAATTTCAGATTTTTCAGGAATGGTATATTATTTTTATTTAAAAAAAAAAAAAGACAGCCATCTATTTATTTGTTTAGTTATCAACATTTTCACCTCATTACAACACATGATAATTAAATAGTGTAACACAGATAACCGCCTTACCTTCCTCTAGTCCTCAATCTTCCCTACCTCAACATTTCCTACCGCAGTCCTCCAAACCTCGATCTCATGTGCCACTAAGCAGGCAAAGCACATGGAGGAGTCTTACAAGCTCCCATCATACACAAAACCAGCACAATGTAAAAAACTGTGTTGCTGGATTCCCCTATTAAATTGTGGTGATCAAAGCACTAACTTAATATAGGCTTGGCTCTGCAGGGGAGTGGAATTTTGTAAAAAATCTACTTGTCCAGTAGAAGAGAAGCTTCATAAATCTACTTGGATAAAAAAATAAAAAATAAAAAGATACCCCATTTGGTGACATGTAGTGAGGTGGCAGATAACAGCAGGGTTTTTCATTATATCTCAACTTTAGTAATAGCTTATCAGACTGTGCCAGGACTTCTATTGCTCCTTGGTTTAGTTTGCAACAAGGCTCTGATTATGCTACCTTTCAGATTATACAGGCGTTTGAAAAAACCAGTGATCTATTTATATATGATCATTGTAATCACTGGCTTTATGTATGCAGAGGCTCTATTTATGTATGAGCCCTGTACAAGCCAATTTATTTATCATAGTAGGGTCCTGAATAAGCAGGCATTTGCCTTAAACCAGCCTTCTGATTACAGTAGAGTTCTGCATATGTCATTGGTTCAATTGAACCATTTCCCACTTTCTAAGTTCATGAGGAAGTCTCTTATGGATCACTTTGTGAAAAATACCTTTTTTATGACCAAATTCACAGAATTTTTGCTCGTTATATAAACGAAATACATTTTTTTGCACCAGCCCGAAGATCCAGACACAAAATATTACATGAACAGCAGATAAATCTGACAGACAGTCTTAATCCATCCCCAATGGGCGCCTCAAGACATACTACTCCCACCATTTGCGCCTTATTTTATGATATTTTGTGGGCGCCCCTAGCCTCTTAGATTGGCTTTTCTTGCTGTGCACACCAGTCAACCCCTCTTCTCCAGAGTCGGAAGTTGAGGGTTATTGAAATTACGAGCAGTGCCTCTTTCTCCCACATCTTCCAGTATTTCCAAAATAGCAGACTTGGGTGTCAGGAAAAATAGCGTGCCCTAAGACTCTAGAGAGTGTGACCCCCGATTCGGCTCCAGAAGTGTGTTATCATAGGACTTTCCCAAACCATTTGGAAGAAGTGGAGGTCAGGCATTCACATGGTGCACAGGTAGGGCTGAGATGTGGCAGCGTGCCATAGGCATCAAGGCGCGAGAAAGGTTGCATAGAGGTAGTGGAGTTGGATCAGCCAAAGTCTGGAGGATATGGCCTACTACTGGGATGCCATGTATGCCTCATGGTAGTCAGTGTCGTCCAGGGTCCCCACCCAGTTTTCCCATTTCTGCTTCAGGTATCCTAGTTGCTCAAGGGTGTTGCGCACCAGTGTGTGGTAGATTTAAGAAATCACCCCCTTCCTGATAGAGCCCATAAGGAGTTTTTCTGTGAGAGGGTTAAATTAAGAAGGCTCTCAAATGATTATGTCAAGCAGATTTGTAGAGCACAAAATAACCCGGAAGGATATCCTGGTGCTGAGCAGATGCGAGTTTAATCTCACCTAGGGCCTACTGGGACACTCGAAAAGCCAGGTCTTCAGCTTCTTGCAGAATTCAAGATCTTATGTGTAGTGGTAGAGCAATATAAGAAATGGCTTGATTGCCGGATCTGGTTTTCTGTATGTGTGGAATTTGTGCAAGGAGGAGTCCGTATGAGCAGCGGCATCTGGAAGGTTTGTGAAAACAGATGCGATTGTTGAGGTATGCTGGGCCACTGTTATGCAATGCCTTGAAATTGCTGGTGAGGAATTTGGATTGCACTCGTTTGTGAATGCAGAGCCAGTGGGGCTCCTTCAAATGTGATGGGAGTGCGGAGTGGGATGTTGAGTGATTCTGGCCTCTGAGTTCTGAATGGTCCACAGCTTCTGATGAGTTTTTTGTTGATCCCGGCACAAAGGTTGTTCTTATAATCGAGCTTTCTTGTGACCAGAGCGTGTCACGGTTTTCTGAGTGCTGATTGCGAGCCATTTGAAAATCTTTAGGGTATGGAAGCAAGAAGGCGTGGGTGGCAGCATTAATTTGGGCAGTCATGTCGAGTTTGCGGTTGATGATGATGCAGAGGTTCTAGGCATGGGAAGAAAGGCACAACTCTGTAAAATGATACTATTGAAGCCTTAAAATTTTAGAGTACTTACTACCATGCAGCGATTACGAACCGTCTTATACTGGACAAGGGTGTTAGACTGGTACACTGCCATGGCATGCCTGAGCTGCAGATATTGGTGGAATTGTATCTTGGAGAGCTGAAACTGGTTTTGTAGCTTTTTAAATAAACACGTGACCACCCAGCCAAATGAGCCCCAGAGTGGAGATCCAGGTCTTGTCCCATATGTTGAAGCTCTCTAATTGTGTGGTGTGATGGAGGTACCTGCCTTCTCAAAAGTGAGGAAGTGTTCTACTGAGTGTCGGCCCATGGCCCACAGCAAAGTCTGCCAGGTCAGGAGCACAAGCTTGATGGCCTTGGGGAGGTGTTTCGGGATTGGGTTGCCATATACGAGGCCCCTTTTGTTTGTTCAGCCCCAGGAGGGAGAGTTCCACTGGGTAGGCCGGATCATGCTACCCTCCACTAGCCATTCATTTACCACCAGCACTTGGGCCATGCAAAGTATAGTTCTAAGTCACCCATTGCCATCCCTCCATCATATGTCAAGAGACAACATTTGCCATGGCAATGCATGAGGGCCTTGACTGCCCAGAAGGAGAGAATTTCAGCGCAACCTTCGTGACCCAAGTGTTACGGATCAGTAGCAGAAAATTTTGCAAATAGTACATATATAAAAAGCGAGGGGGCACCATTATTTTGAAAAGGGACACGCTTCCGAGGATATTAAGCGGCATGCCACGCCAGGACAAGAGGTCTTTCTTCACTTGAGGAAGAAGGGGTGTGAGGTTCAAGTGTTGTGTAAGTACGGGTTCTAGGGCAATGGTGATGCCTAAGTATTTAAAAATGAGATGTCGGACTAAAATGGACCCTGCCAGGAGGTCGAGTCTGGGTTGCCACTAGGAGGAATTTGTTTCAGTTCAAGCAAAGGCCTAAAGTCCCTTTGTAGAAGCTTAGCAGTTTAAAGCACTGAGGGTCAGAAAGGAGGGAGTTTCGTCAAGAACACTAGGGCATCCTCTGATTAGAGTGCGATTTTGTCTTTTATCCCCTCACCCTAACCCCAACTGGACATCTGAGCAGCACATTGTATCAGTTATGCCAGCGGCTCAATCACTGGGGATAGGGGGGGCAGCCCCAGTGGGTTCCTCTCTCGATAGGAAAGGCTTTTGATAGTGCCCTGTTTATTCAGACCCGGGCGGGGCGGTTGGTTGTGCATACAGGGGTAACACGGAGAGCAAAACCTTGGGCTGAATACCATGAGCTCCAACACCCCCTATAGGAAGACCCAGTCAATCGTGTCAAATGCTTTCTCGAAATCAATAAGTAATAGGTCACAAAGACCTCGGCGTTCACAAGACCGGGCCACTGCTATGTGCCTTTATCAGATACAGTGGTGGATACTGAAGCTTGGCATGAAGCCAACTGAGATCCAGGTGGACCAAAGCCTCAAAAAACTTGAGTACGGAGAAGAGCCTGAAGTTTTGAAAGAATTTTAAGCTTCATGTTGATCAGGGAAAGGGAGCAGAAGTTCTCGCAAGTGGGTTGCGGATCATTAGTCTTTGGAATGAGTCCACCTCCGTCGAGAAGATTCCCATCTTGTGAGCGTCTCTGTATAAAGCATGTAAATAAGGGACTAGGATGGCCTTTGTGACAGAATCCTGGAGGGAAGCCATCTGGGCCTGACTTTCTCTCGGGTTAATTGCCAGGATAGCCTTCTCAATCTCCTTTATGGTGAGGGTGGGCAGTAAGGCCTCCTTCACGGTGGTGGGTAGGGTGTGGAAGGGAATCTCTGAGTGTAGCGGTTTAATTTTCAGTAATATTCAGCGAAGCCCACCTGACCGGAGGGATCCTGCAATGCCAGAACCACTCTGGACATCAGATCTCCAGTGGCCAGTCAGTAATATCCAGTCCATGTTCCTGCATTCGTAGATCCCTCTGGGCTTTGCAAGCCAACAATGGCAGGCCTCGTCTAGGGTCACCTGTCTGAGGAAAGTAAGAATCAGCAACAACAGCCTATTGGAGTTATCCAAGTCATACTGCTGGGTTTCATGCTCCAGGCGGATGATTTGGTTTTCGGGGGTAGAGAGGAGCGGTTTGCTCCTCTCCTGCTGTCTGATGTAATATTTAGCCATGCCTCTGATGGTAACCGTGCTTGCCTCCCAGAGCGCGATGGCTGATGAAACCAAATCTTGGTTTTTTTCAAAGAATGCTTCGTTCTTAGTAGATAAAAATTACTTGAACTGTGGGTTCCATGAGGTGCCAAGCATTGAGGGCCCAGATGGGTTTTAGACCCGTGTTCAAGAGGTCAAACAGGGGAGTAATCAGAGATGCTTTTTGGGTGAACATAAGCAGCTCGCATCAGAAGGGAGTCAGTTCCCGGGAGTGGGATGAGATTGATGCAGGATTGAGTTTTGTGTGTCTCGGGTGCGTGTGTGTGTGTGAATATCCCGTGGCCCTGGGGTGCCACATCCTTCAGATATTGCATAGCCCTAATGATTCCATCCAGTCCCGTAGTTATTGGTTCAGGGGCAATTATTGTGATGCTAAGATGGAGGGCCAGCATGGACGTCTCAATCGTCTTGAGGGCGGAAGAGACGAGGAGTGGTAGAACGTAGATACTAAGGAAATTTTATATTGGTGCCCCTCCAGCAGTCCCTTGGTAACTCAGAGTGGCCATGACTGTCCGTGGTGTGTCATTGAGGTCACTTTCTATGGGAAGAAAGTGTGAACAAGTATGGCCACCTCTCTAGAGCCCCTGATGTTCCCAGAGTGATAGACTCTGTCGTATTAACATTTGGGAAGGAAGGGCCACGCCATACCGAACAAATGTGTTTTTTGAAGCATAAGGATTATGGGTTGGGTGCGTTTGACATATCGAAGTACTGTAGTATGTTTAATTTGGTCAAAGAGCCTGCTGACGTTCCAAGACATGTTAGTTGTTTTCTGCGTCAGACAGACCAGGGGTATCTAATTGTGGTTCTTGGCCAGGCTTCCTTCCGCGTACTCTGGATGGCACACACTACAGTTTATAAAGACCCTGTGATATAGGTTCTCAGACCCGCCGCAGTAAGGGCAGTTTGAACCTCCTCCACCCTACAATGTTACCAAAGCTTTCGGGACTTCTTTTGCAGCACCGCTCACCTGTTTTCAATGCACTAAAGTGCCTACAGCACCCGGGTTGTAGCTCCCGCTGTATACACATATTCCATTATCTCCTTTAACATATTTATAACCCTGCCCCGCCTTTCGACGCGCAGCTGTGACAATTTTTCTCACGGAGACTTTAACCTACTTCATGTTTTATCGTGGAGCGTGACTCTATGGCCGGGGCTAGGAAGGCTGCGCCACCTGAGCCGTGCTCGTCTTTTTTGTCTGTTAAATGTGCATGTAGCTCAGTAGGTTAGCATGCCTGCTGCAGATGCGTGTGCCTCTTATTTTCAGTCTTGGGCAAGGGTTTAAACTATCTTTCGGGTCCAATTGTAATTTCTCCTGCTTTCACGTTGATAAGAGCTCTGGTAACAGCCTATATGCAACCTGTGTTGTTGCTGGGGCCTTATTACTTAAGTTTGTGCCAGTTTTCACAGAGCCTTTGACAAATGTGCTTTGTCAAGATAAGCACAGCTTTTATAGGGTCCTCTTCTTCCGCTCTCAGAACTCCTTGTGTGCTCTTTAGAAGTGGAGTTGGAAGTGTGGGGGAGGGGGGGGGGGGGATTTTATCAACCTTCTGTCCGTTTGCCTCAATACCTTTGGCAGATGTCAGCCGCATCTGATTCTGGGTTAGAGCGGTTTGCTGATATATTTACTGTTTGCGATAAATCCAGTGGTTGTTTAACAGTTAGTTTTAATAATTGTATCTGCTTGTTTAATTAGGATAATATTGCCATCAATGGATGTGTGACTGTCTATTACAGACATTTTGCAGAGAATATTTTTGCTTTACGCAAAATCCATAAAAAAATGTTATTTTAGATGTAAAATAGTAACTTACATGTGAGAAATGGGGGAGGAGGGGTGTTACAGAGATTACTTACAGTAATATTATTTTAACATAACCCGCCCCCGCCTTTTCCCATGCAGCTGTGACTGTGTAATGCTTAGGGACACTTTAACCTAGTTTATGTTTTTTCCTCCAACATCACTGTGTGCCCGGGGCTAGGAAGGATGCGCTACCTGACCCGCGCTGCTCTTTTGTGTCCGTTAAATATGCATATAGCTCAGTAGGTTATAGTGCCTGCTGCAAATGCGTGTGCCTGAGATTTTCTGTGTAGCTAACCCATGTGCCCTCTGTACAAACGGGACACACATAGTTTTTTTAATTATTATTTATAAAGCAGCCCTCCACTTCCTGTAGGAATAGGGGTCACATTGCCCAGAGAGCACAAAGTGCCGCTGGACTCTTTATAGCTACCTAACGGCTAGGGCGCTCGACCTCGGACCTGAGGATCTGGGTTCGTGTCTCGGTAACGACGCCCAAAAAAAAAAAACTTCCTAGGATTCTGGGAAAATCACTTAATCTCCCCGTGCCTAAAATGAATGCGTGTCCTCATGTAACGTAACTGGTGCTATGTAAAGCGCTCTGATACCTGATTCAGTTCGGGTCTAGTTCGCGCTATATAAAACTCTGAAAAGAACAAAACCCCAAAAAACTTTTATAGCTACATAGGTCATCCAGCAAACATTGTAGAGCCTCGGACTACCGGTGCCTTTATGACCACATAAAAACCCTTTCCCACATATTTGGGAAGGCTTCCTTCCGCGTACTCTGGATGGCACACACTACAGTTTATAAAGACCCTGTGCACGGTATTTAGATGCCCCCTGCCTCCCGGCACGGGCATAAACAGGGAATTTTAATCACTGCTGAAGAAGGGAACACAACCACACACACACACACACACACACACACAACCACACCCGTTCACACACACAACCACAAACACCACACACAACCACACACACAACCACACAACCCCACACACAACCACACAACCCCACACACAACCACACACACATACAACCACACACACATACAACCACACACACAACCACACACACAACCACACATACATATACGACCACACAAACACAACCACAAACACACAACCACACCGTCAGTGCACACTTACACCAGACACAGACACCATCAGTCGTCGGTGCACGCTTTCACCGGGCACAAACACCACCAGCCGTCAGTGCACGCTTTCACCGGGCACAAACACCACCAGCCGTCAGTGCACGCTTCAACCGGGCACAAACACCACCAGCCGTCAGTGCAAGTTTTCACCCGGCACACACACACCAGCCATTAGTGCACGCTTTCACCTGGCACACACCACCAGCCTTCAGTGCACGCTTCCACCAGGCACACACACACCATCAGTCAGCAGTGCACACTTCCACCAGGCACACACACCACCAGCCATCAGTGCACAATTTCTACAGGGACACACACCATCAGCCATCGGTGAACACATCAATTGTTAAAGCATTGACAATTAACTAATGTAGCGATCGCAGTATGGCGCACTTTACTTTTAAACAGATTCATCTAAAGCGCAGCATGCCACCATTGCTACAAAAATAAATATACATTTTTTCGGCCTACAATTTATAGACTTTTGTTGCAATTGGTGTTGCAATATTTAGCAATGCCAATAGCTCAAACTTAATTAATGTGAGACCTATTGCATTGCAAATGCTTGTTATTTATGTATAATGACCAGTCATTGCTGCTTGATGGGTGTTCTCTTTGTACTGTATTTAGGGTAATTGCATTTGAAATGATAGTTGTAATCTCTTTAATCTTCTTCTATTATTTCAATAGTGATGACCTACATCTTTTACTGATGTATTGTACTTCATGAACTTCTGTTCTGCATTCATTGCTGGACTACTGTATTGTAAGCACATGAACTTTTATGGTCGTAACGACAGAGTAAAGTTTATTATGATGTTGGTATGCTTTATTGCCAAGTCTGAATACAGAGGATTCCCAGCGTAAAAATGGGGAGACATTCAGGTATGCAAATCTGTGAAAAGACCCAAAGCTGGAGAAAATGGAGCAAGCCCAATTCACATACAAACAGCAGAGTAACTTGGGTTCAGCAAAGTTTTGTGAAGGAAGGGGCTGATGCTTTAATAACATTATTAAAACGTGCTGAAAAGAAAGCAGTCAAACAGAAGCAGGCACACGATCGGTGTTCTGAAAGCGTATATTTACATCCAATACTCACAATGCTGTAACACTGGGCAGTAAAAAAATGTGTGCTTTCACTAGTTGCTGAAAACACGGTTACTCTCTGAAGTAACTGCCCCAAGTAAATTCTACAGGTCTCTTAGTTAACTAAGATTTCATATTTTAAGCCCATCAATGGAGGTGCTTTTGTTTTCCCCAAAACATGTTATGGGTGTTGCCGCGGGTTAAAAAAACAAGGATTTAAAATGCAATAGGTCTCGCCTTTGTTTAAGTTACAGCAATTTGGTTTGTGAATGGTATTGTTTTGTATTTGTATATATTAGGGTTTGTTTGTGATACATTGACATTTTCTGTTAAAATTGTAGTAGTAGCTGTGTAGTACTTTGAAGCATACTTTAGTAGGGGAGGAGCAGTGTTTAACATGTGTTAATGTGAATTATTAGTAGAATAGCATGAGCGTTAATGAAGTATAGTGAGGAGTTTAATAGTTTTATCTAGAAGAAAGGTTTGGGGGTAGAGTAAATGGGGAGAAGGAAGAAAATGTGGAGGAGTTTATTGTTGTTTGTGATGTTGTACAGTGTGGATAGCAGTCTTATGTATATGCAAGGATACATTAGTAGATGAGCATATGCTGTTATATAAAGGAGTGTGAGATGTAAATGAATCGTGTGAATGTAGTGCAAAATTATTTTATTAGCATTAGGAAGTTGAGATGTGCAGAAGAGCAGCGTGTTTGTGATTTTAGTATTTGGGGTAGAGTAGTGTGATGCAGAAGGTGTGTGAGTTTAATAGTAGTGTGTTTGTTGTTTGATGTTGTTAGTACTGTAATGTTATCTGTAATGAGTATAGTGTAGGTATGTATATGATTTTACCTAAGCATACGGTAATGTGAAACAATTGTATAGAATTTTATAATTATAACTGAGTACATGTGCAGGAGTAAGCACTATTTGCGGCACCACTATATACTTAAGTGCTAAAAACAGGCAGAAATATGGTCAGCGCCTGTGTTTTAGGCACTTGTGCTCCCGTTTGAGTGACCTCGTAGGGGCACAGCTTGTATCTCATTGAGGTACATCACTCACTCTAGTCCAGCTAGAGTGTATGGGTCTAATTTGAGCATTTATGGGTAGATGGTAAGAACGACAATATTTCCTTCTCCGGCTCATGTTAAACATCCAGCATGAAGAAAGGCCCCAGTGCTGCCTGCGAGAAACTACAAACGAGAAATATGAGCGAGGTAGTGGCGGGGAGGCATGACTAACTGTGAAAAGTGGAAGTAGTAAACACTCAGCTTTTGTATTTGTGACAGACCAGAGAAGGACGTCTACAAAAACTCAGTCATTATTCGCAGGTTTCTTGCTTTTTAA
Source organism: Lissotriton helveticus (assembly GCF_964261635.1). Taxonomy (NCBI): domain Eukaryota; kingdom Metazoa; phylum Chordata; class Amphibia; order Caudata; family Salamandridae; genus Lissotriton; species Lissotriton helveticus. The sequence continues at coordinate 828,908,293 of NC_136057.1, forward strand.
GGTCATAGGAAACACAGCCGGAGAGTTGTGTGCCCGTCGAAGGGCAATCAGGAGTGACCTTACTCCGTTGCGGGCGCTGTGCAACAGGGAAACTGGCGACTCTCACTGCTGAAGGTTGCAGTGAAATACAATAATTGTTGGGGTTCGAAGGACCCCTGAGGGCTGTGGGCCCAGATGCCCCCGAGATCATACCCGCTGCTAACGCCAGGCAAGAACGAGGACAAACTTGCTCTTCAAAGTTATTGCGACAGGTATCCACCCATGCCCCTTCTTTATTCTAACCCCAAAAAAAACCTCTGGAAAAAAAATCCCGTTTATGCCACAGCTGGGATTATCAGGGCAGTATTGGCTCAGGACACCCGAGTCAGAGATAGGTGAGGGTAGTAACAAGGGTAGACGAAAAGGGCTGAGAATCTAGATTGGTGTCCAAAATGGCCATGGCTCATGACACTTCTGGCTACCGTAATCCCATTAGAAGATTTGCCATTCATACACTTAGAACAATCCCAGGAAAGAGTGACCAAAAAGAACAAAACAGACCCCTTAGTGTGAGAACAATAGGATCTCTGAACTGACAAAGGACATAAGCATCAGGTCTAAATCTTTTCTAAGCAGCAAACAGGTTTCTACCTGGGCTTCTCGTAATTTAGCTGTTGTGCTTTGCTGGAGCGTCTGCTGCTCCTGGTGCTGCTGCCTTGCTTTATCCAACTGATGCTGTGTTTCCATTGAACTTGCAATATTTTCCTTCAGCTTAAAGAAAAAAATGAAATACATAAGATAGTGAACTTTCTTTTTCATCCGATCCTGCAAAATATTTGTCCATAAAAATTAACAATTGAACATGCATACTTGTATTGTATCTTCATCAGAATGGCTGTAAGCATCCATGTCACCAAGTCCCCATCACAACACAACACAACACAAATCACCAACAAGACCACAGACTGGTGTGAGCATGAAAAAAAGTCCCATCTCAATTTTATAGAGGGGATACAGCACTGAGGCAGCACTTTGACATTTTTGACAAAGGCGAGAAAATTCACGGTGGTATATCTTTTTTAAAAGCTGCAACTTGAGATTTAAAAAAATATCTGCAGTGCGGCTGTTTTATGGTGTAAAGCTAAGATCCGTTGTCTGGGTATCTTGCCGCTCAGCCTTAATGCTTAGCCTGTCACAAATCACTGAGGTGGGTCATAGCCACTAACACCTGGAGATCATCGCGCTATTAAATGGTAAAAAATCTGCAGCAATACTTACACAAAAACAGATGAATATTACCCGCCTTTGTGCAAAGCTTTTATTACACGAGTGTAGTCTTGCAGAGTTATTGGCCAATTCCAGTTTGTCGTTTTGCTGCTTCTCTAGTACCCGTGCACTCGCGCAGTTTCCGCTTACAACTTAAGGGTTACATGGTGCTGTATTTTTGGGTGATTTTGTATGATAGCGCATCTCTTGTTTGGATTTTTCCCACAAGTGACTTTACACTCATGTTGAAAATGTTTGAGAAAGCTCCGATTGTCAAATAAACTTGTTGGAATGTAGAATATTTTTTCACAGTTTTTCAAGAAAAAGCTGAAGATTGCAAGGAAACAAAACTGCACACCCCAAATGATTATGTATTGAAAACCATTATTTTATGCTCTACCCTGGAATGCTCTACATACAACTGTGTGCAGAGAAAAATAATGTTCATGCGCTGTATTGGTTGCCTAATTGCCACCATAAGATGCTTATATTTTAAAACACTGCGGTGTTAAAATTGTCACTAAATTGTTCCAAATTACAGTGGCGAGTTATGCAGAAACGTGCTTGCATTACATGGCACGGCGAGGCAATGTTTTGAGAATGCACTACGTATCAGTCAGATAATCTTTTGAGTGGGAACTGACAATCAAAAAAAAAAAAGACCCAGGGTGAAAGAAAGCTCGACATCAATCTGATTGTTTTCAAGATGGCTGATTTTAAGATCAAATCGTAAAATGTATTTTGCTAGAATTACTAACCGTAACCGACACACTTTCTTTTACAAGCTAAGCACTGGTTATACCACATTATAGAATTTGGCAAATAGGGCTATCCAAAAAGTAGCTTACTTCTGGTAGCAATTTTTCAGGTGGGTACAAGTTTCTACCTCAGATTGTTTCAGCTTATAAATATCCTCCAATCACTCGACTGGATCCGGACACCTTTTTTTAGCCAGCATAAGTTATTGAGCACCTGCACGCTGGCATCAGTTCTTGAAACTTTTCCCTCGTCCCACTGAAGTGTGCGGAGAGGAACCCAGAGAGGATTAGAGACAGGAGTAAAAGCAGCAGGTTTATTTTCATAATGCCAAAAGTTATTAATTCCAGCAGTGAGTCATTAAGGGAGGAAGAAGGGCAATAACATCTCTGGGAAGATCATGTATTCACCAGATCTATTGTTACAGAACAGAAGTAACTTCGTATCTTCCTATGGATTCCTCACCTTATGAATGAGGTGAGGCTGGGTAGTGCCCATTAACCAAAGAAATCACGCAACACAGCCTTGCAAAGGTTCGACCATTGCATTTTGGCTGAGAAGCAGTAAAGTTTAGAGAAAATATGCAAGGGAGCCCACTTGGCTGCTCGGCAGATGACAGCCACTGGACCACTTCAGGGTCATGGAAGCAACCATGACCCTACTAGAGTGGGCATAAATACCCTACAGGTAGCCTTTTTTTGCCTATGTCCAGCAAATCTTGAGACAAAGATGTCCCGAAGAGAAATGATGCGTTTGGTAACTGCTGTTCACTTCTTAGCTCTGGCAAGGTCCACAAAGAGATGATAATCCACTCTGTCCTGTCAATTACAATCAATGGAATGGGATACTGAACATTGGGGATTCAGTTATTCATACTCTTTGGTGGGGTAAGGAGGAGGGAAGAAAGATGGATTGGCCCATACGTAAAAACAGATACAAAATAAGGTGGAATGGATAGGCAAGAACAGAGGGCCAACTTGTCAGGGTAGAATACTGCGAAAGGTGGACAGAGGGCCTGACGTTTTCAGAATCTATGAGCTGAAGTAATTACCACCATAAAACAGTCTTCATAAGTCAAAAGAACAACCGGGCATCAGAAAGAATGGGGATATTATTAGAAAAATCAACACAAGTTAAAAAAAACACTGAGGAATAATGAATGAAGATGAATGAAACAAAAGCACATTATTCTGAAAGGTTGCCACGAATGGCAATCCCAACAAAGATGGCTGGTTAGGGAGATGCACGTCGGTGGATAGATCAGTCAAACAACTTTTTACAGTAGCAATTACCAGGCACTGTTGGGCAAGGGACAGTGCGAATCATAAAACAGACAGGCATGACTGACATTGATTCAGACATGCCAACGCACACCAATGAAAAAACTCATGCATGTGAACCCACATAAATGGATTTTGTAGCAGGTTTCCAGGGAGCCGAGATGCTGCCGGCCACATCAGAAAAAGAAAAGCACTTTAGCTGACAGCTCACTGTCATCATGTGAAACCACAGCAGTTTGGGTTTGGGGTTCAGGACCTTACAAACCCTGTAGGAGGGGAAGAGGTGGCCGAATAGATTGGCATACCATACCATATCCTTCTGGCCCAATTTGGAACTCAAGATCAGCTATGCTTCATTTTCCTGCACTGTCAGGTGGAAATTCTGGAGGGCCAGTATTGGGTTCCGAGACTAACTGAATCTGAAGGCAACCCCCAAAAGAACCAGAGAGAAAAGTATACGGCACAAAACAGAGGACTCTTCCTGTTCAGGACCACATCAAAGAGATTCATGTATGGATATCACAATCGGAGAATGTGACATAACTTTTACCCCAGAGTGAAAGTCCCAATCGTGATAATCCTGCACAGAAAGGTAACTTAAAGCATCTGCTCTCATGCAATTGCTCCGGCATGGTGAGCTTCTTCTGGGAAATTTGTTTCTTGGCTGAGCCCAGGGTCACAAACAAATCACCTATCTAAGGGTCTACAACCCCACATCGCCCTTTCAGTTGGCACATTGAATGGTGTGGTGCTGTCCGACAGAATTTGAATGGTGTTCGCCAAGAGAAATAGAAGGTCTTCATGGCAAGGTAGACTGCCCGCAGGACCAGCACATTTATGTGCACGTGCTGCTCTAACAAAGGCCTAGAGCAGTGATATCGCCCAGATGGGCGACCCAACTTAGTAAGGCGGTATCTATAACCTCAAAAGCCAGAACCTAAGGAAGGGCAGAAGACCTACCAAAAGGTTAGAAGGGCTAAACCATTAGTGCAGATCTGGGTAGATTGATCTGAAGATCTGCACTGTCGCTTAGATGCTCCCTTGATGTGGTAGACCGTTTTCTCAAGAACCATTTATGGGCCCTCACCAGCCATCTGGCGTGCTGCGCGGAGCAGAAATAAGATGTGCAGCGCCGGGATCCATCTCAAAGTCAGAAACCTCAGAATTTTTATGTTATTTTTATTTTTAGTGTTTTATAGAGCGAAACTGGACCCGTGAGGGTATCAGAGCACTTTACATGGTATACAAGGTCAACAAACAAACTTAAAAATGCAGAGAAATACAAACCTATACAAAAGGTTGGTAGGGGATACACGTGAATGATTACAATCATAGTTAGAGACAGTAAAAACAGAGGTCCACATATTCTTTGTGGGATAATTACTGATCTGGGGAGGAAGCAATAGACTTAGCTTCATCCGGAAGCGATAGTCTTAGATTCATCAGGCATAATGTGGTGGATGAGGCCAGGCATTAGACGAGGAATTTACCCATGAGGAAGGTTTTGGCCTCCTGTTTGAAGCGTGCGAGAGAAGGGATTCTTCTGTTGTCGGGTGGGAAAGAGTTCCAAATTCTTGGTGCGGCCTCGGTGAACGCACTATTGTAGTTACTTTTTTTCTGAAAAAAGACAGGTTGGAGTAAGAGGTTTCTGGCAGATCGGGAATTCCTGCTTCCTCCAGATACCACTAGTTTCTGTGCCAGATAGGCAGGGGAGTTTGTGTATAGGGCCTTGTGTGTAATGCATGCCAGTTTCAACTGGATTCTGGCTTCTAGAGGGAGCCAGTCCAGCGCTTTCAAATGTGGAGAGATGTGGTCGAATTTTCTGGTGCCAGTGAGTAGTCTGGTGGCCGCGTTGAGGCAGGCTTTTAGAGGTGCTAAAGAGATCTTGAGTAGACCGCTAAGGGTGGAACATCCATATTCCAGTCTAGAGATGACTAGTGCTTGAACTGCCATTTTTAGGTCAGGAGCATCGATGAAAGGTTTCAGCTTCCATAGGTAGCTCATCTCCTGAATATTCTGGATCATCTGATGAGAAGGAAATGCCTCTAGGGGTTTTGTTCAGGACTACCGCAAGGAAAGCCAGTCTCCAAGTAGGAGATGGTAATTCTCTGACTTGCAAGTAAAGCACAAGTGGTTGAGGTGGACCACTGTACGCTGAAGGTGCCTATTACTCTGCCTTTTCCACCCAGTTTTCATAGAATAGAAATTCTCCTGACCTTTGCAATGAAGCCATCACAATGCCCAGCACTTTCATTAAAAAAAAAACCAAGGTGAAGCGGTCAGTCCAAATGACTCCAAGGAGGTGAATATAGAAGTCCTGGAGCTCCTGTCACACCAACCAATCCCCATATTCGGGGCCAGAAAGAATAGAGCAAAGACAGCTTCAACTTGTCCTGCTGAATAAACAAGGTCAAAAGGCAGAGATCTAGGGTGGGCCTCACACCACCTTCCCAAGGGGACCATAGGGAACAAGAAGTAAAAGGAATAGAATGAGGTGTCCCTTTCTTCCAGAGGCACTACCTCATTGTCCTTTTGTTTAGAAGGGCAGGAACACCTGCCTCCAGAACCAAGGTATCTGCTGGATGGAGCCTGGATCTGTTGCTGTGGTAGAATCCCCTAGATTTAACTCTGCCCCCAAAGGAGTGTACATCTGTTGGGGTGTTTGGAGTGGGTTGAGATCTCTAGTGGTCTCAAAATTTCCTCTATTGTTGACTGCACTTTCCCACTAGGATGCTAAGCTCAGTGAGCAAACTATAGCTCAACTGTTTTTGAAGCATTGAAAGGAAGAGTTGCTCTTCTCCCCATAAGGCAATTGCCATCAAAGGGCTTGCCATATCTTTTCATCTTTCCTCATTGTCGTTTATAATTCTACAATCAGAAGAATGTGGGCCTTGGCGTTCCTGCTAATGTGCTCAAGATGATAGTATTTCAACTGTTGCTGCTTCGCTGGTTTTCAGAAAAAGAAAAAAAAAAATCAAGAAATAAAGTTAATTTAAAAAAATGTGCTAAGATCTTTTGATACATCGTTTCCCGTCAGGAAAATTCCTGAAGGGGAACAGATCAGCTTTTTGCAAGCCTTGACCAAAAATAACAGTCTCCCGCTCTCTGGTAGCCTTCAAATGCATCGATAAACTAAAGTGGCATGCCCTGGAGTCATAGTCTGAGCGCAGACACCACATGAAGCTATCATTTGGATCCAACAGGAGCATTTTCCTGCAACTCTTAGGAGGAGACCTAATCACGGTTAAAAGATGAGGAATTGCACTGGAAAAGTTTTCCGATCCAATCTGGCCCCTGGAGGATATTCATGAGGTGAGGAACCTGCAGGAAGATGCATGCATCAGAACTGAACGATAGAGCCTGACAATGTATACCATTTTGGGGCACTCCAAAATCTAACATTGTGTGGCAATAGGACCATTACACACTCTGGTAAAGATATAAGGAACTGACAGCATAGTGAGGTAAATATGCTCTGCTTATATCTACATTGAACGGTCACGGCTCATCCCTCCAATTGTTTTGAAGGACAGTAACATGCGTACCATCACATTGGTAACAGCTATTATTTTAGGTGCTTTGGAAGTTTCTGAGAGTACCCAGGAAGCAGACTATCAGGCAAGTGGGGCTCACCGGGCGCTACTTCACATATGGCCTTCTAAACTGAAAACATGGAAAAGTATGCCCTCTCCTCTTATATTTGCACTGCATCTGACGTCACAAGCATAATATGTAGAACGCCAGCTGTGACGGGTGCCAAGGAACGCCACACAAGATCGTAATAGGAGGGTCTTCATAGCCAAGCTTACAGTCTGGTAGCAGTCCAGGAGCGGGGGCCATTGCCCCGGTATAGGAGTCTTCTGTGGCCATACTGTGAGGAAGTAACAGCAACAAATAGAAAAATATGAGGAAGATGACAGGATAAATCAGGTGTACTGTAGAACACTCAAAAGTTAGAGAATCAAGCACAGGAAGGAGCTTCCGCATTGGACATGAACCCCTGAGCAAAACTGACTGTGAGGAAAACTATAACCGGAGTCAATGATATGGAATGCGAGGGCTGTGGGTGTGATCAGAAAGGGATGTGCAAAGAACCAAGCACCTGATGTGATGCACAGGCAGAGCAGGTGACATTATGAGATGATGGCAAGTCCAACATGCACTGTGGAGGTGTAATGGTACTAGACATGAACAACTCAAGTGACTATAAGAGGCAGGAGGATCGTTGGTAGATCAAAGAGTTTGCAAGGGGGGAAGATCAAGAGTAATGGGGTTGCTCCTTAAGCCCAGGGACTCAGACTCTCTGAATCATTTCAGCACTAGGACAACAGGAAAGGGGGTTGCTATGAATTATTTCCTTTTTGAGTGCGTGATCTCCTCAACAACCTCCCCCCTCTCCGTAGTTGGCCAGTATTAAATGTCTATAAATACCCCGCTTCCTACCTCCTTTACCCATGTTTATATTTGTAACTTTCTTCACCACGTGTTCGAGACAGTGGGCTTTTTTCTAATTTATTTTGGCCAATCCACTTTCTCACCCTACTGGTCAACTCCTCTAATCTTCTGCCTCCTTAACCTTCTCCGCTTACAACCTTGTGATTTCACATCTCTTCTGGGGAGTCCAGAAATCCAGCTTGGCATACAATGATGACTCACTATATTGAAGGGGAATGGGACTGCAGAGTAGACTAGCATGGATGCTATACCAGCATTGGAAATCTGAAACCCTATTGAGGACTTAGTTACAAGAAATGCAAGCACTTTTCTTCTGTTTATATCGCAATTGTGAATGCACAGATATGGAAACGGTGATCTATACTAATATCTGAAGAATTTGAGCACGGCATTATACAAATGAAGTACTGAGAAATCCAATTGTCTGGTAATATGATATTAATGTAAAGCGCTACATATTATATTAAAAACTAAAGAAGAAAAACATTAGAAGTGTGGTTCGAAGCAATAAATATTAAAATACATTTTGTAAAGCGCAAACTGGGGCATGTTGAAGTATCACACTGTATACTAGTGAAAGTATCCAAGAGTGCATACTAAAATGGGTATATCGAACCCATCTAACTGTTGTAACGGAGGCCTTTGGAATTTGGCAAGAAGGCTTCCTGAGCCCCAGAGGAATATGGCAAGGTGGGAAATATACGTTTTGGCAAAGTTCAATGAGCAGTGCATTATGCAATCGGGCTAGGTATGCTGCACCATGGTACAATCATACAATGTATGCTGAGTGGGGGATTATGGAAGCGGACAGTTTAAGGTAACTAGTACATATTGGATCTGGCAACATATGCCACCTGGAGAATTACATAATTTAGTACTGTATATGTACTAATATATTAAAGAAACTGTAACTAACAGGATGGCTTTGGAAAGTAGTGATGCGGGTATACTGGGCCACTGTGAAAACAACTCTATAAGGATCAATGAAGATTTGGGAAACTGGGCCGTGTTCCACTCCAGTACAATTCCACTCTAAGTACAGCAAGTTTTAAATCAAATCAGGTTTTCACTATTGTTAATGCCTGGCATTAACTTTTCCAAATATTCCCCAGAGAGTAGGTCTGTCGTGCAGGTCGAGATACATCTTAAAACCACCTTCAGATGTGCTCTAAATACAGTTATGTTTTGAAAACTGACTATCTGTATCATATGATCTTTTAGGATAATCCAATACTAATATTTAGAACAACATAATTATTTGTAGGTAAACTCAATATACTGTCGTTCCGCATTATACTTATGGTTCTGTACAATGTTTCAGACAATTTCAAATCTCAAAAAGGATGGGTCAATTTTAGGTGATTTGTGCAACAATTTTGTAAATCCAAGGCAGAATACTAGAACGAGTTTTGCATGCACAAGAGAAGGATTAAGTTACTTACCTAGTAAGCATCTGTTCTTTGCATGTAGAGTTGTAGATTCACATGCTTTGCATACTTGTTTTTCTTCGAAGAATTATTTTCCTATTCACGAGGTAAGGCGACTCCTCCTTTCCGTTAGAGTGCACATGGGCATCAATTCCACTGTTAGATTGTTTAACTGCAAGAGGGTGAGAATGGAGTAAGTAGGTATAGTACAGAGAAGTCCAAGCGTATGAATATATAATGAAGAACTGCCACAACTATAGGTGCCTGGGGAGGCGGGTGGATTTGAATCTACAGCTCTACATGCCAAGAACAGATGCTTACTGGGTAAGTAACAATCCGTTCGCGGTATGTGTGCTGTAGACACACATGCTTTGCATAGACTACAAAGCAGTATACACCCAAAGCGGTGGCTAGCCTGTAGATGTTGCAGTTGTTTCAAACAGTGTTTTAAGCACTGCTTGGCCTACATTAGCTTAATGGCGTGCTAACACATCTACACAGTAGTGTTTGGTAAATGTGTGTGGTGTAGAGCATGTAGCTGCCTTACATAGGTCAGCTAGATGAATGTTATCTAAAAAGGCCATACTAACCCCTATTTTGAGAGTGGAATGTGCTTTAGGGGGTATGGATAAAGTTCTTTTAGCATTTGCATAGCATGTTTGAATGCATTTAACAATCCATATTGAAATGCCAGATTTAGAGTTGGGATTGCCTTTGTGAAGTGGAGCAAATTACAACAAACAGTTGTTTTGCTAAAATCTTTGGTTCTATCTATGTAGTACAATAAAGCTCTTTTGACATCAAGTGTGTGAAGAGCTTATTCTGCTATAGAATCAGGTTGAGGAAAAAAGAAACACATGCAAATCAACTGATTGGTTAATATGAAAAGCACAAAACACTTTGGGAAGGAATTTAGGGTTGGTACGAAGAACTACCCAGTCTTTGTGGAGCTGAAAGAAGGGTTCTTCCAAGATAATGCCTGTAGCTCACCAACTCTCCTTAATGACATGATTTCAAAGAGGAAATTAAATTTCCAAGAAAGAAACAGCAAAGGACAATTGTGCAACGGTTCAAAAGGTGGACCCATAAGACTAAGGACAATGTTAAGATTCCATACTGGCACGGGGAAATTCTTGGTGGTATTACCATTTTCAAGTCTTCCAAGAAGGCCTTAATTACTGGAACTTTAAATACGGATACATGCTGCCTGTTCTGCAAATATGCAGCTACCGTTGCCAGGTGCAAACAAATAGATGTAGAAGCCAGTACAATTTGCTATAAGTGTAACAGGTAACAGATAATATTTTGTATGGAAGCATCTAGGGGATTGGTTTAGTTATTACAGTAGACAAAAAATCTTTTCTACTTCGCTGCATAGCAAGCTCTATTAGTAGGCTTTCTTGGTTTTTTTTTTTTTTTAAATAGTCATACAGTCTGGTGGTAGATTTAAATAACCAAACTCTATGACTTCAGGAACCAGATCGCTAAGTTTAGTTCTTTGAGATTTGGATGTCTGATTTCTCCATGGTTCTGCGTAAGGAGCCTGGAGGTGAGATGCAGCTTTTGATGTGGAACTACTGAAAAAAGTTCCAACAGGGTGGTGTACCATGGTTGACGGGCCCATGTGGGAGCTACTAGGAATAGTGTGAGGGATGTTTGCCTGAACTTCCGAACTAGACACGGGATGAGTGGGAGAGGTGGAAAAGCATAGGCAAATTTCCCTGACCAGTTCATACATAGGGCATTGCCCTTTGAGTGCGGGTGTGGGAACCTGGAGCCGATGTTTGGGCTTTTCACATTGCTGACTGTAGCGCACAAGTCCAATTGTGGAAATCCCCATTGTTGGAAATATGGCAGGAGAACTTGAGGCTGAAGTTCCCACTCGTGAATTTGCTGCCTTTCTCTGCTGAGGAGGTCGGCAGTTTGATTGTTTACCCCTGGAAGGTGTTTTGCCAGAAGATAAATACTGTGATGGATTGCCCAATTCCAAATGGCTTGAGAGAGGCGTGACAGTTGGACAGAGTGTCGCCCCAGTGTTTTTGTACATAGTACATTGCTGTCATATTGTCTGTCTGGAATAGGACAGCTTTGCCTATGAGGTACGTTTGAAAAGCTTTGAGCGCTAGAAAAACTGCTAGAAGCTCTAGATAGTTGATGTGGAGGCGTTTGTGCTTGTTGCTCCACAGGTCTTGTATTGTGTAATTTTGGAGATGGGCACCCCAACCTGTCAGATGCGTCTGCTGTGAGCACGATCTGTGGAATGGGGTCGATGAAAGGCCGTCGTCTTGATACATTTTGTGGGTTCCAGCACTGCAGAGAGCGATGGGTGCTGCCTTTTACGAACACTAGATCTGTAAAATTGACCTTGAAATTGATTCCACTGACATGCTAGGCACTCTTGTAGAGGACACATGTGGAGTCTTGCAAGGGGTACAAATGCGATGCAAGATGTCACCATCCCCAGCAGCTGCATGAACACTCTGGCTGGTAATGTTTGGTTGGATTGAACCTGTAGTGCGATAGCCGAAATTTTGTGAATTCTGTCTGTATTGGGAGAGGCTAGTGCTTTGATAGTGTCTAGAGTGGCTCCTTTGTAAGATTGCATCTGAAGGATGCAGGTGAGATTTCTGTGCGTTGGTGGTAAAGTCCAGTTGATGAAGTAGGTCTATTGTGGTCGGAGTGTGTTGGAGACAGTTTTGAGAACTGCTGGCTTTGATGAGCCAGTCATTTAGGTAGGGGAAGACATGAATATGTTTTCTTCTGAGATGAGCTGCAACTACTGCCAGGCATTTGGTACTTTGAATTGGTGATGTTTGCCTGCTATCACAAGTCTGAGGTATTTACGAGGAGCTGGATGAACTGGAACATGAAAATATGCGTCTTAAGTCTAGAGTAGTCATAAAATCTCCCTTCTGTAAAAGTGGAAGCACGTGTTGATGGGTTACCATGTGAAAGTGCTCTTATAGTATGTATTGGTCTAACTCTCTGAGATCTTAAATAGGTCTTAAGGAGCTGTTCTTTATGGGAATCAGAAAATAGAGAGTAGACCCCTGAACACTTGGTACTGTAATGGAACTGGTTCTAAGGCTTCTTTTGCTAAGAGAGGTTGCACTTCCTGTTCGAGCAACTGCAAGTGGATTGGAAACAATTTGTGAGAGCGAGGCGGAATGTTTGGAGGATTGGTGGTAAGCTCCAGGAAATAACTGTGTTGGATCATTCTGATCACCCATTTGTCGGTTGTTCTAGATTGCCAAATGGGGTGAAACTGTTGAAGTCTTCCTCCGACAGGAGTGGTATGGTCGGAGGGAAGCATGGAGAAGTCACTGCTTATTAGAAGAAGGGGAGTTATGGGTGTGGAGCCTTTACCCCTGCCTTTTGAGTCTTTTCATCTATATCCTCTTCAGAAAAAGCCTCTTGAGAAAGGGGATTGGTTATTCTCTTTGTGAGAGGACGTATTCTGGTCAGAGGGTGTGGTTCTGGACCTGCTCAGTAAAAAGAGCAGCAAAAGGACCCTCTGTTTAAAGGACTGGAGCGCTCCCGTGGACTTAGCGACTACAGTGTCCTTTTTCATTTTTTCCAGCGCCTGGTCAACTTCAGGATCAAGGAGGAGTTCTTTATCAAATGGTGCATTTAAAATAAATTGTTGGACTTCGAGCTTAAACCTGGAAATCCTTAACCAAGCATGTCTTCTGAGTTAGATGCTAGTGTTGACCTCTCTAGCTGAGTTATCAGCAGCATCTAGAGCAAATCTTATTGATGAATTGGAAATTAGCTTTTCCTCATTTACTAACTCTTGCACTTTTGCCTTATGCTCATCTGGGAAACATAGGAGCAATTCCTCCATTTCATCCCAGTGTGCTCCGTTATATCTGGCCAAGAGGTCTTGCGTGGTTGCAATGCGCCAGTGATTTGCAGCTTGAGTAGCTATGCATTTGCCAGAAGCGTCTATTAGCTTGGATTCCTTGTGTGGGGGGAGGAGGGGTGGGAGGGAGGAGCATCACCTGAGGTTTGGGAATTAGTTGGTTTGTGAGCATTGGTGAATCTAGTGGCAACTGGCCCTTAATAAAGATTGGATCTGTTGGAGAGGCTTTATACTTTTTGTTGACTCTAGAGACACATGAACTTTAAAAATTTCGTCAGCGTGTCTCATCATACCATTAAGCATAGGGACTGTTTGTGTTGACCTGTGTATGGATCCTAATGTCTCAAACAAAAAAATCTTGCTGTGGGGATTCTTTGTGAGGTTCCACCCTCTGGTATTCTGCAGTCCTGGCAATGAATTCTTGATAAGATAAATTGTCATCAGGTGGAGATGGCTTGGCAGGGTAAAGGTCTGGGTTGTGTCTAATGGAGGGTCAATTATGTGATCCTTGCATGGACTACTGGTAAACACATGTCCCCCTCATCAATATCGTCAAGTAATGGTGTGATTGTAGAGAATCCTGAGGTGTGTTATGCAAAGGATTTAAAAATCAGAGAAGAGGGTGGTGGAGGGGATGCTGGTGGTGGATGAAAAGGGCTGGTATCAGCAGACTGTTTTTTAAAGGGATCTTGTAATGAGTGTCCTCGTCCGAAAGCTTGTGTTTATGAAGTAGCTTGGTATGACTATGACTAGTTTCCGGGTTAATATAAAGTTTCTTCTGATATGGTCTGGCTTTGGATGTAGAAGATTTTGGCTCGGAAGGCGGTTTATTTATCGGCACAGACGATTTCGGCTCCGAGCCGGATTTGGACTTGGAGGCAGAGGGTTTCAGCTCCGAAGAGGCTTTGTGTCTACTCGGTCCTGAGCCGGAAGACTTGACTGTGTGTTTCGGAGCAGAGTCGGAAGGTGAGGAGTCAGAAAGGTTGTCTGGGTGCCGACCTTGGCCAGAAGGCAAAGGTGGAGCCGAAGCCTTAGTTTTTTTTGTGACTGAGTTGATGGGGCAAGGGGTCTTCTGTACTTACGTCACCTAGACCCTGCGTAAGCTCTTCGGCGACGAGGTCTATCTGGAGCTCCAAATCAGACTCCGACACGGGGAAGGCTTCTTCCTCCGTCGCCACTGATACACCAATTTCTTCTTGCTCAGACTCTTCACTGAAGATATCGGGTGTACCTTCAAGGCTTTGACGCTGCATCTTTTGAAGTTGAGCCCAAAGATTTCGAAGAGGTTTCTTCAACCAAAACGATCTGCAAGCTTCACAGTCTTCTTCTTTGTGCTCTGGAGACAAGCACAAGTTACACACATGGTGTGGGTCAGTGCGCGGATACTTAGCATGGCACAGAGTACAGAATTTGGGGCCGTTCCATCGACGGAGAGCTGGACCGACGCAGTTAGGCCCGAAGGCGGTCCACAAAGCTTTCCGATCGAAAGTAGATTTTGTTGACCAAAACGATACATAGAGAGGTGGGAACGCGTACGGAAACAATATGGTCAAGAGTACAGTGGATTGCGCACAGAGGGAAGCCGAACTGGAGCGCAGCAATACACATCCGAACCCAATGGCGGAAAAAAACATTCTAACAATGGAATTGATGCGCACTATCACTGAAAGGAGGAGTCACTTTACCTTGTGACTAGGAAAAGACTTCTTCAAAGAAAAACAAGTAGCAAACACCCGGACCCAATATTAGATTGTAGGAGTATGTGTATCTACAGCACTCATGCATCAAACATAGGTATTCTTTATATTGAGTTCATATGTAGTAAATGCTTTAGTGTTTACCAGATTTGTGAAACTAGAGTATGCTGCAAAGACGGACATATTTACAAATGCATATGAAATATGAAGTCATGATTTGCTACATGAAAAACACAGACTAAAAAAAGCACACATTACATACCTGCTCCTCAGCACGTGAAAGTTTCAGCTGCAAATCTGCTACTTGCTGTTCTTTATCCATCAATTTTTCACCACTCAGTTGCCTCTGTTCTTTTAACCTCCCATGTGCCTCCCCTAGTTGACGCTCTGTCTCGAGCAGTTTACTGTGCAGCTGTGTGGAAAAGAATCAATGTAATTAATCATTTCTAGCAACTCACCCAAATACTAACGCTTCAATTTTACATCTTAATTTAAACATTTCAGATACTACTACTAAAAGCGTTTTTTTTCCCCTGTGGCGAAGTCACTACTTACATGTTAATAAACCCACAAGTGCTATTATTTCTGTTTCAACTACAATCAGCTAACTTTCATGCAATCCTCCACAACTGACATGCACGCAGAGTGGATTCTACGGACTCCAGATTTGCATCAAGGTGCAACAAGATCTGCATGGTCTACATGCACATCAGACAGGATATCAAATGAGAACATGAAATGAGCTATGCGCCAGACAGATGTTAATAAATTGTATGAAAAGGATGGAGCTAAGGGAACGTCACAGGTAAGATACAAGGACGGAGGGAAAATGGATGCTGCCACCACGTGGAATAGATCCACCAAGAGAGAAAGCCAGATCAAGAATTCAGGTAAATCTTTATACATTTTGACAAATGAACACTACTCTCTAACAGACTGAAATTAACCATGACGTTGCCAGCATCAAGTGCATGTCTTTGACTAGAGCTAGCAAAATGGACTCCGCTCTTGCTGTGGGATAGAACCCAGCTTGAAAATTATAGAACAAGAAGTGTTGGCTCCTGAATATTAGCTGGAGTAGATACCATGAGCTACATGCCATGGGATTAGCTGTTGGTTTGTGGGTGGAATAACCACTATGGACCAGAATGCCAGAGCCCTGTTATATGTCTTTTTGTACAGTAACAGAAGTTACCACCATATTGGAATTATGAATGCTGTGGTCGTTACAGCTCCACACTAGTTTTCCTAAACTAAACTGTAGTAGGTCATTTTTACCTTGGGGAATAATGTCTGGTAAATTCAGTTTGTCTAATTATCTGTGCTTAACCTTGTCTTTCATGAAGAAATTCATATATGCTTCTAGAAGACATGCAGGACTTGATCTGGTCTTTAGGAGGAGGGTGATCTTGGAAAGACTTAGACACTAACTCCATCAGCACAGACAAGTAAACCTGAAAATGGGCATCTGGTTTCAGGCCTGTAAGACGCAGCCAGGCCGAGCGTCTGGAACAGATGCCATGCGAATAGCCCTGTGCGGCCAGATCAGATTAGTCTGCAGCTGCACTTATCACCTGGTTCGCCACCAAGCCCCCTTCTTGCAGTATCTCCTGAAAGTCCTGCTGGTCTTCTTTCTGGAGTTGGTCTGTGAATCTGGAAAGGGAGTCCCAGAGAGACCTATCGTACCTCCCTAAGAGAGTTGAGGCGCTGGCCACCTTCATGACTGATATCAAAGACAATGGTCCCAGAACCTAGTTCAAAGAAAGCTGTGAATCAAATGGACATTAGTACGGATAATTTATCAAAGTACAAAGGAGTTTAGTACCAAATTATTTAAACAAACTACTTACACCCAAGTCAATAATTTGGACATCTAATGTGAAGTCAAACAGCAACAAACCAAACATTTTTTTGTATATTCACCAAATAATGTATTTTCGGATTCTGGTGAATTTATTATTCAGGTATTAAAAAATGAAAAAGAGGCTGCTCCAGGAGGGAACGTGCGTAACGGAGAAGTGCTCGGTGTGAGTCAGTGAAAAAGAAGGAAATTCAGTAACTGAGGAAAAGGAACTTTTTCTTTTTAAACAATATGCACGGTTGTCAATCACCATCATATACACCCTAGCTCCACATACGATACAATGCTAATAAAATTATTTACACAAATACAGGATTAAATTCCAAATAGGCATGATAAGGGTCACATAAGAAAGTCTAGGCCTAATCAGGGTCGTCAACGTTTTGATCCGTCTTAGGGCACAAGGGAAATTCGGGGCCTCGGCCGAGCGGATCTTCTTCAGGACTGGGGGGTAAAGGGCAACCTGGGATTAGGTGGTTATGTCACCTAATGGATAGAGAGAGTATTGATCAGGTATGTTACTGTATGTCAAATGTGCACCATTAAAGGGCAAAGGAAAAAAGGCTTACCATACGCACATGCGTCGTGGGGAGCCGGTTACTACTTCATACCGGGAAAAATTCATCCAATATAAAAGGCAGGCGCTAGGGAGGAATAAACATATGCCAGAATGAATGGGCATAATAGTGCGTGCATGAATAATTCCTGCCCGCTTCAGCAGTAAGGACTTACTAAAACATGCCTAGAGGTTAGCTTGAGGTGAGGTAGGAAAAGATCATCAAAGTCGTGTCTAAATCACGATGTAGGCAAGGTAGGTAAGGCTGTCAGTCGTGTCAAAATCACGAGGCGATCGGCATTCTAGGATTGAATAAAAGCATCTGATTAGGACTACTAGCAATTGGAGGCAGGAGGCGGTGGCAGAATTAGTGGTTCAACCGCATGGATGCCTTCGAGAAATTTACCTGACGATAGCTGTAACCGGGACCGGTTCAGTCTCCCTGCACATACAGAGTGCGGGCGGTCCCAGCCGGCAGTTAGTTAACCCCTTCGACGCTCATGACGAGCTGGGCTCGTCATGAGGTAGCCTCCTCGCACGCTCATGACGAGCCCAGCTCGTCATGTAAAGTGCACTTTACGGATTCCCAGCGTACGGGCGGAATTCCGCCCGCACGCATGCGGTTAAAGACCGGAGGCGCGCGAAAAACATATGTGGAACATGCGGCGAAGGCCTGAGTTAAAATACTCTAGACGGTCATACGCCGGGAACGTGTATTAAAAGAATGCTGTTTCCAATGTGAGAGATGATCAATGAAAAGTGACGTTTATACACAAACTACAGAATTGATTAAGTTGAACCACGAACACACATAAATAAGAACTAGTATGTGATCTGATAATCATGGCAATGGAACATTAAAAGCAGTTCTCGTGGATGTTCGATAAGCACTGCATACAGTGTTGGCAATTAATTGCATTATACAAACGAACAATTACACTGGAGGGAATGATTTAAAGGAAGACTCCATTACATATAAGTTGCAAATGAATGTTATATACATCGAAGAGTGCGGCATAAACCACAGCTGAAACAATCAGGACATTACAGATGGTTAGCATGGCACTTCTGTCTACAAAATAGGATGCACAATAAATACAGAATGGCGCAAGGGCAACATGTGCATGTCTATTGAGATCAAAGTTACAATGTAATACAGCTGTGCCGCAAGGCTTAATGGTATAATGCCAATGCGATGTGTGGGCATATTTACAGGAACAGTAAAAAAAATGAGATGTGGTTATGTGAGGGCGGGTGGTCACCTACACTATTATGTCTGAACCAGAAGGGCATGAATCGGATGTATTGTCTACAGAAGGCCTAGTTGTAGGTCTTTGGATGCTCTGCAATCAATTCCTAACCGCTACCTGTCTGATCATTTCCTCAGATTCATTCAGCCCTCGTGAGAAGGTGTCTAAAGAGTGTATCCATCTACACTCACGTTTGCTCAGTGTGCTTGAGAAATCACCACCTCTGGGGTTGGGTTTGACTTTCTCTATAACCCACCATTTGAGACTGTCAGGTGTGTGTTCAAAGTTGGAGAAATGCTCAACAAGGGGTTCTCCCTGGACTTGGCATCTGATGTGGCTGCAATGCTGTAGTATGCGGCATTTAAGTGAAGAAGGTTTTGACCTGGTTGTCAGTCTTCTTGTTAGCCAGAAACATTCCCTTTATCCCTGCTACTTAGTTAAAATTAGAACAGCTGAAAAACATGTAGGTTGAAGGACCGTTTTAAACACATTACATCAGCAGGATTCGGAATATTAGGCACATGAAAGCAACGTCATCCAGTGTAATTATAATGTTCTATGTGCGTCCTCAAGAGGGTACGTAGTCTATATGAGGTTACCCTGGGCCTGATTTCCCAAGATCCTCTTCGATAGTGAGGCACATAGTTCCACCCCCTCCCCCCACCTCCCCACCACCACCCCAAGAAAAATAGCCTTCTAGTTCTTAACTTAAGTACTCATAGGAGAGGAAACCCAGGCTCAAAGTGCATGACCCACAACTTAACTATTACAGTTGCATGGCTCCGACCAACCAGCCTTACACCGAGTTGCCTCCCTTGATACTAGAAATCAGTTATCAAACCGTATAGTTTTATTAGCATTCGATAGTCTGCACGGATATCACTTCCATTCTAGTTTGTTTAGCTAGCTTCCAGCGTAAAGCAGGATCCGCGCGGAAATCGAGTAATGCACCGGTAACGTTTCCAGTGTATGAGTGCGCTTTATAAACTATTTTCATTTGACAGCTGCAGATTTCAGCGCGTTTTTTTCATTGTAGTTGTATTTGAAGTGTTACGTTTTCAATAGAAAAAAACAAGTGTCATAGAATCTCAAAATACAGCAATCCTGTAGGTTTCTAGAATAATCCCTCTGTGTTTTCCACAGTGCACAATCCTGCAAGGAGTACATTTTATATCTGGCTAGGAAAGCGTTCTGTTCCTTCTTTCATGTGCGGAGGGCTGATGCATTGTTAGTGCGGCATGCTATCGTGTAACACTGTTGGGAGGGGCAATGGTGTCAGCAAAGTATATTCTGCAGTATGGCAAAGCAGAGAAACAACCCCGAGGCTGTGTGTAGAAACCACATTAGGAGAGCTACGTAGTTCAATGGCTGTGCCTCTCAACCTTTGACTCTCCTAGTAGAGTGAGCGTATCGATGGCGATGCAAACATGTTTTTTTGCAGGTGAATTGTACTTTCCGGTCTGGTGATCACAGTGAAATATTTGGGAAGTTATTTCACTGGTTTGAAGATGGTCCAAGGAAGGGGAGACCCTTCAAACTAAAGTGAGTTAAAGGGTACGAAAATATTGCCAATTACACCTCTGCCTCTTTCACTTTTGTCACCATAACAAGGAAAGCAAATTCTGAAACTTCAGGGGCTTGTCAGTTCCCGCCGAAGGGCATTACTGGCAAATTCTAGACTTGCCTCTTATTACACACCTCAAACAAACATTTGCAATGCATTAGATCTCAGATTTACGAGAGTTTGAGCTATTGACATTGTAAATGACTATGCCTTTTATTTATCTGCTTTGAAAACCGACACATAAATCGAAGGCATAGTCATTTTTCAATGGCAATAGCTAAAACTCTCGCAAATGTGAGACCTATTGCATTGCAAATGCTGGTTTCCTTTGCCCCTTAATGGTGCACATTTGACAAAGCAACACACCTGATCAATACTCTCTCTATCCATCCATTAGGTGACATAACCACCTAATCCCAGGTTGCCCTTCACCCCCCAGTCCAGAAGAGCCGCACGGACGAGGCCCTGAATTTCCCTTGTGGCCTAAGACGGATCGAAACGTCGATGACCCTGATTAGGCGTAGACTTTATGTGACCCTTATCGTGCCTATTTGGAATTTAATCCTGTATTTGTGTAAATAATTTTATTAGCCTTGTACCATATGTGGAGCTAGGCTGTATATGACGGTGATTGACTGCCGTGCATATTGTTTAAAAAGAATACAAAGTTCCTTGTCCTCTAGGTCACTGAATTTCCTTCTTTTTCACTGACTTAGACCGAGCACTTCTCCTTTACGCACGTTCCTTCCTGGAGCAACCAATTTTTCATTTTTGAATACCTGAATAATAAATTCACCAGAATCTGAAAATAAATTATTTGGTGAATATACAAAAAACTGTTTGGTTTGTTGCTTTTTGACTTCACATTAGATGTCCAAATTATTGACTTAGGTGAAAGGAGTTTGTTTAAATAATTTGGTACTAAACTCCTTTGTACTTTGATCAATTATCCATACTAATGTCCATTTGATTCACAGCTTTCTTTGAACTAGGTTCTAGGACCATTGTCTTTGATACTAATTAAATACCCGGGTCCAGGACCAATTTTGTGTAAACCCCATTTTTTGAAATGGCTACCTTCATAACTGAGGCAGAGGTATTACACATCATCTTGCCCAGTGAGACCATATTTTAGCTGTCTTTCTCGGGAGGGACTGACGAGGAAGATGTTGCAGAGTGTGCCCTACTGACAGTCTGGTGGGGGAACAGAACGTAGGAAAAGCAGGTCCTAATCAGGTGCTATGTATTTCTTGGCAATACGAGATGGTATAGCGCCCACTGTGGAAGGAGTTAAAAAAGTCTGCATGGCAGGCTCCATGAGGCCTGGGACTAGAAACAGTGGAGGCCTGGTTGATGATCGATGGTGTAAAGTCTCAAAGATAGAGGGGAGACATACTGATGTTGAGCTTTTTGGCCCCTCTGCAGAGAACGTCATTGAAGGTTCCATTGTCATCAATTAGGGACACTCTGGATGGTGATGTTGCAGAAAGAGTTGACAAATTGGCCTTGATTGAAGATCTGGTGGATGTGGACCACGTTGCTAATCTTTGTCTCCTCCACTTAGGAGAGGAAGCATGATGCGAACGAGACCGCTCCTGTGACCTCGTATGGCGGGAGAATGGGGACCTTGACCTTCTCGGGGTTCTTTTCGGAGAGACCCTCGATGATGCTGTTGGAGGAAGACCCCTGGAAACTCTTGAAGGTGGGTAGGTGCAAGAGTAATCCGAATCAGGACTTCAAATGACCAGCACACCCTGTTGTTGTATGTCCAATACCTTCCAGCCATCTTGGCGAAAGATTGAAAGGATGTGACTTTTTGGCCGTAACTGGCTAGCCCTCTGGTGAAATCTGGACAATGTAAATGGCCGGAGATGATGAAGGTCTTGGACGTCGAATGTCTTAATCTCGACCTTGCCCTCTCAGTCGCCTCCCCCAAGATGAGCACAGGGTTTTTGTCTCTCGACGTCGACTGATGCCTCGACGACTACATGGACCATGCAGTCTTTGACGTCGATCTCCTTGGCGGCAAGATACTGGAAGATCCTCGTCTTCGCGATCTAGGCGGCATCCTCGACGTCGAACGTCCAAGCGTGCGTACCGGAGATTTCAACGCCAATCGGCTCTGGCGCTTCTTCGGCGTCGACTTTCTCGATGGTGAGCGCCCCGACTGCAAAGGAGATCTCGACGTAGTCAGTCGGTAAGCTCTTGGCAGAGTCTTCGCCGGCAAACCCCTCAACGACGACCTTCGAGAAGGAGGCAGAATGTTCCTCGTCGAGCCCGAAGTATGTCTCGACGTCGACTTACTTTTGGGCGACAGAGTGTCGTTGTCTCGACGGCGATCTGTCCCTCGACGCTGAAGAGTGTCTTGCCTGCTTCTTCGATGGAGATCTTGAAGCCAACAGCTAGCAGTCAGAAATCTGTCTCTTGAGAGGTAGATCTTCGCCATTTTCGCTGTTCTTGATGAGAGGAGGGTTCCTGGACGCACCCAAGGCCACTTTTATGTTGACTTTTACCTCTCTCCAGCAAGGCCTGGAGCCTAATCCTCTCCCTGTCCCAAAGGGTCAGTTCTGAAAATTGTTGCCAATTGCAAATGTCAGGCTTGTGTGAAGATGGCAGACAATGCACACCGAGTGCGGATCAGATTTTGCCATCTTTTTACCACATGAAGGACATCTGTGAAATAATGCTGGCATTCTGACAGAAAAAGATATGGTAAATTGTCAGAAAAGATTAAGAAATATCAACCAGCAGTCAAAAATGTCGAAAAGTTAGAGAAAAAACAGTAGACTAAAAATAATCAAAAACTGTTGAGCTCAAGCTCCAGGATCCTAACAGAAGGAGCCGGGAAAAAAGAACTGACTTGTCACCTGTGGCGCATGATGTGATCAGAGGGGCTCCCGGAGATCTTAAAGGCACGGTGTCCAAGTTCTTGGAAGCCTTAAAGGCAAGATGCCAGTTTTTTACTGTACCGTGATGTTTATTCATCTAAGCAGCCTGTGGGCCAACTGCCCGCTATTAACTGTTTTTCCTTTCTGAAAATAAAGGTTTCTTGTGTGGCACTATTACAGTGTATGTTCTCTATTACAAAGCGTATGTAGGAGATCATTTTTTGAACAAGAAAAACTATGTAATTTTGGCATTTTGCCCTATTGGAATTATGTTAGACTGCATATTTATTTATATACATGTATATATGTATGTCGCGGAAGTGCTGGGCACTTGTGGTCCCCAACATACACATATATATGTATATTTCTATAGGCTCCAGGATCCCGCACGTGGGCGGGGATTATTCAGTACTTATAACTATTGATGAGTATCCCCTGGAAGAGAAAGGTCTAAAACGTAAATTGTGTTCGTGCAGTAAAGGTTAAGGTTCTGCACAGAAAATACTTTTTTTCCAAACTGCTTAGATCCTTTTTGGCTCTCCATCAGTACTACATGGGAGTACAAGTGTCAGGCTGCTGCTGAGATGAGGAAGCCTAGACCACAAGAGTGATATGAGCGGTCAAATATTTTTTGTCCTCAAGCCTGGCCATGGAAGTGGGTGACCTGACCTGCTGGTTCACCATAGGGGAATACAATGGCTTGCTTCAGAATAACAACATGGGGTCCAGAATGCCTCATTAATTGGGAGAAATGGTGAAGTACAGGAGATCCCATGATTTTGCTAGGTTAGTCTTGGTCTCTTCCACAAGCTAAAGTAACACAAGTAGATCTGCAGCCTTATGACGAACAGCCGTAAATGACACAAGTTCCCCAGTGGGAAGCCCCTAAAGGACACTCCCAATTCACTTCTGGGGATGCTTGTTTCTGGGTCAGGGAAGACCTGGCTTGGCAGTTCAGGGTGGACTGTTCCCATGAGGCACAGGGTCAAGACTGATTTGCATACAGCTGGGTCTGAACTGAGGTGGCAAAGTTCGATCAAAGACGATGATGGATTTAACCCAGATTTGTGAATGGGGGTGGGTGTCTGAAAAGTTTCAGCACTCCGTCCATCATCTCCTTGTGTTTAGTTTAACAGAAACTTGGCTGAAGGAGAGCTCTAACCCCGACCTAATGTTGGCGATACTGGAGGGTTTTCGGATGTCTTATACCAACCGGGTGGTAATAGGATAGGATGTGGCATAGCTATCATCATAAGGGACGGCTGGAACCTCTCCTGCAGAAGAATCTAGCATTGAGGAATTATTGAGGCTCTGTTTTACTGCATCAGAATTTCGCCCTCCTCGTTGAAGGCAGGGATCTTGGTATATAGACCTCCTGCCAACCCACCCTGCCACCAGTTAGAACTATGCAACATCATCGCAGATCTGTCACTGAAGTACGCCAATTTTACGGTCCTTGGTGACCGCAAAGTCCACATGGACAATGAAAAATGTAATATGGCCTCTCAGCTGGCAGATACTCTGGTGGGTCTTAACCTGTCGCAAAGGGTGCTTGCCAATACCCATATAGCGGGCCATATGTCGGACCTGATCTTTTCCAATGATCCCAACCTGAGAGAAGAGGCACCGCTACCTCTGACTTGGTCGGACCATCTGTTCCTCAGGTTGCAGTTCCAGGCCTATCTCCAATAATAGGAGAAACTGGAGGAATGTATCCCCTGAAACTATCGGACCCTTGCTCCAAACCGCCCCCCCCCCTTGCTGACGGGTAACCCAAGTGATGATTCCAGCTTCAACTGCTGGGTCACTTCCACCTTAGACATTGTGCCCCTCTTTTCCAGGAAAAACCCTCGGCCCCTTGGTTTTCCATGGAACTACAAGTGGAGAAAAGTCTATACAAGAGACTTGAACGCTCATGGAGAAAATCCTACGATCCGGTGGCTAAATGCTCCTATAGATCTTTTATTTAAAATTGCCCAATGTTTTACCAAGCCCTTGGCTCTGAACAGCACAGTTTCACACTCTTCTATTCTCTGTGCTGAGCTCTCGGACTTCTTTCAGGAGAAAATCTGACAGATCTACTCTTCCTTTCGCCCGGCTTTGCCCTCTTCTATGCCTAATCCCACCTCTGACCTCCAGCATGGACCTGTTGCTTGAGGAATGGTTAGCCAACACAGTGTTGGGGGGGGGGGGGAATATTCACCTTTCTTTTCTGTTGAAATGACCCACAGAGGGTTCAGAGTAGCTCACCGCCGCCGGGCTCCCCACCTCGACCAGTGGCTCGACTATTCAACTTTCGCGACAGATAACACATTCTGCAAAGGCTGCTGCTAGAGTGTGGGATCCTGGGACAGTGATCAACAGTCAGATCAACATCTTCTCCAACTACACTGCAGAACTACAGAAACAGCAAAAATCCTTTCTGGAAATATAGATAGATAGAATGGGATGCTTTTTAAAGGGGTTATAGATTACCTTTGTCTCAAAACTGCGTACAGGGTGAAAAAAGCAGTGACAAACATTGCTGCTGGACTTAAGAAGTGTAGTGGACAGCATTAAAGACCTTGACCAAAAAAAGGTTCAGACCCCCAGGACTCAAGCAAAAGCTACATGACTGTAGGATAGAACACAAGTGGCTCCTGGATAAACTAAGCTGCATTTACTACAGGGAATATGAGTCCTGCCAACATAGAGTAGGTGGAGAAACTGCTGGCCAATTCAATCAGAAAATGTGAAGATCTACAGAAGTATTTTAAGCAGCCATAAGGGAACATCGACTGCACACAGGAGGACATGAATATCGTATGCAGAAAACAGGGAGACACTATTAGGTGAATTACCTAGATGGGATTACATTGCCCCGCCTCACCAGACTGCAAGTGCTTGACTTGAAAGAGCCTATCACCCTCGAGAAAATCAATCTGGCACTGAAAAACATGGTCAGTGGCAAGACATGAGGCAACGATGGACTGCCTGTCAAATTTCATAACCCCACGCCTCACCCCTAGACTCATATGGAGGCGGCTACGTTTAACGATCGCTACCAACCTCCATGGGAGAGGCTTTAGTGGTAGTGGTTTTTCCTAAGGAGAGATGAAATTACAGAGGTTGGGTCATACCATCCCCTGTTCTTGCTCAATCTGGACTGCTAAGTTTTGGGGGAAATAGTACCACACTGACTATTATGCACCTACTAGTGCCAGGGGTCAGAACAGCTTTATACAAGGGTGCAACACATTCCAACAGACAGCAACCTCGATAGGGAGATTGCAGCTGCATGCCACTCACCACCTTTTTAGTGATCGCTGCCCTCTCGTCCATGGACATCTTGATGTGTCCCCCACCACCGCTGCAGCGGTAGGTAGAACATCTACAACCTAAGCTGCCAGACAATAAGTGGTTAAAATGTCTGAATTGTTTTGTAAATGTCTCTAAAATGAGAGACAGGAATTCACACAATTACCTACACTACACATCAGATGCCACGGAGTATAAAGCTCATGTACAAGGGTACATTAGCCAATGGTGCACGTTATGCGGAGACAGATGCGGACTTCCTCCATATGGTCTGGCGGTAAACCAGAATATCAGAATTTTGACTGACTAAGGCAACTTATCGTCTGAGATGACACAATGTGCTGTACCCAGGCAGTTTACATATATTGTTCATTGCGTTTTGTTTTTCGAGCTCTGCTATTGATGGAAGTGTCTGACCTGCTTTGCAGCACCATAGGGCTTACCCCCTCCCTCCCCATGTCATATACGCACAAGATGATTACTGCTTTGGATAGTTTACCGGTCAATGGCTGCATCTCAGAAGCTCAAATAAATTGTTAAAATCCCCCACCCCCAAAAACAAATTAAATGATAAAAAAGGTGAGTAACAAATATTTAAATGGTTGGCAAACCTTACTTTGCTTTACGTGTACTGAGCAATCAACTGACTAAGAGACATATGAAAGCATTTTTTAAGTAATAAAAAAATGAGTAACAGATGAAGAGATAACATAACTAGAGGTCGATAACTGACATTACATCTCGCTAACTGCCTCAGCTCGAAGTTGGGGGAGGAGGGCAAGGTTGGGATAGTTGCATTCATGCGATATACAGTTTGTGTATAGCGCGGTGCAATTACATTGCACGGTGATTTCAATGTGATGCACGGTGATTTCAATGTGATGCATTGAATTCACACACGCGGCCGTGCACCACAATGCACCCAACTACCTCGCTCAAAAGTTGTCTATATCAGGAGGTTCGAGGTCCAATAGAAGTACAAAAAATCTACTCCTGAAACCTCGCAGATTCCGGAAAGAGAAAACATACAAGCGCTCCTTCTCAGGAATGGCACCCAGGATCTGGAATGCGCTCCCTCCGGAAACCAGGCTTATCTCCTCCACTGCACTCTTCAAGAAAGAGGTGAAAACCATCCTTCTGGCCAAGATCTCCTGAACCTTATAGGTGCTGTATCAGAGACTCTGCATTGCTCTGTATCACTGTTCACCTTGTCCTTTGGCACTATACTTCTACTTGATGGGGGTCACTTTTACGCTACTCTCTTAATACCGACCAATATACGTTGGTTTACTGATTCACTCTCCCGATGCCCCCACTCGGTGTTCTCTCTACACTAAGACATTGGTATAAGCCATCCACACACCCAAGGTGTACCTGAACACCTCTGTAGTGGGATCAATGACTGGTGCCGTCTTATATTACTTGTTTACCTGTTTGTATATTGATATGTATTATGTATGTTATTATTATCCTACAACGTCAGTGACTACTATACTGCTTCCATTTTATCTGTTCATTCCTATTGCCCCTACCCTGTCTTTGTGAAGCGCTCTGATATCTGTAAGGATCTTGTTCGCGCTATATAAAACTTTGAATAAATAAATAAATAATCACAATACGTTGTAACTGACGGGATGAAAACTGAAAATTAATAATATATGTTTAAAAAAAACATCTCACTAACTGCCTCAGCTATAGTCATCCATAATAAATTAAGTTATAGCTCAGTGAAACAAAGATTTAAATGGAACAAGTAAGAATTGATGGGACGGGGGTAAGAGTTATACATTGACAGCATGAACAAGAATGTGACTTTTAAATTACATTCAAATTCACAGCCTTATCCGACTTAAACGTGTAGGATACAAAAAATGTGCTCAATTCAAAAGAATTGCAATACACCACTATAGTTCTTTACATATATAATGGGAGCATTCAGAGGGGAGATGAAAGGATCAATGCTGCAGAATTACAACTCTGTCCCACCTCACCTGATTGATCTCACTCTGCAAATGTAGAGCCTGTTGATCCTTTTCTTCTTTCTGCTGCTGAAGCTGCTTGAACTCGGTCTTAACATGCTGGTACTTTGACTCTACTTCTGATAATTCTTCTTTGAGTTTACTGCTGGCTTCCCCTTTTTCCCCTAGTTCTTTGTGTACCCTCTGCAAGGAGGACTCTGCAGCCGACAAACTTGCTTGGAGTTTCTGACAGTCAAGATCCTTCTGGTGAAGACTTGCTTTTAAGTTCTTCAAATTAACTGCTTCTTGATTTTGTCTTTCTTCCAGCTGAGTGTAATCTAATTCTTTCTTTAATAATTTTTCTAGCAAATTCTGCAAAAATTAAGTAGATGACAGATAACTTCACAAAAAAAATTACATTTGCTCTGTTAACATGCTTGTACCTGTGCAACATCATCATCATACAGAGTGTCTCCATGCATGGTTTATTATGCCCAGATGTTTTACATGCATATATTATAAATGAATAAGGGATTGTAGTACCCACAATTTTTTACTACTGAACAAGTGCAGCTAAGCAAACATATTTCAAATTTCTCTCAGTATTTCAAAACACCTGTTTTGATGCACACTATTCCA
The DNA here is from genome assembly GCF_964261635.1 of Lissotriton helveticus. Lineage (NCBI taxonomy): Eukaryota > Metazoa > Chordata > Amphibia > Caudata > Salamandridae > Lissotriton > Lissotriton helveticus. Next base: position 828,937,028 of record NC_136057.1, read on the forward strand.
TGTTTATTAATATATCCCCATTTAAGTTCGAATTGAGACCTTTCTCACTAGTTCCAAGAAAGGGAATTCAGTATTGCTCCACAGTAAATGAAGCCTCGTAATTTCACTGCCTCTGTTTTTAGAAATAATTTTCACCACCTACCACTCTGTGTACCCACACTCAGCGGACGGATTTACTTACAATGTGCCACGGCGAATGGTTCTGGTTTGGCTGACAATTCTAAGCATACCTCTCTCCAGGTAAGGAATTCTAACACTCACTGAACTCAAAATTTACTCAAGAAAACTTTAAGGTTACCTTCTCAGTAAAAGTGTTCCATTATTTTGGTGGAAACACCTTAAACACTCCATAAAGCTCCTCAACTAAACAGATGTTAAAGTTACAATGCTTAACTGTCACATTTTTGCAGGGGTAGTTGTTGCTCATGACCACACCAATTCACGCTACTATAGACAATCACACAATATGATAACATTCACAAAGTCAGGCTTAGCCAGGGAACGGTTTAAAAACCCAGTTACATAGTATAAACTCCAAAAAGTCTTTACACAGAACATAATAATAACAGGATGCAAGTTAGATTGTACTATAATTTAAGGTCCAAAAAGATTGGTGTCAGATTATTTAGAAAATGGAGAAGTAATGGTTTGGAGTGTCATAGGGTATAAGGAGCTCACCACTGGCTTGATGAAGCTACCCACACACGTTGCCATTTTTTATTTTTTAAATAGAAAGGCAGAAGCTTAGGTCCCGTCAACCAAAGAAGATTTAACATTCATTGTGTAAGACAGAAGGGGCCCTTAAAAGTAACACCACCTTTGGAAAGAGTAGCATCTGAGTATGCAGTATAGTTCTAATGAGCTGTGATGCCTTAGAAGTTAGTGTACAGGTAATCATCATTCAATAAACAGTAAATCGTGTATAAGACAATTCATTTAAAGTTGCATTACTTTCTTTATGGCTCATGTTAAATCACTCAGCTGTCTTACTCTTAACTGAGATTTGCAAGTTAGGTGAGATTCAGTAAAATCATGTTTTTAAGTTATGCAGATTGCTTTATCATACATATCAGAACATTGGAATGTTGTGAGTTCTATTTAAAACAATAGAGTGCTCTGGGTTTCTAATAGCCAGTAGAAGCCCGGAGCTCCAACATTCAAATGTTGTCGAGCAAAGTCCTCACTGAGCCCAAAGGGATTTCAGTCTCTTCAGGCCTTTGTTTTGTTTGCTAGAACATTCTGCCCTCTAGTGGTGGAATGTTCTAAAAGCCTTGTAGTCCTCTATAGCTGTCTATACCAGCATTAAAGTCCTGCTCCCTTGTTAAAGGCCCTTCCTGATTTACTGCTGGAGGAAACCTTTAAAGCTGGTATAGCTAGCTACGGCCAGCTAGAAGGCTATAGTAAAAAATAAAAAAAAACTCCAATACATACAGATGCTGGAGGTACCTATAGCTAATTAAGCCAATCAAAATCTCGAACTCTAAAACACAATAACAAAATATTTCTGTCTTACCTGATTTGTCTGATGTAAATCATTCATGGAACTCTTAAGTTTTTGCAGTTCCTGAACGTAAACAGCAACTTCTTGAGGGCCTTTTGCAAGTTCTTCTTTTAACTGTTTTATGGTTGTCTAAACAAAAAATTCAAATCAGATGAAAGAATTTTCTTTTGGTGGTCCTCTATCTAAAACACATGTATATCAAGGCTATCCAATTACAGTTCAATACAAGTTGTAAATAGCAGCTGTTTTATTGTCCAGTATGATATTACTTACATTCTCTGCCTCTTAACAGGCTTAAAGCTTTGGTTTATTGAGGTTAACACAAACGTTCAAACTTAAAATAAGCTTTCAGTTTAGGGAGTAGACTTAGTCTAAAATGTAGGTCTTTGGGTTTAGGGTCAGATCTTTAATCTTGACAAATATAACACTAAAAACTGCCTGTGCTGAAAAAACCTTCACACTAATGATCCAAAAAATAAAACAAACACTCTCAAAAGTAAAACCACTCGCTAAAATGATGCTAGCACCCCACATAAAATAAAAAATAAATACATTTGGTAAAAATTAGTTTCCAATTACACACATTCACCTCATGTATGCATTATTCCTTTTTTTATTCAAAGGGTATAAGAATCGGTCACAGAATATAACAATGTAAACGATAAGTTCTTTGAAAGTACTAAAAACAAAATAGCAGTAGGATTACTCCTGTCAATTGCGTTACATTAAAGGCATACAACAAATATTAAAAAGCATACAAAGGGAGAGAAAGGCAAATAACTTAATTATCGACATTTGAAACATTAAAATTGCTAAAACAATGGCAAGTAAAAAAAAAGCCCCATAAAAAAGAAAAGGCCACATTGACTTGTGCTAGTAGCCATTTCCCATTACCCCCGTGTGCGTTCAAATTTTCTCATGGAAAGCCATCTCCCTTTCATATATTTCTCTTGTAACTGCCCACAATGCTAATGCTCTTGGTGGAATTGGGTATATGCATGCCCAAGCAATAAGCAGCCGCGCCGTGACTATACTCATAGAAAATGGGATCTCAGACCTAGATCTGGTTCACTCTTATACCCAAGCATGACCTCTTTTTCTGTTAATTGAAGATCTAAACAGAACGCTTCTCAGCAATCTGAACCAGTTCCTTTCAGAACAGATTCCGTCCCGGGCAGGTGGCAAGCATATACAAAAAATCTGCGGCAACCAAACAGCATGTAGGTCATTTGCCCCTATCCTCCGCATCCCTTTCCTTGCTCAGAGCCCAGTTAGCTATTCTGTCAGGAGTGCAGTATAACACACATATAGTTCGAAATTGCTGCAGTTTTAGACTAATGTAATGTACCGACTCATCCAGTGTTCCTAGTGCGTTAATATCTTAGGACGTAATGTCAATTACCATGAGATTGCTCCATTTAAACGCCACCTTTAAGATATCATAGGTTCAACATTGGCACTGTATCTGATGAATTGTGCTAATTGATGGTTCCTGGGAGACAGAGTGTAAGCATGACAAAGTCAGAGCTTTCAAGTAGCTTTAAAAACTCCCGGAAAAAGAAAAGCTGACCTGCAAATGTGTATGCATTATTCCAACCTCAATCTTCATCATTATAACATCCAGAAACAAAAAAAATACTGAAATTCCAGAAGACATCTAAATGGAGAGGAAATATAAGCTTAGCTTAAAAATACATTAAATTAACAAGTTATGGTACTGATTTACCCGTACTTCCCACTGCCATTCATTTCTTACAATACCAAACCTAAGTTCACACATGCAATACCAAATTCCAAAATGGACAATATCATTAATTAAATCAACAATTACAGATGCATGGTCCAGGGCGGAGGAGGGGGTAACTGATCAGAAAGAAATTGGATCACTGGCACCAGGAGAAAATTAGGACCTTAAAAGATTAATATGGGGGGGTAACACCGCCCATCTGCTCTCCTACGAGAAGTTTGGATGGCATCTGTGGTCAGAAAAAGCCACCCAGTGTAAGGATTTACTGTCCATTCTTTAAAAAAATCTCTAACGTGCATTTAGGCCTTGTGGAAAGAATGGATGAAAAGAAGGGGTAATAAGGAGGGTGGAATCACAAAAAACTTGGTAGTCTTAGAGAAGTTTATTTTGCTCACATTCCATTTGTTTTGTCTGTTTGGAAGTTAGTTTACTATTGGTCTTTTATTTTTTGTTTAGCGTTTCATGGTTATTTATTGGACTGTCTCAATTTTAATTTTGGTTTGCTGTTTTTGGCTCAAACACCTCTACCTTTTAATTTTGAGGGCGATCTGGCCATTGACTATGCTCTGATGTGGTGTGGTGTTTTACCCATTTCCGTTTACATAGGCCATACGGTTTCTGGTCTTCCATGGATTTACTGCCCACTTATTATCTGTGTGATGATGGATCAATGTTTTAATCTCGGTCTTTGAATGCACTCTGGTAAGACTAGCTTCAATTCATTGAAAATCCTCTACCCCCTAACTACGCAAAAAAACTGTGAAAAACTGTAATGAATATGCTACTTGATGTCCTGGAAGAGTCTTCGAAGTATCACGAGATAGGTGGCTCCTCCCCTGGACTACAGTGCGCATGGGCATCGACTCCATCCCCAGATTGTTTTTAGCCATTGTGGCGAAGATGGAGTAACAGTGTGAGCGATGACCATGCTAAGAGTAAGTTTGAATTCTGCAGCCGCTACAGGCGCCGGGGAGGAGGGCGGGCGATATGAATGTCAGCAGCCCTACATGCCAAGAACAGATGCATAGTGGTAAGTAGCATATTCAGTTCGAGGCATGTGGGCTGCTGAATTCATATCTATAGCATAGAATAAATAGCAGTCCCTCCATTAACGGCGGCCGCCTGTGCCAGCTGCAGACGTTTGAAAAAGTGTCTTAAGAACAGCCTGCCCTACAGCTGCTTGGAGTGCACATCTACACAGTAGTGTTTATTAAATGTGTGTGGTGTAGACAATGTGGCTGCTCTACAAATGTTTTCCAAAGGGATATTACCAAGGAAAGCCATGGAGGCCCCCAACTTGCGGGTGGAGTGGGCTCTGGGGAGGACCGTTAAAGTGCGCTTAGCCTTGTGATAGCAGATTTGAATACACTTAACGATCCACCTGGCTATACCTGCTTTGGAAATGGGGTTGCCTTTGTGCTGGGCCGAAAAGGCAACAAAGAGTTGTGTCTTCCTAAAATATTTGGTTCTATCGATGTAGTACATCAAAGCTCGTTTGACGTCAAGAGTGTGGAGCATTCTTTCGGCTACTGTCTCTGGGTTTTGAAAGAACGCGGGCAGTTCAATGGTCTGATTGACATGGAACTGTGAAACCACCTTAGGAAGAAATTTAGGGTTAGTGCGCAGCACCACCCTGTTCGAGTGAATTTGTATGAATGGCTCTTGTACAGTGAGCGCCTGGAGCTCACTAACACGTCGCAGAGACGTAATGGCTATTAGAAAAGCCACTTCCCATGTTAAAAACTGAATCTCGCATGAATGCAGAGGCTCAAAAGGTGGGCCCATCAGCCTGGTGAGGACCACATTAAGGTTCCATACAGGAGCTGGCGGGGTCCTGGGAGGGATGACTCGTTTCAGTCCTTCTAGGAAGGCTTTAATGGCAGGCACTCTGAAAACGGAGAGATGCTGCCTGGTTTGGAGATAAGCTGCTATGGCGGATAAGTGTATCCGAATGGAAGCATATGCCAGCTTGCATTTGTAAAGATGTAACAAATAACAGATGATGTTGTGAGTGGATGCATCTAGCGGGTTGATGTTGTGTTCCGTACAGTAAATGACAAACCGCTTCCATTTTGCTGCATAGCAGGCTCTGGTGGTGGGCTTCCTTGCCTCCCATATGATATTCATGCAGTCGGGAGGTAAGTTAAGGTAGCCAAATTCTAAGACTTCAGGAGCCAGATCGCCAGGTTGAGCTGTTGCGGGTCTGGGTGCTGAATGTCGCCATGGCTCTGCGCCAAAAGTCTGGGCGTGAGGCGCAGCCTTTGATGCGGTACCACGGAGAGTTCTAGAAATGTGGTGTACCATGGTTGGCGTGCCCACGTTGGAGCAACCAGGATGAGTGTCATCGAGTGTTGCTTTAGCTTTCGTGCCACCAGCGGTATGAGAGGTGCTGGGGGAAAAGCGTACGCAAATCTGCCTGACCAGTTCATCCATATCGCATTGCCCTGCGACTGTGGGTGAGGGAACCTGGCGGTAAAGTGTTGGCATTTTGCGTTTTCCCTTGTGGCAAACAGGTCTATCTCTGGATGACCCCACTGCTGGAAGTACATGTGGAGTACTGATGGATGCATCTCCCACTCATGCATTTGGTGGCTGTACCTGCTGAGCAGATCCGCCATCTGATTGTCCTTGCCCGGGAGGTGTTCCGCCATGAGGAAGATGTTCCTCTGAATGGCCCACTTCCACATGCTCTGAGCCAGATGAGACAACTGTGGAGAGTGCGTACCTCCCTGCTTCTGAATGTAGTACACGGCTGTCATGTTGTCCGTCCGGATCAACACGACTTTGTTGCACAGATGTACTTTGAATGCCTTCATCGCCATGAAGATTGCCAGCAGTTCTAGGTAGTTGATGTGCATCTTCTTTTGCTGCGTCGTCCATAGTCCCTGCACCGTGTAGTGGAGTACACGAGCTCCCCAACCCTGGAGAGATGCGTCCGACATCAGGATAAGTTGTGGCACAGGCTCCTGCAACTGTCGGCCCTTGCAAAGGTTGTGTGGATTCCACCAATGCAGAGAGTTGTATGCCCGACCGGTCACCAACACTAGGTTCTTTAACTGTCCGTGAGCCTCATTCCACTGACGTGCCAAGCACTCCTGAAGCGGACGCATATGTAGCCTCGCGTGCGGGACTATGAAGATGCAGGAGGCCATCATGCCTATCAACTGCATGAACACTCTTGCTGGAAGCGAGTGTTGCGCTCTGAACTTCTGGATGAGCGACTGAATGCTGTCGATCCTCACAGAAGTCGGCTGAGCCGTGGCCGCCAGAGTATCTATCGTCGCGCCCAGATACTGCCGCACATGGGCTGGCTGAAGGTGCGATTTGGGATAATTTAGTGAGAATCCCAGACTGTGAAGAAGGTTAATGGTGTGGGACATGTTGGCGGCGCACAGCTGGGCCGACTTTGCTTGGACAAGCCAGTCGTCTAGATAAAGGTAAACGTGAACGTTCTGCCTCCTGAGGTGCGCAGCCACTGTTGCTAGGCATTTTGTGAACACCCTGGGCGCCGTGGTCACTCCGAAAGGGAGTACCTTGAACTGATAATGCCGACCCTGAATTGTGAATCAGAGGTATTTTCTGTGTGATGGATGTAGTGGAATGTGAAAGTATGCATCCTTGAGATCCAAGGTTGCGAGGAAGTCTCCCTGGTTGAGCAACGGAAGAACTTGCTGCAGCGTCAGCATGTGAAAGTGTTCTGAGAGAATATACTGGTTTAGGGGCCTGAGGTCCAGTATGGGTCTGAGGGACCCGTCCTTCTTCGGGATTAAGAAGTACAGGGAATACACTCCTGTGCCTTCTTCTTCCACCGGCACGAGCTCGATTGCCCCTTTTTGCAGCATGACAAGTACCTCCTGCTGCAATAAGTGCAAATGCTCTGTGGACATAGGACGGTGTTTTGGTGGCCTGTTGGGTGGAGTGGATGTTAACTCCAGACAATAACCGAACTGGATACGTTTAACGACCCACCTGTCTGTGGTGATGGATTTCCAGACTGGCAGGAACTGCTGGAGTCTCCCCCCGACAGGTGTTGTGTGGTCGGGGGCAGTGGCAGGGCGTCACTGTTTGGTGGTGGCGGAGGAACGGGAGTTGTTATTTCCACGGCCTCTGCCCTTGGCACTCTTGCCCCGATAGCCGCCTCTACTCTGCTTGGTGTAAGAGGACTGCGCCCCACCTTTAGGGTATTGCATTTGCTGGGACATCTGGCCTCTGGAAACACCTCTATTGCCTGAGCGACGAAAAGTACTGCCCCGAAACTGTTGGGACTGGAGAGCTCCCATGGACTTTGCAGTCTCGGTATCCTTTATTTTTTCCAGTGTGGTATCCACCTCAGGACCAAATAACCTATCAGGGTTGACCGGCTGATTGAGGATGGTGGTTTGTATCTCTGGCTTGAAACCGGAGATTCTGAGCCATGCCTGACGTCTCAACATCACACTGGTGTTAATGGCCCTGGCCGCGGTGTCCGCCACGTCCAGTGCACATTTAATAGAAGCGTTGGAGATGAGCTTCCCTTCCTGAATGAGCATTTCCGCCGCCTCTTTATACTGATCGGGTAGATGTTGTAACAGGGTCTCTAGTGTGTCATAGTGCGCCCTGTCATATCTGGCCAAGAGTGCCTGAGTGTTTGAGATACGCCAGATATTGGCTGCTTGAGCCGCCACCCTCTTCCCCGATGCCTCCAGCACTTTAGATTCCTTGTCTGGGGGAGGAGCATAACCAGTGGTTTGCGAATTCGCCCTCTTCCGGGCATTAGAAACGACCAGAGAGTCCAATGGCAACTGGCCCTTGATGTAGCTAGGGTCGCCAGGTGCCGGCTTCTATTTTTTTTCAATTCTAGGGTTGACCACCCTGGCACGTGTGGGTTCTTTAAAGATGTCTGCTGCATGTTTGAGAACCCCTTTCAACATTGGGAGAGTTTTGACAGTCTTTTCTGCCGTGGAAAAGGTATCAAAAAGGAAGTCCACGTCAACAGGGTCAGCGTGCAGCTGGACGTCGTGGTTTTTAGCCGCCCTCTCAATGAGAGCATTAAATGCCGCAGAATCCTCAGTAGGAGATGTTTTGACATTGTACACCTGAGTGTCCGGGGCAGTTTGCGGATCTTCTGGGTCCCCTGCATCTGCCCAAGAGTCCTGGTGATCCTCAGGATCAGTGTTGTCAGGAAAGTTATACTCTTCGTCATCACCTTCCCCAGCCTCCACATCTGAATAAGTGGGTGAGGGTGTAGCAACTCTTGGAGTCTGTGGAGCAAGTGGCTCAACCAGAACCGGGGAATCCGTAGAAGGCTTCTTGCGCTTCAAAGGAATCGTGTAGGACTCCAAAGGCTGTGTCGCCGATATCTTTCTCTTGTAGAGGGTAAGTTTACCCGTGTCGGCGTCGATAAAGTGTTCCGACTGCTCCTCCATCAAGGGTTGTCGATGCTTCAAGCTCCCTAGCTGCGGAGGAGGCTTCGACCCCGCAGACCCTTGCACGGCGCGTTGGCGACCGACCTCGGTGCGAAGGCCTTCGGTGCCACCTTCGGCGGCAACGTAAACAGGAGTGGCGTCGAAGACTGGTGTTTTGGCAGCCTGCTTCGGGGTGGAAGCATCTTTCGGATCAACCGCGGAAGCCTTGTTCTTGATGCGTTGCAGTGAGTCCGACACCTGCTTCGTAAAGGAAGCGGACTGTTTCGTCCACCCAACAGACGTCCTCGGTCCACCAGCGTGTGAAGACTCGAGCGTCGATGTCTTGGCCTTCTCCGGCCGAGGTACAGGAGCAGCTTTCTTAGGTGCGCCGTGTCCTCCTTCCGCGCCGACGGCTTTTGGCGCCGACGACTTCGGGTCGGCGGCCTTGACACCAGGGGTTGGGGCCCCAGTCTTCGGCTCGACGCCCATGATCGATTTTGGATCGACGCCCTTGACTGACTTTGGCTCGACGCCCTTGGTCGACTTCACCGGATCGACAGCCTTCTTCGGCTTCGGCTGCCCCCCGACATATCGGAAGACGAGGAGGCGGCCAGAGGGACAGACGTCTTCTGTTTCGTCGGCGTCTCCATCACTTTCGGTTTCGTCGACACAGAGGGTTTCACTTTCGGTTTAGTTTTGACCACCGGCGGCTCCGCAGAAGTGTCCGTAGCCGGGCCCGTAGGTGAGGCCGTGGATCTGGGTGCAAGGTCTTGGGTAAGGCCGTGTGGCGATCCCGCGACCTGAGCCTTAGTGATTGTTCGAACGGGGCATAGCTCTTCGCCTGAGCTGTCTTCCATGGCCCCATAGGCCTCATTGTCGTCTCCTACCTCGTCGACTACTTCTTCTGCATCGAGCGCTTCGACGTCCGCGTCGTAGTCGATCTCCTCCGCTGGAGGTGAAATCTGCAGATGAACTTCTTATTCGCCTGCTTCTTCTCTCTCGAAGATGTCGGCCGGCCCCGGGGCCGGGGGCGACTGCTGGGCCTCCAGGCGCGCCACGCGCGGAAGTCGAATCGTCTTCTTCGATCGAAGCCGGGAACAAGCCATACAGTTGGCTTCATCGTGGTCTGGCGACAGGCACTTGTTGCACACTGGGTGGACGTCGATGTGGGGATACTTCGATCCACACACGGGACATTTCTTGAACGGGCTCCGTTTCATGATGTGTCGTCGTAAGTCTTGTTGCGTTGACTGGGCCTGGAGCACCGAAGAGCCACGCGACTCCTTGGGATGTCCGACTCGGGAACTGAGCCGGAACAGAGCTGGGACCGAGCGCAAAACAATACCGACGGTATAGGAAAAGGCCTTCAGGCCTTAAGAAAAGTCTATATCGATTCCGAACTGGAGAGAACGAATATACATCCGAACCCTATGGCGGAAAAAAACAATCTGGGGATGGAGTCGATGCCCATGCGCATTGTAGTCCAGGGGAGGAGCCACCTATCTCGTGATACTTCGAAGACTCTTCCAGGACAACAATGTGCAATCATCCGGACCCAACACTAGGAGGCGATCTATGCTATAGATATGAATTCAGCAGCCCACATGCCTCGAACATTTAGCTTTTAAGAGAGACATACAAAAATGTACCTACACTTTTTTCCATATACACTGCATCTCTGCGTAGAAATCCATTGCAAGGATTTGAGTGTTTCCCATGTATTGAATATTACTTCTGAAAGCTATTGGTTTCCTCTTCCTCCTTTTTAGTGGCAAATTTTCAATCATTGTATTTCATAAGCAAAGAATACAATTACCTCAGCGGATGACAATGTTGCTCAATCTTATCTACATTTCACTAATTTCTTCACTTTTGCAAAGCAGTATCACCTAGTCCTGCTTCCCTATCAAAGGTAATCATTCCTCCCTTAAAACCTGCACCCACCCCCAAGGACATATTTATACTTAACTTCTTACCCTCACCACATAATCTATATGTAGTTGCTCACGTGAAAGCAAAAATGGTGCCAGGTACAGCTGTATCACTGAGGTATAAATATGAACAACTGAAGTTTCCAAACTGTGGGTCCTACAATACATCATGTTATGTTCTAATAAAAAGAGAAGCAAACTTTCAAGTACTTTAACACAAATATTCCACTCAACATCTCTCAGGCTCAAAACAGAATTTACAAACTTGTTTAATCACAGGAGAGCACAAGCAACACTAAAATGTGTCAATACTTAATTTCACCAACATGACAAATTTCTCACAGTGCACCACTTCTGTCTTCCAGAGCAAATTGGCTTTAAGCCAAGGACTATCTATTATTATCCCTACTTGAACTATGCTAGCATGTTGTTAAAAGTCGCCATATATTTTACAAAACCATATAGCAACTGCGTATCATTAGACAAATTATTTCACAAGGCATGGATATAGGGTATAGCAAGATAGTTCTGGCACCTGTCCGGACTTCACAACCTAGAGAAAGCCATGACTTTTGGTCTGTATTGAAATTGGACATACTTATAACTCCAGCAGTGGATCATCACATATTTTTGACACAATTGACTGAAAAAAATAACTGCGGAGGAAGTACTCTGGACAGGTGCCATATCAACACTAAAAATAGTCAGACTAGTGGTCAATTAAAAGACTGCGACTTCATTGATCATCCGCATTGGGATAGATATTTATGGACAAACAGAACATCAGCACAGCGTGGATACGTGTGGCATATTCTATAATTTGAATGACTTGCTGGACATAACTATATCAGACAGGCAATCCCCTGTTTTGCAGAAATAATACTTCTACATTTTTAAGCTACACCCATGCCACTGTTGTATTAGTGGTCCTGAAGAAGGTGATCCAAAAAGCAGAATACCTACCGAAACGTGTGTTGACCTGGAAGTGAGATACCTGACCCACATCAATGTCTCAGAGGCTGTATTGTTGCGGTCTCCTTGGTGACCATAATAGTATATGCGATCTTGAGAGAGTATGATATGTTTTGTTGGATAAATGAGTATGTATGTTGGTGTACAAGGCCTATATGCAAGTGTGGTCAATTCGTAGGGGTCATACATATGTATATGAACGATGCAGATATCATTGTCTGGGTAAAAAAATGCAGTCCATGCTGAACTGCTGAAAAAAAAAAATGAAATCATCGTTCATTCATATAAAAGAAATTATAGATATAATGAATGTTTTACTCTCTTTTGATATAAATAATGAAATAATGACTTTGGAACAAAATAAATTTCATATAAAACAATAAGTTGTGTATGCTTGCTATGTATTCGTTGTGGATAGCCCCATGGAGCTATTGTTAGCCTAGATAAAACTGATATTGGTCTAGGGAGAGGTTAATGCATTAATTTCCTATTTTTATTTTCCCCCTTTCTCCGAGACCTTAAAAATAAATCTATTGGGGGTATCCTTGATAGTCTGAGCTTGGGAGGTGAAACAGGAATATAAAGAGATTGCAATGTTTCTGATCCAACCAGCAGGCAACTCTCCATACAAAAAGTCTCACTACCATACAATATAATGGGAGTAATTGTTCTTTAGTAACAAAAAGCAGCAGGCAAATGATTCCTGGGAATTTCTAAAATATTTAGCACTGAGCTAATGTTAAAGATACTTTTTTCACCACTTTAGTATTTTGTTGCCTATGTTCGCCTCAATTGTGCAGTCTGGTACCAAGCTATTTATAGGATTTAACCTACGACACGTATTAATAATTGGGTGTCCAGTATCCTTCAGTCTTAAATTATTTTCCGCAAAACATTAGATTGCTTTTTTTCCTATTTCTGGAGAGTTTGTTCAATCAGCAGTAAGAATGAATTGTTGCCAGCAGGAGTTGGAGGCCTAAGCTGGTCTGGTCTAACAATACAGTATTGTCCACGTATTATAATTCTGGTATAGGTAATACTGTAACCCTAGGTCGGCAGGAACAAGGACCAGTCAATGTTTCACTTATTAATCCAATTTAGACAAAAGCCGAGACCTACATATGCAGCCAAAAGCAGTCTCAAAGTTTAGGCCAGCACAAGCATTTGCAATGCAATAGGTCTCGCAGTTGTGAGAGTTTGAGCTATTCGCATTGTAAATGGCAATGCCTTTTATTTACGTGTTGCTTTTTAAAACATAAATGAAAGGCATTGTCATTTACAATGCCAATAGCTTAAACTCTCGCAAACGCGAGACCTATTGCATTGCAAATGCTTGTTGTAATATCCACTGAGTTCCTAGTAAACGCGTGAAAGTGGTTAATGAAGGATGTATTGGACGCTAATAGAGATCCGAAGGGCCTTCTGTATATTATGTTGGGTGATCTGTAGAGGAAGCTGGGCAGACAGTCACAATATGCGAGAACGGCGTGGGTTTCTCATTTACTAGCGATTTATTCATTTGACTTCCCTGTAGAGTATATTCGAGGTGGTCTCTGTAAAGTAGTTTGTGATAAATGAATGCACTGGCTGGTCTCCATTGATTAGCAGGTGGTTTCTTTGGGGGTAGCTGTGTTGGGTGCTAAATGGTTTAAAAACACTGTTGTGGGCTGTTTAGGTAGATCTCTACAAGATATCTGGGTTGGGTGTAAAGGTGGTGTGGAGGGATGCATGGGTTGCTGTGTGGGAGGGGGGGGCTGTTGGGACTCACTGGCCTAAGAGAAAACAATGTGATGGTTTGTAAGAACCCTTGCTTCCTCCATGGTCACAGCTGCTGTGCCTAATGCTTCCACACTGTGCACGTCCACTGTGGAGCGGTCCAAACCGCCGACAGCAGCTATTGGATGCCTCAAACACAAAACACTTTATCGAGTCCAGAGCGAGATGCACTCCCATTGGACCCTGAGACTACGTCGGATATGCGTGTGAAAGATATTGGATCTCCCCAAGCAATCACACAACGGAGTCTATAAAAAAGCGTTCCCCATTTGATGGCATCCCCAACTCAAGATGGCCGTTGCGTGACCCGAAAATCAGCAGACGTTGCTCAACGTCAGCTATGCCACATCGCTTGAGCACCGATAAAGTTGTTGCCGGCAGAGCTAGATAATACGTAAGACAGATAGTGAATAGCCAAGGCCAGACGGAGAAAAACTTCAGAAGCGTGTTATCATGTAAGCCTGTACCAGCACTTACAGACAACGCCATGGGATGAGAACACTTGCGCTGCTCACGTGCACCAAGGAGCGCTGTTCTGAACTATGTGCCGCTCAGACTGAATTCAACAAGAAGCTACGATCAACAAGGCTGTCGTGGGGTAGAACTTATGCGGGAAGGCCACGCCCAAGTAGCGCGTGGCGAGAGGAGCAGTGATGACGCGGGGCTCCCATGCCTGAGGGAGAGCCCCGCGGCGGTGACGCGGAGGAGACGACACCAGCGCAGCGACAAAAGAGACCGGTGAGGAGGGGGGGGGTGTGTGTGGGAGGGGGAGTGGGGGGTGTTTAGATGTTGTTTGTAAGCAAAAGACACTAAGGCACGGTGGTATCGGAGGCTGTTTGCAGGCAAAAGACACACAGGAGCAAAATAGTTATGGTATACGATCTACAAATGTTACCGGGTGGGCTTAATTTTTGGGCCGAAACTAATCTAGTAAACACGGCGGTAATAACGGGTGAATGGTGTAATGGCGAAAGCAGCCGCATCGGTTCTTTATTTTTTTTTGCACATCAAGAGGTTGCTTTGGTGACCTGGGCGTGGCACTGAGAATAGACTGGCGGTACAATGTATATAGTGCATGACAATGTTTCACCAGTCAGTGGCTTTGACTTTCGATCTTTACTTAATTGGTACCTCTGTCTGGTAGGCCAGGTACTCCGAAAGAGAGCGATGGCGTGAGTTAAATATTTGAAGGTCACCCTCCCGCATATAGCGTACGAGCAGCAGCAGATTAAGCACGAACCCAAAAATGAATGTCAAATGAAGCTTCTACCACATGGTGCCAGTGAGACGCACACTCACGAAATGTAATGTAAATGTAGTATACTTGTAAAGCGCACAGCTGCCCCAGCAACGGGGCGTCCCGGCGCTGTATAACTCTGGGGAACCCGTCCTGGCTTTCCCTGTGGGATAGTCCCTTGCTGGGAGTCCCCAAGGTGGAGCCAGGCATCCCCGGAATTGGTGGGGCCGTTGTGGAGATTAGGCAAGCTAATGCCCAGAGTTGCCGAGTGGAACCCCTGATTAGAGTAAGCACCGAAGCGAGAATTATCGAGTCCGCTGACCAAGGTCCACGACCCTGCCGCGTCGGGAATTGAACCTTGGTCCCGGGCCGACTTCTGCTCTCAGGCCTGCTGCCTCTAACCAGTGAGCCACACTACTCCAAACAGAAACCAAACAGAAAGTAATTATCTCGGCATGCCGCCATGGTAACGCGTCTGCGCAAGCGCGTCTGTCTAGAAGCGCGTCCACAGACACCAATCGCCGCGTGCCCCTGTCTGTATCACTTGGCAGGCAAGACGACAACAATAGATCTCGCTGGCGACCGCGCTTTCGCACTGCATCACCAGCGAGACCTAATAAAGGTTCCTTGGATTAGATCTGCCAACTAGTTAGCACCGATCGAGCTACATTATCATTAGTGCATGTGTTCGCTCTACAACTGACTTTGAAGAAAGGTAGCATTTGAGTCAAGCCTATGCAATTGTGTGAATCATTGTAGTGGTCCTGAAAAGTCTCCCATGCTAATGACATGGGCTTTGGTTTTGTTGAATCGACGTGTGAAGTGCATGATAATCTGTCAGTCGGTAGCCATTTCTGCGGTGGATACAAAAAACTCAGTGCGGCTACTGAATCATCAATATTACACCAATATCTTATTTATGCATGCATGCATACATAGCCTTCCCTGATGAGTCCTACAACATGTGTGCGGTGACTGCTGACCAGGAAGAGAAGTGCAAGGTGTGTGAGGGTGGCACACCCACCTGATACTGCCAACCTATCATAATGCATCTGCCCACAAAGCTCCAGATTTACCCCTTACCCACAGGGCACTTTTTAAAGTTAATACCAAACTAATAAAGTTTCATTCTAGTGCCATACATGGAATAAAAATAATAATTGGTTTAGGCTGAAACAGCAGAATAGTGATCTCTTCTACCTGTGAATTAGCATTTTCTGCCTTCAACTGCTTGCACGCCTCTTTCAAACTCTCAGACTCTTTCTCACGCTCCAGAGTTGTTTTATCCATCAGCGTCTGAACCTGGATCAGCTCCTTCTTCAGAACAGCAACATCTTCTACACCAGGCCTCTGAAGCTGTAGAGTATATTGTTTATTACAGTGCATATTTAGACTACACAAAAAATACCTCGAGTTGTACCACCACTACAGATCATGTCAATGTAACAAAAAATTATTATTTCAGAACTAATGGCCATATGTAAGCTACAAGACAAAACATTCCATTCTTTTTATACATCATTCTAAGAAGTTTTAGATTAGAAACTTCTCTAGGATGTAAAGATTATAATTGCAAATTACAACCTTTGGGTTAAAACCTAGGTACAACAGATCTATTTTATGTCAATACTGGACAATCTCTTTATACAGACATTTTCTTTCCTTACATAACATTTATGTAGAAATATGTAAGCCAACCTACACCACTCTCTTTCAATGGCCACGATGTACTATCAATATTCAATACAACTCAACCTTTTATATTACACAGTCAGTTTTGGCACCGATTTGGTCTATTATTTTAATCATACAGCAGGCAATTCAGTGGATTTTGGATTCTGCTGAGCAGGCCATATTTGCCTTTTGTTAGCCTAATTAGCCACAATAGGTACCAGTTCAAAATGCACAGTATATCCGAAAGGTGAAACAGGTTTTCACTACATTTAACTGGCATTTCCTTGTAAAAATGATCAGGAGTAGACACAATATTTTCCTTCACTTCTGGTGTTGAAAATACAATCAAACATCGCCTGGAAGGCTAAGAAAGAAAGTGATTTACAGATGTTTGTTCACACGCCATACAGGGTGACTTCCAACTTGATCTTACCGAGTTAAAACCAACTGAGAAGATCAACAGAACCATAAAGGACCACTTTTGTTAAAGAATTTTGGCAACCAAGAGAGCCTCATTAAGTGCAGCCTAACTATAATGACAAGAAACCAAACTTTCCAGGAAAGAGAGGCACAGATATGTTTTACTGTGGGTCAAGAGTTCCTGGGGGGGGGATGCTCAATTTGACAGGGTAACATGGTGCTCAAGACAGGAGGGTTGCCTCTGTTTTGACTGCATCATAACCATCAAATAAGGGCCATGACAAATTGTATGCCACGCCATAAGATGCTTCAATGTAGACCTACTGGGGTAAGGTCCTAGAACAGCCTTCATGGCCAGCACAGCACCAGAGCCACTTGGAGCCTTTTCCTCTGAAATGCATTTATTGTGCTATTTCCACAAAAAGGTCCAAAGGCGTGATATTGTACTCTGAAACCAACAATGAAGGCTGTTCACATGATATGTATTCCTGAAGGTCAGGGAATTAATAGATGTGAATTAACATGAATTGCTTAACAGCTGTTATTTTCCCAAAGAAAGTGGACCTTTAAAGTAGTTTCTACATATCAAAAAGTACTTTTTAGTTAATGAATGTACTTCAATGGACATTGAAAAGCATTTCATGGACATTTCGGTGTTCAATCAAGATTGAACACAGTGAACAGATAACCAGTAACAAAGTCGCTTACAGGGTGGAGAGAACATTTAGATGGACTACAGGGACACATTCCACCTTTGTGTATAGCTGAATTAATAATTAATGAATCTTGGTAGGGGACAGTTAGTAACTCATGTACGGTTATGTTATTCATACGGTTCATATTTATTATGTTTAAATAAAGTTGGGGATTGCTTACACACAAGAACAGGTGTGTGTAACTATTTTGTTATTTTGAAATGGAAAATGGCCTATGATCTACACATCAGAGTATACAAATGCGCGTACAGTCTCACTGAGATTTAATAGCATAACTGTAGATGTTATTGCTGTGTACACCATGGATTGTAGCATGGGACAATGCAGCAATTACTTATAGAAGTAAAATGTGTTAAATGTTCGGGAGAAGGGCTGGAAGGAAGCCAACCTGGTACAAAAGGGCATGCAGATTGGCGAAAAGAGAACTCCTTGGCGCATTGAAGCAGAACAACAACAGGGAACTTATAAAGCGCAGGAGGCAAGTATACCAGCAGCTAATCCATCATGCTAAGATTGAGTGGGGGAACGAAAATTGGGCAAAGTTAACCTCTGCCCTAGCGGTTTAAGATGCAAGGAAGTTCTGGCAGATTGTGAGTACGGGCTCAGTTGAACCAGAGTTGGCAGTAGTGCCGAACATTGCTGCAGAGGTATGGGAACAACACTTTAGTACCTTGTATAAGGGGGACAATTCCTGTATGGAGTTTCCTCCAGGGGACATATTGATCGGCCCTGGCCATGGCTCACCTGAGATTAGGTTCACTTTAGGCGAGGTCCAGGCTGCTATATCTAAGCTCCCTGCGGGTAAAGCACCAGGGTTGGATAAGGTTCCGGGCGATCTTTATAAACATGAACCCGGGATTTGGGCTCCCTATCTGCTAATGATCTTTAATGCAATCCTTGGAGGTATGGCGGTCCCAAGTACTTGGCTGGGAGCAGAGTTAATCCCTATCTTCAAGAAGGGGTCGCCTCTGCTTCCAGCCAACTACAGGCCAATCAGCCTAATAGACGTATCCCAGAAACTCTTTGCTAGGCTGATTCTGGATCGCCTCTTGGACTGGATAGAGGACTCTGAAGTTTTAAGCCAGTACCAAGCGGGTTTCAGAAAGAACGTATCCACCACTGACCAGATTTTCAGATTAACTATGCTTTTCTGGAAGACGGTCAAGGTAGAGGGCGGTTCATTGTATACCATTTTCGTTGACTTCCGTGCGGCCTTCGATCTGGTCCCACGCAGGAAACTCTGGAGCGTTCAAGGGGACTTAGGCATCCCAGTCCCTCTTTTGAACATCATTATACGACTCCATACTCTACTGGGAGAGAAGGAAATTTGTCATCTAGCTTCTCCGTTGGCAGGGGGGTAAGGCAGGGTTGCGTTTTGGCGCCAACCCTGTTTTGCCTCTATGTCAACGGAGTAATCCCCCATCTGAATGCGGTCCCCAACAGAGATGCCCCCAGGCTCGCTGGGTCAGGGATCTCAGCGATTATGTTCGCAGATGATACCCTGTTACTCTCTAAGACTCCGATGGGTATACAGCGAGTCCTGGATGGCTTTGTCACCTTCTGCTATGATCGGGGGCTGGAAATAAATACATCTAAAACGAAATTCATGATTTTCAATCCCCCGAAAACATCACGCCCAAACCCTGCTATAGGTGGTGTTCGGCTGGAAAGAGTGCAGACATTTGAGTATCTTGGTCTGACTCTTAATAAAAGTATGAGCTGGGCTCAACACCAGATCAAATCTCAATTAAAGCTCTCTCAAAAGGCAGGGGGATTCTTAAATTACTAAATAAATCCATGCTAAAACCTATTGGCCCACCTCTTGAATTCTATAAGATGCAGGCACGTGGGGCGGTAATTTACGGAGAACTGTGGGGCCACAATTGTGCCCCTGCAATTACCGCAATGGAAAACAAGTTTCTCAGGCAGCTGGTATGACTGCCTGGGAGTACACCCCTGCTTCCCCTTAGATTCGATCTGGGACTGAGATCACTAAAAGAGGAATTGGGCCTTAACGTTCTGGAGGCGACTGTGGGTAACCCCAGAACTCTCCAGTTACAGGCAAGAACGTTCGGAGCTATTAAATCTCCCAAATGCATGGACACTTCCCTGGCTAAAATACATAAGGCAGTTATTTGAGAGGCTAGGTTGTCCTTTATTGTGGATCAACCCGGAACAAGCTTGTAGAAGTATATCTCGTAAAGATCTGATTAAAATGTATTATGATCACAACCTGTCTGCTTGTTTATCGAATGCCCAAATGGGGACATTGTCGAGCACATTCTTAGCAACGAAAGACTATTATAAAATGGAGACTGTGCTTGATGACATTAGCCCTACTGGTCTCAGGAAGTTATATTCCCAATGGAGATACGATTGTCTGCCAATTAGAGCCCTCACTAGCCGATGGTGCCCACCTACTCCCAAAAATTGTCCAGCCTGTACCGCGGAGCTAGAAAATGATCTCCATATAATGTTCTTCTGTCCTTCCTATCAGACATCCCGGAAGAAGTGGATTGTTCCAATTTGCAAAAACTTGGGGATAAGGCAGTGCCTTCATTCCTACCGAATATTAAAAACTGATTTATCTCCAGTAATCATTTTTGCTGTAACTAAATTTTTAGCTGCTATTTGGAACGTCAGAAGAAATTATGTGGCAAAATGAGATTTAGTGTATCTTTGTATAGCTTCAGGCGGCCTAAAGGTTATTAGTGGGGCGACGGACCTTGAGTTGATTCTCTTTTAAAAACTGTACATAATGTTTTTACGTGAATTAGTGTTATGATAAGATGTACTCTTCGTTTTTTTCTTGCCAAATTGTAATGTTTGCGCTGAAATTTTATTGTGATTTCTTTTATGACATTTCCTGTCGAAATAAAGATGTTAAAGAAGAAAGTTAATGTTCATTTGGAATCAGTATTTGTGTTGTTTGAGAGCTACATTACATTCAAAGCACACTAAAGCAAGTAGGAGGTACTGCTCTTTACTCAGGAAGCGAGTGACTTGCTATCATATCATACTCTGTCCACTTCCTATCCATATGTGAGAACTCAGGATGGATCTGCTGTGCAACAAAACAGTGCAGTTTTCTTCCAACAAATTTAGTTGCCTTTTCCAGCATTATTGCTCTTGGCCTCATGTTTCTGAAATATGTTATCCGGGATGGGGCAACATTTTTCGCCTCCATCTAGCCCTTCTCACCCCCACATCAGCCAAAATCCCTCAGACTCCAGGTGCACACACTGGAAGTGAGGATGGTGTACTCTTGCTGAAATTTACTTTGCTAAAGTATTTTTCTGTAATAAATTGTCCTGGAGGTTCCTCTTCCAATGGCATTAGTTGGCCATTCTACAGTGCTATGTTGACACGGCATACATGGTTATTTGCTCATGTCACCTTTTAGGAGCAATTTGTTTTTGTAGTGCAGGTCATGGTTAATGACAGTGTGGATAACTGATAAGGCTGTGGGTTCCAGAGAGAATCACCATGTTAACAGCCTTGCCACATCCTTTAATATACTTTTTGGTCAATTTGGTAGACATAATTGTATTGAAGTGGTCATTTAAAAGATTACAAAGAAAGGACTGATGCACAGAATATACTCAGTAGAAGGACTTTATTACACAAGTAAGCATAAGAAGCTTGAGTTGACAGATCTCAGTCCTACTGTAAAACAAAATTACAAAAAATAAAAAAAATACTAAAAAACAAATGCTATATTAAACAACGCTTTTGAGTGGCAAGCAAAATATTTTTCTTACCAGTTCGGATTTTAAGTCTTTTACCATATTCATCTCTGCCTGCAAATCTTTAAGGAGACTTGTCACTCTCTCTTCAGCCGCAGTGCGGTATGCCTTCTCTTCATCATACTTGGATTTGATTTCTAACATTAAACAAATAACATTTTAAAAAAGGAGGTTTCAAACAATAACATTTTCAAACTACAGCATATAACGCACAGAAATTACTTTAACCTAGAAGTCTAATAAATTGGACCCAGGAAATCAAGCTACATTTGACAAGAGTGCTACCTGTGAGAATTATCAATTAGTGTGAGGAAGCTATACATGGAGTAAGAAAAATGTACACAGTTCCATCCATTGTGCACGCGTCCTCCACCATGCACCTTTATAAAGTATGTCACAGTTCCTAAACTGATGGACTGTTAAGGTACTACTAAACAGCCTGGATCCACAAGCACGTACTCAAGTTTGCACGGAGGTTTAATGACCACACAGTACGTCAATACAGTGCAGCGAAGTAAGATATACTCAGATGCAAGAACAAAATTATCAGACCTGACAACATAATTAGAATGAACTTAAATGATACATTTTGCACCTGTCGTCAATGAAATTGGTCAAAAAACAAAGTATTTAAGTCAGGTTTGAAGGGCCACTCCTGCAATAATAAACAAATGAGCATGTTTGACCATACCCTGTTTGGAGGTTCTCTACACCTTCCCATATCAACATTATGAAAAATGGGAACAAGAAATGTTCCAAAGGAACTGGATTGAATGCCCCATGTTTTAGAGCTAGGCCACTTAATCTGGGCATCCAATTGTGTTTCTTCATTTATTTTCTTAACTTTCAGTAACGCTACAGGCAGTTATACATTGTGAGATCATATATTGACTCAGGTTTGCCTTAACTACATTTTATGAACAAGGTTTCATCTTGTGTCTTGTCTGACCAGGTCTTTCAGCTGCGAACGCAGGCAGGCCCAGGTTTACTTACATGCACAGCTTGTTTAGGTTTCTCACTTCACCGAGCCAGAAAGATAAGCTGCTAGAACATATGATGTGGGAATGTGAAGAATTTTTCTTGAGATCTCTAATTGAAGCCTGGCTAGCACCATTGAGTGACCTCGACATAGTGTAGCCAGCACCTACAGTGCAGATGAAGGGAGGGGGAGCTTCTAGAAGTCTCCCTCCAGGGAAAACTAAGACCTCTTGCCACCTTGACAGGAACTCTCCTGCTGAGCAGACACGGTGCCCAGGGGCTTCTTTGTGTGCCCGACAGATCTCCTGCCTGAGACTTTCAAAGGGGTTTCACAGTCGTGATGGCGAGGATGATGCCAAACCAACAGCCAGTGAAGTATTCCAAGTTCTAATTAATTATCGTTGTGTACCTACAGTTCTCTTTCTATACATTCGTTCTCGCGTATATAGATTCACTACATGCATTTATTTTACATGTGTATTATTGCCATTTGATATATGGGAACCTACTGTAGTAAATATTCCCCTTTATTTGGCAAACTAGTATTGAGCTTTGTTCACATAGTATTTTAGTATTCTAAAGTTTATAAATTCCTATTTTGAAGAGTGTTTACATTGTGTCCTGGTATTTTGAAGTCTTACCCAGGTGCTCTGAAGAAAAAAAAGCAAGACATTTACCATGTGGGGTTCCTCAGGGATCCTCCCTGAGCCCAATCTTATTCAACCTATAGGTCTCCCCACAGGCCAACTGATAGTCTTTTGGGCTAGTCTCCATTTAAGCCTGCAACACTCAAATGTATCAATCACTAAAGAAATGAAGGCCTTCTCTGCCAACTTTAAAAACTGTATAACAGCAGTAGCTAATTGGATGGGTAAAAACTATCTAAGACTAAATGGAAACAAGACGGAGGTCTTGATTTTTGGCAGCCAACCATCCATATGGAACAAGACTTGGTGGCCAGAAATGTTAGGTACACTGCCAACAAAACATTGGGAGTGATTGTGGACAATAATCGGTTGTTCAAACTTCATGCAACCGCACTGTGTGTACATGCTTCTGTGACTGCTTTATAAGGTTGCTTAGGAAAGTGTTACCTTAAAATAATCAACTTTAAAATATATATATATATATATATATATATATATATATATATATATATATATATATATATATATATATATAGGACATGTACACACGTTCTCCATAATCAACCGGTAATGTCCGGAAAACATTTCAAATATGCCATTAAATAGTAACTTATCTTTTTAAACACATTCACACAAAAATCTCAATGTCATTTTCTGAAAAAACAATATTTTCAGTGTTACTAAATAAACGCATAACCAAGCTAATTTGATAAAAAAGCTAGAATTTTACTCTCAAATACAAGCTGTCCATTTTAGTATACCCACACTAATTTGGTCTCCGAATATCAGATTCACATTTTATCTAGCAGAGTACTCTTGTAGATTGCTACCTCACATGAACTTACACTGCCTCACATTCAGGCACCCAGCAGTTATTGGATCATCCAATGCTCATTCGGTCACCCCAGGCGATATTAGAGTTATGTTTAGGTCTGTAGATCTGTAAAACTATCAGAAGCCCTCAGTCAAAAATTGTCTTCTTTTTTTTTTAAATGTTCGTACATGAAGAGTAAATATGTATGTAATTTAACTCCGCTTTCCCCAATAGGACTGGCCCTTGACTGCTGAATTCAGCTCCATTTAATGTCACTACTTTCTGTGAGGGTGAGCGAAATTGCACAATTTCTTTCCCACAAATCCATGTAAATACCAAAACAATTTAGTGATATTTCTCTTTTTTTTCCATGAGCGCACAATTCAGATAAAAAAAAAAAATCTCATGGGATACTGGAGAGACTGATTAAAGCAAAAAAAGTGTTGACAAGAAATCTTCTGCAATAACCAGGCTTGCATGCAAGAATTACTCTAAATCGGGTAATGGAATATTTGAAATAATTTTGGCATTTTCAAGTTAGACAAAATTTGAGCAGTACACAAATTGTCTGCATATTTAAAATATCTCCTAAGACTAATGATTCAAAGTCACTTGAGATTTTGAGCCGTCCCTTCCTCGTACTCAACCAATGCATGTGGAAACAGGGCTGGTGCTGTGTACAACCGCCACCCCTACATGTTGCTTGAAGTGTGTAAAGAGTTTCAAAAGGATGATGGTGTACATCATAGAAATGTCAGGAAATGAAATTACAGACAATACAGTATTAGATCAGAAGGTTAGGGTCTTGTAGAATCTGTGACTTGTGACTTGTGACAGAAACACCCCTCTGAAAATCATTGACATTTGTGGAGTAAGCATGGATGCTTCAAAGATTGATGGCCCACAGAATTGAACATTATTTGAATATGCTGGCGAGAGATCAGCATGTCACAGGGAACACGAAAGCCTGTTTACTTGAAAGACAAACTGAATGGCAGGACAGGCGTGGAGGCGTGGAACAGCTGCTACATACTTATAACACTTCATCTGAGCTCCCAGTATGCTTATGTCCAGGTCTTCATAGCAGAGGAGAGAGATTAGTGCTTCCTTGATGTACCCGTTAGTAATGATGTTGAATCTCAATGGAATTCAGATTCGATTTGCCCATTGCTTACCATTGGTTCTATATATTGCCACTCTCATTTGCTTGCTTTTTATCCAGTAGCTGGTGTGGGCTTTCCTTCCTCTTCTTTTATTTGTCCCACCCCTGATATGCCTGTATTACTTTTTGAATTCTATTTGTTAACTGTGTACCACTTCAGGGAGCCATCAATGCAAGTAAGCAGTCCTTCCACTGCTTACTTTTTAGGCATCACTTTTTTCCTTTTGGTTAAGCAACCTATGCAAATGCATGTGTTTTTCCAATGGTCTACCTTGTGCACTTCTCTTTCTCCCTCCGCCACACTCTGTGTTGCTCTCTCTATCTCCCCTGTGCTTCTCCCCACCCAACTCTGGGTTTCGCTAGTCCTTGAGTGATTCTCCCCTTGTGGCTTTGTCACCCAGATGTGTCTATACTCTCTCCCCCATGCACTCCACATCTCGACCATGTTTCATATTTCTTCCCCGCCCTCTATACAACTTCCAATCTCTGTGTTACTTTCCCACCTGTGCCCTCTATGTTTCTTCCTCCATCCCACTAGGTGTATTCCAAAAATAATTCCTCCCTCAAAACACATATATAGATATCTCCATA
This sequence comes from Lissotriton helveticus, assembly GCF_964261635.1. Lineage (NCBI taxonomy): Eukaryota > Metazoa > Chordata > Amphibia > Caudata > Salamandridae > Lissotriton > Lissotriton helveticus. The sequence continues at coordinate 828,962,324 of NC_136057.1, forward strand.
CAGCTCAATACTTCACCAGGGCCCATGACAGGTGGACAGCTACGCCAGAAAAGCTCAACGGCGTAAGATAATCCAGGAAATCTAACATGAAGAAGGAAACGCTCTCGCAGACTTGCATGAATGCAGGATGCGTTTCAGCCACAGCCGTGGCCTTGATCACGTGTTCAAGTCCATAACTGTGGCCGAAACAAGACCGATTTGGAAGTAAAACGTTTGCATCCACACAAGTTTGAGTGGGTGTTTCCTTCTTAGTGTGTGTATATATATTCATTATATATATATATATATATATATATTCATTATATATATATATATATATATATATATATATATATATATATATATATATATTTTCATCCAAGTTTTGCAGATTAAGCACCACACGCACTCAGAAGACGTACAGCTAGTTGCGAAAATAAACGCAACTAGCTGTACGTCTTCTGAGTGCGTGTGGTGCTTAATCTGCAAAACTTGGATGAAATTGAAATTTCTCGGCGGCGGGGGTGCCGAGATTTACACGCCACCTGACTACGGGAACCAGATCCCAGTAACCTACCCCGGTTCAGAAAGAATGAATATATATATATATATATATATATATATATATATATATATATATATATATATATATATATATATATATATATATATATATATATATATATATATATATATAAATATATAAATATAAATATATATAAATATATATATATATATATATATATATATATTATTTTTTTTCAATTTTTGTGGTTGTTGCCATGTTACATAAGAAGACATATAGAACCCGTTCATCTTGGATTTGATCCAATTGTTTACATCTTTGCATTGTTTACATCTTGCATTTTTTGCACAAATTGCATTTTGTCACTTTATAATGTTTACATAAACAGCATATATTTGCACATTGCATTTGCACTTTAATAGGATATTAACTATAAATTTGCACTTGTTTGCATAATTTGCACAATGAATGGGTTTTATTTAAACAGATTGCATTGTCTTTCTAATGGATTTTATCATGGTTTTATTTGCTTGAATTTGCTAGCATTATACGCAATTATACCAAATTCGTTGGATTACATTATGTTTGACGCATTTCATGGCCACTAGATGCATTTTTTTGTTAAACAATGGATTATAGTCATTTTCGTTTGGTATTGTGGATTTTAACCAATTCAAATGCAGTAGTAAACAACTGACGATATTAATGTTTGGAAAACAGACTTCAAGGTGCTCAGAATGGAGTGTGTCCTTTCTTTTCATGATCACATGGTGTAATGTTTGAAAAAAAGAAAAAAATGTTAACTGAAAGAGGAAAAAAACTGTGAAGCACTGGGTACTTTTATTTATTTATTTATTTTAATAAAAGTTTTATATAGCGCGAACAAGATCCTTACAGATATCAGAGCGCTTCACAATGACAGGGTAGGGGCAGTAGGAATGAACAGAGGTAATGGGAGCAATGTAGTAGTCACTAACATGAAAGGAAAATAATAACATACATAAAACATATCAATATACAGTACGGTAAACAAGTAATATAAGACGGCACAAGTCATTGGTCCCACTACAGAGGTGTTCAGGTACACCTTGGGTGTGTGGAAGGCTTATACCAGTGTTTTAGTATAGAGAGAGCACTGAGTGGGGGCATCGGGAGGGTGAATCAGTGACCCAGCGTGTATCATATATTGGTCGGTAGTAAGAAAGTAGCGTAGTAGTGTCTCCATCAAGTAGAGGTATAGTGCCAAAGGACAAGGTGAGCAGTCCGTAGTCTATTCGAGGGATGACTAACGCTTGTACAGCAGTTTGGAAGTCTTCAGCAGGGAGGAAGGGTTTAATTTTCCTCAGTGTGTTGATTTGGAAATTAGCTGCTTTTGTGGCTTTGCTGACGTGCTGCTGCATGTTGAGCTTGGCGTCTAGTGTGATGCCTAGGGATTTTGCTGAGTCCACGATGGTGGGTTGGACATTGAATGCCGTTAGGTTGTTGAGCCATGTTTGGGTGGTGGAAATTTTCGCCGGGGGTGAGATGAGAAGGAACTCAGTTTTCAGAGCATTTAGTTTGAGGTGATTATCGGCTAGCCAAGATTGAGTGTTGATAAGCGTGGAATTCAGATGTTTGATATCTTCCGGAGATTGAAGCTTTAGGTACAGTTGTGTGTCGTCGGCGTACATATGGAATTGGACATTGGAAGCTTGGAGCAAGGTGGCGAGCGGTTCCATGACGAGGTTGAACAATGTGGGGGAGAGGGAGGATCCTTGTGGAACACCTAGATCTGCAGGCACAGGTGAAGATAACACATTGTCGCTCTTGAACTTCTGAGACCGGTTGTGAAGGAAGGACGAAAACCATTTGAGAACAGTTCCCGATAGACCCATTCTAGCGCTTAGCAGCTCCAGCAAGTTCTCATGTTTGACCGTGTCAAATGCTGACGAGAGGTCAAGCAGGATGAGGAGGCAGGACTCATTGCGATCAAGAATTTGGAGGGCGTCATCAATTATGTGTGTCATAGCTGTTTCCGTGCTATGTTTCGCTCGGAAGCCTGATTGATGAGTTGAGGAGGTCAAATTGGTCAATGTGTCTTGTTAGTTGGAGTTGGACACATTTCTCCAGCAGTTTGGCCAGGGTGGGGATATTGGTGATGGGCCGGTAATTGTTTAGGTCAGACGGATCAGCTGTAGGTTTCTTGAGTATAGGCGTGACTTGCACCACCTTGAGGGAGTCTGGAATGAGGCCTTGTTGCAGGGAGCAGTTGATGATTTTGGTCCAGAGAGGGAGGAGCAAGGGGATGAAGTCTTTTACAGCATTTGCAGGTAGAGGGTCTGTGAGGTGATTAGAGGGCTTCAAGGTGGAGAGCAGTTTGTGTATTGTTTCTTCCGAGTAGGTATCGAAGTACAGCCAAGATGCCATGTTTTTAGGTTGAGTGTTAGCCATTCTGGTGTGGTTGGGGAATCGGCTTACATCCATGATGAGGTCATTTCTTATGTTGTCAGTCTTTAGCTTAAAGTAAGCAGAGACGTCTTCACAGTGTGGGGTGCCGCTTGTTGTGCTATTTGATTGTAAGGGTTGTGCCTTTGTTTGGGTCTTGATTAGTTCGAACAGTTTTCTTGGCCTGTTTTTTGCTTGGTCCAACTGGCGGCTGAAGAAGTCCAACTTTGTGCGCTTTATTTTCCTGAAGTAGGCATTTCTCTTGTTTTTAAGCCTTTTGAGGTGCAGTGCTGAAGGGTCCGATCTCCAGGTGCGCTCTGCCATTCGCATCGAACGCCTGTCGTCATTGAGTCTGTCATACCAGGGGTTAGAAGTTTTGGTGGAGACTCTCTTCAGTTGCAGTGGGGCGACTTCATTGACTAATGTATTCATAGATTCAAGGTAGTGGTCAGTCAGTGATTGGACATCCGAGGCACCTGAAGGGGGAAGGAGGAGATTGCCGATGTGGGGAGGCAGAGTGGAGGGGTTGAGATTCTTCATGTCCCTTTTCCATATTTTGGATTTGATTGGTTGAGCCGGGTTAGGTTTAACTTTTTCATTGATAAAGAAGGTGATAATGTGGTGATCTGACCAGTCGCAGGGTAGGATCGTCTCCAGTTGTGTAGCGTTCTCTTTGACAATGATGAGATCAAGTATCGAGCCTTGTCGTGTGTTGGTCTATCGCATATTTGGGTAAGGTCAAGCGCATTAAGGAAAGTTTTGAGACTATTCACCACTGTGTCTTTCTGATCGTTCCAGTGGAGATTGAAGTCACCCAGGTAGACTTGGGTGGTCTGCCGACCGGCATTGGAAGTGATCATGTCCTTGAGTTGTTGGGTGAATATGAGATTGTCACCAGGCGGGTGATAAATGAGATGTAAAGCACAAACTTGTTTGCCCTCGCTGGTGATGTCGAGGCAGAGGAGTTCACAGGAGGAGAGGGAGGGGGAGGTGACTTTAGTAACGGAGAGGTTGCTCCTAAAAATGCATGCAATTCCCTCACCCGTCTTGTCTGAAGACCTGTCTAGCCTAATGATGTGATAGTTGGGGGGGGACTAGTATGTCCATAATCGGGGTAGAGGCTTCAGTGAGCCAAGTTTCTGTTAGAATGGCTAGGTCCAGATCCCTAGCTGAGACGAGATCAGCGATGTCGGAGGAGTGTCTCTGGGCCGATCTGCAGTTGAGTAGGATGCATTTGAGTTTTGGGAGAGAGAAGGGTGGTCGAGCTTTCTAGAGTGAGGGGAACTTTTCTGAGGTTATTAGGGACGGAACCTCTGTTGTTGAGTGTTGGGAGCCTCAGAGGGTTTGTAAGAATTGTGGGTATGGGGATGTGTGTGCTGGGTATGTGTTTTACCGGACCTGGGCCATAAGAGCGTAGGAGAGAGCATAGGTCGCGGTCCGACAATGGGTTGAGGACACGGCGGGGGCGGTGGGAGTTGTTGCGAACGGGGATAGTCGGCCAGCGCGGATGTCGTTGGAGGCGAGGGTATGAAGGGCGGGTGCGTCCTTTGTAGGGTAGAGGGATGATGGGAGGTAGACTGGGCTGTGCTGAGAGAAGATTGCGTGGACATCTTTTTTGATTTGTAGAATATCCTCTTTGACTTGTTGGAGGGTGGGTAAAGTCATGTCAGGAGGTGCATTGGGGATGGCGTAGGTGGTGAGAGCCATTGGTGAATGGTTGTGTAGTGAGCTGGAAAGCGGGCAGGGTATCGAAGGGGGGGATATACTAGCATTGTTGGAATGTTCTGCGGTGCAAATGGGTGGGATGGCATTCAAAGAGTGGGCGTGTTTGTGGGCGGGGGGTGTGGGTGAAGTAGGCGGTGAAGGCGGTGGGTGGGAGGCATAGGTAGTGCCGTCAGTGGGAGACGGTGCCGGTGAGTGGAAGAGTGAATGAAGGCTGAAGACAGTGGGGGAGACTGGAGGGTAGTGAGGGCTGAGAATAGGGGGTGGGAGAGAGGGGGATGCTAAGGTAGGAGGGGTGGTATGTTTTGTGTGTTTTGTTGGGAGGGTGTGAGTGTCGTGGGCGGGAGTGGGGAGGGAGCTGGGGGGGGGGAGAGGTGTCCGCCATGGGGGGTATGGGAGGGGGGGTGGATAAACTCCGAATGGTGATGTTATCAGATGGTGGCGTGTTGTGGGTGAGAGTTGTTCTGTCAGGTGTGAGAGTGTCGTGGGTGAGAGTGGGGAGGGAGCTGGGGAGGGAGAGGCGTCTGTCGTGGGGGGGATGGGAGGGGGGGTGGATAAACTCCGATCGGTGGTGTATTCAGGTGGCGTGTTGCGGGTGGGTGTTGTTATGTCAGGGAGGAGAGGGATAGGGGGGATATGAGTGGGGGTAAAAGGGATCATGTTAGAGGGGCGGTTAGTATAAGAGGTGGCGACATTTGTGTCTGTCCTTGGGGAGAGTGGGGCGTTACCAGCAGGTGGGCCATTTACTGGGGTGCTGGGGGTAGAGGTGTTGTAGGTGGGGGCTGCGACGTCAGGGGTGATAGTGTTGGTGAATATCTGGGTGAGGGTCCGCGGCTTGGAGAGGTGCTCTTTGAACTTGGGGAACAGGTTGTCAAGTAGTTCCAGGTTCTTGTCCGTGGATTGAATTAGGACAATCCCGTTATTATAGATAGTAATGGTAGTCCTGCCAGGGAAGAGGTGGGAAGGTGTGATAGAGAGAGTTAGGCCATGAGTAGTTTTCCTGGTGGAGGAGACAGTGAGTAGGGTTAGGAACGCATTTCTCCATTGGGCTCTGCGTGAGGTGTGGAAGATGATATCGGTATTCAGGGCTCCGTTGCCCGGGGAGAAGTAGGTGTCGGCAAAGGGTGTTTCAGGGTGCGACCTCAAGAAGTTATAGTGGCTTTTTTGGTGTGGGGGGAAGGGTAGTTAATTCTGAAAGTGTGCTTGCCGTTGAGCTCCATTTTAGAAAGGCTGTGATGTTGGGTGTAGGAGATAGGGCGACAGTAAAAACTGACAGCCGTAAGTTAGAGGGCAAAGGAGTGACACTAGTGAGTGACCAAAAGTATAAGAGGTAGAAGTCAGTGCATCCAGGAACAAGCTATCACAAACTCGCACAAACAGTGCGAAGGTGCAGCTAACCTAATGTATCCTATATGCGAGGTAGCAGTCAGCTTACACCATGTACAAAATATGAGAGGTAGAACAGGTTAGGTGGAATCAAATTTACACCTCAGGATGTAAGAGGTAGCAGCGTTGTAGTCTAGGTGTAGAGAGTGGCTGGGTGCAGCTTACATGACTAAACGAAGTGAATGAGGTAGTAATAATCAGTGCAACATCGTGAAGTAGCTTACATCGAAGAGCCAAATAAATGAGGTAGCGAACAGTGAATGATAGGGATAAGGTGAGATAGGTGCAGGAGCGATTGGTGCAGAACCGGTGAGGGAAAAGTGAAATGGGTGCAGTTTACGCAGAGTGTATAGAATACTAGTAGAGGTATAAAACTGCAATATAGGGCGGACACTTAATCATACGAAGATACATATTCAATACAAATACTAGTACAATACTAACAGAGTATAGGTGCATAAGTGACCCTAGTGACTGTCTGTGAGCAAGGGCGGATGCCCGAAACGCATTGAAGTACCACGCACGCCTCGGGGCCCATCAGAGGGTCTTTTAAGACATTTCCACACGGAACTGTACTTGGTGGACTACATATCCCAGAACTCCCAGGCCTATCAGGAGGCATGTAAAGACAGCCTATCAGAAGGCAGTTTATGTTTTTGCACGGATTAAAGATGTGGTCTTAACGTAACACCGTGTACTGTGTGGATTGTAGCCTGTGAAGAAGAATTGAATTTCGAAACGCGTCGGCAGTCTGAGACGTGGTTGTGGGCGCATGGATGTACACCGTGGTTGGGGTGCTTCTCGTATCTGTGGGTACTCGGAGCTTTCATATATATTTTATTTTTATTTTTTTTTCACTGAAAAAAACTAGGTTTCAGGGACGTTATAGTTAGTTGAACATTTGACTGATATAAAGCCAGAGAAATGTGCCTGTTATAGGTAGTTGGGCTAACTATAACTTGCCTGCCCGCAATGCACTGCTGATGAGGTCACATACTTGCCAGATACGCTGCGGAATTGTAACGCTGCAGAACTGTAATTGCTGCTAATGCTTTTAATCGCCGCTTGACACTCGTAATTTAAAAATTTTGCATGATTGCACTTTTGGCATTTCTTTTGCTGCTCCGATTCTAGGTCTGTCCGCACTGCCTGCGCCATAAAAAATTTTTTTGATCATCACTCACCACTTTGGTGAGTTTCGTGCTGTTCTCTGATCCCGTTCTCTGCTCCCGACCGCCATCTTGGGTGTGGGACCAGGGGCTTGAGACGCTCCCAAGACGCCTCTTGGGTAGCGTTCTAGTGTTGTAGGGCCATTTGTTAATTACCTCCTACTTTAATTACTATTTAAAGAGTCGTGGAACGCAAGCGCGCAGCGGATGCGCGCAGCGAGCGCACCCGAGGCGCGCCGGAGGTAAGCCCGTCAGCGCCCGTCCTCGCCAGGCCGGGCCCAGGGGCCACCTATGCTGCTCAGGAACAAGCTACCTCCGTCTGCCACGGTACTGTTATTAATTACACTGCGAAGGAATTAAAGTCCTTTAGGCATTTTCCATCTGCACATTGTACAATTTGTACTCCACCTGCTCATGGTTTTAAATGTAATCATTGTGGTTTCTTATTGGGCAGGATGACTAGGTGTAACTCGATGAAACGTCCATGTAAGCATGGTAAACCGAGTGTTATAAAATCACCTTTTATTTGTTCTAAACTCCAGTTCTGGAGTACAAATTGTAGATCACTTCCTAAACATAAAAATCATATTTATGATTTTTTAGTTGATGAAAGACCTGATGCCGTGTTTCTGACTGAAACCCGGCTTCACGCAAGCTCAGGATCGGACATTGCCACGGCTCTCCCTACTGATTATGTCATGGTCAAGAGAGATAGAGACACTGGCAAGGGAGGTGGCATTGCCATACTTTTTAAATCTATGTATAGTTGTAAGTTCGAAGCCTTTCCTCTCCAAGGATGCGATGCCGCTCAATTCAAACTAGCAAAAAGCCCTCAGATGACCCTGTCTGGTCTCTTGATATATCGTCCTCCTGGGAATTCTAACGTATGGACGACGTCCTTTTCAGAAATTATTGCCCTGTTGTCCCTAAAGGCTGCTAATTTCACCATTCTTGGCGACCTGAACCTACATTTGGAGGACCCACAATGCACTATTAGCAAAACCTTCTTATCTGATTTAGAAGCCCTTAATATTCTGTTGCGTAACTCTGGGCCCACGCACTCAGCAGGGCATCTATTAGATCCTGTCCTTTCTAACCTTCTATATGACTGCGAACCAGCTGCCCGCCCTTTGGAGTGGTCTGAGCATTTCGCTGTTCAATTCACTCTGCCTTGTACTAAGACTATGGCCACTGGTATCGGTGACACGGAAGAGAGTTTACGACGTTGGGGCAAACTTAACATCACGAATTTTAACTTGCACCTGTCTGATACCTTACCAGATGTTGACTCGCCCCCTTCTGTCCTAGATGCTGCAGTTTCCAAATGGTTGAGTGCTGCTGTAGATAAGTTTCTTCCATTGGTACCTAAGCACTCCTTGCACCACCGCCCCCCCGCGGAATGGTTCTCGTAAAATTTAAAGACCATGAAATCTCAATGCAAGGCTCTCGAGAGGAAATGGAGACGCTCCTACTCTTTGTCTCACAAAGTGGCCTATAAGGAAGCCCTTAGAGACTACCACAAACAGTGTAAAATGGCCAGAGCTGCTTATATTGCCAATACTGTAATACATGCCCAGAACTGCCCCCGCACACTTTTTTCTGTGGTAAAAAAGCTGACAGGAGCAGATTCGACCCCTGCCCCCCCTGTTTTGGACGAGTCAATGTAATCCATTGCAGAATCCTTCATAGCTAAGGTGGAACGTATCTATGATTCTCTGAGCCCTTCAACCTCCGATGAGGAATTACCTCTTATGCCCATAACAGTCTGCCCTCCCTGGCAGTCAAACTGACTGATTGGTCACTTTTTGACGATGTATCTTTTGCTCACTGTCTGGAAAGTATCAAATCTGGCTCCCCATGTGACCCTTTACCGGCTAAGATCCTGAAGCAAATTGACTTGGATCCCCGCCATGCGGTGATGAAACTCCTTAACTCCTCCCTGACAGAGTCACATGTTCCACAGTGGAGTGGAAACATGCGATGATTATTCCTCTTCTGAAAAAGGTTGGAGCTGATGCTTCTAATTTATCCAACTTTAGGCCCATCTCGCTGCTGCCCATTTTTTCTAAGATCTTGGAGAGACATATTTACACACAGTTGACTCACTTTGTAGAGAGTTCAGGCTTCCTGCATCCGTCTCTATCAGGCTTTAGAGCGCACCATTCCACTGAAACCACACTCTTAGGAGTTACCGAGAGATTGCGCCATGGTATCGATCGCGGTGAAACATCTGCACTCATTCTTCTCGATTTAAGCGCGGCGTTTGATACCGTGTCACATTCCATCCTTCTCGCAACTCTTCGGTCCCTAGCTTTAGCTTGGATAGCTTCCTTTTTAAGCGGTCGCACTTTCCAAGTCTTCTCCGCTAAAGCATCCTCTACAATCCATCCGTGTATGGCGTTCCCCAGGGGTCTATCCTCAGCCCACTCCTATTTAACATCTATGTTAGACCCCTGGCCACTATTGTGGAGGAAGCCGGTCTTACTTTATTTTCTTACGCCGATGATACGCAAATAATTTTTTCCCTTTCTAATGTGAAAGGTAATAAAATCTGGGCTCTGAAACAGGGCCTGACTCGTGTTTCCGAGTGAATGCGGAGCAATTTCCTCAAGCTAAATGGGGATAAGACCAAGGTTGTGATCCTGGGCAAGGGTAAAGATCTATGGGGTCCTCAACATTGGCCCAAGGGTATGGGCCCTACCCCCCAACCCGTTGCTCAAGTCCGCAATCTCGGATTCCTCATTGATGAAAAGCTCACGATGCGGCAGCAGGCAGTAAACGCGGCCTCCATTTGTTTAGCCACCTTAAGATGGCTTCAAAAAATCCTGTGGATGCTCCCTATTTCAACACAGAGGACTGTAGTCCAGGCACTGGTTGTATCCCGCCTGGACTACGGTAATGTCCTCTACCTTGGAGCTGACTTGACAACAGTAAATAAACTTCAAGTCGTTCAGAACGCGGCTGCACGTCTTCTTCACAACATTCCTCGGAGAATATCTGCTTCTCAAGCACTTCACGATCTTCATTGGCTTAGGATCACGAGCCGAATTAAATTCAAGGCTCTATGCCACGTCTTTAAGATCAAACAAGGCACAGCCCCTAAGTACCTACAGGGTCTCATTCAGGCCTATAAGCCCAGGCGCTCCTTGAGATCCTCAGGTAATGGCGATTTCATCATTCCTAGATTTAAGCTAGTAAAGATGGGCGGTCGATCTTTTTCTCATCTAGGTCCTAAATCCTGGAATGCCTTGCCTGTGACTCTAAAAACGGAAACGGATCTCTTTAGCTTCCGCAAGGGACTAAAAACCTGGCTTTTTCAGCAGTGATTAGAGCAGTGCTTTTAGCAAGCTTATTTGGCAGTTCTTTCCTTCTTTAGTCTATCCCCTGGTGCCGGGAAACCCACTGCGGGTAGCCGCGCGCCTTATAAGTTTAAATAAATAAAAAAAATATTACATCACTCATGACATGGTCAGTGACATCCCTGATGACATCTCAGATGACATCTCAAATGACCTCATTCCCTTGGTTTTTTTTGTCACAAAAGTATATCTAAATAACTTTAAATAGTATATGAGAGCAAGCGATAATCTAAAATATTTCAAACATTTATATATTTCTAACTGTAATAAACTTTTATTATGATAAATATATTTTTTCGAAATCAAGTCGGGTGCGGACTACTTGCGCGCTCGGTGCGTGATTGCCATTTGACCTTAAAAAAAAGCATGATTGCTTCATAACATTTCCCATTGTAACAGTTGGACGACCCCACCCATTTTACTCATTCGCTCTACACCATTTGATGAGAGGCACCTCTTCTGCTTAGAGAGCTTTTTTTGCTGGGTACACATACCTTATACTACACACAACATGCAACGATCATCTTGATCAATATTCATGGTCTGTACATTAGCCTTCCCCGTGTGATTGCCATGCATGTCAAACGTTCCATTAAAAAACAAATATCTGTTACACGATGCCCCTGGTGTATGTCTGTGTGCACATTATTGTGCTCCCTTTCGGCCTGGGTATGCCTGGCTCTAAGTATCAGGAGCCACGGGCAGAGTGCACATCCTAGATCACATGTGACAAACAGTAAACAGCAATGTGTAGATTTTTTTTGCTGTACGCTCTATTGACAGGCTTTACCTATATACTAATGTGTTATATGTGAGACTTTCAAATTCACATTTGACATGTTTTCCTTGACTAATGAGTGTTATCACTGTGTATGACGTAGTCTCACTGCTGATCCTCCCTCCATCCGACCACATTCATATGTGTACGCTTCGCGATAGCAACACTTTCAATAATACTGCACACCATTGACATGTGTGTCTGCGAATATCCACAACCCTGACAATGACAAGTAATGTTCACCAGTCAATCTTTTCAAACACCATCTCATTAACGATAGTTTCCGCCCTCCCGACACATGCTACACTAATGTAAATTGCACTCTCTGCGAGGTCAAAACTACAAAAGAAACACACATAAGTACACTTCCTGGCCAGGCAGAAACTGAACCATGCCCAGGTCCCCATAATAAAAATTCACACCCCTACGCTGGCCTGGTGTACGCAAGCTCAGCCCACTTTGCGTTCATATAAATAGGATAACCACGACGCACGTCCCTCTTCTTCCATACTGCCTCAGGTGATATGGCTGTATCCACCTCGCATATCACAAAGCGCAATAAAAAAAAAAAAAAAGGGATCCATGAGGTGTACCCCATCCTGGCAATCAACACAGGCTCGAAATTGTGAGCCCTACTGCCTGTCATCTATGAAAGGGATCCATGAGGTGTACACCATTCTGCAATCATCACTCCACCTGAATTGTGAGCACTTCTGCCAGTAGTGTATGCTCACACAACAATGACAGCAGGTGAGCAGAGCGGCCTGGGTGCACAGGGCCTCCAATTAAGCGTGGTTCGGCGGGACGGGTGGGGTGCATCACCCTGGCTGCGCAGGTGTGAACAACCGATGTTGCCGTGTGTAATGATGTGATCTCTGACCTGATTCAGTCTCATCTCTGTCTCATTTTAAAGACCTGCTGGACTGTACTGTAGGCCTGAGCCAGCGGGCAGCACAGCCCTACAGACACCTCTTGAGCGCGGTGCTGCGGGAGGGGTGAGGTGTATCAGCCCGAGTGTGCACGTGCGAATAAGCGATGTTGCCGTGTGTAATGATGTGATGTCTGACCTCATTCAGTCACATCTCGGTCTCATTTTAAGGACCTGCTATACCATACTGTAGGCCTGAGCCAGCAGGCAGCGCTGCCCTACAGACACGTGGTGTTGGCTTTTAGGGCACTGTAGTGAGCTCGTTACTAAGTGTACATGCACACAGGCTTTCGCCACTGCATTACACGCGCACATTATGCTTCTAGCATGCGCTCTGTTCCTTTCTATATGAACCTTCGTATAACGTATTATTATTTAACCTTGTGAATTCCCGAGCGCTCCAACACCTCTTTGAACCACGATTACCACGAACATTTGGTAGATCGTATTTCAAGAACGAAGGATGCACTCAACTCCTATTTTCTATCAAGCTTGAAATAATCCTTCATTTACCTCCAGACGTTTCCACCATTAAATTATTTCCACCTGTAAGGAACCCGGGGACCCAAGGGATGTAAACAGCCAGACCACAGGCGGTACCACAGTATTTATGTTCTTGATTGTTTTATTCAAGAGATATTGTCAGTTATGTACAACACTATGAAGGGGTATTTATTTATTTATTTATTCCATTTGTATGGCACAACAGCTACCCAGAGGGTTTCCCGGCACCTTGGATCGAGTCAATCAATACCAGGGGGAGTAAAAATGAATCTTTTTTTTTTTTTGGTCGAAGAGCCATGCCTTGATATTTTTTCGAAATGTTCTAAAGTTTGGTTCCAATCGTAATTTTAGTGGAATAGAATTCCATAGAGTTGGTGCCAGATATCCGAAGGAGCGTCCGCCCATTCGTGCTCGTTTGAATCTCGGAACCACAAATTTCGCTAAATGGGTTGATCTGAGATTACGGGTAGGGATGTATTTTTGGACCAACTTGCATAGGTACGCTGGTGCTTCTCCAGTGTTTATCTTAAACATATAACATAGTGCTTTGAACTTGGTATACTCCACGGGACCTTGGGGCACTGGTTCTCTGCTTCCTGCTTGCCCAGAGCGGATCAGGATGATGGGGTTTCTCCTTGGGCTCGAGGCTCTCTGGTATCCCGGGTTTCTGGGCCTCAGAAGGAAAGAGAAAAGGGTGCAAGATATGGGTCAATTAACTGGTCTGCCTCTCTGTTTAGCTAAGTGTGCTACCGTCACCAGTCAGTGGGGGATGAGGGTTGTGAGGGACCTTTAAAAAGAACCAAATCCCACTCGAGTGCTCGGCCTCCCACCTCCCTGAACTAAGTACTCTACCTCCCACCTCCCCAAACACCCCACCAGAAGGCCCCTTGCAACGGCACTTGCCTGTGGCCGCGGCCCGTCCCTTGGACCACGGCGCTTGGACCCGGGGCGTCTTCTTCTCCTCCTCCTGCCGGCCCACCGGGTTTACTCGCGTAGTACAAGACGGTCTTCAGACTCGGATGTTCATTCGCCGGGTCCCCTGCTCGGCTCTCTGCTCTCTCTTCCGCTGCTCCGACGCGGCTCGCTGCTCTCTCCTCCGATGTTCCGATGCGGCTCCTTGCTCTCTCCTCCGATGTTCCGATGCGGCTCCCTGCTCTCTCCTCCGATGTTCCGACGTCCGTCACTCTTTCTCCTGCGGGAACACGTCCTCTCCGTTGGTTCTCCTCTCTGTCCTCCAGGTGCTCGGCTCTCCTGCCTTCAACGCTGCACACCGTCCGTTCCGTTCCCAGTCCTCTTATCCTCCTCACTTCCGCAGTCAGACTCGGCTCCACTACTTACACACGTGTAGTACAGCAACTTCAATGTAGTGAAGAAGCAGAGGAAGCGCAAAATCAAAAAATATAAATCCTACCAGAAGTCGGATGACATAGTTCAATGAGTCGATGACCCTGGCATGAGTAGAAACAGCTTCACAAAGAAAACAGGTTTTCAGCACAACGCAAGTAATTTTGAAATATTGGCGAGTACAGCTTTCTTTTTACCTTCTCCCGCTCGTCGCCAAATGTATGAAGTGAAGAGGCAGACAGCAGTGGATCCAATAAGTAGATTTATTACAGAAAAACAAGACACCAGAAACAGCCACCAACAGGAGCAGACAACACGGCAACCGTCTTCTCCAGCACCGTGTACAAACTCCGGAAGGTTCCCCTCATGACAGCCCTACATTCTAACATTACATACTTAGATTCTAGTAGAATTACATACTAACATTCTACTATGACTTACATTGGAATACTACACAGAGCACTTGACTTTATAGCAATGAGCTCATGGTTTCATCCACGAGTCTTGAGACCAGTAGGGGTAAATATTTCGCTTCCCAGTCCCTATATTGAATAAACGCAAACTAACACTACTTCCACAGGTATGCTACAGCACCCAGAGCACATCACTTTACAGCAATGAGCTCACAATTTAGGCTCACGGTTTAATCTCTGAGTCTTCGCACCAGTAGGGGTGAGTAGTTCGCTTCACACTCCCTATATACTATAAACGCATACCAACACTATAAAACACTTGTACTACAGCGGCTCGTATCCTACAGCGCCCAGAGCCCATCACATTACAACAATCAGCTCAGTTTGATCCCAGAGTCTTCACACCTGTAGGCACGAGACCTTCGCTTCCCACTTCTGGTACAGAATAAACGCACGGTACCGGTCAGTAGTTCGCTTCCCACTCCCTGTATGGTAAAACGCCTACTAACACTATTTGCACACGTATACTACAGCGCCCAGAGCCCATCCTTTTAGTTTGAGTTTGAGTTTAAAAGCACTTTTAAAGCGCACGTATACCGGCGGTTTCTTGGTGCTGTAGCTAGTGGGGGCTGAGGGTTAAGAGCAGGGAGAGAGGAATGGGAATTTATTCAAAGGATTTTGTGAATAGGTAGGTTTTAAGACTTTTGCGGAATTGGGGATAGAGGGTAATGGCACGAAGATGAAGGGGAAGGGAATTCCAAAGGGTTGGTGCCAGAATGGCAAATCTGGAGCCGCCCCACTTCTTTCTCCGGAAGCGGGGGATGGAGAGGAGGGACTGGGAAGAAGAACGTAGTTCCCTAGAGGGGACATAGGGAACAATCTCAGAGGAGATGAAGGCGGGTGCCAGGTCCAATCGGGCCAGGAAAGTGATGGATGCGAGCTTGAATTGAATTCTAGCCCGCACTGGGAGCCAGTGGAGAGATTTCAGAAGTGGGGTAGAGTGGTGGAATTTGGGAAGGTTGAAGGCTAGGCGGGCCGCCTGGTTTTGGATCTGTTGTAGGCGGCGCAAGCTGTATGCAGGAATACCGGCATACAGAGCGTTCCCGTAGTCCAGGCGGGACACCACCATGGCCAGAATAATAAGTTTGAGAGCAGAAAAGGTAAAGAAGCGGGACACCTTGCGTATAGTACGCAGTGAGAGGAAAGAGGAAGATACCACAGAGCTAACCTGGGAGTGGAGGGTGAGTTGGGAATTGAGCTTAATGCCTAGTGTTTTAACTGAGGGGGAGGGGACAGGAGGAGAACCAAGAGAGGGAGGCCAGAAGAGGGGAGACCAGGGGCTGGATGAGCCGCCCGTCAATACCAACTCGGTTTTGTCCGGGTTAAGTTTGAGGTGATTGTGGCTCATCCAGTCCCTGATGTGAAACATGACAGTTTGAAAGTTAAGGACAGCAGAAGGAGAGGAAAGATCAAAGACCAGCTGGAGGTCATCCGCATAGTTAAATACGGCGACCTCCATCTGTTGGAGAGAAAAGATAAGAGGGGCGATGTATAGGTTAAACAAAAGGGGGGAGAGAGATGAACCTTGAGGGACCCCGCACTGGACTTTCCGGAAGTCCGCAGTGAAGTCACCCAGGCGGACAGCCTGGGTGCGGTCGCTCAGAAAGGAGGACAACCAGACCAGGGCAGTCCCCTCGATCCCCGCCGCCCTGATACGGGAAAGTAAGATGTTGTGGTCCACCGTATCAAAGGCGGCTGAGAGGTCGAGGAGCACAAGGGCCTGGTGATGATTGGTGTCCATACCCTCCCTGAGGGTGTCAAGGACCGACATGACCACGGACTCCGTGGAGTGTGCGGGGCGGAAACCGGCTTGGCGGGGGGCAAGGGCTCCATGTTTCTCCACAAAGGAGCTCAGAGCGCAGGTGACGTGGCGCTCGAGCACCTTAGCTAGAAATGGCAGGAGGGAGATGGGGCGGAAATTGGCAGGGACAGAAGGATCTGCCCCAGGTTTTTTCAAGATGGGCACAATTACCGCAGACTTCAAGGAGCTAGGAACTAAGCCTTGCGCGAGGGAGCTGTTGAGGAGGTGAAGGGGGGGATCTGGACAGGAGACAAAGATGTGACGGAGGATATGGGCAGGACAAGGGTCAAGAGGGGAGCCAGATTTGATCAAAGGCACCAATGAAGTCAGGTTTTCCCGGGTGATAGGGGGAAAGAAAGTTAGTTTGCCTTTGGGAGGGGGACATTGGGGATCCACAAAAGAAGGGGGAGGTGGGGGGATGTTGGCCTTAATGGTGATAATTTTCTGAATGAAATAATTATTAAGAGAAAGACAGAGGTCATTGGACGGGGCTGGTTTAAGCGTAGTTCTGTCCGAGAATGCCAGGTTGTGAACGATGGAGAAGATCTCCTTAGACTGGTTCTCCGCTGCTAAGATTTTGGAGGAGAAATAGGCTGTTTTGGCCTCCAGGATGCTTTTTTTGTACTGGTTAAGGATATTGATATATTCCAGTTTCAAAGAGGGGCAGTAGTTTCTCCTCCAGGCCCGCTCTGCGCGGCGAACTGTTAGTTTGGTGGCTTTAAGCTCTTGGTTAAACCACCGGTTGGCGTCTTTGTCGCGTTTAGAGGTAATGCACTTGAGCGGGGCAACGGAGTCGCAGCTGCGGGAGAGCCACTGGTCTATAGCGTCAGCCTGGGAGATGGTAGTGAGGCCCTGAAGAGGCGGGAGAGAACCAGCGAGGAGAGAGGAGAGATTCTCAAGATTGACCCGGCCCCATGATCGGACCCAGGTGTTTTTGGGTCGGGGGGGCATAGCTGGGGGAAGGATAGGAAGGAGAAATGAAATCAAATGGTGGTCGGACCAGGTGCAAGGGGAGATAGATAAGGATTCCACAGGACAGTTCAAGGACCAGATCTGGTCAAGCTGGTGACCCTTGATGTGGGTGGGGGAGTGAACATGGGGTGTAAAGTTAAGGGAGTGGAGGGTTTCGGAAAAATCCTTAGATGACAGACATTCGGCAGGATCGGAAGGCCAGAAATTAAAGTCGCCGAGGAGCAGGATGGAGGAATTGTTAATTGCAATGGTAGCCAAGACCTCCAAAAAATCTGGGAGAAACTGTAGGGGGGACTGAGGAGGACGATAAGTGAGGAAACAGGTAAGAAGAGGGGAAGTGGATACTGTGCGAATCACCAGGAATTCGGTGGTAGCAATGTTAGGTAGAGGAAGAATTTGAAAAGGTAGATCGGTACGTGCAATGACTGCCACGCCGCCCCCGGCTCTGCCCGAAGGGCGGTCAGCCCTAAGGGCATAGTAGGAGGTTGGAAGGGTGGATAGGAGTGCAGGGAGGGAGTCATCGCAGAACCAGGTCTCGGTTAAGAAAAGGAGATCTGAGGCCTGTAAGTCCAGCAAGACCGAGAGTTCGTGCGAGTGGGCAACAGCAGAACGGGTGTTGAGGTAGAAAGCTGTGATGGTTTTAGGGTTTGGCAGAGGAGCAGGCCTACAGGTCGTAGGCGGGGTATCCAGAATAGGAGGAGGGTGATGGAGGGGAAGGAGGGAGGCTATGCCGAGAGCAGAGATGCGAGAACTGGTACTGGTCGTGATGGGCCAGGGGCCCTGGTAGCTGCGGAGTAGGTCCGGGCTATAGGTGATAAGTGGGGCAGAGTGTAAAGCCCCTAGTCCCGGCCGGTCGCGGACGGGCGCAGACGGGCTAGCCTTAGGCGCGCCTTCGGCGCGCAATCGTCGCGTCCGCTGCGCTTCCTACCAAGACACATATTTTATGGTCGTGAGGCGAGGTGTTGAAAGGGGCGTGGCCAACAGAGTGGGCGTGTCTGTGGCGCGCCTCGCGCTCGAGAATGGCGGCTGGAGGTGAGGGGTCGTTGCAGCGTGGAGCGCTGTTTAGAGAGAAGCCAAGAAGTGCAGGTAGGATGGGGAAGTGATAGGAACACGTTATCACAGTTTAAAATTTTTAAAAAACAAAGTTATGCATTCTCCCGGCTTCCGCCTCAGGAGTCCAATAGCTAATGAAGCGCCTCGCTTCAGCGCTCGCTATATATACACAAGAGGTCGAGGGGGCGTGGCCAACAGAGTGGGCGTGTCTGTGGCGCGCCTCGCGCTCGAGAATGGCGGCTGGAGGTGAGGGGTCGTTGCAGCGTGGAGCGCTGTTTAGAGAGAAGCCAAGAAGTGCAGGTAGGATGGGGAAGTGATAGGAACACGTTATCACAGTTTAAAATTTTTAAAAAACAAAGTTATGCATTCTCCCGGCTTCCGCCTCAGGAGTCCAATAGCTAATGAAGCGCCTCGCTTCAGCGCTCGCTATATATACACAAGAGGTCGAGGGGGCGTGGCCAACAGAGTGGGCGTGTCTGTGGCGCGCCTCGCGCTCGAGAATGGCGGCTGGAGGTGAGGGGTCGTTGCAGCGTGGAGCGCTGTTTAGAGAGAAGCCAAGAAGTGCAGGTAGGATGGGGAAGTGATAGGAACACGTTATCACAGTTTAAAATTTTTAAAAAACAAAGTTATGCATTCTCCCGGCTTCCGCCTCAGGAGTCCAATAGCTAATGAAGCGCCTCGCTTCAGCGCTCGCTATATATACACAAGAGGTCGAGGGGGCGTGGCCAACAGAGTGGGCGTGTCTGTGGCGCGCCTCGCGCTCGAGAATGGCGGCTGGAGGTGAGGGGTCGTTGCAGCGTGGAGCGCTGTTTAGAGATCACCTCAGTTTCCTCCCCAATTCTTCACACCGGTAGGCGTAAATACTTCGGTATACTATCAACACACAGTACAGGTCAGTAGTTGTATGGTATAAACGCCTACTAACACTTCTTGCACATTTATGCTACAAATACCACACCACATCACTTTACAGCAATTACCTCACAGTTTAGACTTTCGGTTTCATATCAGAGTGTAGCACCATATCATATCAGCACCATGTCACTCTGAGCACTTTTCAGACCGGTACAGTGACTACTTCGCTACCAGCTCCCCCACAAAGCTTACAGTGCTCCTACCCGCCTTTCCTACTTTTTTTACCCTTTTTCCCCTTACTCGCTTCAACAGAATCACAAAATAGCGGCCAACACTTCCTAGATGCAACACCATCACAGCCAATAAGCAGCAAGCTCCTGTTCGTAATGCCTCAGCCAATCAGATGGCAGAATTCCCAAATATCGATATCTGTAGATTTTGCAATTTCTCAAAAACTAATGAACGGATTTACACCAAATAAACAAAAGCATGCTTTCTACACCAAGACCCTTCTCCCTGCCAAATCTGGGATAATTAAGTTTACCCGTTCGCCCTGTAGCCTTGTCTAAACTTTCCTATGGAAATTAAAATGGAGAAAACACGTTTTGGGCCCCCCCTTTTATCGCGGCTCCCCCTTGACGATCACCCCCAAACTTTCAACCTAGGAGCTGATATGAAGAAATAATTAGTTTTCAAAATTTCATTAAGATTCATCAAATGACGCCAAAGTTATAAGCAAAACAAATAAATGCTCTTCCTACGGAAACTCGGTCCTAACTCTATAACTACCTACTGGCAACCGCCAGTAGGTAATAAAGAACAAATTAGAATAGTTCCTGGATTCTTTTAGCTTTCACAACGTCTCTCTATCACGGTCTTTCTAATTTTCCATATAAACAATTTTATTCATATTCAAGTACACGTAGAAGTCAGAAATGCAACATATTCTATCAACACTTTCCAAAACATTCTACAACACGTGGAGGTTAATAGTTCATCAATTTTTTTTAAACCTAACGATATTTTTGCAACATTTTCTCAAACATTTAACGGCACGTGCAGGTTAAAAGTTCACAATGGTTTTAAGTTCGAACAATGCATTCCAAATGCAAGTAGCAGGTGTGGTTGAGTTGATCAAATTGTATCCTATAATATGTACTCAACATTCAAACTGCTTTTTCTTAACCAATCACAAGATGCTCTTCCACAAAACGAATGTGCACCCTACTTTTAAAAAACAATTTTCATCTCCCAATCACCTACCATTTTGTATGCTAAAAGAAACTAGTTCTTCATCTTTAAACATACCACTTATTCTACGAAGGAACTGCATGAGCTACATACATCTTTCCATACCTTCCAGCCATACCTTCAAAATGCTAGTGTGGATCGAAGGACACAGCTATGTTTTCTGGTGCAAGAGGTATGCAGAACAGAGACGTATTGACTTAGACCTAGGTTTACAAACTGTGGACATTACATGGTTTAGACAGAGAGGATTGAAGTGGCACCAATTGTTGCCTTTGGTTAAAACCTGTTTGCATATCCAACATCCTGACCTCATGATTGTGCACTGTGGTGGAAACTATCTACGCACATTGACTGGGGTAGGTTTGGAAATGCTTATGAAGGACACCTTTGGACAACTGATGTTACATTTGCCTCTAACTGTCTTTGTATATTCCAATATATGCCAAAGACATAAGTGGAAATGGTCCAAACAATGTTGTCCTCAGATTGAAAATTAACAAAGCTGTGTTTGCATACCTCAGAGACCACAAAATGGGCTCCATCTACAACAACATACGTTTTGATATGGCTGATATATACAGAGGTGATGGAGTACACTTCACAGATCAGGGAAACCGAGTTTACCTGAATAACTTGACGCTGTGCATCCGCACTTATATGTAGCTCCAACTAATGAACACAAGGCCGCTTTTTAAAGCCACCCTATAGCTTATAACTTAGGCCTGCTATTCTAGGGCCAGATACCAAAAACTCCCGGACCATCGCCAAAATGTATTCTTCACACAGCAGTGGCGCAGCAGCCAGACCATCTCACTTTGCAGCACAGACCTCTCGCTTTGATCCCCGTCTCTACTCACCCATAAGAGTGAGTAGTTTGCACTTTACAAATACCGTATTGATTTACCTTTGCACTCCCTATACAACACCACCTAAGCACCATATACGAGTTGAGCATGTGTGGCACAGCGCCCAGAGCACATGACTTCACAGCATAGCACAGCACTCACAGTTAAGGCTCATGGTTTCATCCCCGAGTCCAGCAGCAGCTCAATTTAACAGCATGACAATCTACGCAATACCTCACTTAATTTCCGTACCCCCACTTTCAGACCGGTAGGGATCAGTAGTTCAACGACTTTACCCCGAGTCCGTCAGCAGCTCAGCTTACGCGTCCAGCGCCATCAGACCCGTAGGAGTGAGTAGTTGGCACTTCAAAAATACCGAATTGATTTGATACGCGCAAATTTACCTTCGCACTCACTCTCGAAAACCCCCTAAGCACCATACACAAGCTACAATGTTCGAAACAAAACTTCCTCTGAGTAGCTATAACTAGATGCTGACACTACTTGCATAGGTATGGCACAGCGCCTAGAGCACATGGGTTAACAGCATAGCACACAGTTTTGGCTCAAGCTTTCATCCTCAAGTCCCGCCGCAGCTCAGCTTAGCACCATGAGACTCTAGACAAATTTTCCGTATCCCAGAACTTTCAGGCCAGAACGGGTCAGTAGTTCATCCTAATAGCCATAAACACATGCGGACACTACTTCCACAGGTGTAGTGCAGCAGCCTCGGCTCATGACTTCACAGCATAAGACACACAATTTGAGCTTACGCTTTAATCCCAGGGTCCCGCACCAGCTCACCTTCGCACCAACAGACTCTAGGCAATATTTCACTTAATTTCCGTAACCCACCACTTTCACTCCGGTAGGGGTGAACACTTCGCTCCCCCCGCCAACCCCCCTGTATAGCACACCCTAAACACCCCACAGAGGTCACAGTGCTCCTACCTTCCTATTTCCCACTTTTTTCACCCTTTTTTCCCCTTACTCGCTTCAACGGAATCACAAAATGGCGGCCAACACTTCCTAGTTGCATCCGCTTGCCCCGCTCGCAGCCAATAAGTCAAGCCCTGATCTTTGGACTGGGTAAGAGTGGTCTGCTTAATTCAGACACTCTGTTCATCACCACCCCATTTTCTGAATCATTTTGTCCACCATAAGCGTGGAAGGGTATACTCAGATGTGAGTCCCTTGCTCATTGCACCATCAGGATACAAGCAAGCCGGGCCGACGACGGCTGAAATGCCAGAAACCGGTCCCCGGAAGCTTGTTTCCTTCCCAGTATAAGAATTGGCTTGGTAGTTTGGTTTGCCCTGTTCCCATCATGCACTGGGACAGGAACAGACTAATTTGCATGTAGCCAGGTTCTGAGCTGGGATGGTGCAGTGAGCTAAAAAACTGTGATGGATCAAGCCCTGATCTTTGGACTGGGTAAGAGTGGTCAGCTTAATTCAGACACTGTTCATCACCACCCCCTTTTCTGAATCATTTTGTCCACCATAAGCGTGGAAGGGTATACTCAGATGTGAGTCCCTTGCTCATTGCACCATCAGGATTCAAGCAAGCCGGGCCGACGACGGCTGAAATGCCAGAAACCGGTCCCCGGAAGCTTGTTTCCTTCCCAGTATAAGAATTGGCTTGGTAGTTTGGTTTGCCCTGTTCCCATCATGCACTGGGACAGGAACAGACTAATTTGCATGTAGCCAGGTTCTGAGCTGGGATGGTGCAGTGAGCTAAAAAACGGTGATGGATCAAGCCCTGATCTTTGGACTGGGTAAGAGTGGTCTGCTTAATTCAGACACTCTGTTCATCACCACCCCCTTTTCTGAATCATTTTGTCCACCATAAGCGTGGAAGGGTATACTCAGATGTGAGTCCCTTGCTCATTGCACCAGCAGGATTCAAGCAAGCCGGGCCGACGACGGCTGAAATGCCAGAAACCGGTCCCCGGAAGCTTGTTTCCTTCCCAGTATAAGAATTGGCTTGGTAGTTTGGTTTGCCCTGTTCCCATCATGCACTGGGACAGGAACAGACTAATTTGCATGTAGCCAGGTTCTGAGCTGGGATGGTGCAGTGAGCTAAAAAACGGTGATGGATCAAGCCCTGATCTTTGGACTGGGTAAGAGTGGTCTGCTTAATTCAGACACTCTGTTCATCACCACCCCCTTTTCTGAATCGCAGCCAATAAGCAGCAAAGCACATGCTTGTAACACCTCAGCCAATCAGTTGGCAGAATTCCCAAATATTGATCTCTGTAAATTTCGATATTTCTCAAAAACTACTGAACAGATTTACACCAAATAAACAAAAGCGTGCTTTCTAGGCCATATTTGGGGTAATTCCGTTCACCCGTTCGACCTGTAGCCTTGTCTAAAATTTCCTATGGAAATTAACATGAAGAAGAAAAAATTTGGGACCCCCCTTTTTTCTCAGCCCCCCTTGACGAATCACCCCAAACTTTCAACATAGAAGCTGATATCAACATAGAACTAGTTTTGAAGATTTCACGAAGATTCGTCAATCGATGCCAAAGTTATTTGGAATAGAATGTTGCCATGATGTGACTTATTTTTCTGCAACATGCACTTTATTTGAAAGACATCGAGACTGTGATTAAAAAAACGCTATTCAGCATAATTAACATTTTACACAGTTCAGATGTTATTTTAACAATCTTGGTGCTTGCTGGGTATATTATTCATCTGCCCGAGTCACATGATCACTTGGTAAAAAGCACAGAGTAATTAGCACTACAATATTGCTCACCTGTGAACAAGGCTATTTTGTTGAAACGCGTAAGGACTGACATGTTGCCAACCCATTTGAAATAAATGTCAGAAAGTCAGTGAGTTGTGGCTTCTCCATCCATTGGTGTTTGTCGGCGGGAAGCAGTTTACGAGATCCTCCATTCCCGTTTTTTAAGCTGCCCTGCAGGGACGGGGGCTCCCGACATTTGGGGAGTTTGTGTAGTGGAGATATACATACATACATACATACATACATACATACATACATATATATATATATATATTAAACACAAAACAGGTAAGCCACACGAAGTGAAGCCTCAAGAAGTTCGTAAATATTTGCATTTATTGGTTCCACAGCTTGCCAGCAGACAGTCAAAACCCTTGCAGTCTTCAGTAAAATTAATCAGCCTGACGCGTTTCAGGAACTCTGTCCTTTCATCAGAGGCATGTTCAGAAAGATTACGGAGCAGTTTGTGGGCGCGCACATTCATTAATTATTAGTACCTGCCTCAGTGGGCGTGGTTTTCCGCTAGGCCTTCTGGTACTAGTAGTGCGTGTACCATCTTCCCCAGGTGGGGCACTTGTAATCCCTCAAACTTTAGAACAGTTTTCATCCAAGAGGAAAGAAGCTATGCACTGGATGCCGTCTGCCCTGCTTTGTAGCTGTGAAATCATGCCCAAGACAGCACCACCTAAATTGGCGCCGTACTTGTCTTCTTTTCAATGTTACAAGCCGAGATTCACAGCCTGCATGAACCCGCCTCCAAGCGGTGAGCTTCTCTTCACGGCCTGGCAACGGCCGTATTTCAATTAAACACACAACAGGTAAGCCACAGGAAGAGAAGCCTCAAGAAGTTCGTAAATATTCGCATTTATTGGTTCCACAGCTTGCCAGCAGACAGTCAAAACCCTTGCAGTCTTCAGTAAAATAAATCAGCCTGACGCGTTTCAGGAACTCTGTCCTTTCATCAGAGGCATGTTCAGAAAGATTACGGAGCAGTTTGTGGGCGCGCACATTCATTAATTATTAGTACCTGCCTCAGTGGGCGTGGTTTTCCGCTAGGCCTTCTGGTCCCCACGCCCACTGAGGCAGGTACTAATAATTAATGAATGTGCGCGCCCACAAACTGCTCCGTAATCTTTCTGAACATGCCTCTGATGAAAGGACAGAGTTCCTGAAACGCGTCAGGCTGATTTATTTTACTGAAGACTGCAAGGGTTTTGACTGTCTGCTGGCAAGCTGTGGAACCAATAAATGCGAATATTTACGAACTTCTTGAGGCTTCTCTTCGTGTGGCTTACCTGTTGTGTGTTATATATATATATATATATATATATATATACACATATATATACATACATATACATACATACATACAGATACAATTCTGCTTTAATTTTGGACTGGTAAATGAAAAAAAAGCATGTGCATCATTTTGTTTTTGTTGTCTGCATGCGTGGTGCACATGCATGCAAAATCACGTGACCCCAGAATCATGCTGCCTCATTTTTGGTTCAGCTTTAGCCAAGCTGCACAGCATCGGTGATGCTGTACAGCATTGCTAAAAGTCAATGGAAAAGCAAGTTGGTCCCAAAGACGAGACAGATTGACTAACGCTTGTTACTTTTTCAGTCAGCAGTCCATGGATGCTTTCTAGCTATCTCAATCTTGTGCTGCTTCCATCTTAAAAAAATTGCTGCCCCACTGTGTTGTTTCACACCCTCTCCAACTTGCCTGTATAAGCACAGAAACTGTTATTTTTGCTAGGATATGGTTGCCGAGCAAAATGTAAAGGTTATTTTTGCTTTAGCTTCAAAATACATTGTATGAAACCACAAGCTTTGGCTCACTAAGGCTTTTATTACACAGGGGTGAGGACTATCTGCAGTCCTCGGAGGCAAAAGGTATACTTAGTATGATGCTTCCCCAGGAGGCCCATGATCTGCTCCTCTGGGCAACTGAAGAAAGCAAATGGCTGTAAATTAGGCCGTGGCAAGAGTTTCTCTTTACATTCCGACACCCCCTTATTCTTTGTAAATTATGTTCACAGTTTCCAGAGTGAAAAGCACTTCAGAAATAAAGCATGTCATTTATAACGTTTAAAACATTGTATGCTCTGCACTCGCATTAAAAAGAAGCCAACTATTAGCTTTGCCAATGCTTGTTCCTCTTAAGAGATTACTCACCCACAATTTCAGTTGCCAGCTGAGCTGCCTTCTGCTCAAACAAATCTTTCATCTGCTTTATATTAAAGTTTTCAGTGTGTGACTCCTCCAACTGCACTTGTAAAGACTGCAACTCTGCTGAAAAGTAATAAAATCCAATATATGAATAACATTTGACAATCGTACTTGAAATATAAATGTACTAAGGTGTCTTTAATGCATTCGAACAGGAGGTTTGACCGAGTTAAATGACAACGTCACTTCGGCAGCTTTGCACAAATTGTCAATATCGGTCACAACAGAAAAAAAGAATTGTGTGTATGCACTCCAAAGGCGTCAAAGTCCTATAGAAAAAATGCATTGTTGACACTATCTGTGTGCTTGAATGCCAGATTCATGACAGAAGCATGATACTACTTTCAACGGATGTATCGGACCACAAGCATTTACCCGTCAAGAAGGGCCTGGAAGCTACGACAAACAGTACATCAACACAATATTAAAGATCCACAGTTAAACCAAATGCAATTTCATTTCACATTCTGCACTCAAAATAATACGCCACCTGAGTGGCTCTCACTAGTGGCACAGAGCTGCTGTACTTTCAACTGCAAGACGTAGCCTGCCTTGCAGAAGATACCAAAAGGCCTTCAACAAAATTAGCATTCATGGTACTCTCCGGAGTGACTACATCCAGGTCTGGTAAGGTGGACGTTTCCATGACTGGCATAACTGATACGTTTGGATCTAACAGTATCACTACAGCAAACATTCTGCTACATCTAACTACCTCGAACCCCTCAAGAATTACAACTAAAGCCCGGGAGACCTTTCAAACAGATTAAGCTGATGCCTAACTGAGATCCAAGCCACGATTTGTTCAAAATCAATTTCACATTTTTAAACACCGTGGGCATGCCTATAGACACTTCGCCACGTAGCCCAAGAAATGCATTTTGCTATGAAAAGATGCCCATCACGTTCAACAACCTGACAATGAGTCCTCCAACAACTAGCATTTGCTCAAAAAGTAACAGCCCTCCACTGATTATAATGAGGATAAGGCTATGACAACACCTCACACCAGCATCTACCATGTTATCGAAAATTGCAACTTCAGGACATAAAACAGCAAGCAGCATGCTTATCTAGCACTTAGCATGGCAATCACTGCCTATCTATCAGCAACAACAAAAAACTCCATCAAAGTCATCTTCTTGACACAAGATCCTACACAGAACAATACAAGATTTCCTACAAGACAAATGAATAAAGTAGCTCAGATTTTTAGGGGCATTGCCACCAATTCAAATAAAATGTACACAAGAGGCTGCTCCTTCTTGCTATTAACTGCCTCCCTGGCCAGATGTGAAAGACAGTAGGCCATCTAGGGCTCAGAATGAACGGGGCTTTCCCAACCGGAGTTAATCATGATATAAACCCATCACACACGCTTTTATAAAATATAAATGCAGAACTAGTAGGGAACAGCCATTAGCTTTACTTAGCCCATCTTAAAACAAAGCGTTTTCTCAAGGCACACTATCAAGATTACAGACTACCTTGAGTTCAGGAAACTCAAAATGTTGCCATGCCCCACCACACCATGCACAGCACCACTTAACGACGTAAAAGCTGAAAGATACATACACACACACACACACACACACACATAAATATACATGCATATATAAAGATACATATACACGCACACACATATATACACTCACACATACACACATATCACATACGTATATATGCATACATACACATATGCACACACATATACACAAACATATACACACACATATATACACACACATATATACACACATACGCACGCACATGCACACACACATGCACACACACAAATGCACGCACACAAATGCACGCACACAAATGCACGCACACACGTGCACACACACATATGCACACAAAGCTGTTATGGCAATACACAAACACGCTGCATCTGTGCATAAACTAGCATTTTTGGGCTTTAGTAATGGACAAACACACATGCCGGTGCCAGTGTGCGCTCTAGTGACAAGAAATGTTAACAGATGCTACATCCAATATAGCTCCTAACATCCACACACGGATACAAACTTCGAACAGACAACCACAAAAATAGTTGGATTGGAAACACTGGGGCAATAAAAAAAAAAAACAGAGCCACAAAGATGACAACACACAGAATAACATAACATTGAAACCAAGAGTCAAAGGCCACATGAGACACAGAAATGAGCTTGAAAAACAAAAGGCAAAGACTTAGACATGGAAACCTTGATAAGGGGACTCATCACAAAGAACATTTTACATAAGGACATAGGGATGCTGAAATGGACACCAAAATATAGGACATAGGGGATCAAATAGGGTCCACGTTGAGAAGAATAAAACATGCCACAGAATCTACAGGTACACTTATGGAAGGTCTACGACACGAGAAGCACAAACAAGGATACAGTAACAGTCTTACAAATATGCCAATACTGGCACCTATAAACAAGGGAATGTATAGTTGTGTAGATCATGCCCCGCCACAGACAAACAAACACTGTCTGGCATAGTCAACTAATTTATTTTAATTGTGGAGCAATACATTTCTACATGCCTGTGTTTGCATGTATGGTCACATTAAAGCCAGACCTATTGTCTTTGTCAATGCTGGGTAGTGGCTGATGTGGTAGTCATGTGGTATTGGGGATGGTCTTATTGTTGGTGCGGTTACTAATGGCGGTATTGCTGGTATTGGTATTCATGGGGAAAATGATAGTGCCATTGGTAATATTACAGTGGTAGTGGTGTGACTGGCAGAGGTGGTGAGGTATTGATGGCCGTACTGGCGGTGGTATTGT
Organism: Lissotriton helveticus; assembly: GCF_964261635.1. Classification (NCBI taxonomy): domain Eukaryota; kingdom Metazoa; phylum Chordata; class Amphibia; order Caudata; family Salamandridae; genus Lissotriton; species Lissotriton helveticus. The sequence goes on from NC_136057.1 coordinate 828,991,473, forward strand.
ATTTTTGGTGGTGCTAGGTGTGGTGTAAGGGGTGGAGGTATTGGTACTGGTGGAATTTGACTTGGTGGCTGTGAGAACGTGTTTTTTTTTTTTTAAAGGCTTAGCCCCCCACTTCTTGCCTGAAAAATGATGAGGTTTTGATTGAAACTGGGATTCCAAGACAACTTGTGGTCAAGACTGTGGGTCACTGGGAGACTAAACTTGAGAGTAGTTGTAAAAATAAGAAAAATGCCTCTAGCCAACCTGCAGTACATGCCTTTGCTAATGTCTAGATGGGTTCGAAGGTGTAGCCTGACAAGGTCAGTGATCCCACTTAGGCAACCGTAGGAGGGGTAGACTTAACCTGTGCTGCCTGGCCCAATATTATGCAAACATACAGGCAGTATCCCTTGATTAATGGGACCAGAGTAGAGGCCCCTTATGTATACTATGTCTAGTTTCACCATGGTGGCAGAGCAACTGGTTCACTCAGAACAATTCCTGATTAGAAGGACATATCCAGTCACCAATGCTCACAAGGGAACAACGATACATCCCATGGCTATGGTATCTTTTGACTGGGGTGGTGAGAAGTTGGTCAGAAGGAACTGGCTGTGTCCTCATCCATCCCTGTAGACTGTCTGCTAGGACATTATCTGGATACTTCCCTTGGGCTGAAGTCAAACTAAGGACCCATGCAGGAATGCTAGGGATCCCAGACTGGGTTTCTGTAAAAACCAAAGGGCAGAACCCAGAGTGAAAAAAATGCTGAATCCTGAAGGAGTGGACCAGCCATCAAAGAGAAAAGGCAAGAAGATTGGGGGACTAAACAGATTTCAGGTCAGGACCCCTCTTCCCAGAAAGAGGACCTGTTAGTCCCAGAGGGAGTGGAGTGTGAGGAGCTGAGCCTTACACCGCAGAGCGCTTGGGCCCATGGTGACCGTCCCACTCTTGAAAGGATGAGGCAGTAAGGTGCAGCACAGGTAAAGGGAGGCATCACTAGATCCCAGAGGGGCTATTGGGAGGATGGGTTCCTATTCACAGAGGCCAGAGACCCCAAACCTGGTGCAACCAGGAGAGTGGTAGTACCTCAGATGTTTAGAGTTCCTTGTCACTTTGGCCCGTGATATCCCCTTAGCTGGGTACCTTGGTCAAGATAAACATGTAATAGATTAGTCAATCATTTCTACTGGCCAGAGATGTCCCAGAAGGTGAAGGACTTTTATCAGTACTGCGTCTCCTTCCAAGCCAGTGGTAAGGCTGGAGGCCACCTGAAGGCCCCCTAAATTCCACTTTGTCGTTGGGGTACCCTTTGAAAGAATAGGGGTCGACATTGTTGGCCCCTAGACCCTCAAACAGCCTCAGGGAACAGATCTATTCTGGTGGTAGTGGATCATGCCAACTCCAGAAGCTATTACCCTACGTCAAACACTGCCCCTGCAGTAGCCAAGGCCCTCCTTTGTATGTTTATCAGGCTTGGTTTCTTAAAGAGATGGCGGCTGACAGACAGAGGTACAAACTTCATGTCTGCATAATTAAAACACATATGGAAGGAGTCTGGAGCGACATACAAGTTCACTACCGCATACCACCCACAAACCAATGGCTTGGTTGAAAGATTTAACCAGACATTGAAAAGCATGATTGATGGACTCCCTGAAAAACTCAGAAGGAGATGGGATGCCTCACTTCCGTGTCTGTGTTTTGCCTACAGGAAGTGCCACAGAAGAGTGTTGTCCCTTCCACTCCCCACTGAACTTCCATTTGGGCATCCTGTAAGGGATTCACTGAGTGTTGTGATGGAACGAAGGGGAAAACCGCTCAAAGAGCCAAAGGAAGACAGTGGATTATGTGCTTGGCCTTCGCTCCTGGATGGCTGAGTACATGGAAAAAACTAACCATAACCTTCAGGCCAGCCAGGAGCTCCAGAAGCAATGGTATGACCAACAGGCTGCCATGGCGGAGTGCCAGCCAGGGCAAAAGGTATGGGTGCTGGAGACTGTGGCCCCTAGGGCCCTCCAGCACAAGTAGAGTGGGCCCTACCCAGTCCTTGAAAGAAAAGTGGAAGTTACCTATTCGGTGAACCTTGGTAGTTGCAAATATTTCAAAAGGGTTATACATGTCAACCGCCTGAAGCCCTTCTATGATCGAGCTGATGTGACCATGCTCATGGCTACAGAGGAGGGACAGGAAGCTGGGAGTGGATCACTCCCTCATCTCCTCTCCAGCAATCTAAAAGAGGAGTCTGTTGATGGAGCGGTCTTGTCAGACACCCTCACTGACTAACATCAGGTTGGTTGCAGGCAAGTCCTAAAGCAGTATGCTGAGCCCTTCTCTCTGACCCCTGGTCAGACTTGCTGGTGCACACTTGATGTGCACACTGGTGACAGCCTACCTGTGAAAAACACACTTTACAGGCAGTCTTATCAAGTCAGAGAGAGCATCCAAGCAGAAGTAATTAAGATGCTGAAATTGGTGTCATTGAACCCTCAGAGAGCCCACTGGGTCAGCCCAGCTGTATTAGTCCCTAAACCTCACGCGAAGGGTGAAAAAAAAATGAGGTTTTCTGTGGACACAAGGGGTCTCAATGCTGTGACAGACTCATGAACATCCAATTCCTAGAGCAGATGAATGGATTGACAGGTTGGTGGCAGCCAAATACCGAGGACAGATAGTTCTGACCCATAAAGACAAAACTGCATTCTCCATTCCAAGTGGGCACTTTCAGATTACTGTGATGCCTTTTGGATTAAGGAACGCCCCTGCCACCTTCCAGAGGTTGGTGAATGAAGTCCTTGCTGGATTGGAATCCTTTAGAGCAGCTTATCTAAATGATATTGCAGTCTATTGCTACACCTGGCATAATCACCTGTTCAACCTTGGGATGGTTCTTGAGGCTCTGAAAAGGGCAGGGCTCAGTATCAAGGCAAGCAAGTGCCAGATTGGGCAGGGAAAGGTTGTGTATTTGGGCTACCTGGTAGGTGGGGGCCAAGTTCAGCCACTACAACCCAAAGTCCAGACAATTCTGGACTGGAAAGCTCCAAGAACCCAGACCCAAGCCAGGGAATTCCTTGGCTTCACTGGGTATTACAAGAGGTTTGTGAAGGATTACGGGTCCATTGTGGTCCCCCTCACAGAACTCACCTCCGAGAAGATGACTAGAAAGCGAACTCGACAGTGAGCTGTCAAAAGGCTTTTGACACACTGAAGGATGCAAAGTGCTTTGCGCCAGTCATGAAAGCTCCAGATTACTCCAAGCAGTTCATTGTGAAGACAGATGCCCCTAAGCATGGGATAGGAGCAGTACTAGCCCAAACAAATGATGAAGGACATGACCAACCTATTGCTGTGTTAGAGAGGGAAGCTTTTGCTGTGGTCTGGGTCTTAAAGAAGTTGAGGCACACAACTTCCTAGTTCAGACATTCCACAGGCCTCTCGGATGGCTACAACAAATGAAATGTGAAAACCCCAAACTGTTAAGGTGGTCTATAACCCTACAGGGAATGGATTATACAGTGGAACACAGACCTGGGACTGCCCATGCCAATGCAGATGGCCTTTTCAGGTTCTTCCACTTACAAGACGAAGACTCTCCACGGGAAGGCTAGTTTCATCCTCTTTCATTGGAAGTGGGGTATTGTGGGAAAGTGCCTCTTTTAACATGGTTAGTCCCCTACTTTTGGACGGGAAATGATGTGGTTTTGACTAAGTGCACAGGGTCGCTGCCAACCAGGTCCCATGTGCTATAGCTCCTACCCTAAAACAGTACGATGATTGGGAACTTTAGACCCCCCTGTAAGTCCCTAGTAAATGGTCCCCCAGGTTCCTATAGCATTGGGACTGAAGAGGGTCCCCTAGACACCCCTCACCAAGGGCATGCAAACTGCCACTGCAGTCTGCATGTCTAGGTGCAGACAGTAAAATAAAGTCGACATAGCACACTGTGTCATGTCAAAGCAGCACTTCCAGACTACCTACAAAGCCCGAACGCCGTACAGCCACCCCAGCAAGAAAGAAGGAGAACCAGTGGCTGATTTGGCACCAGCCCTGCTTGCCTGCATATTGCCTTTTGCCCTCGCTTCATAAGTCAGCTCGTCCTGCAGGCTCTCCGACCTCCAAAACCCCCAAAAGCCTGCCATCTATAATGATCTAGAAACTGCTGTCGAAGAGGACATGTCAAATAAGAAACCCACTTTAAAACCAAAGAGCTCTGACCTGAGGAACCACAAAACCGCATTTGGACCCACCTCTGCACCAAACGACGAAGGCCTGAGTCCAAATGGGCCACCAGTCCTGCAAAGGTTCCTCAGCGATTCTGAGCCAGAGTCCACCGTAGGTTGACCCCTTCCAGACTAACTCGACGCCTGCAGTCTCAATCCTAAAACTCTGCTTGACTGAGACCTGCCTGGTAACCTGTTCCAGACGTCAAAGGCCACCCCTGCACCGGAAGCCAGTGGGCCATGGGGAGCATGACCAACGGTGTCCCTATATCCCCTAACATTAGAACTTACCTTTGCAGCTGTGGGTTTTCTCCGTTCAGCTTCCTAGGCAGAGCCTGCAGCCTTCTTCCAAAATGGATCCCTTCCATTGATTTGCAAAAGGAACAAGTCGCTCTGTTGGTACTCTGCACCCACCCACCTTGTGCCGCTGAGGGTCTAAGTTTGATGCTGCCTTGTGGGCCCCCTGTGTTTACCTTAACTCCTGGAGATTGACCCCTGACACCGCTTTACTTACCTGTGTGAACCGCAACTTCAATCACCCCCAGTCTCCATTGGTTAACATGGGTGCACGACCCAGAGTTTGACATATGCACCCAAGCGTCCCTGTGCCGCTGGTGGTGATCTCTTGGAACTAATCTTAACCTTGCCTGGTGTCGCCCCGAAACCCTGAAGACTGGATCTGTAAATGGTGTACTTACCTTCAAAACTGCATTCTTGTTTTCTTACTGTTAGAAGGCGGGCCGATCCCTGGGGTACAGAGAGCGTAACACTGCCCACCCAAAGACCCACCTCTCCTAGGACCGTTGCCGAGCACAGGCGTGAGGCCCTTCTGCGAGGGCTTCTATCTTGGATCAGACCAGCAGAGCTTTCACCGCACTACAAATGGGACACCACACAGTTGACTGAAATCGTACTTTCTTTATCTAGCAATCACGGGGGGCATATAGCAGTAAATATTTACAAGCAGATCGAGGGATTGCAAAGTCTCGGATGGGGGAAGAATGGGGATGCCGGACAGTCACGGTATTGGCTTAAGGCAGGGTGTACCCGGCGCACAGCTCTCAATCCTCGAGCCGGGGGGACACGGTAGATAAAGACGAGGGAGCCGCGACAGCGTCCGCAGGCTCCAGTGTTCTCACAATATGTCTTGTTCTGTGAAGCAGAGCCGCGACAGCGTCAGCAGGGCTCAAAGGTTCCGGTCAGGGTTTTTCTCGGCGAGGATGAGCCGCGACGGTGTCAGCAGGGCTCAGACGAATCAAAGTTCAGGTTTCGAGTCGGTTCTTCAGGTTGGTTAGCCGCGACCAGGTCAGCTGGGCTTTCTTATCTAGGATCCAACTGCCCACCTACTCCAGAGTAGCCCCCCTTATAGGTCTGCTGTCCTTTGAAGTCCGGGCCCGCTCGTCCAGGGGTCTGGTGCCCGGGGGCTAAGGGATGGGGGCCGTCCAGACACCCAGCAGGGGGGGTGGAGCCAGCTCCGACGGAGGCTGGAAGGCGATCGAAACCATGTGTTAGGGGAAGGCCGGAGGGCCATCGAAACTCCTCCACTCTTGTTCAGTCAAGTGAATCCTTTACCCCCTGGTCCGATCGGGGTGCCTCGATGTCAGGATTGTCACTGGAGCCGGGACTGGGGTTAGGCCAAGGTCATGGAGTCAGGAATCGGAGGGCCCGGGATGGTGGCCGGACCTTCGGGGTTGTGGCGGCATCGGGATGGTCCCAGGAAGGGACAACCGGAGTCTCTTATGGTGCTGGTCCCGTCGAGTTAATAGCTGTTCGGGGGGGGAAGAGGCACCACGCCACGAGGCGGGCCCAACACTTACATTGGTAACAAAAGGAATGGTGACAGCTAACAATGTCTGTAGTCAGGCTTACAATAGACACACAACTCATGTACAAAAACATTGGAGTAAGAACACATCTGTAGGAAAGTGCTCCTTTTTGATATTGTCATTCCCACTTTTTGATGGTATTTGATGCAATTTTGACAGAAGAGCACTGGGTTCCTGCTATCCAGGTCCCATGTGCAAAATCTCTTCCCAATTGTTCCCCCAATTGGAAATACCTTTACCACCACTGTAAGCCCCATCTAAAGGATTCCCCAGGTACCTAGGGCATGGGGAACTAAAGATAGTCCCTAAAGACTGCAGCATATATTGTGTTACCCTAAGGAACCCCTCAGCACACTCATGCAACCTGTCATTGCAGGTTGCACGGCATGGTGCAGAGAAACGTGAAGACATGACTTGGGACACCTCCTGTGTGCCATGCCTGCATGCACTGCACACAATCTAGATAATTTAGATGGGTAACTCCTACACCAGGCCTTGCAGCCCTAAGGAAGGGTGCATTATACCACATGTGTGGCCAGATTTGCATGAGAAGATGTGCCCCTGTGATGTCTAATTGGATTGTTAAGTGAACAGGGAAGCTATTTTTAGCATATGTGCTGGACACAGGTAATTACGAGTTCCCGAGCTACTTGATGGCTTCACTGAAACTTGAGATGTTTGGTATCAAACATCTTGTATTAATAAACACACTGAATCCAGTGATGGATTTATTATTAGATGCACCCAGAGGGTGTCTTAGAGGTGCCCACTGAAAACCTACCAACTACTAGTGTACTGGCTGACTAGTGCAGACCAGCCTGCCACTACTTAGAGGTTTCTGACTCCCTGCAGGTGAGAGCCTGCGCTCGCGGAGGGCAGAAACAATGCCTGCTCCAGCCGGAGGTGTCACCTCCTCCAAGCAGGATAGTTAAGTAATCAGCATATCAAGGCAGGAGGCTTCAAATACCTCTGCCACCCTTAATATGCGAACCAAGGCTTCCCAAGAAAGGGGAAATGCCACCCCATGCGGCTCCAGGACAGGCAGGAAAAGTAGCTAGTTAGGAGGTGTGTTTCGTATCAGGCTAGTTGCACCCTTAAGGTGGGCTACCTGATGTGAACACAAAACTTAGAATTCCACAGACTTGGGTTTTTAGTGGAATTAGGCTCACTGGGTCAGGGTTATTCCCACTTCCCACAGGAAGTGGTCATATATAGGGTGTACAGAAAAGGGGGTGGTGATGAACAGAGTGTCTGAATTAAGCAGACCACTCTTACCCAGTCCAAAGATCAGGGCTTGATCCATCACCGTTATTTATCTCACTGCCCCATCCCAGCTCAGAACCTGGCTGTATGCAAATTAGTCTGTCCCTGGCCCAGTGCATCATGGGAACAGGGCAGACCAAACTACCAAGCCAATTCTTCACCAGAAAGGAGACAAGCTACCGGGGACCGGTTTCTGGCATTTCAGCCTCTTCGGCCCGGCTTGCTTGAATCCTGATGGAGCAGTGAGAAAGGGACTCATGTCTGAGTATACCCTGCCACACCTATAGTGGCCAAAAACGATACAGAAAAGGGGGTGGTGATGAACAGAGTGTCTGAATTAAGCAGACCACTCTTACCCAGTCCAAAGATCAGGGCTTGATCCATCACCGTTATTTATCTCACTGCCCCATCCCAGCTCAGAACCTGGCTATATGCAAATTAGTCTGTCCCTGGCCCAGTGCATCATGGGAACAGGGCAGACCAAACTACCAAGCCAATTCTTCACCAGAAAGGAGACAAGCTACCGGGGACCGGTTTCTGGCATTTCAGCCTCTTCGGCCCGGCTTGCTTGAATCCTGATGGAGCAGTGAGAAAGGGACTCATGTCTGAGTATACCCTGCCACACCTATAGTGGCCAAAAACGATACAGAAAAGGGGGTGGTGATGAACAGAGTGTCTGAATTAAGCAGACCACTCTTACCCAGTCCAAAGAACAGGGCTTGATCCATCACCGTTATTTATCTCACTGCCCCATCCCAGCTCAGAACCTGGCTATATGCAAATTAGTCTGTCCCTGGCCCAGTGCATCATGGGAACAGGGCAGACCAAACTACCAAGCCAATTCTTCACCAGAAAGGAGACAAGCTACCGGGGACCGGTTTCTGGCATTTCAGCCTCTTCGGCCCGGCTTGCTTGAATCCTGATGGAGCAGTGAGAAAGGGACTCATGTCTGAGTATACCCTGCCACACCTATAGTGGCCAAAAACGATACAGAAAAGGGGGTGGTGATGAACAGAGTGTCTGAATTAAGCAGACCACTCTTACCCAGTCCAAAGATCAGGGCTTGATCCATCACCGTTATTTATCTCACTGCCCCATCCCAGCTCAGAACCTGGCTACATGCAAATTAGTCTGTCCCTGGCCCAGTGCATCATGGGAACAGGGCAGACCAAACTACCAAGCCAATTCTTCACCAGAAAGGAGACAAGCTACCGGGGACCGGTTTCTGGCATTTCAGCCTCTTCGGCCCGGCTTGCTTGAATCCTGATGGAGCAGTGAGAAAGGGACTCATGTCTGAGTATACCCTGCCACACCTATAGTGGCCAAAAACGATACAGAAAAGGGGGTGGTGATGAACAGAGTGTCTGAATTAAGCAGACCACTCTTACCCAGTCCAAAGATCAGGGCTTGATCCATCACCGTTATTTATCTCACTGCCCCATCCCAGCTCAGAACCTGGCTATATGCAAATTAGTCTGTCCCTGGCCCAGTGCATCATGGGAACAGGGCAGACCAAACTACCAAGCCAATTCTTCACCAGAAAGGAGACAAGCTACCGGGGACCGGTTTCTGGCATTTCAGCCTCTTCGGCCCGGCTTGCTTGAATCCTGATGGAGCAGTGAGAAAGGGACTCATGTCTGAGTATACCCTGCCACACCTATAGTGGCCAAAAACGATACAGAAAAGGGGGTGGTGATGAACAGAGTGTCTGAATTAAGCAGACCACTCTTACCCAGTCCAAAGATCAGGGCTTGATCCATCACCGTTATTTATCTCACTGCCCCATCCCAGCTCAGAACCTGGCTATATGCAAATTAGTCTGTCCCTGGCCCAGTGCATCATGGGAACAGGGCAGACCAAACTACCAAGCCAATTCTTCACCAGAAAGGAGACAAGCTACCGGGGACCGGTTTCTGGCATTTCAGCCTCTTCGGCCCGGCTTGCTTGAATCCTGATGGAGCAGTGAGAAAGGGACTCATGTCTGAGTATACCCTGCCACACCTATAGTGGCCAAAAACGATACAGAAAAGGGGGTGGTGATGAACAGAGTGTCTGAATTAAGCAGACCACTCTTACCCAGTCCAAAGATCAGGGCTTGATCCATCACCGTTATTTATCTCACTGCCCCATCCCAGCTCAGAACCTGGCTATATGCAAATTAGTCTGTCCCTGGCCCAGTGCATCATGGGAACAGGGCAGACCAAACTACCAAGCCAATTCTTCACCAGAAAGGAGACAAGCTACCGGGGACCGGTTTCTGGCATTTCAGCCTCTTCGGCCCGGCTTGCTTGAATCCTGATGGAGCAGTGAGAAAGGGACTCATGTCTGAGTATACCCTGCCACACCTATAGTGGCCAAAAACGATACAGAAAAGGGGGTGGTGATGAACAGAGTGTCTGAATTAAGCAGACCACTCTTACCCAGTCCAAAGATCAGGGCTTGATCCATCACCGTTATTTATCTCACTGCCCCATCCCAGCTCAGAACCTGGCTACATGCAAATTAGTCTGTCCCTGGCCCAGTGCATCATGGGAACAGGGCAGACCAAACTACCAAGCCAATTCTTCACCAGAAAGGAGACAAGCTACCGGGGACCGGTTTCTGGCATTTCAGCCTCTTCGGCCCGGCTTGCTTGAATCCTGATGGAGCAGTGAGAAAGGGACTCATGTCTGAGTATACCCTGCCACACCTATAGTGGCCAAAAACGATACAGAAAAGGGGGTGGTGATGAACAGAGTGTCTGAATTAAGCAGACCACTCTTACCCAGTCCAAAGATCAGGGCTTGATCCATCACCGTTATTTATCTCACTGCCCCATCCCAGCTCAGAACCTGGCTATATGCAAATTAGTCTGTCCCTGGCCCAGTGCATCATGGGAACAGGGCAGACCAAACTACCAAGCCAATTCTTCACCAGAAAGGAGACAAGCTACCGGGGACCGGTTTCTGGCATTTCAGCCTCTTCGGCCCGGCTTGCTTGAATCCTGATGGAGCAGTGAGAAAGGGACTCATGTCTGAGTATACCCTGCCACACCTATAGTGGCCAAAAACGATACAGAAAAGGGGGTGGTGATGAACAGAGTGTCTGAATTAAGCAGACCACTCTTACCCAGTCCAAAGATCAGGGCTTGATCCATCACCGTTATTTATCTCACTGCCCCATCCCAGCTCAGAACCTGGCTATATGCAAATTAGTCTGTCCCTGGCCCAGTGCATCATGGGAACAGGGCAGACCAAACTACCAAGCCAATTCTTCACCAGAAAGGAGACAAGCTACCGGGGACCGGTTTCTGGCATTTCAGCCTCTTCGGCCCGGCTTGCTTGAATCCTGATGGAGCAGTGAGAAAGGGACTCATGTCTGAGTATACCCTGCCACACCTATAGTGGCCAAAAACGATACAGAAAAGGGGGTGGTGATGAACAGAGTGTCTGAATTAAGCAGACCACTCTTACCCAGTCCAAAGATCAGGGCTTGATCCATCACCGTTATTTATCTCACTGCCCCATCCCAGCTCAGAACCTGGCTATATGCAAATTAGTCTGTCCCTGGCCCAGTGCATCATGGGAACAGGGCAGACCAAACTACCAAGCCAATTCTTCACCAGAAAGGAGACAAGCTACCGGGGACCGGTTTCTGGCATTTCAGCCTCTTCGGCCCGGCTTGCTTGAATCCTGATGGAGCAGTGAGAAAGGGACTCATGTCTGAGTATACCCTGCCACACCTATAGTGGCCAAAAACGATACAGAAAAGGGGGTGGTGATGAACAGAGTGTCTGAATTAAGCAGACCACTCTTACCCAGTCCAAAGATCAGGGCTTGATCCATCACCGTTATTTATCTCACTGCCCCATCCCAGCTCAGAACCTGGCTATATGCAAATTAGTCTGTCCCTGGCCCAGTGCATCATGGGAACAGGGCAGACCAAACTACCAAGCCAATTCTTCACCAGAAAGGAGACAAGCTACCGGGGACCGGTTTCTGGCATTTCAGCCTCTTCGGCCCGGCTTGCTTGAATCCTGATGGAGCAGTGAGAAAGGGACTCATGTCTGAGTATACCCTGCCACACCTATAGTGGCCAAAAACGATACAGAAAAGGGGGTGGTGATGAACAGAGTGTCTGAATTAAGCAGACCACTCTTACCCAGTCCAAAGATCAGGGCTTGATCCATCACCGTTATTTATCTCACTGCCCCATCCCAGCTCAGAACCTGGCTATATGCAAATTAGTCTGTCCCTGGCCCAGTGCATCATGGGAACAGGGCAGACCAAACTACCAAGCCAATTCTTCACCAGAAAGGAGACAAGCTACCGGGGACCGGTTTCTGGCATTTCAGCCTCTTCGGCCCGGCTTGCTTGAATCCTGATGGAGCAGTGAGAAAGGGACTCATGTCTGAGTATACCCTGCCACACCTATAGTGGCCAAAAACGATACAGAAAAGGGGGTGGTGATGAACAGAGTGTCTGAATTAAGCAGACCACTCTTACCCAGTCCAAAGATCAGGGCTTGATCCATCACCGTTATTTATCTCACTGCACTTGAATCCTTCCCAGTACAAGAATTGGCTTGGTAGTTTGGTTTGCCCTGTTCCCATCATGCACTGGGACAGGAACAGGCTAATTTGCATATAGCCAAGTTCTGAGCTGGGATGGTGCAGTGAGCTAAAAAACGGTGATGGATTAAGCCCTGATCTTTGGACTGGGTAAGAGTGGTCTGCTTAATTCAGGCACTCTGTTCATCACCACCCCCTTTTCTGAATCATATATAGGGTGTAGTCACCCTTCATGCCCCTAAACTGAGCATTTAGGAGAAACCCTGATGACAGGAATTCTGATTTGATGAATCCAGAAGAAGAGGACAAAGAAGAGCTGCGAGAAAACGAGAACTGAAGACTGCTGTGATCTTTTGGCATCAAACCCTGCCTGCCTGCACCAGTCTCAACAATCATGACCAAGTGACTCGTCCTGCAGCTGAGCAACTACCAAGAACCCCAGTAGGCTGCCAGCCCTTCACAAATTGCAGGGAACCTCCCTTGGGGTACAGGAGCTACCCACTGCAGTCCGCAGGCACCGAAGAAGCAGAGTCTGGTTTACCGTGTTGCCACTTCCGGCCAGCCCGATGCAGCAGCCCCACAGGAAGAGGTACAAGTACTCTGAAGGTCAGATCAAGCTCCCCACCCAGTGAGAGGACACCAGAACAACACAGCACCAATACCCAGGGTACTGGACACCTTGAAGCAAACAAAGCCCCTAGGAGTCCAATATGGACTCCCACTACACCGAGACCAAGCAGCCATCAAGGGACGTCAGCACCAGAGAGACACATTTACAGAGTGGCTCAGCTGTCCTGATTTCTGCACCATCAACCAGCGAGAATGACAACTGCGAGGACCTAGACGCACAGAGCCCAGCTGACCTATCCACTCTGCACTGGACTGCCCGAACCCGGATACCAACAAACCGGCTGTGCCCCCAAGCTCCCGAACTTGTCCCCAAGTTCCCCTCTGCAGCCTGTTTCCATGTGGCCACCCTTCTTTCCATTGGTGTAGCACGCACAGCTACCAACCAGACAGCAACTTGAACACCCTAGGGAAGGTAACGAATACGTGCTGGTGGTACTTTGCACCTTGGCCCCCTACAAGCCTAAGTACCAAAGGAGACCCCCAGAAACTTACCATAAATAACTGTAAGCAACATAAGCCTTATTCTCCATATAAAAGAACTGCTGCGTAAAGAACACATCTAAGTGAACCTTTTAGTTAACTGTAAAAATCTGTATTTAAGAAGTACTAAATTGATAACGAATTTCTTGGTATCAAAATGTATATAAAAATAAGACGTCATTTTCTAAATTGGTCTCGGGCTTATTCTAGAGTGTGTGTCTCATTTGTTGCCTCCAAGTACAACAAATGCTTAGCACTACCCTCTGATAAGCCTAAACTGCTCTCGCACACTACCACAAAAGACCATTTAGTGTTCTAATTTGTGCCTCTGTAAACCAATAAGGGTTTCCTAGACTCTTTACACAATGTGCCTCATTTGGTCCACTATAAAAAGAGCCAGCTTCCTACAACTTCATAAGGATCTGAAACAAAAACACAGACCAGCTTAAGAGCAATGGGACAAGAAATAAAGCTTCCAATAGTAAAGATAAAGAACACTAGCAATCGCACATAAATGTGACTGTCTTTCAAGGATATCGGAGTAAGGACAGACAAAAACAAACAGACAAGCCCCTCCGTGGCAAGAGTTTATGAAAAAAGGAAAATAATAATTTTACAAGGCTCAACTAAAAATAAAACAACAATAGAAGTATGTAGCAGGGAAATTTGAAGGCACAAAAGCAGAAAGCCACAAACAAAGACAAATGTAATAGCACAGAGTAAGTATTATCACACAACCAAAGTTCAGTAATGCATATTTTATGCTTGAAATAAAATGGATCTGTCTACAGTAATACACTGGGACATGGCAGGCAAGGAGGGACAGGCGACTACCGGTTTTGACACACTTCCAACAAGAAGCCACAACTTGATAATTCCAATTATTTTTTGTGTGTACTTTACAAAGGGTTTAGGTTGTTATGTGTGCAACATAATAATGGAACTACAATAGCTAATATAACCATCTCGGGCATGGTTACTTTTAATTTGGATTCCTTTACTAATATTATTTTTAATTCTTCCCATTGAATACTGCTTTCATTAGTCATGAAGAACTGTTCAGCTCAGTTCATAATCTTTATTCGAACTCCAAGAACTCATAAAAGCACATACACATTTTACACAATTATTATAAAATCCAAGTAAAATCAATTAAGCCGTAGAAACATCAGACAGCTTTACAAATTAGAACTGATTTTATGATGTGTTTTATGAAAACACTTCTTTAATTTGATTTTACTTAACATACGCCCATACAGGAAATGTAACATAACAAGTGTATATTAACAATTTACTTTTCCCCTTGGCTTCTCCCACTCTGGTCTAAGATTATCAATAGCTCTCTTCAACAAGGATCCATCCCCAACGCCCTCAAAGTAGGGCAAGTCACACCGCTACTAAAAAAACCAACAGCAGACCCCACTGATCTAAACAATTACCGCCCTATTACAAACATTCCCACTCTCGCTAAACTGTTGGAAAAATGCGTACAACTACAACTGACTAAACACATAGATAAGTTTGATCTCCTAAACGCTCATCAGTCAGGCTTCCGAGCAGGGCACAGTACCGAAACTGCCATGACTCGCATAGTGGACGATGCCCTCCAAATCCTAGACCAAAACGATACCTGCCTCCTCATCCTTCTGGATCTCTCCTCAGCATTCGATACAGTTAAACATGAGAACTTACTCGAACTGTTAAACACAAGAATGGGCATATCTGGGACTGTTCTAAAGTGGTTCACCTCATTTCTACACAACCGGACACAATGAATCAAAAGCAACAACCTGCTGTCCTCTCCGGTACCTGTATCGCTAGGCGTCCCTCAAGGATCCTCCCTCTCCCCAACACTGTTCAACCTAGTTATGGAACCTCTCACTACGTTGCTACAGGCATCTAATGTGCACTTTCACATGTATGCCGACGACACCCAACTTTATCTCAAAATACAATCTCCCAAGGACATCATGCTGCTGAACACCACGATCAGAAACACCCAATCCTGGCTTGCTGAGAATCACCTCAAACTCAATGCTCTGAAGACCGAGTTCCTCCTGATCTCACCTCCCGCTAAAATATCCACGGCTCAAACATGGCTTAAGCAATTAACGGCTCTAAATGTACAGCCCATCGTAGTAGACTCAGCAAAATCTTTAGGCATAACACTTGACACCAATCTCAACATGCAGCAGCACATCAGCAAGGCAACCAAAGGAGCGAACTTCCAAATCAATACCCTGAGAAAACTTAAACCCTTCCTTCCTGCCAAAGACTTCCAAACTGCAGTACAATCTATAGTCATCCCGCACATAGAATACGGTAGCACTGCCCTCTGCGGGCTCCCCCTAACTACAACGGCACCCCTAAGAGCGTCCCTTAACGCCGCAGCGAGACTCGTCACAGGCTCAAAAAAACACTCGCATATCTCCCCGGACTTTAAATCACTGAACTGGCTACCTTTTGAAGCCAGAATTCAACTGAAAATCGCATGCATGACACACAAGGCTGTGCACCTGAATTCACCCGCCTACCTCACTCAAAAGCTGACAATTTCGGGTGGCTCCCGAACTACGAGAAGCACAAACAATCTTTTGCTGAAACCTCGAAGATTTCGGAAGGAAAAAACTTATAAACGCTCCTTTTCAGGAATGGCACCCAGGATCTGGAACTCACTCCCTCCTGAAACAAGGCTCATCTCCTCCAACACAATCTTTAAGAAAGAAGTTAAAGCGATCCTCATGGCAAAATACACATGACCTATTATTCCGTATCACTCATGAATCTGCTCTGTAAGTCCTGCCCGACCTTGGCCTATTGTACCACCCGTATTATCGAATTACTTAATTGTATACGCTCACTCTTTGTATTTTGTTATAATGTTTGATGCACCTGGTTGATTATGTAGATTGTTATATTGTTGACGAACCTGGTTGACTTTGCACACTTTACCCTCCCCACCTCAACGATCCTTACTTCCCTTCTACTGTCGCACCTGTGGGTCTATACATCCTGCACACACCCACCTCAACTTTGCCCACCTTTAAACTCTAAATATTCTAAACACGCTTAAGCAAGTATATGCTCCTTGTTATTGCACTTTATACTATTGACGCAATTGTTTGTCTATACACAGTGTACCGACACTACCACACCTGTGACCTACCTCATGTCCTTTGACCTACCTATGTAACTAGCACCTTGTACCTAACTACCTCATATATTACTTTGTATATACGCTTTATTACTTTGTATTTTTACTTTGTATTTTTACTTGTAAAGCGCTCCGATATCTGCAAAGATCTTGTTCGCGCTGTATAAAACTTTCAAAATAAATAAATAAACACTGATTACCAGTAGATGCAGGTGTCGAAGTACCATCAATGGTAGATTCCTAGAGAAAACAAATTCAAAAGCAAGTAAACATTGCATTAGTTACTAAATGAAACACCGTCTTAAAGAGCGTATGCAGAGGGAGACCAAACAGTTCTAGTGAGCAGTCTTAGAAACAGACTGTTGTGCGGCAAAGAACATATTCTTTGCTCCTGGACAAGTCAATAGCATGCTGTTACCTTAAACTTACCAGAGGACATTGCACCAAGATGAAGTCGGTGATAAGAATCTCAATAGGACACCGTAGTCAAAAGTGAAATATGGAGAGACAGTATAACAACAGCAGGACAAGTAAGTACCATAGGCTCTGTGAGTTTCCAACCATGTGTAGTCAAGCCATATCTACAGCACAGAGAGTGAAAACCACTGCAATAATATTCCCCAGCCTAAAGAATAGCTCTAGAGTGAGCCTCTTGTGGATTAGTGATATAACAGCAGAGCTGCACACACAACAGTATGGTAAATCTTTTCAAAGAAATCACAATAAATGGGGTTAACAGAACCCAGTTTCTTGAGGTTATTAAATTGATGTGATGCTTAAATGTTGTTAGCTCTATATGTTTGAAGATATTTTTGTTTTTATCTGCCAACTTGTTTTGTCCATTAAAAAAGGGCCATATTATAGCCGAGCTATACCGGCGATTAAAGGCCCGCTCCAGCGTTTCAGCGAGGGCCTTTAACAAGGGATTGAAATCCTCTCGGGTCTGAGAGGCCTTTGTTTAAACAACATTGCAATGTTGCTCTGCGGGCCTTTACCGGCCTGAAGAAGATCGACATTCCAATGTTCTAATAAGGCGGATTCTGATTATTTCTTAAATTACGTCGACTTTTGTTTGTGTACATAAACTGTAAGGCCGTCATAAAATGATTGATGTAGAAGAGGTGTGTTTCTCCGCAAAATAAAGCAGGTCCCTACATATCAAATTTTTCTGAAGATCTGTCATATTGTTTAGCATAATTTTAAGCATCCAATGTTCCCAATTTTTCAGTATGTATGTAGTAGTATGTATTCATTATGTATGTAGTAGTATGTATTCATATTTAGTAGACAAGTGAATTGCCCCACCATCAGTGCACAATGCAGCATAGTTCTTCCTTTGGCTTCAGTGTCTGTCTTATGCTAATAGTGAAAAAGATTTACTTTGCTGTTGTATGAGCAGTCCCATTCTAAAATTTGAATGTTCTGTTCACACATTTTCTGAAAAAAACTATAATAAACCAGAACGGTGTGGCGAAGAGAATACAGCAAACTCCGTGGTGATGATTGACTGCGAGGTCATAATTCTGTGGAGTTCGCTAAAGGAGCACAAGACTCTGCCGCCAAAGGCATGTAGGAAAGCTGTATGACCACCCTCAGTCTTATATCAGGCTAAGAAATTGGAGAAAACTAAGTTTAGTACAGGGACACAGGCCTTTCTAACTATATTCCTGGAAGGAAGTAGGCCCATAGACCTCCCTTCTACACAAACTAGCCATCCATCAGTGGGCTCACTCTTTACACCGTGATATGTATTATGACGTATGTTGCGAACAGCACCTTACATGCAAGGTATGTGCCTACTACGGAGGCGACAGCAAGTATCTGCAAATAGAGTGTAACTCTAAGTTGTTTTCATTCTGGACTTTGACATGACAACTTTAATCTCTACTGTCCCTAAGCCCTGCTCTGAATCCTTGCAGTGACCTAGGGTAACAAACATCTACTGCCACCAAGTTTTTGCTTTTGATGGTCTTACAGTTTCCCAACCCTTTTTTGTTTTACTTCACTAGCAACGGCTGAGAATACCTAAGTTTACTGAATGTTTAAAGAAACACTGGTGGTTTAGGTGGTACTGGCTTCCTATCACTGCACTCAAAGCAGGCTAAATATCCACCCCATCCGGTCAGTAGTTGCATGTCATCAGGATTTTAAGGAATTTCTGTGCAGCATTCCACAGAGACATGTCAGGAACATGAACCTGCTTGCTTATACCTCGTTCCAGGTCAGTACTGGATTAACATCCAGAAGACATACTGATGCAATTTACCCTAAATAAGTAGTAGCTGCACATCTTTGAACAGAAACAGCAAGAGCAAGCTGACCAAAGTTTGTTCAAAGATGTCTTGCAGAAAGGAGTCCTCCCTGAACTACAAGGACCTAATAGCTAAGTTGAGCAGACCAGACCTAGAAACAATCCAAGAAGCACCTGTTTTATCACAGATTGAAGACCTACAGAGAAGCATTTAGGACTGCGAAAGGGGTAAGCATACACTGCCTCAATACATGTATATCTGCCCTCTTCGAGGCCAAGAAGGATAGAGGTTTTTCCAACTCCAGTGATGCTCCTGTGAATCGAAAATCTTGATTGCACCGTGTCACTTTACAGATATGGTTCCGTGAAGTTAAGTAATCGGACGAGGCACATATGTGGGTGACAGCTGCACTGATCTCAGAACAGTTTTTTATTTTTTAAATTGGAATTCAACTGAAGAGAATATTACAGAGTTCTAACACACAAACAAGGCCTAAACACTTGATCAAAGATACACCCATGTCCCTAGACACAACTAGGTGTATTTTTGTTCAACTGGGTTAAATATCTTAAAATAATGCACTTCTCTCTTCTAGTGTGCCCCTTAAACTGTAGCTGGTGAGATAGCTAACCAAAGCGCCTCTGGCAGCCCTGTTTAGCGGACTAGAATGCTGAATTGGACCCAAAAACATTTTTGTAAACTTGTGTAAGAATTGCCTTTTGGGTAGGAGTGCAGGGCATTTGGACATTTGGACTATTTGTGTTGGAACCTTAGCAGCATGGCATCTAACCCACCGGGTTCTCCGGCATTGCATCCAGGGCCACTGAAACTATGAATGGATGCTGTCCAATATGGTTTTAAACCCCGCCTGGGAGCCCAAGAAGAGTATCTCAACTTATATTTATTAATAAATAAACAAAGTTCAGCTAAAGGTGTGATAGTGTGGTCTGATCCTCACTATGGGAAGAGTTCGACTCAACGGGGCTTCACACTGGCCTGGTATCTTTGTTACTTACACCCCACCTAGACGTCAACGCCTTGATTAGATTTGGGGCGAATGGTGAACGTAGTGAGAGCTTCGGCCTGGGTCTAAGGTGTCAGGCAGGGATGTGTTTTGGTGCATAACTTATTTTTTTTGTATAATAATTAATTCGATTCCACCCTAATTGGAAACGGAAAGGACATGCTGACCATAAACTGTCTAGAACGTTCCCATCCTTTTTAATTCAGATCATGTTGTCTTTATGTCAAACACTAAATGGTCTTCAGTTATTGTTAGATGCCTTGGTTAGCTTTATGAATGGCCTTGGGTTAGACACGAATTTAGCCTAAACTTTCATCTTGGCCTGTGGCCCTAAAAATCTGAAGTTCCGATGTCTTGCATTTCTTGAGCGAACCCCCGGGCTGCACATAGTATTTATTATTCTACTGTATTCTGCACTGTTTTCTGTCGCAGAGGTTTGCTGCTGTGCTATTTTTGCTGTAGCTGCAAGAGGATTTGGAACGACAGAGTGGTTATTGTTTCTAACTCTGCACTTTGCTCTTTTGTTGATGGTACCTATTTTTAATGCATTGTTTCTTTATTAAACGATGGTAGGTGGGTAGAGGGGGAGGGAGATCAACAACAGAGGCAGCAGGTGAGTTCGGAGGGACTGCAGGTGGGGACAACCAACAAGGTAGGTTGACTGTTGAATGAGGGATGGCGGGAGCAACAGCTGTCAGGAGAAATACACAAGGGAGCCAGCTGAACAAAGGGGTGTGTGAATGGAATAAAGCAATACGGATAACGGGAGTGGAGGGGGAAAAGCAACATGGAAAAGGATGACAAGGGAATAAGAGCAAACAAAATAGTATCTCAATGACCAAGCCCAAAACATGAAAACATTGTAGGCACATAAAACATTGTTAAAATTGCCATTCCCAGGATAGAGGCCAAACAAGGTGATAAGTACAAGTTCAAGCTACCTAGCCGATCTCCCCCAGTTTAAGTTATATGTGGATGGTGACTGGAACAAAGAGCTTTTCTACTGCATTACTTCTTATGAGACCACAATTGTTTCCTTTTCTTTTTGTTGAGGGGGGGGGGGGGGGGGGGGGAGAAGGACACTGTATTCAAGTGTGTACTCTATAATGTGGGCAAGCCAGGCGGGGGACAAAGGAGGTATGGACTGGGAGAGGGACAAGCTTTGATCAAAATGTATAATGCAGAGAAACCATGCACAGAATGTCAGCATCACCAGTGTTTTTTCAGAAGGGTCGGAGTTGACCATTACTATCTGGAAACCAACAGAAAAGGGGTTTCAGCGCTAAGGTGTATGATGTTGAGGGAGACCTTATTACTGCAAAAAGGAAATCTGCTGTGCTTAAATGTTGTTTGAGGAAATAACGAAGACCGGTATTAAGGAAACTGCTGTTAAAGGGCAACTGGCCATGATCCAGAAAACAATAATTAGTATAAGATTATGACATGCCCGGCAATTTACAGATGAAGGAAAGAGCACTACAAGAGTGGTACAAACGTAATTGGAGAGAAGGAAAGGAGTAAAGGTGATGACAGGTAATGTGAAGACCATAGAATTTAAGTCCCAAAGAAAAGGATTGATGGATAGTAAAAATAATTATTTTTCTAAAAAAGGACTTACATTTTCAAAACTGCTTCAAATGGTGGTAGCAGGAAGAAGATTGGATGATTCAGGGTTGGAAAACTACGAGATTTGAGTAAAGTTGTGCAAACTCAGAAATCAATTCTGCCAAAATGAAGCGAAGGATGAAGAGACTGGCTACTTCATGAATAGAAAATGTGGGATGTGATCAACTGATCCTACCTATTTCAGAAGAATGGCCAAAAATTATTTGCCAAGTGCTAGAGTCGATCTCACACAAAAGATGTAATCAATCAATCAATCAATACATTTATAGAGCGTGCTACTAACCCGCGAGGGTCTCAAGGCACTAAGTGGGGGGCGGGGGGGCGCTACTGCTCGAATAGCCAGGTCTTGAGGTGTTTCCTGAAGGTGAGATGGTCCTGGGTCAGTCGTAGGTGTGCGGGGAGGGAGTTCCATGTCTTGGCTGCCAGGTAGGAGAACGACCTTCCTCCGATGGTGGCTCTGGGGATCCGTGGGACGGTTGCGAGGGCGAGGCTGGCGGAGCGGAGCTAGCAGGTAGGAGAGTAGAACGAGAGGCGGTTGTTTAGGTATTCGGGGGCCATGTCGTGGAGTGCTTTGTGTGCGTGGGTGAGGAGCCTGGACGTGATCCTCTTGCTGAGCCAGTGCAGGTTTCTCAGGTGGGCCGATATGTGGCTGTGGCGAGGGATATTGAGGATGAGTCGTGCTGAGGCATTCTGTATGCGCTGAAGTCGTTTCTGAAGTTTGGCTATGGTTCCTGCGTAAAGGGCGTTCCCGTAGTCTAGTCGGCTGGTGACGAGGGCCTGCGTGACCGTCTTTCTGGTTTCTGTGGGGATCCACCGGAAGATCTTTCGGAGCATGCGCAGGGTGTTGAAGCAGGAGGATGAGATGGCGTTGACTTGCTTGGTCATCGTGAGCGAGGAGTCCAGGATGAATCCCAGGTTGCGTGCGTGGTCTGTGGGCGACGGTGCGGTGCCCAGCGCTGTGGGCCACCAGGAGTCGTCCCAGGCGGATGGGGATTGTCCGAGGATGAGGACCTCCGCTTTGTCAGAGTTCAGTTTCAGCCGACTGAGCTTCATCCATTCCGCGACGTCCTTCATTCCTTCCTGGAGTTTGGTTTTGGCGGTGGTTGGGTCTTTGGTGAGGGAGAGTATCAGCTGGGTGTCGTCATCGTAGGAGACGAAGTTGCCGTTGTGATTGCGTGCGATGGCGGCGAGGGGGGGGCTCATGTAGATATTGAAGAGGTTGGGCTGAGTGTGGAGCCTTGGGGTACGCCACAGATGATCTTGGTGGCCGTGGAGCGGAACGGCAGGAGGCAGACTCTCTGGGTTCTGTTGGAGAGGAACGAGGTGATCCCCCGTCCAGCGCTTTTCCTTGGATCCCAGTGTTGTAGAGGCGGGTTATTAGGGTGCGGTGGCAGACGGTATCAAAGGCGGCTGAGAGGTCTAAGAGGATGAGGGTGGTTGTCTCCCCGTTGTCCATCAGGTCCTGATGTCGTCGGTGGCTGCGATGAGGGCTGTCTCGGTGCTGTGGTTGGCACGAAAACCAGATTGGGATGGGTCGAGCGAGTTGTTTGCCTCGAGGAATGCAGTCAGCTGTTTATTGACGGTCTTCTCGATGACTTTAGCCGGGAAGGGAAGAAGAGAGATGGGGCGGAAGTTCTTGAGGTCTTTAGGGTCAGCTGTGGGTTTTTCAAAAGGGTGTTGATCTCTGCGTGCTTCCAGCTCTCTGGGAAGGTGGCTGAAGCGAAGGAGTTGTTTATGACGTTCCGGAGGTGGGGTGCGATGATGGCGTCTGCTTTGTTGTAGATGTGGTGGGGGCATGGGTCAGAGGGAGAGCCGGAGTGGATGGTGTTCATGACGTGGGTGGTGTCTTCTGTGCTGATGGGGGTCCAGTCGCTTAGGGTGGCGGTGGGGGTCGTTGGTTTGGTGACTGGAGGCGGCGTATGGGCGTCAAAGCTGTTGTGTATATCTGCGATCTTGCGGTAGAAGAACGTGGCGAGGGAGTTGCAGAGGTCTTGTGATGGTGTGATGTTGTTGCTGGCGTTGGGGTTGGAGAGCTCTTTTACGATGCTGAAGAGTTCCTTGCTGTTGTGGGTGTTGTTGTCCAGCCGCTCTTTGAACGATGTCCTTTTGGTGGTGCGGATCAGCTGGTGGTGTTTGCGAGTGGCGTTCTTGAGGGCTGTCATGTTTTCTGTCGTCCGTTCGTGGCGCCAGGTTCTCTCGAGCGTGCGGCATGATTTCTTTGAGTCGGTGAACCATGTAGTTTTTCTGTTGCTGGTCTTGCCTGAGGGGTTCTTCAGCGGAGCGAGGTTGTCGGCGCAGTTGGTGATCCACTGTGCGAGATTGTGAGCTGCGTCGTTGGTGTCGGAGGTGTCGGCTGGTGGGTTCTGGCTCAGAGATGTGGTAAGTTGGTCTGTGGTGACTTTGCTCCAGCGTCTGCGGGGGATCTGTAGCGTGCGGTGGTGTGTTGTAGTCTTCTTGTAGGTGAAATGGATGCAGCTGTGGTCGGTCCAGTGTAGTCGGTGGAGTGGCTGAAGGAGACGTGGTTGCTGGCGGAGAAGATGGGGTCCAGCGTGTGGCTGGCGTAGTGGGTGGGGGTGTTCACCAGTTGCTGGAGTCCGAGGATGGCGAGGTTGTCGAGCAGGGTGGTAGTGTTGCTGTCGTTGTTGTTCTCCAGGTGGAAGTTCAGGTCCCCTAGGAGGATGTATTCTGCTGAGGTTAGTGCATGCGGGCTGACTAAGTCGGCGATGGTTTCGCTGAATTGTGTGCACGGGTCTGGGGGTCTGTAGACGAGGGTTCCTCCGAGTGTGGTTTTGGGGTTGATGCGGATCTGGAAGTGTAGGTGTTCAGCGGTGGAGAGTGTGTCTTCGGGGTTGGTCGTGATGCTGATGGTGTTCCTGTAGACTATGGCGATTCCTCCTCCGGTTTGGTTGACGCGGTCCTTCCGGGTGATCTTGTAGCCGTCCGGGATGGCTATGGCGATGTCGGGGGCCGAGGAGGCGTTCATCCAGGTTTCCGTGAGGAAGGCGACGTCCGGTGCTGTTGTGTCGAGGAGGTCCCAGATTTCGATGGCGTGTTTGTGGACGGAGCGGGTATTGAGGAGGATGCATTTGAGGTTGTTGTTGTTGTTGTTGTTGTTGTTGCTGCTGCTGCTGCTGGGTTCGACGGACGGGGTGTAGGTTGGGAGGCAGGTGAATTTGCATGCTTGGCAAGTGAAGGGTCCGTGGGTTCGCTTCGGGGTGGCTCGATAGCAGGTGGGTGGTCGTCCGGTGTTGAGTGGGTTGAGGGTGGTGGTGTCGTATCTCAGTCGGGTGTCCTGGCTCTGGCGAGGGCCAGGGGTTCTGGCGCTGGGCGCGGTCCAGGCGCAGACGGGCTTGCCTTTGGCACGCCTTCGGCGCGCCCGCTGCGCGGCCTCCATATGATGGGCTGTGGGAGGGAGGAGCAGCTGGGAGCGGGGCAGGCGAATGGGACAGCGGGTGGCGGGGACGCAGGGACGCAGCGGCGGGAAGGGACACAAAGCAAAATGGGGGCAGGGGGGGCACAGAGAGTACAACAGTGGGGGTAAACAGTACAAAAGAAAACGGGCAAACAAGTGCGGACAGGAAAAGAAATCGGAGGGGCAAAGGACTCACGCAGGAGTTACAGGCAGCGGCGAGAGCGAGGCGGCAAAGTCAGCGGGGGCAGGCGTCACAGGAGGACCGTGTGGCGGCTGGGGGGGCGACCTGCCTGAGGACAGGGTCAAAGGTCGGATGTCGGATGTGTTAGACCTGGCATTCCTGGTGTGGTTTTCCCCCTCCTTTTTTGCCATCAGATCTCCTGTTTTGCAGAACTTTTTTTTTTCTGGCCTTGGGACTCTGCGCACTTTACCACGGATTACCAGTGCTAAAAAGCTTGTGCCCACTCTTTAAAACAAGGAAAGATTGGCTTACACCCAAGTGGCATATTTAATTTACTTGCGCCTCCCTAGTAAATGGCACTACCTGTGCCCAGGGCTTGTAAATTATATTCTACAGGTGGGTCTGCAGCACTAATTTTGCCACTTAAGTTGCATTTTAAACATTACATTATCTATTTTTCGGAAACTTTCTACATCTGTATTAAAGCTTATTGTTTTATATTATTGTATTACCCATTTATTCTTGTCTGACAAAGTTCCACTGTTTTTCTACATAGCGGTCACCTGCATGTGAAAAAGGCAAAGATGAACTTCATTCCTGTACATGACAGTTTCCTCCAACATCATGGTTCAACAGTATTTCAATGTTTATTCAATAGTACAAGGCTGAACAATTTTGCTTATGAAGTGTATGAAACAAGTAAATATCTTTCCTCTATTTACATTTTTAGAGTGAAATTTTTCAGAAAGAATTATGTTAGGCTGCTTTAGCATTACCTCCAAATTAGTTTTAGAAATTAAAGGCATCTTTAGTCTACAGCTGAAGGCTATGCAAACAAAGGGTTTGAAGATTTTGGAATGCGAAAATAATCCAACAACTATATATTCTATTAAAGTGCTTTTACTTTAAGGATTATTGTAAAAGTGTGTGCGCCATTTTTTGGGCAAAAGTGCTGAGGACATAAGACTAGGACAGCTAAATTATTGTTAGTCTCATATATTACAAAACTGATAAAATACTTTTGTGACTACTGGGATCATGTTGAGAGGCTTATGTGTGTAGGTTAAAATGTTTTTGTATACAAATGCTAGTCACCCTTAAAAATATTTACTACAAGGCTCCTTTATTTTTCAAATAACAAATCACTTCGGTTAGTTATTTTCAAGAACGGCAAATCTTTGGTAAATTGAGAAAAAAATGCATAATCTGCATAATCCAAATTCTAGCATAGTTTAGGTAACTGGAGCTACATGGCTTTTCTAAAATAGGATTTGATTAATAATGTGTCAGTTTTAGTTCTACATTTAAAAAAAAAAAACAGCGTTTCCTTGTGATGAATTGGGCCTGGGCAATAAAGTCCACATGGCAAATTAATCTGCACACTTGTGTGTTCCAGTTGCAGGCTTAGCCCTACTTACACCGGTTGGCTGGAGTTGCAGTTTTCTTGTTGCAAGGGGTGCAGTTTCTTTACCTGAACTTGCAGCAGCAGCTTTACCTTTGTGGTGGCAGTAGTGATGATTTCCCTTTGGAACAGGGAAACACCAGATGAAGTCAGGGTGGTAAGCTTGTGCAGTGGCATTCCTCTTCAGCGATGCGGCCCGCTTGGCCAGGTGTAGACAGGACTAAAGTACATTAGTTGTGGCCTTAAGGCCAAGTCCTTTGTGATGGTGTCTTTATGGCAGGTGCAGCATTCGGGCAAGAGATGGGCTTTCCTCTTGCACAACATAAATTAGTAAAAGGCTTTTGCCAAAATTAGAACCTAGGATAACAAACTCGCAGATGGGCGCACAGGGCATGAAATTCGATTGTACACCATTACGGTCTGAACTATTATTGTCATCTCACAGTTGTATTTAACTAGTTATTTTTTTAACCTTGCTGCAAGGATTATTAAAATTATTACTACAGTATTATGATGCACCTTGTAAATGGGTATTGTGTTATACTATTTAAACTTACAAAAAATGATTTAACAATAAGAAAAGGAGTATACGTTTTCCAAAGTGTTTCATACAAGCAATTTCAGTCGAAACGCACACCTTCTGACTAATCAAAGCCTATGGTGAAAACTATAAACGTGGGGTGGGGAACCCAAGTCATCCCACAGTACTATGTTTTGGAGATCACACGATCAGGCGACATGTTCAGTGCCACATTAAGGGTTAAAAAAAAGGAGGGAACACACAGATTAGTCACCTGCAGCCAATTAACTCTTACTGAGGTAAATGGAGGTCATTCTACAGAACAGGGTCTAAAAATGCCTGGATTAGCAAGCACAATGTCACATCTAAAAACGTCTTGTAGGAAAACATTGTGGGGAAACCGCTGCAAAACTTAAATACATGAAAATAATAAATTGACTAAATAATAGTCTGAGATTTGCAAGCTCAGGAAAAAATACAGGAATGTTTATCACCTCGAATAAAAAATAAATGTTTTGCATTTCAATAACTAGAAACCTACTATAAGTAGTTTAAAAGAATTACTTGCTTCAGTTGCCCTTGCACTTTCTCCAGTTCTTTCTTCAGCTCCTCCGAATACCATTTCTCCTCCTGGAAAAGAATAACCAAGACAACTAAATGCTTTGACCGATGGATCCAATGCTGGTAAAAGAGCTGAAATCGGTTATTTAATAATTCACTCCTTTAAAAAAAAGATATCTAACCTTTAAAGTAGCTTGTAGTTCTTTGACTTCTTGTTGCAACAGGAATGTTCCATCACTGCATAACGATCATAGAGAGGGAGGAACAATAATACAATGAACCAGAAGCCTTTTTTCAATCACTTAATAGTTTTACAGAAGTTCAGCCAATGACTTTTTAAAGATTATTTTAGATCAAACACTGTTTAAACAAACATCTAGGATCTCCCATTTGTGTAGAAACTGAATAGTATAGGAGGAGGGCCGTACGGGAGGCAAGATGGCCGCTGAGGGATGCAGTGAGTAAGTCGCATCTCACCTCCTCTCCACTGCCCGGTTTTTCGATGGCTCAACGGAGGAGCCTTGCCTGAAGAGAGCAGCCTCTGGACACTGCATGCCTTCACAGAACAGCACCGCGGTGTTATACCCCCCTTGGAAACAGCGAGGAAACATCGTAGTGCGAGCAGCTTTGCGTTTTAAGAGGAGATTATCTGAAGCTACCTGGCTGATATTAAGATCCTGGTTCAGGATGCCTCCACGCCTGCAACGCAGAATCGATGCTAAAGATGGCAAGGGGGGAAAAACTGCAGACGCTGATATTACAAGAGGTCAGATGGGGAAAGAGAAAAGTAAAGCGGATTTAAAAGCCTCTGTTTCTGTCCCAAACGCCGCACAGAAAAACGTCACCAGTCTTAAGAAGCTAACAGTGAAGATAAACGGACCTGACAACGCGGTTTCCTTGAGAGAGTCAGGGAGCGTTATTAAACCAAAAGTTAAGGAAAACACGCTGCGGCAGCCCTCAGTAACTGAAAGCTTCGCAAATATATCAACGACAACAAGCAGCGGGGCCCCAGTAAACAAACCTGGTGTTTCTCCGGATCACAGTGCAGGAGCGGGTGCAGAGGCAGAGAACGGAGCCGGCGTCCACGGCACGGATGCTGGAGCAGGAGTCAATGCCGGTGTCGGGGCTGCTAGGCAACCTGAAAGACCCGCAGCAGGGAAGCCGTCTGTAGCAGTGCCTGTTGTCGATCCATCTGGGAGCAGAGACGGAGCAGATGCAGGCTTGGAGGACCCCCAGGGTGAGTCTGGTGGCAATGCTGGTGCGGTCGGAAACTACGAGCCAGAGCAACATGACTTCAGGTGCGCAGGGAAACAAAGTGAGTAAAGAACTGAAAGAGCTTAAAGACTCAATAGACAGCCGGGCCATGTACGCTCAGCTACCGGATGAAAATGGAAGGTCTGCCATGCCGGTTCAAGAACTGGGGGTTGAGTTGGAGTCGCAGCCATGTGAGCAAATGATTAATAATGAAAGGGTAATAGATATGCCTAACCCTTTAACATGGGCAGAAACCATGGAGTTAGACACGGAGAACGGTGCGATTAAATCAGGAGGTGAATCCTCCGCTGAGGTAGGTATCGCCAATGGAACTGCCTCTGCGGAGAGATTCTACTCTGTTGATGAAGATTCACACTCTCAATCACAGTCTTTGCCCTCAGATGACATTAGCACTGATGAATCCACGGGTATAGACTCAGTGAGTAGTTCCCCTGCTAGGAAAACTTCCCAGAAAAAACGCCTTTCTAAAAGAAAACCTTCCACAGCAAGCAGTACCACTGATCCTACTAAAAAACTAGCCTATTCTACTACTACTTTCTCTTTTGTGGAACAAGACAGTCCGGCAACATTGATTGGGGAGCAAGGTTCTACGCAGCCCCCTCGACCTCCGGTTACGCTCGATCTTCTTTTTAATACTTTGAAATTAATGCAATCTGAGGCTAGAGGGGAAAGTAGGAGGGCAAGACAAGAATCAAGGAAGATCCAGAACAAACTCAGAAGCATAAGTAAAAGGCAAGACGAGATGGTCGAGAGAGTTGCTCATGTAGAGGAAAGGACTAGCAAAGTAGAAGACGACATGAGAGATTTGAAAATGTATAAAGAAGAGCATCAAAAGATGGCAGAGGACGTTAACTGGAAGCTGGAAGACTTCGAGAACAGGCAGCGTCGTAATAATATCAGACTGCTAGGCGTGGAAGGTGGTCTTGAAGGGGAGGACCCCAGAATGTTTGTTGTAAATTTGTTAAAGGGGGCTTTTCCAGAACTATCTACTTGGCAGTGGGAAAACGAAATTCAAAGAGCCCATCGTTATCCATTTTTTCTCAAGAGGGGGCAGGCTGGAGCTCAGGGCGGGCGCCCAAGGGCTTTGTTAATTTTTGTAGGGAATTTCCTCCTGCGGCAGTTGATTTTGGATAAAGCCAAGCCAGAGTCTAGACGTACCTACAACAATGTCACTTTCTTTGCAAGACCAGACTTTTGTCATGCCACAGTCGAGCGTAGATGGAGGCTGAGGCAGTTGATACCACATATTCAGGCTCTGGGTTCAGAAGCTTATTTGTTATATCCCGCGAAATTGAAAATAGTGTCCAAGGGCCAGTTTAAATTCTTTTTTTCCGAGATTAAGGCGAAGGCTTATATGTTGGAAGTTTTGGGATATAAGGAGAAATAAATAAAATGGGTTTATTTTTGGTACTCTGAATGGCGGTGGGGAGGAGTGGCGACTGCTGCTTCCCTGGCATCCACACATAGGTCATGCCTGACCTATTTGCCTGTAGGGGGGGTTGGGGGTGGGGCAGCAAGGGGGGGGTCAGGGGAGGGGGAGAGAGGGGGAAGTGGGGGTGGAGGGGAAGAAAATGGCACACATCATACACAGTAAGACTTACTTTGTGGCAGTTACAGGCTATATACAAAAGATGGAAGAAGGATGCAGAGGTTCTGTTTAAGAGTTGGCATTGGGAGTTGGTACAAATTTTTGACGTCTTCTAATGGCTTGCCGAATTTTGTCAATGAATGTTTGTGGTCTTAATGATCTTCAGAAAAGACTACGAGTCTCGGCGTTTTGTAAGTCGATGTGTCCAGATTTGATCTGTCTACAGGAAACTCATGTGGAGGGTGGTGAGGGGTATTTGTTAGAGCAGCTGGGTTTCAAAGTATTGGCACATACCAAACAAGCCTCTAAAACACTTGGGGTAGCGATTTTGGGAAGAGGGACGGACTGTACAGTTTTTAGGAGTAAAGAAGACATATGGGGAAGATGGGTAATTGTAGAAGTAGGCTTCAGAGGAGCTAGGTTTACACTGGTTTCTGTTTATGGCTCAACGTGCGACGAGCCGGACATATTTCAATTTTTGGATCAAGAAATTTCGACCTGGGTGGAACCGATTGTGTGTTGCGAAGATTTTAATATCAATCGTCCTGCTAGTATTGAGTTGCAACTGGGTCATTTTTATACTGGGAGGAAGAAAAGGGTGCACAGGGCCATAGTAGACATGGCTATGCACAATGCTCTCTCAGATGTTTGGGCTAATTTGCATCCGCAGGCAGACGGCGATACCTTTTTCTCTGCTCCTCATAGTATAACAGTAAGACTGGACTACTTTTTAATCTCTAATGCTTTGCTCTCTAACACACAAATTAAGAAGCTACCCGTCTGGTCTCTGACCACAATCCACTGTTATTGACAGTTAGTTTAAATGGTTTAGTTAGAAAGGCATATAAATGGTCATTTGAGCGAGCTTTGCTAAAAGATGAGGGATATTGTAAGCATATGGAGAAGTGGATCTGCGAGTTTTGGCTTAATAATAAGGGGAGCACTGGTAGAGGTTATATTTGGGATGCCTTTAAAGCAGGAGTAAGGGGAGAGACAATTAGTTTCTCAACATTTAGACAGAAAAGAGAAAGAGAAATGATAGAACAACAAGTTAATTCGCTCTTGACTGCAGAGGTTGAGTTAAGTAGGTTAATCGAGTGTGGGCTTCCTTTGGATCAACAATTGTTGGAAATCATGGTGTTAAAGGCTGAAATAGCTGTAAGAATTACTAATAAGACAGCAGCAAATTATCTAGCAAAGAAGGAACAGGCCTGTGAGTTTAGCGAGCGGGTGGGGCATATTCTTGCCGTTAGGACCAGACAAAAAGTTACTGCAGGGGATATTAAAAATATGTTAGATGACTCAGGTAATTTGATCTCGGATTCTGCAGGTATAAGAAATGAATTTTGGAAGTACTATTCTGAATTATATGATACGGAAGCAGAGGTAGGTAGGGATAAAGTCAGAGATTATCTAGGAAATATCCAACTTAATAAGCTAGATTTAGAGGAAAAAGCTATATTAGACGCTACTATATCAATAGAAGAACTGACACTAGCCCTATCAGATCTTCCGTCCTCTAAGGCTGCAGGTCCAGACCTTATCCCGATTGAATTCTATAAAACGTTTATTTCAGTTCTTAGAGTAGAGTTATTGGACACACTCATTCAAGCTCAGAGAGAAATTTCCATTCCAAAATCATGGGGCGGAACTGAAATCATAGTTATTTTGAAAAAAGGTAAACCTCCCACAGCCCCTGGGTCTTATAAACCTATTGCTTTAATGAACGCTGATGTGAAGTTGTACTCCAAAATCCTGGCAACAAGGTTGACAATTGTTATAGATAAATTAGTCTCTCCAGTGCAACATGGTTTTATCCCGGGGAAGGGGACTACAGAACATGTAAGGACAGTGATCACCTGCTTTGATGCTATGGAGGTTGCTGGCGGCCTTGTCGCAGCTTTATTTTTGGACGCTGAAAAAGCTTTCGACAGGGTCGCTTGGGAGTACTTGTGGGAGTTAATGAGAATCTTTGGGTTTGGTGACAACTTTATAAGAGCAATTCAGGTTCTCTATAGGGATCCAATGGCTAGAATTAAAATTAAATCGGGAACTAACTTCGGCAGTACAGATAAAAAGAGGAACAAGGCAAGGCTGCCCAAGTTCTCCTCTTCTCTTTGCATTGTATATGGATCCGTATCTGCGCTATCTCAATCTTAATCCCAGTATTCCCCCCTTGAGCGTAAATGGGCTAGAAGTTAATGTGCTGGCATACGCAGATGATGTTGCGATAATTACCCCTGACCCAGCAAAGGCAATTGGAGAGATAGAGCAAGAGGCCCTTAAATTTGGCATTATCTCTGGTCATAAACTTAATAGAGCAAAAACACAGATTATAAAAAATGCAATGGTTCAATGCAATGATTCACGCGTGGTCTCGGCAGCAGTTTACCTAGGGGTTGAAATATCGCCTAATTTAGAGACAGTGGTTGAACGAAACATCTCCCCCTTAATGAGGAAAGTAAGTTTGGATTTGGCGAGGCTAAATAATCTTAGACTCACGTTAGTGGGCCGCACTAACGTCATCAAAATGCTCATACTCCCCAAATTTCTTTATTTTTTTCGCACGATTCCTCTTATGTTTGAGTCGATTTGGTTTAATAAATTGGAGTCGATCCTTAATAAATTTATCTGGTCATATGGGAAGACTAGACGGGCTTACAAATTTATGACTTTACCAAGGGAGAGGGGAGGATGGGGGTTCCTGATTTTAGGTTATATTATTGGGCTTCGGTACTGCATTATATTCAGGGTTTGATTGGAGCAAGTGAAGGGGATTTGAACGTCAAAGCTTTTTCAACTATGATTTATTCTATTGTATTGGGCTCAGATACTGCTAATGCTTTCTTAAATTGCACTGACTCCTCATATTATAAACGTACACGCTTCAAGACAGTTGCTACGGCACATAACATATGGACAGCTGTTGCAAAAAACTGTGGATTAGGGAGATTTAACAGGTATACTAGATTATACAGGAACAAGTCTTTACCTCCTTTAATCTTTTCCGACGCCATTATGACAGATTGGGATAGAAACGGTATTAAAAAAATAGGAGATCTGCTGGACTCAGATGAAAATATATTGCAATTTTCAGATTTGGCCGTGAAATTTAATATAGCAAGACATAGCTTTTTTAAATATCTGCAGGTCAGGAGCTTTTTCATTAGGAAAAAAGGAGGCGTGGGTGGTTTCAGTAAAAATAATATTATGGAAGCAATAGCGCAAAGTGGGGTGTGCTCTATCCGATATTTTTATGCCCATTTGGTAGAATTGAAGAAAGATGATACTGACAAATTTGGCAATAAATGGGCTGGAAAATTAGGGATACAGAGTCAGTTTTTCTTGGACTCATTGGAGTTAGGATGTTCAGTCTTTCACTCTGCCTCGCTCCAATCCCAACATTTTAAAACGCTATATCAACTCTACCATACACCGGATCGTATTGCACACTGGGGTGGCACTACAGGGATTATTTGCTGGCGGTGCAATGCTCCAGCCGCAGATAGCATCCATATTTTTGCGTTATGCCCTAAATTAAGAATCTTATTGAAGGGTATTGAAGAATTTATGGCTCGTACACTTGATCTGAAGGTGATTTTAACACCAACGGTAATCATGCTAGGGGTTAGGGGATTTGATGGTGACCATTGTGAATTTTTATTTGTGGCAATG
Organism: Lissotriton helveticus; assembly: GCF_964261635.1. NCBI lineage: Eukaryota > Metazoa > Chordata > Amphibia > Caudata > Salamandridae > Lissotriton > Lissotriton helveticus. Next base: position 829,025,090 of record NC_136057.1, read on the forward strand.
GCTGTGTACAGATTGTTGATTGCTAGAGTCTGGCTGGACCCCTCACCCCCTGTAACACAACAGTGGATTGCTTTGCTATTGGGGACGTTCAATCTTGAAAAGGGTATATATGCTAAGAAAGGCAAAAGGGCAAAGAGGTTGGGTAGGAAAATATGGGAACCTGTACTTCGTTGGAAAGAAAGGATAAATGAAAGTCTAGTTTGATGTATTAATAATATATATTTTTTTTTCTCTTCCTTTTGCGTTGATGGTTATGTGAAAGAAAAAAAAAAAGTTTATGTTTAGCATTATAAAGTTTTTCTTGATAGTAACTTTGGTTTAATATTTAAATCAATATTTTGTATTCTGTGTTTTTGTGTGTGCCGAAAAACTTTTTACAATAAAAATATTAAAAAAAAAAAAAAAAAAGAAACTGAATAGTATACAACCAGAACCACAAATGCAAATAGTCACATACCAACCACCCGTGTTGAGGGTCTGCATGACACCCATGGGCAATCATGCCACTGTACAACCAAAACTCTCACCCCTTTGTCTTCGAGTGCTCCCTCTACTATAATAGTCAAATAAATAAAATCATGTAGAACTGCATAGTATAGGATTCCAGTGTAGTCAGCTTCATGCTGTTTCTCACTGGCAAAAAATACACTTACATCTTGGGGTAGAGACACTTCAGGTCTGGCTTCATATTTCTGAAGTTGTCAGGGGAAACATGAAGATCTGGTAGAAGTGAATGGGCAACCGTGGTAATAAAATATTGGTGCTTTTAAAACGGTTTAGTTACATAGTCCCACTTTTACTCTTCAGGGATACCAACGCTGCCTGTTTTTCAGCCTACAAAAGAAGCAGATCTTGACAGGAAATAAAGAATTTAGGCATGCCTGCTTTGAAATGTTCCTGTCATTCTCAGATATAGGGCACTCCCTCACAGACCTTTACAGTTTCAGATCCAGTGGAACCAGCAAATACCCATACCATGATGGGGTGTTTTAAGCTCTACACAGCAAATGCAATGTAATGAAAAGATTGGCCGTCATGGTGACTTAGGCACAAAGGGAGGTAAGGGGTCTGGCTGCAATACAAATGCAGTCTTTCAGATGTGGCCTCCTTTAAGAGCCCAAATCAGGCAGGTGAGTCCTGGCTCAGTCCATGACATTCACAGTGCTTACAGACGGAGTGTGATTGGAAATGTCGTTAGGTGGCCAGCATATTTTCACGATCTCATTAACTCTTCCATCACAATTAACTGCATCTTGCACCATCAACTCTACGCTCAATGCTGCACAACAATAGACCCAGTCTTGCAATTCTCTAATTGACTTGCATTCAACTTTTTCTCAAATTAAACTCTGAAAGGAAAGGCACTCGCACTCAATGCCCCAACACCCTGCTATGTTTTAACTTGCCCTAAAATTCAATCTTTTTCTCAAGACAACACAACATCCTTGTTCTCCAGATTCCTATATTGCCTCATCATGATTTAAACTATTCCCTCTGCTTTACCACTTTCCAACACTACTTCAAATCAGGAGCAGGGATACAATGGCTTAAGCATACAGGCACATTTTCCAACTTGCACAGGTTTCCAAAGTGTTAGAACAACTATTGATCATACAGTATAGCAGTTATCTCTCTTACAATAACCTACTAAACTCTTTTCAATCTAGATTCCCCATAGTCCATTTCACAGAGTACTGCTGGAGACATCTGTCAGATTTCTTAAACTTCATCGCACTATAACCACCCTACTCCCATCATCATTCTCTGTGAGCATTCACTAAAGATCAATCTACCATCCTAGGTACCTTTGCAAATGTAGGCAACATTACTTGTGTTCATTCTTTCCACCTACACTACTAACTGTAGCACTCATAAAAGATACGCAATAGTGTGCCTCCTTCCTCACTCTATACACCACATACCTCAGAAACCACCTCCTCTTTCTGCTTGTCCTATGACCTTCATGCAAGTAGCAAAAAAAACATTTTTTTCCCCCAGCGCCTTTCTCTAACCTCCAAGCCCGAATCTCATTCTTTAACAGTCAATACTGGATTATCCTTCCCTCAAGCATGCCAAATTCAACATAAACCGATATATTCTATTTCCCTCCATGCTCTGTCACAGCTACTCTTCCCATCACCATTTCATTGCTTCTTTATCTTCCCTGGTATGTTGTAACCCTTTCAGGGGAGCTCGTTTTTTGCTTTGCCCTACGGACACTGCCCACAGTCAGCCACCTTACCTCGAGGGGATCATCCAGCAAGCAGCCGCAACAGCCTAGAGTCACCGGGGGCCATTTTAGCGTGGGCAGATGCCGGAGGAGGTGAACTACACCTCCCAGCTTCCTTTGCTCCGCGCACGCCGCTGACGACTTCGCAGAGCGCCAGGAGGCGCCCAAAAGCACGCTCGGGCTCCCGGGACGCGCACAGGCGTGCCCGGGCAAAGCCCGGGCCAAGGGCAGGCCCGTCCGTGCCCGTCAGACAGGAAGAAACTGGACAGAGCAACCCCTCTAACAAGTCTTTGCAAGTGAGTTAGGTGGGACATTTGAACGATCTATGTTTATGATACGTACTAAACCCTTTTAGAGGGAGCACACTCGGGTAGCATTTGGTGGTTTGTGATTCTAACTGGGAGATAGTATAAGATTCTTTGTGCACTTTCTGTCGAAGTAACCAGTTTTGCTTAAGTATGGGAGAGAGCCCACCTGCAACCTCTAGGCCCAACACGCGCCAGAAAGCCGTGATGTGCATAGGATACGTACTAAACCCTTTTAGAGGGAGCACACTCAGGTAGCATTTGGTGGTTTGTGATTCTAACTGGGAGATAGTATAAGATTCTTTGTGCACTCTGTCGAAGTAACCAGTTTTGCTTAAGTATGGGAGAGAGCCCACCTGTAACCTCTAGGCCCAACACGCACCAGAAAGCCGTGATGCGCACACCCAACCCGAAACCGACTGCCATTGATAAAATGTTATGGCAGGTGTTGGGTGCAGTCTCTAGTGAGATTGAACGCACGGAACGCATGCTCTCCCTGACTCTCTCCATCCAATGCCCCTCACTGGATCTCGAATCAGAAACCCTTTTGTTCAGCTCGGTCACCTGATTAGTCGGCTACCCCAGATTTGTTAGAACTCCCTTTAAAGGGCTCACCCTGTATCCCCTGTCAAAACCACTCTGAGGGGGACTAACGGGAAAGACCCACAAAGGAAAAAAAAAAAAAGGGGTGGGAAGTATGTGAGCTCTCCGCCGAGAGCAACAACAATGACCCAGACCGAAGTGAAAAATGGAAGCTGTCCCTCAGATCTGGAGCCACCGATATGGGCACCCACGCTGCTAAATGAACATAGAGAGAACCTTGTAACACATAGAAATAGTTAGTTGGGTCTCCTTATACAGTTCCTAGAGAAGCTTACAACGATGTTTGACATCTGGGGAACCAAAATTGATACCCTTTTAAAACCCTGGGTAAACAGAACCCATCTGAACTGGCCCCCAACCATCAACAGAGTAGCCAAAAGTCAGTCTCTCCTGGAAAAGCCAACACAGGTTCTAATTTCCTAGCAGAGCCTCCCACTGTGACTAACCCTGTAACGACAATAGGGGGGGCCCGTCCACAGGCAACAAGGGTACCAAGGGAGGGGGCTGATGATCAAGGGCAGTTGTCTGAGGTAACTCCTCCAGATTCGCCAGTTGAGGGTAGGACACTGGATACTGACAGAGGAGAACATGAAAATAATTTAGACCCAAATAGTCTATCTACCAAAGTCACCCTGCCTTGCCTAGACCTCCCTCCTGCATCAGCTCCCTATACTGTTATTCTTGCAGGAATCCCTGAGTTAGCTCCATATAAAGTTGAGCGATATCCGGAACTAAAAAATAAAGTTATTTTTTGGCTCAATAAATTTAGACCATTACCCCCTCAAATCCAGAGTGAAATCCTAGGCGGGTTAGCTGGATAGGATCAAAGCAAAAAGACACTCAGGGGGATTGTGTATTGATTAATTTTAGGGATCCTAGGGCAGTCCATCATATCCAACAAAATTAACAAAGGAGGGAGGTAGAGTAGTTGAAGTAGGATTCTTACTCCACAGGATAGTACGTATAAACAAAAGGAATCCTACCAGAGGAGAAGTGCTACCCATAGGTGGTATGGGAGCACTCAGTGTTTTGTAAAATACCCCTCACACACCAAAAGGCCCCTTGGTGTCACGCTTCATCATCGGGGTCTTCGCACCCCTCTATCGGGATGCGGCGTGCTGCGACCTACGGCTACGCGGGAGCACTTGTCAAATGACTATGTGTGGTGCAAGTGAATGGTAATGCGAGTGGTGGTGGGTAGTGAAGAGTTAAAAAGTACCTGGCTCGTAGGTGAAAAAATTATTTATTCAGGACCTCGAGCTGGCACTATTAAAAGAAGTGAAGTGCGAGGTAAAATATGTCGTAATAATGAACAGTACCTCGTGTGTGCGTCGACATGTTTCGGAACTGGCGCTCCTTCTTCAGGACGGGAGCACAACTTCCCCACCTTACTCACGTTTTACTATTTGTAACTCAAAATTAATGGTTAGTTAAATAAAAGGGAATTATTTTTTTTTATTTTAAGTGATATATAGGCTATAATGTGCCTACAGCGGATTTTGGCTCAGGATACATGCAGTTGCATGACCTGAAAAAAGAAAACAAAAGTAAGGTCACCCAAGGTATGGGTAGTTCTACAGGTGCAGTCACCTGGAACAACCTTATAGCACAGTTGCCCTGTAAAAGGAAAGGACTTACAAAACATACAACATAGAGAACACATAACATGTTTTAAAAAAAATACCAAAGAAATGTGGGTCATACTCAATAGAAAAGAGTTGCTTGCTTCATGAGCTCATAGAAGCGTCTGGGGGTTGATTGCTACTTTGTGCAATCTGAGTGGAGAAATAAAAGTAACAAAAACGAGATTTAGTGATCAGTTCTTACTTGGTTAGGAGGTGAAGCCTTGTTAACCCTCTCAATATACTCACAAGGTAGGGACGAAATTGCCATCGAGTCATTGGCGGGGACTTTAACTGCCATTTCGAACCCTTAAATGGTAGGAGTCCTAGTATCACCAGGGAATAAGATGCAGTCTGGTCAATTCCGATATGTAACATACCCGACTAGGGGGTGGTCCCCCCCTCGTCCTCCAATTGACCTCCCTAACACTAGTCCACTCACTAAGGGCCTGCAATGAACGACTGCCGGCAGATAACCAAGGAAATTCAACCTTTAATAAAATAGGCCAGGCTTCTATTATTGATTACATACTGGCTGATGTTGAGTTTTGGCCTATAATCCAGGACTTTGCTGTTGACACGAGATGTGAAAGCGACCATAACCCATTAGTCCTGGATATGTGTATTCCACAGCTTGGGAATCCCCAGGAGCATTCCACCCAAACTCCCCCAACCTTAATCACAAGCGCAGGAGACAGAAGAGTTTGTTGGCGTACCCTGGTGGCTTCGGACGAGAAACTTGCCACCTTGTACTCAGATCTTCCCTTTTCTTGAGTTTGTTTTTAATACTACTGGAAACCACCAAGACCAAGAATCTCTGATACTAATAAAAAATAACCATCATGAGATGTTTCTTAAATTGGCGGCCTTTTTCTACACACACACGACAAAAACTGTAGACCTGATCCCAAACTGAAACATCCATGGTTTAATAAGGCCTGTAGAGAAGCTAAAATAACACTTCTCCTTAGAGTTAAAAATAAGGATATCCCTGGTACTAGAATAGCTAGGTCTCGCTTCAAATCCATCCTGGCTGAGGCGAAGGCAGCCTGGGAAACTGAAAAATGGGAAGCGATACGTAATGATTTAGATAGCAGAGATATGCGTTCCTTTTGGAACCTTGTGAAGACAGGCCACACAGAAGGTAACCTGGCCATTGCTCCCAACTTGGCTGAAGAAACCTGGAGAACACATTTTAAAATCCTTTACTCCAGGCCAGAGAATTCAATCGAACCTGAGGGCCTAATGGATGTTTTACAAATCCCCATGAACATGACACCACCTCCTTGCACACTGTTGGAAGTAAACTTGGCACTGGGTAAGTTACTCCCTAACAAAGCACCTGGTCTGGACAGGATTCCAGGTGACCTGTTCAGATCTGAACGGGGAATATGGGCCCCTTACCTGCCGCTGTTGTTTAATTCAATCCTTCAAGGGATGGAGCTCCCGCTAACCTGGCTTGGTGCTGAGATTATCCCTATCTTCAAAAAAGGGTCCCCCTTGGTCCCGGCAAACTACCAGCCTATCAGCCTCATTGATGTCACTCAAAAGATTTTCGCCCGCGTTCTTCTTCGGCGCTTGCAGGAATGGATAGATGACTGACATTCTCACCCCCCTACAAGCAGGATTTACGTCCAGAACATCGACTATCGACTATAGGCCAAATCTTCAGACTTAAATTAATTTATTGGAAGACTGTTACTTTGGGTGGGGGAAGTCTCTATCTCACCTTTGTGGACCTTAAGTCCGCATTTGACTTGGTCCATCGAGAGCAGCTATGGGGCTTGTTACTTGACATGGGGGCCCGGCATATCTTTGCCAAATCTTAAATCGACTTCATGAGGGCACCTATGCCAGGGTTAGATTTTGAAAAAAAGGGTGAACTGACCGAGCCATTCCCAATGGAACAAGGGGTTAGGCAGGGATGTGTGTTGGCCCCTACTCTCTTCACTTTTCCTTAACGGTCTAATAGACACTCTTGACCGCAAAGGACATATATTCTCCAAGGCTGGCAAACAGGAAAATACCAGCTCTAATGTTTGCTGACGGCACGCTGCTCCTCTCTAAATCATCTATGGGGATGCAGCGTGTCTTGGATAAGTTTAACTCACTCATTCTGCAGGCAAAGGAACCTGGAGATCAATATCAAGAAAACCAAATATATGGTTTTCAACGCCAATACATTGAACTGCCCACACCCCCAAATGGATGGAAGACCACTAGAGCGTGTCTCCACCTTCGATTATCTGGGCATTTCATTAAACGACACAATGGACTGGAGATCCCAGATAACGAAGGTAAATTTGAGGCTAACTCAGTCTGTGGGAGGCATCCTTAAAGTATTAAAAAAGTGCTTCCAAAAAGTGATAGGGCCACCTGCCGAAATGTATAAAATCCAAGCAAGGGGAGCATCTCTCTATGGTGCTGAACTTTGGGGTGACTGTTCATCTCAAACACTGCAGGCAACAGAGAACCCCTTCCTTAGAAACTGCTTGCGCTGCCAAAGAGCACGCCCTTGACTCCGTTTAGGATGGACCTTGGGATTGGTTCCATTTCTGATATCATTGCCTCTCGCCCTCTCCTCTTCTGGCGCCGTATATTGAGTACGCCAGAACTAATTAACTACAGGGAGGAACTGAGGGATGTAATGTGCAAATTGGGGACCAAAAATTTATCTTGGTTAAACTATGTTAGGAGTCTGTGTTTTTCTCTAGGCTTTGGTAATTTATGGTCGAATCCAGCGGATTTCTGTCCTACCATTCCGAAAAAAACACTAGTAACAGCTATGAGGGAACTGAAATGTGCCCATCTAGTCAGGAGTACGACTTCTAGCTCCCTGACTTCAAGGTTCCTTGACGTTGAGGCAATATAAATTGGAACAATTTCTGGACGATATTCAACCGTTCTTTGCAAAAAACTATACATTCAATTTAGATTTGGAACCCTCCCATTGGGTGTATTTACAAACAAATGGAAGGGCTCTGCTCAATCTCTCTGCCCAGGTTGTGCTATGACAGAGGAAACAGAATTACATGTAATAATACTCTTCTGTCCTGCCTACCACAGGTCCAGATCAAGGTGGGTTTATCAGCTGTGTAGAAATCTAGGGTTAAGAAATTATCATGAGGTTTTTAGGCTACTCAAACATGAAACCTCACCACTTTTTGTAGTCACAACCTCAAAATTCCTATTTGCTATGTGGTGTACTCGCAGAAGAATCATTAAGGGATTAGAGCGGGGGACCAATTGATGTTCCTGTATTTATTAGCTCTATACTCCTTTTTGTATTACCAAGCAACATTCTAGCGAATGAGATGAAGATAATCATGTTCTTATATTCTTTTTAATATGCTGGTTTTAACCAATTTTTTTACCTATTTATTTTTTTAATATGTATTTTTATAGATATGGACTGAAGTATTAGTGATGTTTCTATCACTTTTATATATTTGTGTAATAGATTGTACTCTTGGTTTCTTCGGCAAGTGTTGTAGGATTGGTCACTTACCTGTTATGAGTTAGGCTGCTATTACTGCTTTTTAACATTATATATCATTAATTCTGGTCTTTGGTGGTTACAACTCTATTTGTGCTTGTAATTGTTTTCAAATTGTAAGCTACACTGGATGTATGTATATTTTATCTTGCTTTTATGGCTGAATAGCCGAAATAAAGTATTCTTTTACTTGACTTGTAACCCTTTCCCCTCTGTCAGCACCCTTACTAGCTATAAAACATCAGCATGAGGCTAGAGCTGGTCACAGAAGCAAAATACCAGATTCCTACTATTCAAGAGACCACCACCATCTCTCTGTCCAGACATCCAAATCTCTCAGAGAGATTACACTCCCACAATGTGTACTTGTAACAGTCTTCTACTTGATTCCACAGTTCTACTCCAGTTCCTAAGAGAATTTGGAGGGTAAGGTCACAAGCCATAAACCCATCCTGCATTACGAAAGATGCACTCCAGAATGATCCATAAATAAACAACTTCGTTTTTAGCCCCAATGAAATCCTCCAAATACACCGAAAACCCAATTCCAGCAAACCTTTGAAAACATTGAGCATAAGGGGGGCAATGTCCCAAGCACAAGCGGTTAACTCCTCATTCTGTAAAAGGCATAGTTCCCTTCTCTCTCAAATTTGGCCAGCTCTCCGGATGAACTTGTGGCACACAAACAACATGAACAATAGAATGAAAATTGTTTTAAGAGACCCCTCATGATTTTATCCTTAGATGCCAGAATGGCATAATTCTCACATACAGGGCATGGATCTGTCTATTATATATGGAGTCATGGCAGAAGTGATTGTGAATAGGACCAAGTCCATACCTTTGGACTGGGGAAGAGACCTGGGTAGGGATGACCCCTGACCCCACTCTTCTTCGTGCTAGCAGTGGTGGCCAGCCTGCTGAATCATGGAGAGCTCATAGGTGAAGGGTATTAGATGGAAACAGTGGGAAAAGGTAGCATTTCAGTAAATCAGATGATATTCTACTTTTTAATCCCTAGACATCTAATTATTTTCAGAAACGTGGGATAAGCTCCGAATATAAAAGATACTGGTGGAAGGATAAAGGTGGCATTCATCCCATTTAAGAAAGTTCACAGACATGTTAACACACCTCGGAGTGAAGGTAACAAGACAGAGAGACCTAGTTTGTGATAAATCTCACACAATCTCTGAACCTACTTAGGGAGGAAGTGAGATATTTGCACCCGCTGCCGTTGAGTATGATGGGATGGGCTGCCCTATGTGAAACTGGAAGGAAAGCCGCAAATGGTGTTGGAGGAACACTCTGTATAATGTTGTCAGTTTGTTAAGTATAAGGCTTCCAACAGCTTGGTTTCTAACGGGCCTCTCTATTGGTGGCGATTAATAACTGTGCCCTTGCTGAGAATTATACACCAGTGGTAAAGTTAGACAGAATGGTGATGGGGGGCATCATACAGGCAACTACCTACAATGGGGATGGATATGGGAACATGGAAGCACCGATTAAAACAGTAGTCCTGGAACGGGATTATTTAAAGATCAAGGCGACTCCGTTGTAGATAGGAGAATTGCTAGGGGATGTCACATGATTGTTGGTGTTCAGGGGTTAGGACCATGTAGGTATATTCATACTGGGAGAAATTGTGGGTACAGAGGGGGGTGAAGGAGTACTTCTAGTTGCAGGAGGAATATAGACTGCATACAACACAATATGTCACATATTTAAAAGTGAAACATGCAATGAACACACAAGATTGACAGGAAAGGGATACTGAAACCATTGCCATTCAAGAACAGGATTCTTAAGAGAGCCTGTTAAGAAGGGGTATTACGGATTTATAAAACGTTCATAAGACACCCCGAATTCCTGTAAGGACTCACAAACAAATGGAAAAGGGATTTGGGGCCACTAGAAGACACTGAGTGACAAAATGCATTGCAACATTGTAATAAGGTGGCAATTCAGGATCATTTTCGATTTATACAACTTAAGATGTTACACATGGCATACAACTATAGGATCCAGCTATAAAGATAGGTTTGGTCCCAAGTAGTGGGTCCCTTCAATACCCTTCTCCTCACTAAATGGAGCTGTAGAGTGCAGCATAGTTTTGGGATGAGTGTATACACTGAAGGGCCTAGACACTCAAATGCACATTACATCATTTGGTGCCATATTGTAACAACGGACAGACTGACAACTGCAAAGATATAAGCTGACCCTATGTACACAGGGACTAATGGGAGCAAAAAGGGACATTATAAGGGGCAGGGGGAAATCCGCGATGACCCACTAAAGCAAGATGGCGCCTAAGGAAGTGTCACTGTATGTCCTTCCATAGCACCCAATCCTCGAACCACCAGCAACTGGACATTCGAAAACCTCTGTGCACAATGGATGTTTTCATCTATTCCTTTACACCTTCTACTAGAACCCATTCTACTGTGAAACTTGTTCTCTACCCACATTCTAAAGCCCATCTCTTAACTGTGCATCATCAACACTGCGACAACAAACGCACCCACATCATTTCAGTCCGTGCCATCACCATACAGTTAAATTGACCATTAATATTAATGTTTTATACTTGCTGTACATGATGTAGTGTATCGACTAATGACCACAATTTTCAATCTGACCAATCTTGGCATTCAAATTCCACAATATCTGACTCAACAAAGCAAATAAACTCAAACATCACAACATAGCCTCATTGGCATGGCCTCTGGGAAAACCCCAAGTCCCAACTCCAACGTGACACATTAGGACTAAGACACAGGTCAGGAGACGCTTGTATTAGACAAGTTTAACTACTAGAACTGCAAGGCTGACCATACATAGTCGGTTCAATTAGGAAACAGGACATGGTCAAAAAGTCTGCCATTGCATCATTCTACTTTTTCAAAGTACAACAAGCATTTGCAATGCAATAGGTCTCGCATTTACGTAAGTTTGAGCTGTTGGCATTGTAAATGGCAATGCCTTTTTTTATAATTTGTTTTTTAAAACATAACTAAAAGGAATTGCCATTTACAATGCCAATAGCTTCAACTCTCGTGAATGCAAGACCTATTGCATTGCAAATGCTTGTTAGTTATGCTTTTGCAAGTGCCTGGCAGCTGCACATTGCTATGCAGACGTTATTTCTAAATCTCAAGTCCAAAATGGTCATTTGCTATCTTCCAACTGTAGCATAACAACAAAAAAACTCACTACAGGATTGCTGAGGAGCATACGCATGAATCGTCGTTATAACACTAGTCCATAAAACAAACAAACAAACCGCCAAAAAAACGACCTGCCCACTGACCTGTCAGACAGCCCACGGGACACTGTCAGATTGCCCTACAGGCCAGTTCGACCACGATAAATGTATAATTTATGAACTGTTAATGGTATTGAACTCAGCTCTATACATTTGTTAAACAATAGTGGGTAGAGAGACCACCGCTTTATTTGACCTCTTCTAACTGAGAATACTTCAGAAGGTTCCCCACTACGGAAGTTAGGAGTCCTTGTGGAAAACCCAACCTCCTCCAACGCACAAATCAATGCATCACAATTCCGAATCATTGCACAAGTCAGACCTGCTGAGGATCACACATGGGCAGAAAGTCTGCTCCACCTACAGAATAAAAGTGGGTGAGTGGGGTAATACTGGTGGAAAAGAAGGTCTAAGAACAATGCAGGAAGCACATCAATGCAAAAGGACTGCCAAGGAACACACCTGCTGTTCACCCCGAAGGCGGGGAATCTGCTTTGTTACCTCAATTGCTTAAAACAATCACTGCAGAGATTGTTTAGTGTAACCAGAGACACTCAGAACTGAGTCTTGTTTGTCGCTGCAGGAAATAATGACTTCCTGCATTAGAGTGCGGCGGTCGCAGCCTGTGACTGAAAGCACTGTGAATACAACTTTATTTTTTTAAATGTATTACACACAAAATAAAATAGGCTGCACAAAACTGTGCAGACATTTCAAGTTCAATAAAAACAAGTGTTAACGTCCCATTTCAAGAGTTCTGCATTATTTTCAAATTATTTTTATAACTCATTGCTCAGAAGTATGTCATTTCTGATATTTATTGCTTTCCATGTACTAAATTGCTTGGCTTTACTCGCGAGAAAGTGTCACTCTAAGTGTCACACATTTGGCAGCTGAACGTCACTCAAGCACACTGTAACTATGAAAATGTCACACATAAGCAATCCGGAATCTTGGCAGTTATGGGGGAGGTGTAAGTTCAATTTTATCTGACAACAAGAGTGATCATGACTGATTTAAAAACATGTTTTAATATATTTTCAAGTACAATCGGAGATCTGTTGGGAGTCTATAGGAGAAAGTCACAGAAAGCCATTGACTGGAATAACGCTGAAAACGTACACAAACAGGTGTTGTCTGGAATTCGGGTGTGGCTTAGTGGAAGCGAAGGGAGCCAGGACACGGGATAGCGTGCCGATGGAAGGGAGAGGCTGGTTACAACAGAAACTAAGCACTTTATTTCAACTTCTTTATTCATTTTAGTACTTAGCAAGACACCATGGGACTGACGGATAAAAACAGGCCCCAATTATAACAAGCACTGAGGTGTGCCGGGCGTGAAAACAAATTATCGGGCAGGGCAGCGTGGTAACTTACTGTCTATGGGGATATCAATCCGAAAATTGTTGCTGGCTATCTGCGCATGGAATGAATCCTCACTACGGGAAGCGTGCAGCGCCGGCGTGAGTCTTGCAGGTACACTGAGGCTGGGAAGGGCGAAAGTAAAGTAACATTTTAATTTTGCCAGTTGTTTCAGTGGGGTGGAATGACCGATCCGATTTATTGAGAGACGGTATACCGTGTAAAAAACATACGCATCATGGCTGTGCCGGGCCGCCGCGCTGCCCGCGACGACCCGGAAGCGGTTGGGAAGCCGGCCAATGCCAGCGCGGCCCCAACCGGAAGTCCCGCCCCATCGCGCCGAGAGACAGAGCGAGCTGCCCGAGGAGCCACGAAGGCTCCGCATTGAGTCCCGGTCCCGAGATGGGGGACCGGGTGAAGAGCGGCCGGGCGCATGGGGAAGGCGGGGCTCTCATGTCGTGAGAGAGCCCCGCAAAGCGCTACCGCCACCCGGGAGAAGGAGCCGCCGCCGTGCACCGCCAGAACAGGTAAGTTGAGTGAGAGGAGGGGTGAGTGGGGGTGGGGTGTACGCGTGCGTGTGTGTGTGTCTGTTTGAGTGTGTTTGTGCGTACGTCTGTCTGTCTGTGTGCGCGTGTGTATGTTTAAGGGGGGGTGCGTGTGTGTATATGCAGTGTGTGGATGCCTTGGTTTGTGCGCATGCGTGAGTGACGACGTGCGCGCTCACGAGGTACAATCTCCAGCAGGAGACGCTCGTGACAGTTTGCTGTGCTGTCCACATTCCCCGGAATCCCTGGAAAGTGGCGACATAAGTAGTCTCGCTAGACAGCAAAAAGCTTCGCTTTTTGCTTTCGTCTAGGCGAGACCTAAAAATGGCTAGTTTACGTACAGCACCCAATACTCTCGGGTTGTATTAGCAAGGCAAATACAATGCAGTCTTTGGTCTCTGGTCGACAGTCAAAACACGTTCAAATGAGCAACTAGGCCCCACCAAATGAAGAAAATACCATCGCCACGCCAAAACACGTTTCTGCTCAATGTCTGCCAAACTGGGCAGAGGTAATCCTAGGAGAGACAAACAAAAATGGGAGTCCTAACTCTTTGACAGAGAGCACGACTAAAGTACCAATCCTCCTTATTGCATAGTGAAAGGACGGGGCTACTTAAAGTGGAAGCAGTAAGCAAGGACACAGTTTTATCCTGCTCCAGTTTTTTCTGTAAGAAACAGGTCATCAGACGATGGGCTTGACATTGCTAGATTGGTCGCCATCACGGCTAGTGAAGAAACTGACCTCCAATCAGTATGAAAATTTGAACTAGACACTGCAAGCTATTTATCAGGAGAAACAATATTAAGCCTTGGACATATTGTATTACAAATGCTAAAGTAGTTCACTTTATTACCTTTTTAATGACCTATTCGCTTCACCGTCGTGACCAGGGTCATTGCCGGATTCGTGTGCTGCTTCATAATGTTTAAAAAGTTCTTCAGCGGATCCATGCGAAATCATGCACAGGGGGCAAATGAAGCCCTAATGCAAAACAATCAGAAGAACGGATTAGCCAAAGCACAGCATTTTTACATCACATGCACCTACCTGACAATACTAAAAAAGAAAACAGACAAAAAATTACTGTATATTTAAGAACATGTTCATCAAAAATGCATCGCCAAAGAAGTCTTCACATGGATTGTTTTGATTGCACAAGAATTTCAATGCCAGTAATGCCATAGTCCATAAATTAAGCAAATATTAAAGAAGCACACAGATTGACTAACATTTTCCGATTCAGAAAGGGCAGTTTTGCTCTGACAAACAATGCCCTAATTACTTGGGTTTTCTCAGCCAAACTGAGTAATGTTCCAATCTACATCACTGGGTAAGTGATAACTCGACAGCTATCACTAAATAGAAAGGAAAATACAAAATGAATGTGCATGAAATATCATAAAAAGAGTCCGGTCTAGAGTTCCTCATCCATATACCTGCACTCCCAAAAGAAGCTTTTCGAACCCTTTAGCAACTTTGGTCACATTGGTACGGTTATTCATCAACTGTTTATTAGACTTTGGGACCCTAGCTAGGTTCTCAAGGGTGCAATGCAGTCAGCAGACACTCTCATTATATCGCAGCTCTGATAAAAGCTTCCCTGGTTATGCCAGGGCTCCTATTCGGTCATGGTTTGGATATTTGCAATGTTCTGATTAGGTCACCTCTCTGCTTAAACATGATACTTAATACACAAGTGGTCTATTTGTGTCAAATATTTGAATATTCACAGGCTTTACATATATACCCATTTCTGCGGGCTCTAGAACGGGGCTAATTTCGTGACCATGGTAGGGGTCCGAATAGGACAGTTCTGTCATTAGGCCATTAGTCTGGTTACAACAGGGTTCAGGATAAATCATGGGTCTAAATGAATGGTTTATTTATTTCACTTACTTTAGTTTCTCAGGAAGACTGTTGTGAAAGCCTATAACAGATTTACGTTTAAGCTTTCACTCAATTCCGCAAACCTTTACTGTAAGCAAAGCAAACCCATACTATACGCTCCATTTGACCACATAGTGTAATTCCTGGAGATATCACCGCAGCTCACTGCATCGTAGTCCCTTGTTTGTCATAACTGAGTTTTATCAATTACTTTAGATTTACATTGTACATGTAGATTTGCTCTGCAAGATCTGGTCACAGTGAAAATGTCATGCCTTCATTTGCACCGATGAAAGGATTAACTCGTGAAAATTTTCGTATGAGCAAATCTATTCACATGGCTGAAATGCCTTGCAAATTGGCACAATCACAAACTTAAATGTTTACGGTTATGCCTCAACTCCATCGTATACTGGAAAAGACTGGATATTTACACCTGACAGAGGAAGGAGTAAAAGGTTTTCCAGCGTGGGAAGATATTTCTCTCATTAAAGAATGGGAGTGTAGGGAAAGGAAAAAAAAAAACAAAAAACGGAACAAGTGAACTCGCACTCAGCAGATTTTCACAGGCAAATACTCATATGAAAATAAATTCAAAACATAAGTCTGCTAGGTGTATGACTGGAAACCTGAAGCTGTTACAAGTTCCCATTCCTACTTTTGTTAACTAAGGAATTCCTGAAAGTTGTACATCTGCAACCATGCAAGATTTTTGGAGTGCACTTTTGTGACTTTCTTTAAGAATTGGAACCTTAATATATTATTTTTTAAGAGATGGTCGTAATAGATTTACACGGATTCTCATTCAAACAGGTTTTATTTAATGATGCCTTAGGAAACGGTATTTCAAGTTGTCCTTTAAAATTGAATGATACATTAACAAAACTGTCTAACTTTTGTCCACTTTTTCAAGTTTCTAATATTTTTTTTCAGGTAAATTGTATTTTGAGAGCAAGCAGTTTCAGGATTAGATAGCAACACTGTCTTCCACTTTCGACTGTATTTTTCCACGTCGCAAATATTTCTTGGGTAGATTTTATGTTGAAAGAAAATAATCTTTAATCTTGCTTCCATTTATAGGTCGAGCCTAACGGCAGCTTGTAAGCGCTGCTCGCTCTGTGAGGCATGCTGTATTAGGGTACACACTGGAAGCCCCGCCCACTCATATTTGTCATTGGCTTTTGTCATTGTACTTCTTAAATGCTGGCTTCTGATTCGTAAATAGGCTTGTTAGTTCCTCCTTGGTACCGCCTTGTCTACATTTGTTAACGCCTATAACGACTGGACCTTTTACTTGGCTTGTTACATGGTCTGCATTATAAGTAGGTGAGCACTATTTTGTTTATTTATTTATTGACGCGTTTTATAGACTGGAGACAATGGAGGCAGTTTTTTTTGTATTTGCATGCAGAGCTTGGCGCCCCGCTTCAGGGACACCGCACTCTGTTTAATTTTTTTTAATTAACTTTAATAATGAGCGTGGCACCCGCTTCAGGGATACCATGCGCTTTTGTTTTTTGTTTTTAACTTTTACAATAAGCGCGGTGCCCGCTCTGGGATACCGTACTGAGGTCACAGGACCCAATATGCTGACAGGAGTAGCTGCCGATTCTTTGCTGCCCAATCCCTCAGCCAGTCCACGCTCTCCTCCTATATTGCCAGCCTCCCTCCTTCGCATGAGGGGGTGGGGCTTAGATGGTGCTGCAGTGTCCTGTGCTCACTGACCCCGAGAACAACGTCATGTGCCCCTTCCTGGGTGACATCCTTGTTAGTGAACACTCGCCTGCATATTTTAGAAGCCAGCATTTGTAACACAATATTTTGAGCTATTGGCATTATAAATGACAATTCCTTTTATTTAGGTCTTTTAAAAAAAATAATAATAAATAAAAGGCATTGCCGTTTACAATACCAATAGGTCAAAGTTTCTAAAATGTGAGACCCATTATATTGCAAACGATTGTTCTGAACGAGTTAGCATATAATCAAGAAGCACTCTAAGATTTATAAAAAGGCTCACATTTTCAAGTTTTGCAAACATAGGTACACATTCCTATACACAGTTCTGAACAACCTACCTTGTATAATATAAAATAAGTTTTTACCAGCTGACATTCTTCTTCATTAAAACTATATTGTGCTGCTGTAAACTGGAAGCCAAAGGGTTTGTGCTGCAGGGGGTTGAGACTGCTTGTCCAATGGACAAAGATGAAGGCTTGTTTCCCTGGACTAAAAAAAAAATAAAAAAATAAAATAGGAATTCAGGAATTCCTCACCCCTAGTTCTCTTGGGGTTCTATAACCTACACATACTTGAATGGCCTCCTCTGCCCCCGTAGCCAGTCTATCACACATCTTCAATGAAAAGTATCAGAAGGTCAGAAAGGATGTAAGAGAAAAGAGTTATAGGAACGATTTGTAGCAAAGCTTAGACTTGCCTGCATATTGTCTCATTAAGGTCATGAGTTTTCCCAATGAATAACCAATCGAACCAATCGATGCTGGCTGCATCTGGTCTTGCAACTGAGTTTTCCTTTCATTTCCCCACCCTCCTGAATGCTGACCAACCATATCTGCTACCCAGTTGTCTAGGAGGCCACAGAGGGAGATTAATGAAAAGGAGAATGCTAAAGTGATTCTGGCATTTTACTGACCTCTGCTGGTCGTGTTCTAACAAGAACGTTAAATAGAGGCTGTTGCCAGAAAAATAAAAAAAAGAAAGTCCCTTAGCAGAAAGCAACTCCGCTGATCGTTTTCTATCAAGACAGTTGAATACAGGCAGTTGAACAGAAAAAAAGTCTCTAAGTGGAAGCAGACAAGTCCTTGGGCTGACCTCCAGAGCCCACAAAGTACATACACATAAGTATATACTCAAGTATATTCAAGTGGTCTTGAATGCTCGACCTAAAACTATATAAATTCACTGGAAAAATTAAAGTGTACAGGGACGTTCTAGTTTGGCTCAGGTTTCACTCTTACAAAACCAGTGAAAAACAGCAGTTATAGTTAGCTGAGCTAACTATAACTCGCGCCCCCCTGTAATGCACTGCTTATGACCTCAATTATTACATCACTCGTTACATGGTCAGTGACATTACTGATGACATCACTGACATCCAAAATGACATGATCCAAAGAATCACCGACGCAACCACTCACACCCCCATAGAACCTTTCATACACCCACTCCCACATAGCCATTCACAAACCCATTCACATATCGATACCAGTAGTCACACACCCACTCAGTCATAGATCTACACACACATCCAGTCACTCACCCATACAGCAACTGATCCACCCACTCACTAATACAGCCACTGACATATCCACCCATACAGCCACTCTCACACTGAGTCAGGCACCCATAGAACTACTCACACACCTAGTCACTCACCCATACAATCACACAGCCACTTACCCGTACAGATGCACACATGCCCACTCACTTACTCAGACACCAACACGCACTCACCTATACAGTCACTAACACCAGCACACATTCACCCACACAGCCACTCTCCTATTCACTCACTCACCCATATGGTCACTCATATACTCCATCACTCACCTATAGTGCCCAGTTACTCACCCATATACTACGGACACACCCACTTACCCACACAGCCATACACAAACTCATTCACCCATACAGCTACTGACCGACTCATCCATACAAGCAGTCACACATATACTCACCCACACAGGCACTCAGACAACTATACAGGTACTCAGTCAACGAAACACTCACCAATACAGCTACTCACATACCCACTCACACACCCATTCAGCCACTTAGACACAAACTGACAGACTCATACAGGCATCCACACAACCAGACACTCACCCATACATTCACGGAGACACCTACTCCCTCGCATATACAGTCAGTCACACACCCACTGAATCATCCATACAGTCACTCATACACCCTCTCTAAATGATACAATTTAATTTCCTCCATACAACATGCCTTACACCAGTCAGACTGTGGAGGATTAACAAGTTATCATCCCCCTTATGCTCAGTGATTCAACAATATTGAGGGTAAATATTCAACAGCTTTACTCGTGTGCTGGGCACAACGGTAGACCCATCTCCCCAGGGTTGCCTTGGTGAGAACAATCAATGATTTGGGGGAAACTTGTGGTAACTGAACCTTACTGGGAATTGGCCCAGTACTCGCTAAGATAGAACTCGCAAAGCACTAGAGCTCACCAATGGTCCCACCTCTGTCAGCGTGGAAGATTGTCTCTTCAAGTCTAGCACACGAGTCCATGGCAATCTACAGAGCCAGGAGATGTCTGCGGAAGCATGCAAGGGTGTGGGGGGAAATGGTAGGAATACTATAGACGTTAAGGTGTTTAGATGGGGGTTTGTACAAGCTATTTACCTTATCTGTTTTGGAAATGTTGGTGTGTGCTTGTTTAAAACCAATAAGATTTGTTTATTTTAAAAAAAACAACGAGTTATAAAAGTTGCCAAACATAAGCTTGTACCTGGCTAATAAAATGCTGTTCCCTTCTCAAATAAAATATATGGTGGTGATCTAATATCAGTACTTTATCCTTCAAATAAGATTTCATTCTTGGATACCCATACTTTCAGAAAACAGTTACCCCATGCTTTAGATATCCAAGTCAAAGTAACACATCCTGCCATCTTAACAGGAACCCTTAGAGCCTTTTCCACAAACACAGAAAGCTGCTGCACATCAGGATTCAAGTTTTGTGAAGAAATACTCAATAAAACTAACATTATTTGCTGTAATAACACAAAGTGTCAGGACGCAATGGCTTGCGACCTTTGGGTGAGGTCCATTTCTCCTCTATGTTATTTGAACTTGACATAGTGTGGCCCAGATGGTGGTTCACATCAGATAATTTACTACTGCTGAGTTCCGCATCAGTGTACAGATTCTCTTTGTCCCATCACTGATACCATACTTCCAAGTCCTGTCATGAGGGAAGCCAGACTTAACTTGGTATACCACGATTTCCTATTTTGTCTACTGTTCATAGTCTTCTGATATTTTAAAATGAGTCCGTTTGTTTGTGAAGATGGGAGATTACATAAGGAAAGAACAAGTTCACCCTCGGGTACCACGGGAGCTCCTAGGCAGTGCATTCTATCCATCAGTAGTAATGGTCATGTTGCCAGATTTCAATCTAAATCAGCAAATTGCAGAGCAATGCTGAAAGGATGTGACTTTTGTTGGCCTTCTGAAACTTTACCAAAGCTAACACAGACTTGTCACTTTTTTTTATAAATAATCACAATTTTTTCCTGCAGTCATAGTTTCAGCGTTCACAGCTACCATAAATTCTGCCTCTGTTTATTCAGATTTGTATTTATTGAGTGATTTAACAAGGGCATAAAAGCCCATTCTACTTAGGCTGCTTCCAACTACACAAAGCAGGTGAGCTTACCATTTCTATAGGCTACCTCCAAAGTGCGAGGAAAGGGACTAGAAAAACTGGATAGCTGTGTGGAAGTAGACCAATTTTAGTTAGCCGTCTTTTGATCCTATTTTCAGGTGCAGGGTTAAAAGGAAGGATGGTATGGAATATGCAGGAGCATTCTTTCTGGCAAGGATCTGGTCTGCCAGACAGTAATCCACCATAATCTTGGATCTCTAAGAATTTGCGTGTTATACGTGTGCCTCTATGGTTAAAATAATACTCCTGCTCTTCATAATAAAGCTTCTTCAGTTCTACTTACATCTCTGTCCCTTCCACCACCTTTCTGTTTCCTAGGAACACAGGCTTTCACTGTACCTCACCACTACTGATCCTCCCTAATAGGTCAGGTTGCCTCAGTTCAACCACACTTAGGCAGGATGCTGCATGACTTTACCACCATCATCATGGGAAAGTTTGCAAGAGGTAGAGAAACTACTATAAAAATTAGAAACAAGGGCAAACACTTTAAATTCATGGGGAATTACCTGGCAATACTACTACTGGTTTGCCTTAAGGGAACATCAGCCAACCTGGGGCAAGGCCTGTCAGGAGAAATGCATAAACCAGAAGGAAGTTAACTGGGAATATTGAACCTCACTATCGAAACATATTTTTTCAAATATGCAAACACACTTTAAACAGTAGACATTTCCAGGAGTATTTTACCAGTGCAGACGCAAATGCCAAGACAGTACAAAACTAAACTCTAAATTACCTCAGAAGATCCATCATTGTTCACTTCCGCCACATTTCCTGGCGTGGCAGTTGAATCTAAATCAGAGCTCTGTGATCCTGATCTTCCTGGAGTCTGAAACACAAAAAGAAAACTACATTTGTATTTGATTACCTGGAAGTGAGTGAGTGAGTGAGTGAGTGAGTGAGTGAGTGAGTGAGTGAGTGAGTGAGTGAGTGAGTGTGTGTGTGTGTGTGTGTGTGTGTGTGTGTGTGTGTGTGTGTGTGTGTGTGTGTAGAGGTTTAGATTCAACTTATATTGTTATTGCTGCAGCCCATAGCAAAAAAAAGTTAAGACTCAGAAGGTACACTTTACAACGGACATTGCGGAATGAAAAATATTTTGCAGCACTTGTGTGCGAGTGCTGTGATCTACCTTGAGACTTTAAAGAACCACAAAATGGACAATTCTTCTCTTCCACGGCTACTTGATCTGTGAGCATGAGAAAACAGCAGTGCAGTTACCTTCTCATTGCTCCATGTTATTTCTGCTGTCCTTAATGCTACCTCTGCCTATTCTTATAGCGGTCTGCAACATGCCAACAGCCCACAGTGTACCTCCAGCTGCCTAAACAATGGAAACAGGGCGGCCAAGGCGGTTCCTCCATTTCTTCCCCTAAAGAAGTCAGGCGGAAGGAAGTCAGGCAACTAAGAGGAATTGTGGAGCTTAAAAGCAATTGAGGGCCCTTGAAAGAAAAAAAAAAAACACATAAGAGAAACAAGATGTGTGGCTGTTTTTTGGATATATAGGCGAGAGGAGAACCGTATTGAGACTGGAAGCACAGTTGAGAGGATAGTGGACGAAGAGATGTGAGAAGTACAGTGTGGTGGAGGGCTTAACGGATCCGAGGACCCAGGAGAAGAGGGAACTATAAGATCACTTGGAGGAGGGAAAGAAAGAATACAGAGCATGCAGAAGAACAGGAAAATAGTCTGGGAGAGGTTAGACCCGGCATCTTTGGCATGACTCTCCCCCTGACTTATTACCTTCAACTCTCCTGTTTTGCGGATTGTTCTTGCTGGCTTTAGGACTGCGCACTTAAGCACTGCAAACCAGTGCCAAAGTGCTTATGCCCGCTCCTTTAAACATGGTAGAATTGGCTTACACCCATATTCAGTTTACTTACAAATCCCTAGCAAAGTGGTACTACATGCACCCGGGGCCTGTAAATTAAATGCTACTAGTGGGCATGCAGCTCCGATTGTGCCATCAATTTAAGTAGCCCTTTAAACCTGTTTTAGACGTGCCATTACAGCCGGTGTGTGCAGTTTTTAAACTGCCATTTTCACTTGGCAAAGTAAACCTCTTAAATATATAGAAGTCACTTTAAGGAAGCCCCTGAACTGCCCACAGGGCAGGGTGCAGTCTATTTAGAAAGTAGAACATGTACTTTTACGTTTTACATACCCCGTTAGCGAAAAGCTCCAACATTTCCCACTACTGCAAGGTCTGTCTCTCCCACAGGATACCACTGGGGGTAACCTTATTACATTTAACAAGCTGAAACTTCTGAATGGAAGCCCTCTTTAAATGTGGAGTTGGATTTTTAGTCTAAATTCTGAAAATGCCACTTTTAGAAAGTTCAACACACCGTGTTAGGGCAACACAGTAAACTCCCAGGAGACTGGGTTTGAACGTAAACACACAACAGAATCCTCTTAAGGAGGAAATGTATGCTTAGTAATTTGTTTAAGGGAAAGCAGTATAGAATATATCTGCTCTTCTTATTACCATATAAAATGAATTGCAATTCAACAATATGTTGTATCAGATATGCAGCGGACTATATGTACAAATATCAAATACAATTTATTAATTACCAATGGATATCAAGCACAAAAGGGGAAACAATTATAAAGAGTTCAAAAACACAAAAAATAAATAAGTTGCACTCTCCCGTTATAACACACAGATAATAAAGTTCAGATAGTAATCCAAGGTATCACAGGGAACACCCAATAATAAAGACCGCCTTATAAAAAGAAATAAGTTCTTTAAAGCTAGGTATTGGCAGCTCCTTATAATTAAGTAATTGTGGTGATCACAGTGTTGATCGACCATCCTTCGGACAAAATGTTGGATTATTTCCAATTATGCAGACCCTGGTCAAGTAATGACATCTTAAACATAATGATTTATATTAAAAACGCAAATAACCTCTACAATACAATAAACGAGGAAAAGATAATTAAGTACGACACTAGTGAAACCATGATGTGGACCAAGAGAACACAGTGCAGACAGAGCAAGACCAGATCAGTGCAACAATCATCCAAAACAAATGAAACTCGTGTTAGGAAACCAGCACCTAACATCCCCAAAGCAATACACTACTCACAACGAATGCAGGTGTCAAACTAATAGAAGTCAATGGATCCAAAAGATATTGCTCACAATAGATATACTATTAGAGAGAATCTTAGGAAGAATTCATTCGAAATCTTATAATCCAGGCTAAAGTATTGGAAAAGGAAACTACCTTTAGCTTTCATAAAAGCACCAAGAGAATACTCACATGGAATATTGAGTAAATCCGGGAACTGGAATAAGAAGCTGACATGTCACTAGAAGTCCTAAAAACCACTGAATTAAAGAAAATTAAATATTGAAGTAGAGACGTACATAGCGATGCACGGCTGCAACCCTGTGCCGAGGATTGTTCTCACCAGCACATCCACCTTGGCAAAGCGGGTATCAGGGACCCTGTTGGGCTGATCTGGATAATGTATAGAACCTTGGTGAAAGCTATCATTTTAAACATTGCCGCCTTCCCAAGCAGCGAAAGAGGCAGTGTATACCAGTGTTTCACGTCTCACTCTAGCCCTGTATAATGGGCGGCAAGTTTGCCTCATAATGCAAATCATCATCTATGGATATCCAAATCCCCAGGAACTTAAAACGGATGAGTCTCCACCCGCAGCTGCAAAGGCACCGCTGTGTCTAGCCTCCATCCACCGCCCTCCCACCGGAAACAACAGGGACTTTACACAATTTATAGTAAAGGCGGTACATCAACCGAAGACCTGGAATATATCCCGCAACCCGTTTAGAATCTGGGGGGGGGTTTGTCACATACAGCAGTATGTTGTCTGCACATAGTGATATATGCTCTTCCCATCTCATGCCGCAAGGCCATCTCCATATACAAGATGTCTCTGCTATATGCTCACTACCTCTCACCATCTCCCCAGGTGCCACTTCTATTTCTCGAACGTGCATCTTGGCCTGTTTCCTGCTACCTATCCATGCCAGCAAGTTTATCTTCTTGTCCCCTGCTTTTGTAAATAAATTTCGGCCTAGCCAGAAATGCAGTCTTTACCTCCTGCCTGGTTACCATTTGGTATTCTGCCCTCTTCCGTTCTTTATCTGCTTTCAAACGGGGTATAAGGGAGGCAGCATACTCCCCCTCTAGCTGTGACAGTTCATGCTCTAAAGTGGCCAGCCTATGGAGTTGATCCCTCCGGTCCCCTATCTCCCCAGTGATTATTACTCCCCTGATCATGGCCTTTGTACGCTTCCCACAGTGTGACCAGGCTCCGAACTGTTCCCTTATTCTCCTCAAAGTAGAGTTCAGTGGCTCTATCTAGTCTTTGGACCTCCTGTCTATTCACTAGGCATCAGGTTTCCATCCTCCATTCCCTGTGTGTCTGTTTCCCAATATTGGACATTGTGATGCTCAGGGTTGAGTGGTCGCCGATTCCTCAGGCTAGATATCTAGCCTCTGTCAACCTAGCTCAAGTGGTCCCAAGTGTAAAATAATAATGAACCCTAGATTGCATGTTGAGTGCATTTGAGTGGTAGGAGTATCCCCTCTCGGGTCGGTGTATAGCCGTCCAGACATCATTTAATACCTGAGCCTTAACAAACATTCCCAGCTTGCCCCGGGTCGCTGCTCCCTCCCTTTTGTGCTCATCCTGTGCAAGTGTGTATCCATCACTAGATTAAAGTCCCCGCCTATAAATGTGAGTGCTGTGGAGGCCCCTGTCAAAATATAACCTAGTTTATGGAGCGTTGAGGATTGGATCCCAGGTGGAGCATACACATCAGCCAACAGCATGGTCTCACCGTCACCTTCACCCAACACTGCCACATGGCACCCATTAGTTTCCGTCCACGTCCGGGATGTGCGGAACAGTAGAGTTCTCTTAAGGAGATTCATCACTCCTCGTGATCCCGAGGTGTAATGTGCATGGCATACAGACTTGTATTTGCCTTGACCCAGGCTGCAGTGTTGGCCTAGTTAGGTGTGTTTTCTGCTGGTACACTATGTCCGACTTGAATCTATTAATCACCTTAGTGACCAGGACCCTCTTTACCTTACTACCAAATCTGCTGAAGTTCCAAGTTAACAACATCACCGCCTAAAGTCGCGTCCTGATAGCCCAGTACCTTTATCCCCCCTGCTCGTGCCCGTACCCCTGATGTGTAGATTGGATCATCCCATTGGTGTATCAGGTTCCTGCTGTGCTGTATCCTACCTCTATATATATCTACTCCCACCCTACCTTACCATGCTGTGATCCTAAAACTGACCACCGCCCCAATTCACAGTAGAGGGGGTCGGTGGCAGCATCCTCCCGCGCTCGTTGTTGGCACAGGTGATCCCGCTAAGTTGCTGCTGACTCTGGGCGCAATTTTAACTTTACCTGGATAACACTGATTTTACAAGTGTCTGGGCATATTTTAGCGGTGCATTTGATTTTTATTCCTAACATTGTACTGTGCTCTCTAGCGCTCAGACCTACCTGTGAGGGCTTGCCTGGACTCGGTGACCCGACCTACCCGCCCCGGTCCGACGCGGTAATTAGTACCGTTGTGCGGAGGGCGTGGTATGCAGAGTCAGGCACTTCCGGGTGGGAGAGTTAGCGTTCTAGCCTGCAGGGGAGGATCGAGCATAAATACCGCTTGGTCCGGCGGCAGCGCTGCAAGCAGAGGGGGTCGGTGGCAGCTTCCTCCCGCGCTCGTTGGTGGCACAGGTGATCCCGCTAAGTTGCTGCTGACTTTGGGCGCAATTTTAACTTTACCTGGATAACACTGATTTTACAAGTGTCTGGGCATATTTTAGCGGTGCATTTGATTTTTATTCCTAACATTGTACTGTGCTCTCTAGCGCTCAGACCTACCTGTGAAGGCTTGCCTGGACTCGGTGATCCGACCTACCCGCCCCGGTCCGACGCTGTAATTAGTACCGTTGTGCGGAGGGCGTGGCAGGCAGAGTCAGGCACTTCCGGGTGGGAGAGTTAGCGTTCTAGCCTGCAGGGGAGGATCAAGCATAAATTCCACATGTCCCAGTGTTCGCGCAGCGGGAGACAAGCCCGTCTGCGCCAGTCCGCGGCCGGATGGGGCCTGGGGCCAGGACCCCTGGAGGATTTTCGGCTCCCCTCATCTACTCTCGTCAGGCGCTGCTTGATCTGCGCACTAACATTATGCCGCAATGTAGGCATGGTATTGAACTCAGTGGGGGCGACCTAGCTAGGGCGTGCTGCCACTGTGGACATCTGTTTACTTGTGGGGTACGCCGCAAAGGAACCAACCGAGAGATTAGAGGCGCTCTTATTAACTGTAGGTCTCTTAAGAAACATAGGCTGGAGGTCTCCGACTTACTGCAGGATAGGAAGCTGGATATGTTATTTATCACTGAATCCTGGCTGGACGAGGACTCAGCCCCTGAAATATTGGAGGCTCTGCCCCCCGGTTATGGGATATGTAGGCTGGATAGAGCCAGAGGAAGGGGGTGGGGGGGGCGGGTGGGGGGAGATTGCGGTGATCTATAAGGGTGATTTCAATTGCACCCTGGAGCCGACACCCATTCTGGATGGGGAAGTGGGTGTCTTCTCCATAATGATCAATAATAACTACACTATTAAAGGTCTACTGGTGTATAGACCCCCTGGAGGCAGCACTGAGTTCCTTGCCAGCCTTATACAAAATCTACTTCCTCCGGCCATGCGCTATGATAAATTCCTACTATTAGGGGATTTTAATCTGCACTTTGACGATGCCTCTAATATCCAGGTCCAGGAAGCTCGCCACGATCTACGTACCTTGCATTTAGTATTAAAATCTGAACTACCCACACATCGGCTAGGTCACCTGTTAGATCCTATCTTTTGCAACTGGGAAGCTTTGAAGGTTGATCCTCCGGAACCGTTGATCTGGACGGATCATTTTATAGTGCCATTTAGTTTTGAATGCCCCGGGGGCAATAATTATGAGAAAAGGGGTGGTACCTCCAAAAGACAGAGAAAGTGGGCCAAGTTCTCTCCTGAAAACTTTGCTGCATCTCTGATTCAGGAGGGTACTCCAGAAGGACTCGGTTCTAATATGGATGGGGCTAGTGAAGCTCTGGACCAGCGTATTCAGCGTGCCCTGGATAAAACGGTCCCGTGGTCCAATATGGGACCCGTGCGGCGAACTAAAATCGGCAGCATGGTTCAATGACGAACTTGAAGCGGCTAAGACGGCTTATAAACGCCTTGAAAGAATATGGAGAAAAAACTACTCACCGGCACCCGAGAGGGCGTATAAAGAGGGCTTGAGAGGGTATCATGTCCTGATAAGGAAAATTCGGGCCGCCTATTACACTAAGATTGGTAAGGCAGACTGCTCTGCTAAGGAGCTCTTCCTAGTCTATAAAGAAATATCATCTTTGGCGTCTATAGGAGAACAGGATGTGGTTTCAGTACAATCCTGCAATCAGATAGCTGAATTTTTCCATAAAAAGGTGCATGATATCTACTCTACCTTTCCCGCTGAGGCTAGGACGGGCTCCATAGGCAGGGAGCCATCCGGAGAGGTTTTCTTGGAAGAACACAGTTTGAGTGCATTTTCGGTTCCTGGGGGTGAGCTGTTAATCAAAGTAGCCAGAGGGGTTAAATCTGGCTCCCCACGTGACCCGGCCCCAGCTAAAGTTTTAAGAGGAAATATTGAGGTGTTACTCCCGTATATTAGACACCTTTTAAAGACATCATTTGAATCTGGCAGGGTGCCGATAACTTGGTAACAAGCTGTGGTCCTTCCTCTTAAAAAAAAAATCCCATATCAGTATGTCCCAGCTGAGCAACCTACGACCGATCTCTCTTCTCCCGTTTTTTGCTAAGATAGCTGAAAAGCTAGTCAGTCAATCAGCAACTCTCGGCACACATTGAGGCTCGCAGGCTTTTACATCCCACACAGGCAGGATTTCGAGCCTGCCACTCTACAGAATCTGCGCTCCTATTTTCCACGGAAGACTTGCGCAAACACGTGGATGAGGGTCAGACAGCGGCACTGATTTTCTGGATCTCAGTGCCGCGTTTGACACTGTGCCGCATCACACCCTGCTACAGTGTCTGAGGCAGGGGGGAGTGGCGGGGATGGCATGGAAATGGCTGGAATTCTTCCTCCATGAGCGCAGCTTCTGTGTTGAGCAGGGGCCCCACAGGTCAGAGGCTTTTGACCTGAATCAAGGGGTCCCACAGGGGTCGAGCCTCAGCCCCACCCTTTTTAATCTGTACGTGGCTCCGGTAGCATCTATCGCGGAACAGTATGGGGTGGAGGTTGTAACCTACGCCGACGATACTCAGCTGGTTGTGGCTTTGACGCAGCCGGCAGAGCATGCAGCGGGTAGATTTGCGGCTTGCCTGCAGGATTTGGCTAGCTAGATGGCCAAGAATTGCCTCAGACTTAATGGGGATAAAACTGAGGTGCTCATAGTGGGCAAATCCCCATCGGTCTGGACCTCTGCGTGGTGGCCGCAGGACCTAGGACCCCTGCCAGCTCCTAGGGATCAAGTAAAAAACTTTGGCATGTGGATCGACTCTAAAATCTCGTTCGACTATCATGCTAGGCGTGTGGCAGGCACCTGCTTTGGCATCCTTCGCAGTCTGAGGAAAACACACGACATGCTCCCGATGTCAGCTAGGAGGGCCCTGGTCCATGCCTTGGTTACCTCCAGGCTGGACTATGGGAATGCCCTCTATCTGGGAGCAAGTGTGAGGTGTCTCCAGAGACTGCAGTATATACAGAATGCTGCCGCACGCCCGATACTGATGATCCCTAGGAGAAGTTCTTCCAAACAGGCGCTGGGGGCACTGCATTGGCTGCCTATTAAAGAGCAGATCCAGTTTATGGTCCTGTGTATCAGTCACAAAATTGTTCAGGGAACCGGACCCAGTTTCCTGCACAGCTTGCTAACACCATATGAGCGTACTAGGCTACTGAGGTCGCAGGGTGCCGCTCTGCTACAGGTCCCCAAGATCAGAAGGGCGAGAATGGGAGCAGATCATTCCGCTATTTGGCGGCGCGCAGATGAAATACTCTTCCCCTCAGGCTCCGTATGGAGCCTGTGGAGTCAGCCTTCCGGAGGGAGCTGAAAACTCTGCTGTTTCCGAGGGTTTCGTTTGTTCTGGGTCTTTATTGTTTTCCGCGTTACAATGGTTGCTTGCTTTTTAAAGGACATGTTTAAGTTTTAAATCTTAATACTACCAGATTTGACATTATCTACCCTGGAATACGTAAACATCTAACTGTTTGATGATGGAGTTAGTTGTTTATATTTTTATTCTTTTTTATTATAAAAAGGTTATAGTGCTGTGAATTTTTTAGAAAGGGAATAAGGGGATGTAAATAAACAATGACTGTATATTTCATGAATTACTGATTGGACCCATGGGACACAGTTGAGTAATTATGTAAACCTTGTGAATCTGACTATAAGAAACTCAAGATGAGCTACAGTCAGCACTGTAGATACAGGTGAAATCACCTGACTTTTCCTTCTTAAAAATAAACACTTCAGTGACAACAATAGGTGACATATGGAACCCTACAAAATATGTAACATGTTTTGGAAATCAAATGATGATTTATTGTTTCTTTTTTAAGAAAGGATTGGTTGTTTTTACGGTATCCTAGGATTACCTGATAAATTGTATATAAAATAAAGGTCCTAGTTGCAATTCAAGGAATATCAGTAACATCGTGTAAAGGTCTTAGAATTCTATTGTAAAGGTATTGCAGTAGTGATAATGATATGTAAAGTCATAGTGTATATATTGTGGGCTAAAGGCTGTGTTTTATTTGTGCATTAGGTGACATACAGTTTGTGGAGAAAATCATAGATACTGTCCTGAGGAAGGGGGCCATAACCATTCAAGGCTTCCGAAACGCGTCGACGCATTCACAAAGAGTCAAATTCGGAGTTGCCAACAAACATATTGGTTATAAGGGAAGGAAATCCTTCCCAGTGTTGTCAAACAGGGGGTCCGAATTGACAAGATTAAGACAAATACTATTGTCTTGTCCCATTCTTTCTCCATTTCCACATTAGGTGGTTTTTATTTGTATTTGTATAGTATATGTGTTTATTAATTAGAAACTGCATAACAATTCATATGTTTTTTATTGAAATAAAATGTATATTTTTACATAAATAGTGTTCTTCCTTCTGGTGAGTGTTCCCCGAGTGAAATGTTGAGAGTTGAGTGAGTGATGCAGATGGAGTGTGATAGTTATCTCAGATTCAAACTGAATTCAGAGACCTATCTCCCTCAGGGAAAACATTTTTCTTTACTTGACAGTATACTGGTGCTCGATTTCCCTTTGGGTAACAACGAGCCCCTCTCTTTGGATTACAACTCAGACGTTCATTAGGCAGGGTGGTCCCCGTGTGTGAAGCCAGGGATACATCCTGTTCCTCTAGTGCTGTCCTCTCTCCCTCCACTGTAGCTTCTGGCAGGGCCGGGTTTCTGTCCATCACTTCTCTGATCCTCCCCATCTCTCAGAGGTAGACTCACCCTATATTGTCAGCCACCATCGGAGACAGGGGTGTCACATCCCCTCAACACTCACGGAAGCTCGGGCTCATAGCCAGTTGGCGTACTCGCTGGTCAGCCAGGTGCAGGGATCTTCCTACTCACCTTCAAGGGTTTTGGTTCTTGGATAAGAGGCTCTGGGGCCTCCCTCAGCCGCAGGAGCTCCGCTAGGTGCATCTTACTGCATTGGAATTCAAGCCACAACCCCTCTACCGTTATGCTTTTGATTTGTTTATTACAATTTACTCTATTTTCCTGCTCTGGTGTGCGATTTTTCTTCGTGTTTTCAAGTTATTACTGTTTGAAGTGTTGCACAAATGCTTGACTCATTTCATGAATGCCCTGTGCTAAGCTACCAGAGGGTTGAGCATAGGTTAATTTGGGGTTTGCTTGTGACTTCACCCTGACAAGGATTGTGGTTACAGCTTGAGTATGTTTCACCCCCCCTCAACCAGTAACCCAATTTCTTACAGGAAGCCTTGAAAGAGATCCGACCATTCATGGGAAAGTATCAGAACACACGTGGGAAGGGCCCCCACGGAAAGGAAAAGGAAGAGGATCCTAGGAAAAGGGCCTGGATAACATAGGAAAACGACTTGATTGGAAGACTAAAATGGATTGAAAATAGAGTCCGTTTGCATGGGGAAAAATGAATTACACTCGAAGGTTAAAACTAGACTCTGGCTCTGTTTGCTAATGTGAAGACTTAATTCCAGAACTTTAACTT
Organism: Lissotriton helveticus; assembly: GCF_964261635.1. Lineage (NCBI taxonomy): Eukaryota > Metazoa > Chordata > Amphibia > Caudata > Salamandridae > Lissotriton > Lissotriton helveticus. The sequence goes on from NC_136057.1 coordinate 829,057,129, forward strand.
TTTCAGCAGCCAAAACAGTGCTCGCCAACTGGAAAGATACATCCAAGGCCACGTTCAAAGAATGGATGAACTGGGTAACATTCCTCAGAGGTGCAGACAATACAGCACTTAGATACGCCCTATGGAAGAATCCCAACAGAGAGATGTGGACAACTCTAGACAAGTTTCTTGACCCATACGAACCCCCCTGATAGAAGGAAGGGCAAGACAAAGCAAAGTCAGATCCAACAGAGCACTAGGATGGTCTCCTGCAATACCCGCGCTAACATCTGCATGTTCTATGTTATGTGTAGAAAAACTGGCGAAGAGTACTGACCAGAAGTCACCCCGATGTCTTTGTGTTAAATGTTTATAAACAGTGGGGCAACCGTTCATCAATCAGCATCGCAGTGAAAGACCCCGTCGAAAATGTCAGCAAACTGGTCTTTTATGTTATTTGTGCCTTATATTGTATTATAAAATACCAATAAAAATATTTTTAAAAAACTAAAAAAAACACTAGACTCTGGAAAGCAAACTCCAAAGGAGTGCAACCCGCTTTTGAATACTTCACAATTAAGACTGTATCAGTTTAAGACTATGTGAAAATACAGTAAAAGGTGGTGATGGATACAGAAGTTCCTAAATAACCATCTTTTTTGGCAAACACATGACCCATTAGGATCCAAACATATGTACTGCCAGCTTTTAACTTTGCAAAGGACAGGGCTTTTAAAATAGCAAAAATACAATCCTGGTCCCAAAACAATTTTAGCATGATTACAACTCCTTCTGAAGCCTTTTCTACACCTATTCATCTTAATGTTTGGCTGAGTCTGGTCACTGGGGTGTGATTACACAGCCATGATATTATCGGTTATTTAGGTAGCCCACTAGTATTTAAATAATGGAATAAATATGATAAACCATGACTAAGATGATTGTGTGACACATACTACTGTATTAAAAAAACTGCTAGAAGACAACTTTTTCAAGTTTAACCCTGCAGGATAGGTAAAACGTAGCTTGAGGTAACTAATATGCTGCAGTGAGAGGTTCTCTGTTTGCTATTTTTAAGAGAAGAAACGGCAATTTGTAGGAATGGCATTAAACAGAGCAGGATATCAGCTGGCAATATTGTATTGCTTTTGAAAATGTATGATAGATAACCAGTATGTACTGTACTTGTGTAACATGCTTTTCCTCTGTGAACGTTTGAGTGAATAAGAGTTGTAAATCTGAGGGTGCCCGAATAGCTACTGTTAGACTCCCCATGTGTGTTTTATAGGTCACTGGAAGGCACAGTTTGGGACAATAAAAATTATGCTACAGAACACTTGTCAGACACTTCAGGTATGCAGACTATCAGACCATGCTACAAAATGCAAGCCTGAGGGTGGCACAGTCTAGAGTGTGTAGTGATAAATGCATGCACATAGAGAACTCGGACCACAAAGTGTTTACCCCAGTGTTAGTATCTAATAAATAGTTTAGAATGCAGCGAGTGTGGGGGGGAGGGGGGGGGGGCTTTGTCATCCGGAAGTGATTCTGCAAGCAGTGGAGTTCAAACTGCTGGTGTTGACCCCAGAATCTTTTAGAAAATGTGCAGAATAGTAACCTAGCTGAGGCAGCAGGTATAGAGCAACAGTGTGGCTGCAGGAGAGAAGGAGAGGATCCTGCCCCAAAACAGCAATCGGCATGTGTCCATGCAAAACTATCCCAGAGTGTCCAGTGGGGGCGGATTGCCTCAAGAAAGCAGATTCTAGATGTTAGAAACGGGGTAGCGTGGTGCAGAGTGGGTGGGCCAAACTCCGGAGGAAATGTGTAAAGCATCCGCGCAGCACTCACAGGCGACACACCAAGTACACTACAAAAAGACTCCACACCAGGTTGCATGAAAAATAACTTGCGTATTATACCAAATACAGTAGGATGCAATCACGGTGGTGAACTCGGAGCCAACTGGCACCAGGGAGTAATATACAGAGGGGGACTATTTACAGGGCAGGGCCAATCGGGCCGCTGCCAGAATCATCACCAGGCATAAACAGGGTAAGCGAAAGTCAGTAGTGATATAGGTGTAACATCTGCATTAGCAGAAATGTCACAGTACCCTGAAAGCATGAATCACAGGCCCATTATGCATAAAAGCATTTGTATAAATCACAATGTCCTAAATCAGGATAGGCATAAACACATTATGCAGACAGAGGGCATAAAGAACCTCATTAGCATAAGTGCAGTGTCACTAGGCAGGAAAACATAATTGCTTGACGTTCATATTAGGCATAGAATCAGCCCTGTACGCCTAAACCAGATTATATATGTGTAAAGCATATGAGACATAACATTAGTAGTGGACACAACCCCCTGAAAAGGAAGGCCCCCCCCCACAGGCAGGAAACACCTTATGAACAACTCAGCAGCAACCACCTTAGGAGGGAAAAACATTAGGCATAAAAAATACCTCAGGCATGACATATGAACCATATCCTGCGCAACATTAGGCCTAAACCTCAGCAGTGGCCTAGAAGGGAAACATCCTTGCATAATCAGGAACATGGTGCACATTAACATAGAAGCCTGAACCATGAGCATGGAAACCCATTAGAGCCTTAGATCAGCATGGCAATCCTTAGGGAAAAGCACATGGCAACGGTATGGGCATAAACACATGAACCTGGAAACATTAGTCATCAAACTAGCACTGCAACCATTAAGGAGGACTTTAGGCATGAATAGATTATGCGTAGAAACACATTAGCATTGCAACCCTGAGGGGAAAAACAGCAGGTAACGTTATGGCCCTGAAGACATTATCAGTCGGCCGAAATCACTAGGTAGAACACCAACAGCATAGGTCCGTGAGGCCCAAGTACATTATGCATAATCTTCGCCACCTTGCAATAAGCATAAAAGCATTATACAGTGACATGTGAGCATGGAGGCATTATCATGGGGCAGAGGCACAACCTAGCTTCAAAAACAAACAGGCCACAGGTGGCTGATCAGTCTTTTGCCGCAACCGTTGCAACTGCCCACTGTCCAGCGGGGCAGTTGAGTACAGGAAGGTCAGCCCTGGTCCAGTGGGGTGTGGGAGTCCCTCTTCTGGGGTTCTCAAATTACCAATGTCCCACCCGGTGCAGCTCCAATCGAGCCCCCACTCACCAGGGCTCTTGGTACCGGGATCGTCGGGTGGGAAAATTGACTCTAGCGCTCCTGGTACCTCCGGGAGCGCAGACGTGGCCAACTGGGAGACGCTCTCTGGGACTCTGAAATGATTAATAGGCCCGAACATGGCAGCTGTCGACAACTACGGCACCACTGTGGAGAGAAGCCAAAAATCAGGGCACCCACATTGCCTTAGCCAGCGCCTAGCCCCACTCACCACTCCTTGGGGGCTGGGCAGGTGAATCCGCTGCCAGTTCCATCCTCACCGCCGCTGCCGCCCGCAGGGCTCTCCTCCCGGCCCCACTCACCGGCAGTCAAGGACTACGCTCGTGCTGCTCAGGGGCTCCTCTGGGCTGGTGATGCAGCAACACGCGGGGCTCTCCTCACACGGGAGAGCCCCGCCTGGACTCTAGCAGCCTTCCCCTTAGGCGGTAGCACTTGGGGCTCTCCTCCGCCTCTGGGGAGCCCCCACCAGGGAGCGAAGTAACCATCCACTCGTAGGAGCTGGGCCAGCGCGGGGTAGGATCCCGCCTGGCTTCCGGGTCACTCCTTCCTCTTCCGGGTCGCCGCAGGCAGAGCGGTGGCCCGCTTCTTGTCCGCAACTAGGGCGGCGGCGGCGGTGATTCGTGGCAGCTTTAAAGCGCGGGGTAGGCTCCCGCTTACCTTAAGAGATAAACCCGCGGGGTGGGCACCCGCTGGGTTTCTAATTAGGCTGGAACGCGGGGTAGGCTCCCGCTACATCTAAGCATAAAGCAGAACCTCCTCCACACGCGGGGTGGGCACCTGCTTCCACTGGCAGTAAGCGGGGTGGGCACCCGTGAGGGCGGCAAAACGCAGAGTAGGCTCCCGCTATTTTCATAGTCAACGGGAGACTTGAAATACAGTGTTCCCCGCTTTTGGCACATTAAATGCAGCACTCATCGAGCGCTAAAAGCACAGCATTGCAGATTGGACGTGGAAGCGCTCCTCTCTGCTGGCAATAGAGACAAGGCGCTCACAAGGCACTAACGTTCCTCACCTCCTGGGGGCACCGTTGTAGCGATCACTAGGCACTAGGTCCTAGGAATGCAGTCAGCGTCACACAGAATAGGGCTGCAGCGCCCACCAAATGCTGGACAGCACAGCGCCGCAGGCTTTAGCCCCTCTTCTCTAGTGAGCTCAATGTAGCGCTTACGAGGCGCTAGATAGCTGCCACAGATTTAGGGTTCCACACAAGGCAGTAGCGTCCAAGCTCCTCACCTCCTTCTGGGCAGTACAGGCAAACAGATGATGGCGCTCAAGAGGCGCTAGGGCAGGAGAGCAGGCAGGCAATGCTGGGCAGGATCAGCAGACTATGGGCACTCCTCAGTAAAGGACAGCAGTTCCTAGAAACGGTCAACTCCCATAAAGGGGCACTCCTCCTGACATAGCAGTCTTTACTCCAGCAAGGGGCTCGCACTGGCCCAGTGGACAGCAGAGGAGTACAGATGGGCTCAGGGACCAGCACACAGGCCCTTGCAGCGGTACCTCCTGGCAGACTGTCCCCTCTCAATCAAGTCCACGCTCAGTCTGAGCACATGGCAACCCAGCTCTGCTATTTATACACCCCACCTACCAGAAAGGGCTGGAAGCTTCTGGAAGGTTCCCTGGGGAACCGGTCCCAACTGGTTTTGGGTGTGGTGTAAAGCACCCTGCCTGCCAGGCTTCCCTCCAAAAGCTGGGGGTGGGAAGCAGACAGCTAGACCGCCAACTCACCTCAGACAGGCGGAACATGTGCAGACAGGAATGGCGTCCATTTTGAAAGTAACATTTACACAATGGTCAAAATAAACCTGCGTACACCATTGCACAGTGTTTAACATTTGCATTTCAAATACATCAACATGACCTGTTTATTCCCACAAAAGCGAAAAATTCAGGGGAAAAGGGCCAAGTCCAAAACTAGACATAACGTGTGTTGCCCTCATCTGGTCTCCCTTCGCTTCAACTCATCCACTTTTTGGAACTTTCCCACTCATCTGTTTGAGCAAAGTCTGTCATTATGCCACATTCTGGAAAGAGCCGCCACAAGCTCCTGTAAAATGAGCGGAATACAAGAGTGCTGATGGAGGTCCTGTTGAAGTAATCTAGTGACTGTGAGGAAGATGTGGAAAAGGTGTAATAATTTACTTGGCATAAGCTGCAGCCATTTTGGCTGTGGTATCCATTTAGGTTTCCTTCATAATTCTCCCATCCTCTGCTGCTAGACTTTTTCCCTGCCTGTGCTGTCTATTTTAGATGACTTCCTGACTCAGCTAAAAGCAATGTGCATGCTAAGAGTTTGTAGCTGCCAGAACACCTGGCCTCAGACTCAACTGTCAATAATTTTCTGCTGTTGTAAACAGTTCTGTTCCCCTTCCCACTTTGCTGACTAAGTGATCTCCCATCTGACCATGTTTGTCGGTAACTATTCCTGTGTAGGCCTGTACCTTCTATTTGTATCTACATGCTTACCAGTGCAGTAAAAGTAGTATATAGGGCCTGTGTTCTGTGACTTCAATGTACTACCTCCTGGAACACTTGAGGGAGTTGTATGGACGTAGTCCCACTCATGAGTGATTAATAAACTTGCTATTTGAATTCCAGCTTCAGTGCCAATCTCTATTTTGTTGGTCTACGGACCCGTGGACAAAGAAGGGCGACTCCTGCACCGGTGTGCCCAATAAAAGGCACATTCCCACATTTGGAGCCCGTCGTGGTACCCCATCGGAGATGCGGCCGCCCGAAGGAGTGGTCTGGAGGGAGGATTGGAATTTCACTGAGGAAGCGCACTGCAGGAGGAGACCTTTGTCTTTGTAGGCCGACGTGACTTTCCCGGTTTTCCGGATTTGACCCTCCAGGTGGTGCAAGTCTCCACTGGGGTTTTCCTTGGCGCATTTCTGCAGTGACCATTAGGTCGATTAAGAGATTGGCAGGTGGAAGTTGGGGACTCTTGTTTGGTAAGGTCGCTGAAGCGGCACTCTTGATTTGCTTGGCCAAGATTCTGGTTTTGTTTGTTTGATTTATTTTTTGCAAAAGATAAAGGCAGGTAATGTGGAGATTTTTCTCTACTTTGGAATATTTTGGAACAGTAATATTTTACAAACATTTGGTAGCATGCCTGTTTCCAGCACACTCGGTAGGTTGTGGTGTTGTCTTGGTGAAACCAAAACTGATTTAGAAAGAAGTCAGCCGGCTCGCCGAGAGGTGACACCTAATAAAGACATATATGTCAAATATGGTATTTCTTCCATAATGTACAGTACACTGTGAAACAAATACACACAAAGATTTTGATCGACAATGGCCTGTGAATGGGTCATTTGATTTTAAAAAAGGTTCAATATGTAGAGTAGTGTTTATTTGAAAGAAAAAATAGACAGGATATTTTTGATTGTGTACGAATGTGGGAGAAAGAAGTACAAGAGAGTGAAAAGAGCAGAAGTTATAGCAGAAAAAGAACAAAAAACGATAAATCAAAAAGCGCAAATTTTTTTAGAAAATAACGAAAAGGAAAAAATAGAAAAAGAATATAGGGAACGTCGATTAGAGGTAAATGGCCAGTAGCATATTAGGCGCCCTATTTATCCCATACTTATTAAACCTCAGGATGACTGCATCCTATTAGATTAACCCCCACCCCGGTATAAATTCCCCACTCCAAGTGCCCCAGAGAATGAAGTTTTTGATAAGGATCAATTGTCTTCAGAAGAAAAAGATAAGCATATTGGGCGGCAGACTCGCTCTACTTTATCTAGGGAAGAGAAAGATAACTTGTGGGATATTGCTCGAGAGGAAGCACGTCGGATTACTACAGCAACGACCCCCACAGTTACAGTTCAGACTTGGGAAGACGCCAAACAGTTCTTTTTTTAGAAAAATTCACCTGGGAGGTAATATATGGTTGGCGGCATATTTCTAATGCAATAGAACCAGATGATATAAGTACTGATTATAAACAGTTAGGAGATGGAACTTCCTTTTTTTCAAACCTACCTGATATGATTAGACGGGTGGTCCAATTACGAGAGGACACATTTTAGTGTAGTTCCTATATTTGTGGTAAATAAATAAATAATACCTCTCTTTTTGACTAGACATATATCATAACAGATAGCTCAATAAATAAGAGTCAAGATTCGAGGTAGTAGGAGTTTTGCAGGTTTAATACAGCATAAGGACAGGAACAGGACAACCTGCATAGGAATAGAATGGCAGGGCCCAGCAGCTGCTGGGGCTGGGTCTGGGATGAGCGCGCTAACTTTTAATAACAATACATGAGCATATATACATAACGCAAACACATAGCATTACATTGCAGTAGGCGTAGCAGTGGGTGGAGCCGAAGGCGTGACGCGTAGCAGTCGCGAAAGATAAGGGCGAAAAGAGGTGTAACAGGGCGTATACATAGACATGTGATGCAAACGTAACAGAATATGTCATGAATGGGGCGGAAACCATGGAGGGGGCTACCTAAGGAGCCGGGACCTCTAACCTGATGGTGCGCGCAAACTAGCAATGACGTATCACTAGGAGAAGCTGGGGGCTATGAACTCTGTGCTAGGAGCAGAGACTGAAGTCTGGAGAGTCAGGGCGACATGTACCTAAACAGTATCTAGTATCTGATGTTTAGAGAACATGTTGATATAAACTAGAAGTCAGGAGGGGAAAGGCTAACTTGATTCTAAGACTGGACCATGCATTATTCTACATGTAGTGCGTGATGAAGAATATTAAATGACCATTAAATGCAGTATTTCTCTAACATGGAGCCCTGAAGGCTAGACAATGACGGAAACTATTGATGCGATTCAGTAGCTTAGGAATGCAGAGAAGGAGGACTGAACTGATAACTGGAATCATAACATACTCTTGGCAGACTCAGAGGCAGAGCCAGGCTGCACCGGGCACTGCGAGGCAGGAAGTAAGTGAAGGGTCGAGGATACAGGTGGGGGCTGTATCGCTCCTCAGCGAGGTTTCTGGAGACAGGAGCTGAATCTAGTGTCCAGGCCCTTTTGAGGCCTAGAAACGGGGACTTTATAATAGAATAACGTGCACACTGAGAAACGTGGCAACGTAGCTTTACATAGGCCTGATATTCGTAGTATTCACGAGGACTGGAAACTGGCATACTAGAGGTGGACACAACTGTAATTGCGTCATTAATCGGACATGGGGAATACATATGCATATTTAATCATGCACACAACATATGATGGATGACACGTAGGGACACAGAACATGGCAAAATTTACTTTTCCACATTCCCTCCTTGTCACTACGTTTCCATCAGGAAACATCAATTTTCATGATACCGTCTATCATTTCATACAGTATCATTTGCTCGTCTCGAATTATCCTGGAACGGGATTTAGAACGGGGCTTGGGACTAGGAATACAAGAGGTAGCACAAATGCCGCAAATCGCAGGGCCACATTGTATACAGAGGCAGCAGCTGAATATGATCGCTGCTGCAATACCTAGAAAGGACAATATTTTCCATCCCCAGGCGGAAATTATATTCCAGAACCAACCGGACCATGTCCAGGTGCCTGGATCTTGGTGTATCAGATGGGCAATTTTATGGAGTCTGGTTATAGCTGAATAAACAGACGGCGCGTTATTTGGAATGAAAATGCAGCAACTAGATCCGATGACTCTACAGGCCCCGCCCCTATCGGCCAGTATGACGTCAAGGACGAGACGATTCTGTAAAACGACAAATCTCATAGCAGATTGCTCTTCGGTTAAGTTACCTAGAGCAGAGGCAGTCTCATTTACTACAGCTTCGAGGGTTCTGGTTAACCTACGGATTAGCTTACTATTCTGGATAGGTCCTATAAAGAAAAAGAAACCTCTGTTGAAATCTGTATACTGTTCTAGAGCAGTTTCAGTATAATCGACAATTGGGGACTCCCTTCTATGTCTAACGTGTACTAGATGTGTGTTTCTATGATAATCAGGTGGGGCTAGGAAAACTGGTGGCAGTAGGAAGGCAATGTAACAGGTTCCCTCCCAATCGAGGGGCAGACGAACATATGCGGTTTGACCACAAATAAAATAAGAATGACGTGAAGCTTTAAAGATAGATTTCCCACTGTCACTATACTTGACAATAGTAGTACAATCACTATGTCCTACGTGTATGGAACCATAATTACGGACACATAATTCGCCTTTGACTGGCAGTACTGAAATAGCAGGTAAGTCTGGAGTAGTATCAGACTGAACATTCAAGACCATGAAATTCGAAGAATAATTTCCTAAATTATACACTTCATTTTCTAGATCTAACCCTGTTCTGTGGGGAAGACCTTGCTTGTCTGGAAAACATGTACTGTTAAGAAAAGACATATCTGTTGAGGATGACGTTAACGTGGACCATGCTCCACACGAACCATTATGTGAGAATGGATAAGGAAAAAGTGGCAGAACTCCCTTCGGTGTCTGGAAAGGGGGGAGTCGACCACACACCCAACAATTAGTGGCATTGCTGGTCTGGTGTGAGTAATGTAACATGCGGACAAAGGAATTATTTCGCATAGCGAGGCGGTAAGAGAGTTCATGAGGAGGCAGATCACTAAACGTGTGCTCTATTGTAGCATTAGCAGACTTATTTACATGAAGAACTGGGAAGTACAAGTAAAATGCATAACTGGTGCAGGAAATCATAAGGCTGAGAAATAATATGAAACATAGAAAAACGATACATCGGATTGAGTTTTGACTAACTCTCTCATTATGGGGGTCTATTTTATACATGTCAGAAACAGTCTAACCGTTTCACCTAGGGGAGGACTTAGACAATCAAACTGACTGACTTATTTTACTAGACCGGAGTTTTAGCTTGTACTCCTGTTGTGGAGTTTTCTCTAACAGGGGAGGGTTTGTAGCAATGTCTTTTGCGGGACAGTCCTTGAGAACAATATTTTGGCAATCCTTCAAATCCTGGGAAATGTTCTTTAAGACGGGTTTCAGTCCATTAAAAAGTTTGACATGAGAAAGGTGCACCCAGCCTTTGCGTCCTTCCAACTTCACGGCTGTACGGGTGGTGAGGAGGACCTGTCGGGGCTCTTTCCAACGAGGCTCCAGCGGACTTGATCTGTCAAAGTTGCGGACCATCACCATGGATCCTGGAACGATTTCATGCGGTGCCACCTCGGTATTGTCTGGAAATGCGGCAGCAACCTGTGAACGACATGAGTTGAGGGCAGACATCAAGGAAGCTAGGTAATCTGTCAGCATATTACTTGAAACATCGGTAATACTTCGGGGTCTAGGAGTACCCCACATATTTGGGGGGCGGCCGAAAACGACCTCGTACGGGGACAGACCTGATCTGGAATGTGCGACCATGCGCATATAAAACAAAGCGACTGGCAGAGCTACTAGCCAGTCCACACCTTTTTCTTTACACACTTTTGCAATACGAATTTTCAGGGTCTGGTTATGTCTCTCTACGAGACCGGCTGCTTCAGGATGGCGTACACAATGAAACTTCCACTGGTACCCTAGCAAAAGGGAAACGTGCTTCATGAGTTCAGATGAGAATGGCTGGCCGTTGTCAGAATATACGACTCTAGGGAGTCCATAACGAGGGAAGAACTCACGAACCAACTGCTTGGCAGTGGTCGCGGCTGTGTAATCTGGGACTGGATATGCTTCTGTCCACCTGGACAAAGCGCATACAACTACAAGGACATACTTGAAACCTCGACATCGCTCCATCTGAATATAATCCATCTGGAGGACTTCAAAAGGGTGGTCAGGGGGCTGGAATCCACCTTGTTCCACCGGGACACTTTTACCTGGATTAAACTGACAACATATCATACAGGTACGGACTTTCTGCTTGGCTGCAGCTCGTAAATGCTTGTTGAACCAAATGTTCTGGATACTGTCTAACATAGCTTTTTCTCCTAAATGTGCTGGACTATGTGCGGTATTGATAATGACTTGAACCATAGAGTCGGGGAGAAACCATGTGGCTTTACCCTTCGTTAACCATCCTTGATCTGTCTGGACCCCTCCTTGTTCGGACCATTTCTTGATTTCTTCGGGAGTAGCGTGTAACTGGATATCTATGACATCTTGTGTAGGGTCCTTAACTGTCATACATGTAGTCGGATCTGGAGCATGTGTCTGTGTCGGATTAACTTGAATGTCTGGAGTCTGTGCTGTAAGCTTGGCTGTGCGATCTGCTAGATCATTACCTTGGGAAATAGTGTCAGTAACTTTCGTATGTGCTTTGCACTTCATGATAGCAATAGATGTCGGTAAGTGTATGGCATCTAACAGAGCTTGAATAAGGAGACCATGCTGAATCTTTGTTCCATGAGAAGTCATGAAACCTCTCTCCTGCCAGAGCACTCCGAAGTCGTGTACGACTCCAAATGCGTAACGTGAATCTGTGTAAACATTAACTTTCAAGTTCTTGGCGTGTATGCAGGCTTGTGTCAGAGCAACTAGCTCTGCTGCTTGAGCGGACAGGGTGTCAATACGGTGTGTTTCAATAACTTCAGTGTCAGTAGTCACTGCATACGCGGCGACTAGTTCTCCTGTACTTGTTCTCATACACGAACCATCCACATAAAGTGTCAGGTCGGGGTCTGGTAACGGAGTATCTGTCAGATCTTGTCTTGGCTTTGTCATAATGTTAACTACTTCCACACAGTCGTGTGTGGCAGGATTTGAATTAACTGATGGTAACAGTGTAGCAGGATTCAGGATGTTGCAGCGTCTGATTTCTATGTGTGGCTGGAACAGTGTCAATTCATAACCTGTTAAACGTGCAATTGTCAAGTGCTGAGTTTGTGTTCGGTTTAAAAGAACTTCCACAGAATGTGGAACTTGTACTGTCAAGGTATGTCCTAAGACTATGGATTCACTTTGTCTGATAGCTAGTGCTGTGGCTGCAACTGACTTGAGGCACGCAGGCAGAGCCTGGGCTACAGGATCTAATGTGCTCGAAAAATAAGCACAGGGCTTGTATTGTCCTGCTTGATCTTGTGTGAGAACAGATAATGCTGTACCTTCACGTTCAGTAACGAAAAGTGTAAAAGGCTTACTGTAGTTCGGTGTAGCTAGAACTGGAGCTTGGCATAGGGCTTTCTTTAACTCATTGAAACTAAGTGTATGTTCAGATGTCCAAGGGAGGACAGTCGCTACGGCTGCCTCCTGTGTCGTTAACTGTATCAGTGGTTTGGCTAGAAATGCATACTGAGGAATCCATTGTCTACAGTAAGAAGTAAGGCCGATAAAAGCACGTACCTCCTTCTGGGTCTTGGGCTGAGAAAGACTCGCTATTAACTGGATACGATCGGGTGTCAACTGCCTACCCCACTTGGACAGTAAGTGGCCTAAGTAGATCACTTGCTGGACACAGAATTGAAGCTTAGAAGGGGACACCTTGTGCCCCATCTCGGCTAGGAAATACAAGACTGTAAGGGATGCTTGCTCGCAAGCACGTTCAGAACGGGCTGTGATCAGTAGATCATCGACATACTGGAGCAGGGCAGTGTCAGTTGGCATGTGAATGTTGTCTAGTTGTCTCTTGAGTGCTTGACTGTAAATACTAGGACTCTCTGTGAAACCTTGAGGAGCTCGTGTAAACATATAGCTCCTTCCATTTAAACAAAATCCGAAAAGGAACTGGCTGTCTGGATGAATAGGGACACTGAAAAATGCGTTCTTGAGGTCTATGACAGTGAAGAACGTGGCTTCGGAATCAATGGCCGTTAATAGGGAAGAGATGTCTGGGACAACTGGGTACTGAGGAATAATACATTTATTAAGTTCTCGTAGGTCAATCACTAATCGATATACTGGGGGTGCATTTGGATCAGTACGTTTCATGACTGGAATGATCGGAGAATTACATACATTGGAGTCAGTTTCTACAACCACTCCTTGAGCCATGAGCTCGTCAATTTTGGATAAGGCTGCTACAGCCTCAGGTGGCAATCTGTACTGTCTGATTCGTGGTAACACTACACCTGGCTTGAGAGTCACACGATAGGGTGTGATTTGCATATAACCTACATCAGTTGGACCTTGCGCCCATAGATGCTGTGGAACATTAGACAGTCTTGAATCAAAATCTCGTAATACATAGTGACCCTTGAAGTCACGTAGGAACAATCGTATTCCCTCTGGGGAACAGCATATAACTGCACCCAACTCTTTCAGTGTCTTAATGCCTAATAGGTTTTCTGGACATGATTTAGTAAGTAACAGATCAGTAGTGCGGGACAATGGACCTACTTCTAGAGTAACTGGCTTTGAAATCTCATTTACGATAGGTTTTCCTGAAAATCCAAGGGAAACATTTCTTGAGCCTGAGAGCGGAGCCCCTGGAACTTCGGCGTGACTAATTGTGGTCCTACTTGCCCCTGTATCAATCAGAAACTTTCTGTCTTTCCCTAATACTTGACTGTGAACATAGGGACCTTCTTGATCTACAGGTATCTCGATGAGAGGCAAGCCTACCTCCCTCTCTAGGCTGTTTCATGAATACTGCTGGTACTCCGGATACTCAGACTGTGCATACTGGTACATCTGTGATGTAACATGCTGTGTTGCAGCAATAGGCTGCGGTGCTGTAACTGTCTGTGGTGCATTCTGTGGCTGAGGAGTCTGTGAAACTTGTTCTTGTCTAGGCGGACGTGGTCTTTCTTTAGTTTTACCAGTAGCTATGTTGTGTTTCAGGACTGCACACTCATTTATAAAATGACCTGGCTGTTTACAATAATTGCAGTTCCCTTTAACGGGAGCTGCAGGATGACTGGCTTGATTCGGACCCCTCTTCTGACTGTCTTGAGGAACAGATTGTGCAACTAGTACTTTCATTTTCGTGTCTTTCATACGTTTTCTTTCGTGTTCTTGTTCTTCTCTGATTCTATTCTGGTGGTATTGAAGCATTTGCAACATCTGGGACGGGGTATTAGCTTGCCAGGTACTTTCGACTTTCAGAACTCGATTTTTAATTTGTGGGCTTGAATTCTCGACTAATTTAGTAACAAAAAGGTGAGGGTATGACTCACTACTTGTCTTGAGGCCACTGTTGATACTAAAACACTTTTCAAACCTAGAATAAAAATCACTAATATCCTCATCTTGCTTTTGTTTACAGGCTGAGATTGCATCCCAGTCTTCTTTTCTAGTTGTCAATAATCTAGGTAAAACTTGTATTAATAATTCTGGTAATCCTTTACATTTATCTCCAAGACCGGTACCTGGTACTCGTGCCTTATCTTCGGCTTCTAGAACTGCCCAATCGATCTTTTTCTCTCCCACCTCCCATTCTTTTTCCTTGAGCTTTTCATACACCCCTGCGGGCAGCAGAACCTTTAACATTTTAATTATATCTGGGTATGTGTATTCTCCCATACGGAGCATGTCTTTTAATTCTCTATGGAACCCTGCTGGATCTTTGTCATGACAGGGAATTAATTTCTTCATCTCGAGGAGTTCCATCTTTGTTATTGGAGTGTAAACAAACACTCGTTCTAGTTCGCCACCCGTTCCTTTAACTGGGTGGACTTCTCGTAACGGATTCTGTCTTTCCATGTAAAAGGGTTTACCTTCTGGAGGTGAGGCATGAACAAAATGTGGGTTCAGAAACGTTCTATATTTGTGACGCTGTTCTAGAATGACACTAATTAAGTCGGTACCTAGACCTTTCCATCTATACTGGAGTAACTCGTTCAGGACATCATGTAACGGACCTGGATCAGAGTGCTGACCCTCATACAATGTGATGAGGTGCTGGATCATATACATACCCACCAGTCGTTGCTCGGCTGGGGGCAGTTTCAGAAACATTTGTGCCACTATTTCGTCTGGAAAAGTGGTAGAATCAGTAATCCATCGGACTGCTGATCGGGCTAGTTCTTGTTCATGCATGGTACTTAACTCACTGTAACCGATTCGTGATTTCAGAATGTGATCGGTAGCTTGAAACACTTGTTCTAGTGAACCTTGTTCTGGTGCTGGATGATGGAAAGTAGACTTGTGTTCTAGGCGTAAATGGCGATCTGGAAATCTAGATTTTCCTACATACGCTATTCTGGCGGGATTCTCGTCCTCTATCTCTTCAGTATCAGAGTTACTTTCTTTCTCGCTTACTTGTGCTGCTTTACGTTGTTCGTGTATCTTTATTATTTCTCTACGGATTTTCTTGTACATACTCTCCATAGCACCGACGGTCTTGTGCTTACCCTCGGCTATATTATCACTCCACCTTGTCAGGATTTTCATTTCGGCCGGATCTTTAGACGGGTAATCTTGTTCTCTTATTAGACAATTGATCAGAAACTTTAATATCATGAGCTGGATCTCGGCTTTCCTTTGAGACATGGCCTCGCTAATACTTTCTGGATCATCCCCTGTACGGATGAAACGATATATTCGGTCTAGATCTTCTTTCATATTCGGTAAGGTGACTAGATACTCGGCCACCTTTCTTACGCGGAATGAATATAAGACCATATTATCCTCGCCTGGGACTGGATCATAACCGCATTCGGCAAGGGATTTTCTTATTTCTGCTACAGTCTGATGTCTGGGCGTACGCTGTGACGCTTGTGCATGTAATTCGGCTGTCGTTAAACGCTTGTGTGGCGGCGGGGTTTGAGGAGTACCTCCCCCTGCGGCCCCTAAACTGGAGTCTAGGTCTACTGAGGCTCTTCGTCCTGGCAGAGTGGGAAATGGAAATGCAGGCTGGACTTGTATGGCGGGCTGGACCGGGGGTACCGTAACAGGTACTCCGGTGTCTGGAGGAGCGGGAAGTGCCTGATTTACAGGGACTGGCGGAGCGCGAACAGGATTTGCATATTCTGGGACTGTGTCGTCCAAATAGGACGAAATAAAAATATCAGCTGCGGTCTGTTTGTGACGTAGCTTGGTCTGAACTAATGGTGGCGGGAAATTACTGGATGCCTCTGGGGTCGCTTTTGGCAAGCCCTCGGCAAGGAGAGGATACATACCCCTATTAAGGGCATGCCTCTGTCTGCCTGACTGTTCGGCTTTGACTTGTTCACCAATCTCGATTAGTTCTTTTTCTTGTGCTCGTTCTAAGGATTCTCTACTTAATTCTGACTTTCTGATTTCCTTTTCGGTTCTTTTATGAGCTTCTTTACGCCATAACTCGATGGCATCTTTCTGTGACTGTCTGGCTTTCTTTTTCCATAATGCTTCTTCTACTCGCATGATGCACTCGGCATCCCATGTACCCGATACGGGCCATCTATACTTTTCTTCTAACTGTTTGGTATACTCTACCCATAAATCTAGATACAATATGGCGCTTATGCCATGCTTCTGATACATAAAGTGACCTGGACTGTCCCTCGGCGGAACAGGAACTGCTTCTTCTAACAAACCCTTTTTAGTTTTTAGCTGACGTAATCTCGAAAAGAGAGACATTGTAAACTTGAATCGGAACACAATACAATACACGAGAAACAATAATAATTTGGAGAACAATTCAGGCATACCACGACATTGGAAATACATTGAACAACATCATAACATAACAGTTCGGACAGAATATTACCTGGAATACTGAGAACAGAAACACAAGAATTTCTCGAGAACGGAACAGACTAGAGTTACTGGATGCACTGCTGAAACAGTACGGAACATACCGGTCCCATAAAGGGACGCATCAAGACCCGTATCCACCTAGGTGAACACTTCGTTTGTGAGTCTGTGTACCACCAACCCACGGACCAGAGTCAATTTAGATTGACCCTGTCTAGATACTACCCCAGTAATGGTACTCACCGGGCAGCAAGAACGGAAGGCCTCGGACTGGACTGGACTGCTACGACGACGGACGACGAACTTCGGACTTCAGTTACGGGTGGGCCTCCGGATACCTCGGACCTTGGACTCTTGGCTTGGGCTCTGGTCGGCACTCGCCGCGTTCCTCCACCGTCTCGTTTGGATGCTGGACCGCCTCCTCCGTCTCCTCCGTGGGCCTGAGGGATACTTGAAGCAGAAATATCTGCCGGTGCACAGAAGAGTTCCGTCACGACTGCAGAGGGTCAGGGGGTCGGCGTGGCTTCACCGACGCGTGGGGAAAGGGCAAGTCCCTATTCGGGCGCCATTATGTGGTAAATAAATAAATAATACCTCTCTTTTTGACTAGACATATATCATAACAGATAGCTCAATAAATAAGAGTCAAGATTCGAGGTAGTAGGAGTTTTGCAGGTTTAATACAGCATAAGGACAGGAACAGGACAACCTGCATAGGAATAGAATGGCAGGGCCCAGCAGCTGCTGGGGCTGGGTCTGGGATGAGCGCGCTAACTTTTAATAACAATACATGAGCATATATACATAACGCAAACACATAGCATTACATTGCAGTAGGCGTAGCAGTGGGTGGAGCAGAAGGCGTGACGGGTAGCAGTCGCGAAAGATAAGGGCGAAAAGAGGTGTAACAGGGCGTATACATAGACATGTGATGCAAACGTAACAGAATATGTCATGAATGGGGCGGAAACCATGGAGGGGGCTACCTAAGGAGCCGGGACCTCTAACCTGATGGTGCGCGCAAACTAGCAATGACGTATCACTAGGAGAAGCTGGGGGCTATGAACTCTGTGCTAGGAGCAGAGACTGAAGTCTGGAGAGTCAGGGCGACATGTACCTAAACAGTATCTAGTATCTGATGTTTAGAGAACATGTTGATATAAACTAGAAGTCAGGAGGGGAAAGGCTAACTTGATTCTAAGACTGGACCATGCATTATTCTACATGTAGTGCGTGATGAAGAATATTAAATGACCATTAAATGCAGTATTTCTCTAACATGGAGCCCTGAAGGCTAGACAATGACGGAAACTATTGATGCGATTCAGTAGCTTAGGAATGCAGAGAAGGAGGACTGAACTGATAACTGGAATCATAACATACTCTTGGCAGACTCAGAGGCAGAGCCAGGCTGCACCGGGCACTGCGAGGCAGGAAGTAAGTGAAGGGTCGAGGATACAGGTGGGGGCTGTATCGCTCCTCAGCGAGGTTTCTGGAGACAGGAGCTGAATCTAGTGTCCAGGCCCTTTTGAGGCCTAGAAACGGGGACTTTATAATAGAATAACGTGCACACTGAGAAACGTGGCAACGTAGCTTTACATAGGCCTGATATTCGTAGTATTCACGAGGACTGGAAACTGGCATACTAGAGGTGGACACAACTGTAATTGCGTCATTAATCGGACATGGGGAATACATATGCATATTTAATCATGCACACATAACATATGATGGATGACACGTAGGGACACAGAACATGGCAAAATTTACTTTTCCACATATTCCCAAAAGGCTCTGCGCATTGGAAGAATATATCCTATAGATTAGACGTAGGACTGAGGTCAACTAGGTCTCTATCGAATATACTAAACTTAATACTGAGTGCCAGCTAGCTCAGAGGTCACTAGAAACGTTCTCGAATTCACAAGAAGGGATTAGTTTCTGACAACCGCATAAACATGACAATTTTGTTTCCCATGAATATGAAATATATCTCTAGAGTCGCGGAAACAATACATAAGTATTTCACTCAGTCAATTGTGCATGCTTTGTTTCAACAGAGTTGCAGAGAAATAGAGAGACGGGCGTTTTCAATAAAAAGGTTTATTGAACAGTCTTCTTTCTCATGCAAGAGAAGTGAACTGCTACAATCGTTAAGCAGACTGCAAAGTATAATGCGTACAGCGAGAATAGTATTATAAAATAATACTGTAAAAGCATTGTATGGTTTCTAAGCCATGTAAAAATACATACATAAATAACATTGACTAAAATACTCAACTGGTGCTTCTAAATACGCCTACCCAATGCACCTAACCTAAGTCTAGTACGCGGGAAGAAGTAAGTATTGTGCAGCATAGGTTTAGGTGTTTTCGCCAAGACTCTACCAAAGGTTTCTCTAGGGTCTAATCAGCTTCATACCTTGGTTTAGAATGAAGCTGGTCTGGTATCTCTGTCTCAGGACTAAATTTTCTAACACCCTGCAAAGGGAGCTTGGAAACATTGGAGCTGGATCTCGGCGAGAGAAAGGCAGTCTCTTGATCAGTGCGTCAGCTGGAGGGTTGGGTTCCTTCTGCACTTGCTGTAGCGAGCTGCGTCGGGCAAGTAGATAGTCGAACTGCTAAGAACCACCGCAGTTTGCCATAGCAAGTGATGGTATTTTTGTACCATGGAGGTGTTTAGGAATGCCAGAGATTGACGTAAAGTCGGGCATAATAACGTCAGGAAAGAATCCCTCGGGAATAGTTGTTCTTTGCAAAGTACATGAGTTCTTGGACAAATCAATATTCAAGCAAGGGGAAGTTCCCTAACTGCATAAGCCTATTTTCCAAGAAATCATTGCGACGTTTGGTACGGGTGGAAGTAGCCATGCCTGTATTTGGTCTGCATGGGCTATGTCTAAATAAGGGATTGATTTCTATGCCTATATGAATTGTACCTATGTAAGGGCATGAATTGGGAGAATTCACTCGGAGCCTAAAACGCCACACAACACCCACTCCACTTTATTATGTACGACATTACTAAGTTCTAAACACATTAAACATATCTGAACAATGTGTTAAAACCCACCCAAAATACATAAAGCTGCATTGGTACTGTTTGTACACAAAAAGCATTTGTGCTGTACGCATTGTTTCATTCAAAGCATATAGATGACATTTTGAAAATGCTATCCGAATGAACCAGGAAAATACATTTATGAAATGGCTCTTAAGTACAGAAGAAAAAGTCGAGACCATTCCATGGCAGATTATATAAACTGTTTGAATGTTAGTTCTCTATTAACAGTTCTACTATGAGCAGATTACTTTGTGCCAAAAAATGAGGAGAAAAAAAAATACAAATTTGGAAAAACAAAAGATTGGAACTCTTTTTTATATGACCAAAGTTAGAAACTGGTTTTGAAGAATGAAGGTCGAATTCAGAGTCTCTCAGAACACTGTGTGCTAATTCAAAAGTCAGTGTTATTGTTTGGAGAAAACATCAAATCTTCTAAGTCTGAAAATAATTTGTCTACCATTGTAGGTGAAAGTTGGATTACCTTGTTAAGAAGATTAATTGCATAAAGATGCGAAGCATCGCCGTCAGCGTTGGTAGCATTAGCAATGTTCGAATTGGATGGGACCTGTGTGCCGCTTTCCTCTCGTACCTCACCGTCAGCATTTTGCGTCTGAGATCTCAATGAATGCTGTCATCAGAATTGGTAGCCCCTGGGGACAAGACTACGCATGGGCCTTTACCGGGTCCAGCAAAGCATCAATAATCCGTTGGCATGACTGATGGGGTTGTGAGACAGATGTCTAACACGCATTCTTCTCCACATAGCAGGCAACGTAGAACAGGTAAGATGCAATCTTGCCAGATTGGTCTTAATGACATAAACCATGTGGTATTTAATTCTCTTAAACAAGTTAATCCCAAAATTAGGACTATGCACTCTCGACACTTCATCGCCAGAAGAACTGGGTATAGCTTGTGATTTGGCTTGCCATATCGGAGCAAAAGGAGCAAAAATAGTATCCCTGCTGCGAGTCCCAAAACGAGAGGCAGTCCGCCAAACACAGAGTGCACGAAGTTTGGAAAGATTCCTAGGACTGCTTCAAAAGGTGCGACCAGTCCCGAAAAAAATCATCTTAAATACATGTACAATACCATCGTATCAGACATGTTTAAGATACGACCTAACATTTCTGAGAAATGTACAGGGCAGTTTGTAGTTAATAGGGTGTGTACCTCTGCAGAAGTCCTTGCGACTTGCAGATCGTAGGTTTCTTTGGCCGAGGTCAATGGCACAGTTTTTTGTAAAAGAATGGCTTTCAATCTGCTCAAAGTATCAATTCGTATAGAAGAGATGTTCAGCGAAGGTCATAACGGCAACTCCCGGTCTGTCTTGGTTTTTGGAAACAATACTAGCATACAGCAAATGACCCATGCTGACACAGTTACGAGATAGGCTAAACCTGGCAACATGCCACAGCAGCAGTGATTATTCAACATGATGTAACTTCCATTAGAAAGTTGCCTAAAAATGGGATCAATCACTGCAGCTGGTGAACCTTGCAGGTGGCAGGATAAATTGTGAGAGGAACCATCGCAGGCCCCGTGTAAGTGTATACCCTGACATCGGAGAGAACCGCTTAGTGCGTTTTCACAATCATTGCCACTAAGAAACACTTCTTTCCCCCCACTCCAACATCTGTGTATGTAAGGTAATTCCCTGGATGTCTCGATGTATTCTATACCCAACCTTTCATGTAGGCCAGCTGGTATACGTTTTAAGCAATACTGAAAATGGAAAATTATAACAGGCAGAGTGATTAACCGTGTATTATCCATTCAATGGCTGGTTTTTCAGCGACTGTAAATGGCAATCTTTCCAGTTTTTCAATGCTCAGCACCTTATAGTCTGTTCCCCTCTGTGCCAATTTGATTTGTTTATCTGCGAGATTAAATTCAGAAAACAGTGATGCTGTGTTGATTAAACACCAAGCCACAGCCTAAACGAAGGTTTTGTAACGTCCAGCGTAATAGCATGATAGAACAGAATTGCGACTGACCATGTTGCAACATGACCAAGTCCTGTTCCATTATGTCTATGGCAGAGGACACTATGCTGTCAAAAGAATATATCCTGGAGGACAGTCGTTAACCCATTGTCAACTATAGAGAGAGATTTCTCTAAATTAATACGATCAATTTCTCGTATTCGTTCTGCAGTCTCTGCTTGCGTAATCTTCCATACTTCATTATACATGGCATAGATACCGGCGTATATAAAACGTTTATGAGGCGGTTTTTTAGGTCCTTGTAATAAGTCCCTCAGGTCAGCGCCATCTTTAAGTAAAGAAAAGTGTTGTTGTACTTCCTTCAGAGTAGACTTGTGTAGCCACTCAAGGCACAGTTTCCCTTACTGTATGAGGTTACTATCCCTGGATGCCGTCTCAGAACATATCTTGGATATGGCCTAGTGAATGTGAACCCTTGTGTCTTAATCAGGAATCTATCTTAACAGTTGTTTGTGTCTGTGTGCCAGATTAACCATTTTTTCCAATCAGGATCTGTTCTGTTGTGAAGCAAAATAGTATGTACGTCGACCACCCCCTCTGAAGTGTTACTACTATCAAGTGTAGGTATGGACGGTTTGTTTAAATATTTTATCTTGGCTAACCCAAGACAAGATGTCTGCTGAACAGTGTCATTCAAAAACATTATTTGCTCTTGGATGATGCAGGCTCTAAATAAAGCTTCTAATCCCTGCACTTGCCAGTCTTGTGTGCCCCAGACAGTTTTTGTCTATGTTGTCTTTCCAAACGTCAAAACCTAATGTGGACATCTGAGCATAAAAGGCCGCAGAATAAATTTGCTTTGTATTTGTCAACATACTTTTCCTTCCTGTCCTATTAACATTTTTAAAGTAACACGATTCTGGATTTGAAACATTATACCCTGAAAAGTACGGAAATTCGCCCAAAAATATTTTTGAGCTACCCTTTGGTGGCGTTGGACATTGTTCCCATTGGTTATAAGTAAATACATTTCCAGGATTTGCAGATTTGTGCAAGAAATGATGACCATAGTGATTATAACAATAAATTTATTCATAATCTGATGAACCTTCTAAGTATTCATGATTTGTAAACTTTGCAGACATTTGTAAGTCTGACATATTATTAACAGTCTCGAAGTCCCAACCATCAGAAAAGGTACTAGATGAAACGAAGTCACTCAAGGAAATCTTGAATTGGTAAGGAATCTTCACAGCTCCGCCGGACCAAGAATGTCATATTCAGTTCTGTCCCAAGCTATACCACCTGGTATAGGAACGGCTGTGATGTTCACTGATGACAAGTCTCTTTGTTCACGATGAGATGATTTGTGTGGCTTGAGGAGTAAGTTGATGTTCTTACTTGCTGTGTCCTTTTTAACATGTCTTCCATTTATCAGCATTCACAAAGTAAATACAAGAGTCAAGCAAAGTAGAAGAAGTACACCCAACACAATCCAAAGTTCAATCCATGGTGCAACCAGATAAGTCTTTTCCAGTTGATGAAAAAGTTCTATTGCTTGTTCTTTGAAAGTTCTTTTTACTGGCGTTGTTTCAGGTTCGCTGGGATCCTCGGAAAACGCATCAAAGTTAATGAAATAGCCAGAGGCAGTTCTGTCAATTGTAGGGATTGCGTCAGGATTTGGTGAAATCGCTGGAACCACTTCATCACGTGTTACATTTGTATTGTCAGTTGCTATTTCATTGTAGACAGGCGTTTCTTGACGAACGGTTATTTGGGTCTCAAGAGGTACAAGTTCCATGTCTTTGTTGCATAGTCCTTTTCTCACTGCAGATTCTTCAAAGGTGATGAGTCTCTCAGTTTGAGATTCGGGCGTCTGCTACATCTTTGGAGTCCACTTGGCGTACTATAGATCGGCCACATGATGTGGTTTGATCAGGTCGATGGGCCCAAACCTGTTCTCCTTTTTACCAGCAAGGGGAGGCAGTAATACTGTTCTTGATCCGTAGACGACTAGGACAGGTACTGGTTGTCTGTAAGAAGGCCCAAATTCCTTCTTGTCCGCGATCTTTTCTCTGACTAGATCCCCAATCTTTGGAATCCAGACAGGTCTTGCTGGGACGGATGTTATTTTGTCTGAATCTTATTTCATTTAAGTACTGCAAAACAGCCAAACGATCTTTGATATCAAAGGGTTTTTGTCTACCACTGAAATGTGACAATCGAGGTCCTGCACAGTCATTCTAGTTCCAAAAAGGATTTCATATGGAGTTATAACCCCTAGAGAGCTTCTTGGCAGATTGTTAAGACTATGTTGGACACTTAGACGTTGGACACCCGTCACCCGAGCCTAGTACACTAGCTGTTATAGGTTGCTTTATGTCCCGGTTTTTTCTCTCCAATACCGAATTTCCCTCAGGATGGAATGGACTAGAATACCGCAATGCAACGCCCATATTGGCCATGGCCTCTTTGTAAGCTCGAGAGCTAAACGCAGGACCCTGGTCAGAATGTAGCGTGCCGACTGCTTATGTGCCGATAAAGACTCGCAAATCTTTTATAACAGTTCGAGCGTCAGCCGAGCGCTGAGGCCACATCCAAATAAATCTTGAGCATGAATCCACTGCGACCATTATATATTTGTAGTTACCATCCCTCTGTAAGTGACCGCAGTGATCCAGGTAAACGCACGCTAATGGTTTATTTGAAATTACCAAGGGTGTCTGCGCAGGACGTTTCACAGTAGAGACTTTCATTTTTTGGCAGGTTTCACATTCCAAAACATAGTTTCTGGTCTGCTGCCTCATGCGCGGCCACCAGTATCTTTGTTTTAATAAAGACACTGTGGCGGAAACACCTGCGTGTGCAGAGGCGAGCCCTTCATGTGCTGCTAAAATCAGTCCTAATCTATGTTCCATGTTTGGAATTACTCTTTCCCCCACTCCAGGGATTCTAGCAAAATGAACTTTATTTGCACCTGTTGTGTATGAGTACTTGAGTAGAAAGCCTTTTGGTAACATTTTACCACGGTCTTTGCATTGAAGCATTGACAGCTTGCATTATTTCGTCGTCTATTTTCGTTTTTGAAAGAGTGATTGCAGCTACGGAACCCGTTTTCACAGCTACCTTCGCGGCTTCATCAGCCAATGAATTCCCTGCAACGTGAACGCCATCACGTTGATGACTCAGTGTATGCATCATGTGAGCCTTTTGTAGTTCTTGTCCTAACTGAATTACTTTTTCCCAAAGCAACTTATGCTTGATTGTGCCCCCTTTTGCATATTTGAAATAGTTTTCAATCCAGTTCTGCAAGTATTCGACGAGAGGAACATGGTGGCGGGCTAACGCCGATCGCGGGAGCTTAGCGGGCAGCGCAGCACCTGTATGGCGCCATGGCGATAATGGATTGAAAAAACGTACCCGGTAAGAGCGGTGGACTCTGCTTTGGCGGAGATTTGAGTTTTCTCCTTTTCTCTTCTTTTCCCGATCGGACGGCGGCTGTGGCTGCGGCGGCTGGGACTTCTGGTGGAGGACTCTAGGACCGGGAATCCGCGGATGGGTCGTGAGGTGGAGCTGGTAGCCAGGCCCACGGCGCATGACAGATTCAGCGAGCGCTGGAAGAGAGTTAGGACGGCGGCGGCGAGAGTTCGTTTCAGGGGGTCGGTGTGCAGAGATTCTCCGCAACGGCTGGCGTTCTTTTCTTTTCAGCGCCCCCCCTCAGCTTGTACAGCCTGCACAGCTCCGGTGAGGTGGTTACAAGCAGAGTGGGTCGAAGATTGTATGGATTCAGACTTCGTTTTTCCCGATCCAACTATTTCCTCGAGAAGTGAGGGAGGGCGTGTGGCAAATCTTCAAGGACCTGTTGAAGAAGCAGGGGGTCTTGGTCTGCAGTCTGGGCCCGTAGGGAGTGGAGGCAGAGAAGGGGTGTACACGCAGGATTCTCAGAAGGGGCCATCTCGCCCTCGCAAGAACAACTGCGGTCACAGCAAGAACTCAAAACAAAGGGCATCCTGGGCCTCACGGAGGGGGTAGGAGGTGTGGCCCCATCAACTCCACGTAAAAAAAAAAAGCTGCGAAGACTAAGGACATTAGAAAATCAAAAGGCCCCAAAGTGATTTACCCTTCTCAAAAAAAAAAAAAAAAAAAAAAGTACCCCATCCCTCAAACCCTACTTTAAAATAATGAAGCAGGCAGTGGGGGTAGTAGGGTCTATGGAGTCAGTCTCAACCTCAGCCTCAGCCTTGCATTGTAGTGCCCCTCCTATCACACTTGAAAATCATTTTTCTCCCCTTGAGAATATGCTAGTTCTAGAGAAGAGTACAGGGGCGGTCGATGGGGACAGTGTTATAGGCTCACTGATACCCTCCTCTGTAGACCCCCTTAGTAGTCCTAGTGATGCTTCCGCTAGCGGCAGCCGTGATATTACCACTATTGTCCCCTCCCCATCTGTTGCCTTTTCATCCCCACAACCTCATATGGATACTGTTGCACATGCATCAGGTGGGGTAAGCGCAGATATTGATGGGTTAGGCTCTCTGTTGCAGGCATTAAGGGGGGACTTGCTGACCAAATTCGGAATATCTAAGGTAAATCAGAAAGGGATTCATGATAAGTGCGAGGCCCTCGAATCAAAATTAGACGACATTTGCACACGTACTGGGACACTTGAACTTGAGGTCAAATCACTATCAGAATCGGTTAAGGGCAATTCTAAAGAAATAGAAACCTTAAAAGCCCAGAATTGGTCCTTGCACATGGATATGTAGACAGGGGTGGGGAATTCCTATCTCCCGACGCCCGAGACATCTAGATTTCTTACAAGGGCAAGAGGTTTTGATTTCTAACTTGTCCAAAGGACAAGTAGACAGTCTTTTGCTTTCTCCCCGAGGCTCTTGTGGGGCTTCCAGGCCCTCCCCTGGTCCTTTCATTTTCTTCGAGATGCATCTCCAGAACACAGACATCACTGAAATGTAAGAGGCTGCCTCAAGGGCCTCATGGCTCCTGCTCTAACTTTAACCTTGTGACCCCCCTGCCTTTTATTCTGTGCTTCACCCTTGGGCCTCAAATCGGCCCCAAGATCCCTCCTCACCCTCGCCTCCAGGGGCCTATGATAAAGCTCATGCTTTCCCTTCTCGTACAGCCCCTGCACAAACCTCCTTTGCACTTTGCTTTGCCTGTACGTTTCACTCAGTGCCTGTACTTGCTAACCCCACCCCACCCCCCTCTGCTGCCCCCTCCGACTACCCTGACCTGCTCCCCTTGGCCTCTCATATTTTACCGCATCCAGGGCATACATTAAAGTTAATAAATTTGCCCATGTGGAATGATGCAATCCTCGGGCGCACCTTCATTTCTCCTTGCACTGGGCCTCTCCTCTCACTTGGTGTGTGCACCAGGGGCATCTTAAACACGCCGCTGTAGCATCTACAGCAGCTGTGGAGTTCTTAATAGGCCTCTTCTTTCTGCAGGTCCAGACAAAGGTTCATAATTAACCTGAAATGGTGGATGGATATATACATGGATGGATGAATGAGTGAAAAGATGTATGTAAGAATGGATGAGTGAAAGGATGGATGGATGAGTGCAAGGGTGAATGAATTGATGGATGGGGTGAAAGTGGATGGATGAGTAAAAGGATGAATGCAAGAATGGATGAGTAAATGAATTGATGGATGAGTGAAATAGTGAAAAGATGGGGTGGATGGATGAGTGAAAGAATGGATGGTTGAATAAAAGGGTGGATGAAAGAAAGTGGATGAATGGCTGATGGATGGGTGGATGGCTGGGTGGACGGATGGATGGCTGGGTGGACGGATGGATTGATGGGTGGAAGGATGGATGGATGGAAAGATGGATAGATTGATGGGTGGAAGGATGGATAGACTGATGGTTGGATAGTTGAGTGAAATGGTGGAGGGGGGGATGAGTGAAAGGGAGGATGGATGAGTGAAAAGGAGGATGAATATGAGTGAAAAGGAGGATGAATATGAGCGAAAAGGAGGATGGATGGGGTGAAAGACGGAAGAACAAAAGGATGGATGGAGGGATGAGTGAATGGGTTGATGGATAGGAGTGGAAAGGAGGATGGAAGGGTGAAAGATGCAAAAGGATGGCTTGATGGAGGGATGAGTGAAAGGGTGGATGGATGGATGAGCGAAAGGATGGATGTATGAATGGAAGAAAGGGTGGATGGATGAGTTTGAATGATCTATTTGGAGCTGGAAGGATTAATTGGGCCCCAAGGGCATCGTGAACCACTCGCTTTAGCAGCTACAGTGGAGGTGGAGCTCTTGATGAGCCTCCTATGTCTGCAGCTCGGCAGACAAAGGCCTATAATTAACGTGTACGGGTGAGTGAGTGAAAGGATGGATGTGTGGGTGAAAGGGTAGATAGATGAGTGAGTATGAGTTTAAGTGTGGCTTCCTGATGGATGAATGAGTGAAAGGATGGATGATAGGGATGGTGGATGGACGATGGATATGTTGATGAAGGAAAGGGTGAAAAGATAGATGGATTGCAGGGTGGATGGATCAGTA
The DNA here is from genome assembly GCF_964261635.1 of Lissotriton helveticus. Lineage (NCBI taxonomy): Eukaryota > Metazoa > Chordata > Amphibia > Caudata > Salamandridae > Lissotriton > Lissotriton helveticus. The sequence continues at coordinate 829,085,363 of NC_136057.1, forward strand.
AGTAAAAGGATGGATGAATGAAATGGTAAATTGATGGATGAGCGTAAGGATGGAAGAGTGAAAGGGTAAATTGATGGATGAGCGGAAGAATGGGTGAGGGAAAGGATGGACAGATGGCTGAGATGGATGGATCTGTTTGGGGATGGATGGGTATTTTTGGATATGGATGTGTGGATGGATTAATTGACAAACAGAATGGTGAAAGGCTGATGAAAGAATGCATGGAAGCCAATGTAAAGGTGAAATGCTAGATATCAGTGGGTGAATGAAAGGATGAATGGGTAGATCTGCAGAACAAAGGCAAAATAAGGAAATCACTAGTATTCAAAACCTTCTATACTATGAGCCTGACATAACCATAGAGGCTATTATCCAAGCTCTTATATAATGAGTGCTGCTAATTTTTGATGGTACGCTACATGATGGCACCAAAGGGACAAGTGGATTTTGTACAGGACAAGTAGATTTATGAAGCTACCTGTCCTATGGACAAGTAGATATTTTAATAAATTCCACACCCCTGGTAGAGGTTAGAAATGCAAGCTCGTAGGAATAACCTCTGGATTCTCAAGAATTCCGGAAGGGGCTGAGAAGGAGGATATTAAGGGTTTTGTATATAAGCTGTTGAGGGAGGGTGTGCTGAAAGACCGACCAGACATCACTTTAGAAGCTGAGATTCAGAGAGTGCATAGGGACCCCTTTAAGTTGCACCCAGATAGGAAAGCCCCCCGGAAAATTCTAGTTTATTTTCAGACCTACAGCGTAAAAGAGCTGATCCTGGGGAGGTCTCTGACAGGATCGGCACTTCATCATCAGGCTGGGCTCTATCAAATCCGTTCGGATATAGGGGGGAGAACAGCGCAAAGGCAGTGGGAGTTAAGCTCCAGAATGCCTGAATTGAGAAGTCTGGGAGCACAGGTCCAAATGAAGTTTCCCGCATTACTGAAAGTAATGTGGAAAAACAAAATGCATAACCTCAGTTTACCCAAAGATGTAGATACCCTTTGTCTCAGATGAGAGGTTAGTCAGAAGTCTAGTGGGTGTTTTGAGGACTGGCTTGGTAGTGGGGGGGTCGCATTGAGGGGTCTGGATGAAAATTCTTGCTAGGCATTAAAATTAATGGGGAAAGAAGAAAAGTGGAGGGGGGAGAAGGAGAGAGAAGAAGGATAAGGGAGGGGGGGAAGGGAGGAAAGGGAGAAAAGGAAGGAAGAGAAGGAAAGAAAAAAGGAGAAAAAAAGGGAAGATATATATATATATAAATAAATAAATATAAAAATAGGGGAGGGGAAGAGGGCACAGAGAGAGTTTTTTGGTTGTTTTGCTTCATTTGATAACCCTGTACACTGTGGTTGATGGGTAACATTGGACACAATAGTAATTGTTTTTTTCATTTTTTAAGCTGCGCTGCCCCAGGGAGGGTTCCCAACAGGCGATTTCAATGCTAAACATTGGAGGTGGGTTCCTCGGGGGCGGGCCCGGGAGGGGGGTAATGGGGGGGGGGGGGAATTGAAAATGTATCCTCGTACAAGCTAAATAAGGTTTCGCCAGCTCTGGATGGACAGTTACCATTACGGGTAGGTCATCTAAGATTAAGTTCCTCTCCTGGAATGTGAACGGCCTAGGGGGAGTAGGAAGCTATTTCGGGTATGTGAGTTCCTAAAAAACAGTGGGGCCCACATTTATTTGTTGCAGGAAACGCATTTAGAAGCTTCAGACTGTAAACACATTTTTAGTTAACTAAGTTGGGAACAGGAGGTGTTATGCTCCAAACAAAGAGGTTGCACAAGAGGGGTAGCAATAGTTGTAAGAGCAAACAAGGGGATTAAGGTGGATAAATGGAACAGAGACCAGACTGGAAGATGGCTGGTGGCAACTCTGTCTATATGTGGTTCATTAATCACTTGTGCGGTTTATTATGGTACTAGCGAGGATAATTCTGGTCCCCTTTTAAATCTCGAGACCAGCCTATTACATACATCTGCTCCAGTCATACTCAGTGGGGATTTTAATTTAGTGTTTGATAAGCAACTGGATCGGACTTCTAAAGTAAAATATTGCGCTCCAACTAGAACACTTTCTACATTAAAGAACGTTATTAGGGAGTTCAATCTGCTTGACACCTGGAGATCAAAACATGGTAGTGCTAGAGAATTCTCTTTCTATAGTAAAAAAAAATACAAACAATACTCGAGGATTGATTATTTTCTAGTTGATCAGTGTCTGCTCTCAGATCTTGGGTCTATTAGCTATATTCCAGCAATTATATCTGACCACTCGGCTGTTGAGCTGGTTCTTAATCTTAGGCTTAAGATGATTGAGAAAAGGTGGACCTTAGACATGACCTTATTATTGGATGAGAGTGTGAAGGGGGAACTAGATGATAGAATAGGTGATTTTTTTTAGCTTTAATATAGGTTCCTCTAGCGAACAAACAGTTTGGGAGACCCTTAAAGCGTATTTGAGGGGTCCTTTGAGTTCCCTTATGACCCACAAGAGAAAATCCAGAAAAGAGATAGAAATAGAGGGCCTTAAGCATATTAAAGAAAAAGAATCAGAATTACAACAAGCAACCTTGACTTCCCGGGAATTAATCCCTCGGTTAGAGAAGGAATTGGTGAGTTTACAAGCTAACTTTCAGGCCAGAATTGATACGATTATGAAGGATAAGTGGGATGCCAGTAAATTACAGCGTTTCGCTTAAGGTGAAAAATGTGGCTCTCTACTGGCGTGGAAATCAAGAACAGAAAGGGTTAGAAATAATATCAAGAGTTTGGTACAAAGGGGGTCAGGTGTCTTGTTACAAGAGGACGATAAAATTAGAGAGGAGGATAGGTCATTTATGCAGGGTTTATATCAAGAGGATATCATTTATAGACCAGAGGAAGTCAGGGCATGGTTAGACCTAAGGGATCTCCCACAACTGTCCGAGTCCGACAGAGAATATTTAGCCACCAGTATCTCTGAGGGGGAAATTAGAGAACAAATTAGGAAAAATGAGCCGGGGAAAAGCCGCAGGCCCGGATGGCCTACCAGTAGAAGTCTATCTTGGTCTCCTAGATAGGGTTGTGCCGGTATTGATAGTTCTTTTTAATAAAATATACCTACAAGGAGAAGGCATTCCCCCATCCTGGTCTAAAGCAACAGTTTCCTTGATTCTTAAACAGAACAAAGACCGCCAAAAAAATCAAATCGTAAAGACCGATTCCGCTGTTAAATTCTGATCTTAAAATCTTTCCGGGGATAATGGCTATTAGGATGGCTAGAATTAATGAAACCATCATACACCCCGATCAGCGTGGGTTCATACCCGGAAGGCAGCTCAATGAGCTCACCTTCCAAGCTACTGCAGCTATAGACTTTGCAGACGAGAAAAAACTGCCACTTACTATTGCCGCAATTTACGCCGCTAAGGCTTTTGATCAGGTGAATTGGGGGTATCTTTGGGAGTCTATGAATAAGTTTGGTTTTCCAACTAATTTTGTTGAAGCTGTTAAATCTCTTTATTTGAACCCCAGAGAGAACGTTTTAGTCAATGGTGCCTTAATGGAATGGTTTAGCATTTTTAGAGGCACCAGGCAGGGTTGTCCCCAGTCACCTTTATTATTTAATGCATATTTTGAACCCTTTGTTTGTGCACTTAGAGCAGATCACAGTATTAGGCCTTTCAGAATTCCAGACTTGGAACTTAAGACCGCCTTATATGCGGATGATCTTTTGATGTACACCTCGAACCATGCTGATGCAATACCTCGGTTGTTCGAACTGGCTGAGGAATTCGGTAAAATCTCAGGTTATAAGATCAACCGAGAGAAAACCGAAATAATGGGGTGGAATTGCCCGGATACCATACAGGGGGCAAATGGACAGATGAGATATCTGGGGATCCATCTAGCCCAGAAACTGATCAGTTGGGAGAAGGTATCTAAGGATTATTAGCAAGTTATTACTGAGATAGGGGAATCTGCCATTTAATATATATATATATATATATGTGGGCGAGTTAATCTTGTAAAAATTATAATTTTGCCCAAAATAACCTGTTTGTTTAATACAATTCCTTTGCCTTTTAATTTTAAGGATCTCGCTACCCTCCAAGGTAAAATTGGCTCCTTCATATGGGCTACCAAAACCCCTAGAATAGCATGGAAAAAATTAAGGAGAGGGTTGAAGCTAGGGGGTCTGGCTCTATCAGATTTACTCTCCTATTATCATGCCTTCCATTTTAAGAATTTTAGAATACTAACCAACAAATTGGATTCTTCTTCGCAGGGCCTCCCATTTCAGGCATTGTTGCATGATGTACCGCAGGGACAGGATTTTTTTCTTTATAAATTTGGTGACCGCAAATTTTACAAAAAGGTCCGGCTCAAGATCTTGTTAGCTGCCCTTAAGAATTGGGGGTATATCAGGAGAGTCTTGATAATATCGTAGTATGCTCCACAGCCTCCGATTTGGGACTCCCCTGTTAGCCCGGACTGTCTCCGGGATCAACTCTGTCAGCCGCTCAAACTAGCTGGTATTGCCGTGTGGGGCGATCTCTGTAAAGACTCAACTTTTATGCTGGGAGTCCCTCTCCAACTTGACTAATGGGACTTTAACAAGATTTAAGTTTTACCAGCTCTCCGCATGGTGGGCGACACAGTCGTGGGGTAACGAGGAAGCAAGCATGTTTACTGATTCTGTCTCCAGGCTGAGTCCATGGAAACGTGAGGTCTCTTTCTGGTATAAGGCCATCATCGGAGCAGGAGACTGCTTGGACGCGGAATTGGGGAACATCTGGAGCAATGTTTTTTCAGGTAACAGAGTGGGGTTACGGAAAATCTGGTGTGACTCTTTTGTTATGTTACAGTCAGTGATCAAACCAGCGACGCTCAGGAGGAACCATCTGTACACCATCTATAGAGCATACTGAGGTCCGGGTAAACTTTCTAAGGTGACAACAAGGATATATCACTGTCCCAGATGTAAGTACCCAGCCGCAGACGATCAACACATGTTTGCGGAGTGCCCGAAAATTGGTTCATACTGGACTGAGGTATGTGGTTTCCTGGAGGATGTTTTATTGAGGCGGATTGAAGTAAGCCCAAGACTAATCTTTTTTGGTCTAATGTCGGACTATTGTATGAGTACTCCTGCCTCGAGATTTGTATTCTATGTAATAGTTATTGCCAGAAGGGAAATTTGTAGAGTCTGGAAACCGAAGGCTCCACCCTTTTTTGCGGAATGTCTTAAAAATATTATTATGATCAGTCAGTCAGATATGGCCTGCGACAAATCAAGCACCAATAAGATCTGGGCAGCTCTGGAGTCCTGGAGGGAGAAGTAAGATCGTCCGATGATTATGCCAGAGGATTGTTGATCGGTCCGATGATTATGCCAGAGGATTGTTGTCCGGTCCTCCCTAGTAACAGGTGGTCGGTCAAGTACGGTGAACGGGAGTGGGACCAGGAGACAGCCCTACCTCTGGGCGAACTCTGTCTGCCCGGCACAGGTTACCAGGACGGTTATTGAATATGCTTGTGTGGAAGGCGCAGAGGGATCCCATCTAGAGTTTATTTGTTCTGGTGGCATGTATGAGGACAAAAAAAAAAAAAAAGTATTCATTGTAAGATTGAACACAGTAATACGAATCGCACACTATTAGTGTGGGGAAGTGGCGATCAGTATTTTCAAGCGCCATCTTGAATGTTTGTAGTTCAGCTCTCTGAGCTGTACAATCTACTAGTGATTGACTTTTAGTGACCATTATTCTGAATTTGCCATCTCGCCAGCAACCTTTAACGAACGCACACGCAACACTATAAGCTTGTTTACCCCCAATAGCGGGCTGTGCTGATCCATCAGTATAAGCGATATATTCATACAGTTCTAGAGGCAGAATCTCAGTAGGCAGAGGACATTCTTCTTCATATTGTAGAAATTCTTGTGTTTACAAATAAGGGTCGAAAACGTATTCAACGTCTGTTGCAGCAAGAGAATTAACCCATTGTATCCATCTCGGATGTAAAGCTTTTGCATTCGGAACGCTCGCTTTTGTCACTGCCTCTAAGGCAGGTACAGGAGTAACGACCATTTTGCGCTTACCCTGTGCGAGGGCTCTCTCTTTTGCTACTGCAGTTTGAACCGCTGTCAGAATTTTTTCTGTAGAAGTGAATTTCATTTCAGCTTGTGTGTACAAGTGAGATTTGTAAGCTAATGGTAATTTTTCTCCTTCATTAAAAGGTGAAGTACGTGAATCTGCATCTTCCTGGGATGATTCGGATCACTAAGTTGCGTACGTTTACGCGTGTTTGCAAATGTTTTGTTGCCAACATGTCCATTTGGACTGAACGCAAAATTTCTGTGTGTTTTTGTGTCCAATTAACTGTTTTGAAATCTGGTTTCATTAATTCGTAGAGCGGTTTAACCCTTTCTGCATAATTTAGAATGTAAGTTCTTCTGTAATTTTGGAAACCTAGAATCGACTACGTTTTTCAGCGTTTTAGGACGTTGGAGCAGCGCACATTTCTCTAGAAAGTTTGCTGCCAGGCTTTTGCCTTCACTTGATAACTCATATCCTAGGAAAAGGACGTTTAAATGGGCAATTCTCGATTTCTTAAAATTGAATTTATACCCTTCAGAGGCGAATCCCAAAATAATGGTGTTCACTCTGTTCAAGTGCCTATCCAAGTCATCGTCCGTTAGATAGATGTCATCGACATATGACAATGCCTCATCATCATAGGTTTGTAGTAACTGTTACTCTGGCTGAAAATAACCCTGGACTATTCTTGAATCCCTGAGGGGGACGACAGAATTGACGCCGTGTCCCCATGACTGAGAAAGCGGTCAAATACCTACTTTCATGTGCAATGTTTTGACAGAAGAAACCGTTAGAAATATCTAATGTGGTTTTATATTTTTTACGCACAATGTTATTCATTAGTGCTGGACTGTGTGCATGTTGTACGGCAAAAGTTGTGCAACAAGAGTTTAAATGTCTAATCTAAAACTAGACGATATGTATTGTCTGGTTTGGAGACAGGAAACAAAGGATTGTTCATGGACAAGGTGCGTGTTTCAATCACTCCTTGGTATGCAAGTTGATCTAATATCTCCCTGACCTGTTTAGCTTCTTGCTTAACTGGGTACTGCCTTTGTGCAGTTGGCTGAGTTTTTTAACTGGATTTTATGTTGAGGAGAATCCTCATCCCATCCTACATGGTTTTTATATAATACCGAGCCTGGGCTCCTGCCCATTTCCTGGCATAGGTATATTTTTATGAATTGGAATATGGTTGGGGAAAGCTGGCATAATTATGTTTTCGCCATGTGGGCACTCCCTGACAAATTCAGGTGGCCAGTCTTGTTCAGCTAGAAGAATGTCATAACCCTGAGAGAGTCGCTCTCAAAAGAGTGCTCTTATTTTTCTAGTTATGTCCCCCTCCATCCGGAGTGTTACTTCGTATAACTGATGTGGGACGCTAACCCTGGTATCTGCAGTTTCAACTTGGATGTACTCATTCAATTCCACTGTCTCCAGATGATCCTTCAAGTTCTTGCGAACTATGGTGACTTCTACTGCGCTGTCCAACATCGTTTGAATCCATTCCCTGTTCTTGAGTTGTGTCCTCAAGATCCTCGCCATGTCCGATTTTTAGACCTGCTACCTTCTTTTTGGTGAATTCAGTTTTCTTATTTTTTGGAACGTGCTGGTCGTCTTTGGACTTCACGCGTCCTTCCTTTTGTTCTGATCGTCCTCTTCTTTCGGATTTCTGTGAGGAAGTCTGAAAGGTACGAGAGCAACGCGTATCAGTATCTTGATATCTATCAGGTTCTCAAATTATCCCTATTCCTGAGGTAATACCTCCTTTCAGAGGACTCCTTTTGAGGAGACCTACCTTGGGATTGAAAACGCTTCTCTTTAGAAGTTTGTTTAGTGTTCTCCCACTTCTTTTTGGGAGGAGTAGGAGTGTTTTTAATAAAGACCTTTTCAGGACTTTCAGTCAGTTGGGGTTTCACTGGTTTACCACCCAAACTGTCTGTACCTAGTTCTTCATAGGAATTTTCAATTATTCTGGCCAGTTCATATGGTTGCTCAGTTACATCAAATTCTCTTAACTTTCGGCGGATCACCACGTATGGTGCTTCACCTTTAATATTAGCTAATATTATTGTTGAGACCGGTTTGAAATCTTTCAGTAGTTTCATACCCAGATTTAAAGCAGGTTCTGCCCCGTATTAATTTTGAATCTGTTTCAGGACGTCTGGTATTACCGCCATAGACCGAACACCATGTATTTTGGTGTAGATTGCAGCAAAGACTGTACCCAAAGTGTCGCAGTCCTCCAGGTGTGGTGCAATTCCCATTGGTAAACAGATTGTTAGAATCCTATGTTTCTCATGAGGGGTAGTATCAGGAAATACTGCCTCGATTTGAGTGATTTTTTGAGCTATCCAGAATGGAATTTGTTCCCGTTTTGCGGGTAATTTGCCAATGACTGATTGTATAATCTGTGGTGTAATTTTTTGTTCCCCTGATAAGGGGTGTGTTGTGAACTCCTTATTACTGTTTGGACAGTAAAGGTCCGCATGACATATTGAACCAATTGTCTGTGAATTTTAATTCGCTCCTTTAGTTGAACTAATAGTTCCACATCTCTCATATTTTCAATGGCAGGATGTGGTGTATAGCTGGCTAATACCGGCCATGTTGCTCCAGGTCTACCTAGTGGACCGAGCCTGGTAATGTGATGTGTATGTTTTAGGGCGCCTTTAAACCAGAGCGCCTGCTCTCGATAGGTTAGTGGAATTTCAACATCCTCAAAAGGAATGTATTCCTCTGGAGCTTCATCTTCTTTGTAGAAGTGAAACACTTTTGTTCTTGGATTTGCTTCAGGGAAGACTATCCTTGAATAGAATACGTCTGTCTGATGATATTCGTGTGCCTCTATCGCAAAAACTACCCTACCACCTCTAGATGATAGGCCATTTCATGTAAGTTTCACAGTGATGGCTTTCCTTAAAGTTGCTGGAATGCTTATAGCATCGGCATCAGTCTCTTGGAGACCTGTAAAGTTTAAAGCTTGTACAGCATTGCTCCCTGTAGCTTCACCGTTCTCTGTCACTATACGGCATTTTTGTTTAATGAAAGTTTGCAGAGCAAGTTTCAAGGAAACAAAGATAAGGTGCACAATATTTTGGAACACTATCCTTCAACGTTGAAATAAACCAAAAACTAATACATAGGATTTTCGTCCTACTCAGCTATGGCGGATATTTATCTAACAGTGGGCGCAAGACTACGCTCCGCCCACTGAGTGTACGTAGTGTTGCCTACTTTGCATTTTGCAAAGTAGGCCTAGTAGGCAACACTACGCACGCTCCGTGGACGGAGCGAGGTTGCCCGCCACCCGCCTCCCTCCCACCCTCCTTTACAGACATAAATTTAAGTATTAAGTGCAGTAAAAGTAAATAAAAGCACTTACCAGGTCCGCGGCGTCCCGGGGCTCCCTCTTCTATTTTGCACCATCTTCTACCATCAAAATGCACATGCGCAGCCGCCCGCGCATGTGCATTTCTCGCGAGAAATGCGCATGCGCGGGTGGCTGGGCATGCGCATTTCGATGGTAGAAGTCGGCACAAAATAGAAGAGGGAGCCCCGGGACGCCGCGGACCAGGTACGTGATTTTATTTTACTTTTACTGCACTTAATACTTAAATGCATGTCTGTAAAGGAGGGCGGGACAGAGGTGGGAGGCGCGTAGTGGGGCTACGCGAAGCGCGTGAGCGGGCGTAGCATCATGCCCACTTCACGTAGCTTCGCGTAGCCCCACTACGCCCAGGCTTATATTTATCCCTTTACCCACTCCAGACGTCTATTGGAGTATTTTACGGGAAAAAGGGTCTCTGAGAAAAACACGACTGAGTTACTTTAGTATCTAGCGTTAAATTAGTGCCTTACCAAACATTGGGCGCCATGTAGTGTAGTTCCTATATTCCCAATAGGCTCTGCGCATTGGAATAATATATCCTATAGATTAGACGTAGGACTGAGGTCGACTAGGTGTCTATCGAATATACTAAACTTAATAGTGAGTGCCAGCTAGCTCAGAGGTCACTAGAAACTTTCTCAAATTCACAAGAAGGGATTCGTTTCTGACAACCGCAGAAACATGACAACTTTGTTTCCCAAGAATAAGAAATATATTTCTAGAGTCGCGGAAACAATAGATAAGTATTTCACTCAGTCAATCGTGCATGCTTCGTTTCAACAGAGTTGCAGAGAAATAGAGAGACACGCGTTTTCAATAAAAAAGGTTTATTGAACAGTCTTCTCTCTCATGCAAGAGAAGTGAACTGCTACAGTCGTTAAGCAGACTTTAAAGTATAATGCGTACAGCGAAAATAGTATTATAAAATGATACTGTAAAGGCATTGTATTGTTTCTGAGCCATATAAAAATACACACATAAATAACTGACTAAAATACTCAACTGGTGCTTCTAAATAATGTACCTAAGCTAAGTCTAGTATGCGGGAGTAAGTATTGTGTAGCATAGGTTTAGTTGTTTTTGCCAAGAATCTACCAAATGTTTCTCTAGGTTCTAACCAGCTCAATACCTTGGTTTAGAATGAAGGAGGTCTGGTATCTCCGTCTCAGGACTCTATTTCCCAACACCCCGCAAGGGGAGCTTGGAAACAATGGAGCTGGATTCCCGGCGAGAGAAAGGCAGTCTCTTGATCAGTGCGTCAGCTGGAGGGTCGGCTTCCTTCTGCACTTGCTGTAGCGAGCTGCGTCTTGCAAGTCGATAGTCGAACTGCACCGAACCACCGTAGTTCGCCATAGCAAGTGAAGGTATATTTATACCTTGAAGTTGTTTAGGAATGCCATAGATTGACATAAAGTCGGGCATAATAACGTCAGGAAAGAACCCCTAGGGAATAGTTGTTCTTTGCAAAGTACATGAGTTCTTGGACAAATCAATATTCAAGCAAGGGGAAGTTCCCCAACTGCTTAAGCCAATTTTCCAAGAAATCGTTGTGACGTTTGGTACGGGTGGAAGTTGCCATGGCGGTATTTGGTCTGCATGGGCTATTTCTAAATAAGGGATTGATTTCTATGCCTATATAAGGGCAATATAAATTGTACCTAGTTAAGGGCATGAATCGGGAGAACTCACTCGGAGCATAAAACGCCACACAACAACATTGCATTTGCGAAAGCAGCAAGAATTAGCTAGGAAAAATAAAGTTGCAGAAGCAGTTCAATCTCAGGCAAAGAAAGTGGATGCTTTGGTGGATGCGAATAAACCTAGTAGTAGGGAGTCTGTTATGAAACCCATGGGTAAGCTGCACCCCTGTATGTTCCTCCGAAGGGTGCGGGAACCAATAATACAACTTCGGATGATTCAAAGGGATATCTTATATAATTGGGTTTACACTCCTTGGAGTAGAGCTGATATGATGGCTCTTAAAGCTGCTTTGCCCGACGCCCGGAAAAAAAAATCCTGCCACCTTCTATGAAGAGGTGGAAGGAGCCATTAGCTTCTGCACTATGACCTTGCCAGATATTGATATGTTCTTTGGTCTTATTTTACCCCCTGATATGTGGAGAACAATACGTAAAATAGATGGCAAAAACGGCATTTGGTGACAGCTGGGTGGAATTAGAAAGAATAGATATGGAAAGGGGGCCTGAACAGAAACCTCAGAAGGAGATATTAGGTCTTCCTAAAGCTATTGTGACTAAGTTAAAGACTCTCACACCCCCTAAGAAAATAGATCGGACAACATTAACGTCCTGTAAACAGAAAAAGGATGAGTTAGTTTCTGACTTCTTTTCAAAGTTTGAGGAAACATTCCATGATTTTAGTGGTCAGTCATTGGCCGATGATACGGGTAGGCATTTGTTTGTTGATAAATTTGTCACCAATATGTTACCAGAAATAGTTATTCGCTTAAAGGCCAGCGAGAGTTCTTGGACCACGTCTTCCCCAGTTTCGCTTTTGACTATGGCCCAATATTATGAGCAACAGGAATAGGAAGCAAAAGGCAGGGAGGATAAGAAGGTTAAGGAATTAAAGACAAAAGTTACATTGGTTCAAGTATATGGTCCACCATTTAGGGGAGGTGGAAGAGGCAGACGCGCAATGTATACACCTGAAGGGCCCCCTCTTCCTCGAGCAAATTTTTCCCCTGATACTGGGCATTGGCGTTCTGAGTGCTCCTTTTTGCGAGGTCAGCAGCATCAGCGGGGAAGGGGAAGTACGAGAGGATGCCCAATGAATTCAGGAAACCGGGGAGGTACAGGAGCTCGCCCCAGATTTGAAGCTGTTGAACAAGGACCAAATTACTCTAATACTTTTGATAGACGAAGTCAATATCAAATGTCTGATTATACTGCTGATGCTCTTGCAGATTCAGAGTATGCATAGGGATGCCTAGGATGGGGTAAGGGACCGGTTGAGGTACCAGTAGATCAAATGGGTCCTTATGATGATGGAAGTGTCTTGGGGTCTACTGATCGGTTTCTGGTTGACACAGGGGCTGCCTGTAGTACTCTGTCTAAAATTGGTTCCTAGGGCTCTCCTGTCCGGGACAATGATAACATCAATATGATTCGATGGGACACCTGCACCTAGCCCACTTTCACAGCAACTTGAATTCGGGCTTGACAAATTCACTACAGCATGACCGATTCTGCTTTCTCCTAACACGCCGGACAACAGTGTAGGTATCGATATGCTTAAATATTTTTGTGCCACAATACGTTGTTCTCCAGAAGGTGTGCGTGTTATTTTAAATGACAATTATCCAATGGTTGAGAGATCATGTCTTATCAATGAGGATGCCGCTTTGGCGTCCTTACCTAGTGAAAAAGGAACACTATTATTGCTATCATTTCTTGCCTCTCATCATTGTGGTTCTGAAATTCTGGACCCTACCGTTGTCCCGGTATCGAGGTCCAATACCCGTGTCCCGAAACATCAACGTACCATGACGAATTTGGTGTCGACGAACCGATAATGATTAGGACATCATTCCTATGCATTTGCGTCATGATCGAGGCATGCTAACACCCCTGAATCGTAGTTTCCGTCCCGACCCCCCGACTCCATTTTGTAAACGGTATCCATCTTGTGTCTTGCCCTCATGATCAGTCAATTAAAGGTCGAGCTTGATCTAAAAGGACACGTCCACCTTCCCTGACTTCCCCCTGACCTGTCCCAACTGACTCCCTTGCCTCCAGCCAAACCCGTTTAGGCAGCTCCTCGCCCAGTGGCCAAACACGATAGCATCAATGCACAACATACCACAAACCATTCACCGCATACAGATCATGTTTTCTACACACATACACACCTGTCCACGCTCCCTGTTTATGGCCAGTTTTATGACTAGGAGGTGCCTTCTTTTATTGGGGCTTCACCGATATCTGATGGGAGTTCCGGGCCTGGCTAGGTAATCTATCACGAATTGGACATTAAAATACGGGCTTGCCTACATGACTTCGCTCTTTTGTATTATTGTAGAAATATGTGTATAGCCATATCGTAAACTAAAGAATTCTTGCTTGCAGCTATTATTTTTGTATATAAGGAGAAGGCTGGTTCTGTAAAAACGAACAGTCTCCTGAGAACACATGACCCGTGCTTGTCGTGCTTCTAGGACACCTGTTACTTGGTAGCTATCAATAAAACTTGATCTCTGACTGCGACTAGAAGACTCCGTGTTTCTGTGGTCCGAAACAAGGGGGAACTCAGAGGTCTTCGGGTGTTATCCCCTGACACCACCGGGTTCTTACAAACCCGGCACCTCAGTTGGCGCCCAACTCGGGGCGGTATCAAGCGTCGACGGTCCAAGCCAGATGTTCGTGAGGAGCTTCGTGTGAAAATTCCGGAGGACGGCCAGCCACTTCAGCGACCCCTGTATGTCGACGTGGTTCCGAAGGTCTTTGCTGCGAGGTTCCCCGCGTCCCGACGGCTACGAAGGACTGCTGCCCTGACTATCGCCTTGTTTTGGACCCAGTGATCCTTGGTAGAGCGAAACGATAGACGAGTGTTCTAGCGACGTCACCGATCTTCAAATACTTCAGTTAAGTATAAGTGGAGCGTCTCCTAGTCCTTAGTTTGTCCTTAGTTTTTGGTATCCTTGAGATACGCTTTGATTTGGTACTTGCAAGCCCCAAAGCCGAAGGACTTGTGTATTCACAAGAAATATCGTAACAGATAATCCTTTGAGGTTTGAAGCTAGACTAGTGAGCAAAGATGCCTGGTTTTAGCAGACTTGGAAACTTGTTTTGTCTTCGTTATAGTAAGGACTCCCGATTAGAGGATTCCTGTCCGGTTCCTCCGATTGGAACTCCAACATACGAGCTCTATGTAAAGTACAGCGAAGGTCCTATCACATATAATGAAGTGTGGATAAAATACACCCGAAAGGATGGTGTTTTAAAATGGCCCCAATATGGTAGTTTCGACTCAGAAATATTAGATAACTTAGAGGTCAAATTATTCAAGAGAAAAGTCCGGCCGGCGATGTTTGACTCTTTCCGCTTATGGCGCAAAGAAGCCAAACAGAAAGAAAGAAAATTAGCAAAAAATGATAAAAGAGGTATGTCAATGGTGCAAGCTGCCGTTGCATACAGGGATAACGAGGAAGAGCAGGAAAACGAACAAATACTTCGGAGCAAGAAACTAGCAGTAGATAAATGCTACCCAATGTTACCAAATAAGGGACAAGGTCAAGAGGAGAGATCTGAGAAAGATCCATTAATGTCCAACTTATTAAGCTCACCTCCACCGTATGCGTTAGACGCTACTACAACGCCAAAGCGTTTTTCTTTACCGCGCCCCGGCGCACGAAACACAGCTCTTGCACACACGCCAGCTACTCTTCAGCTGGTTCCTACTTCTCCGGCGCAGCCTTCTCAAAGGCCGCCATCTTTGCTACATACTCCATCTACTTCTACGACTTTGCCTACAGCTCCAGCTATTGTCTATGATACTACGTCTGCTACTACTTCAACTTCCTCTACTATTGCCTCTACTTCTTTGCCTCAGCCTGTTTTTTCCGATGCACTTGCCCCTCCGCAAGCTTCTCCTTCTATTAGACAAAGAGTGACAGGTACCGTCACTGGTCTGCTTTCACCTTTCTTCGGGTCGCCTAAAACGACCCCTAAAACAGAACATAGACAGTTACGTAGTCAACTGCCTGATTACGAGGAAAGAAAAGTGCTGAATGAACTAGCCCGTAAATGGATTACGGATACTGTTAGATATGATGTTCAGTCTGTTATGGAAGTTTTCCGTCAATGGAATGCACCCACTCAGAGATACGTATTCGAAGAAATGTGTGTATATCTGGGCGAAGATGTGAAGACACATGATCCCAAATACACAATGAACGAACTATGGCGTACACGCTTTAAGTTCTATGAAGGTATGATTATAGGTGCAGATGTTGAGAAAGTGATAGAGTTATTGCTCTCTTATAGGAGTAAGGGAAACGTCTCTAGATCATGTCACGAAGACGATGCATCAGGTAGGAAAAGAGCGAAACAGTACCCCATGAGAGAGGTTCCTCCGGTTTGGAGGGAAGGTGATGCGAATGCGAATCCGCCAATTCTGCCTCATTTCCAGCGTGTATGGGTACATGTCCCCTGGAAAAGATCCGATGTCTTAGCACTCAAACAGACACTGCCTGATCCTCGTAAAAACCCGACTGGGTATTATAAGGAGTTATCGCAAACTGCAAGCTCATGTATAATGAATTTAGCGGATATAGACATGCTGTTTGGGAACGTTGTTCCACATCCTCTATGGAGCAAAATACATCATACGAACCATGACCAAGAACTAGGTGACTCATGGGCGAACATTGCCGCTATAGATGCTAGACAAATTGGTGGTTCTAAACCTGAGCCGTTAATAGCTGAACTTCCCGGTAGAATTATCGCGTACATGAAAACGATAATGCCTGAAGTACGCGTAAACTGGGACAAGCTATCTGCGTGCAAGCAGAAGAAAGATGAGAATGTGTCTGACTTTTTCACAAGATTTGAGGAGACTTTCACCGATCATAGTGGTCAGGATATGGCTACCGAGGGTGGTCAAAGATTGCTTGTAGACAAATTCGTACATAATTTAATCCCTGAACTGTGTAATAAACTGAAAGATTCAGAGAGTGCTTGGGCTGTCTCTACGTCAGCTCAAATTTTAGCTACAGCCCAGTACTATGAAAATAGGCGCAAAGACAAGCTAGATAAAGTCGACAAAAAGACAAAAGATTTAAAAACTAAAGTTTTTCTCCAGCAAGCCTATCCGCCTCGTACGGCTAGTCAGCCCAATTATCAACCACAACAGCAGTATTCGAGAAACGCGCAAGGAAACGAGTTTTCCCATCAGCGTATTGCTTATGGCCCGAATCAATGTGCGTATTGCAAGGAAGAGGGTCACTTTAAAGGTAATTGTCCGGCTCTTGCGCGACGTTTGAGCGGTGCTTCAGGTGTAAGGGGAAGAGGTGTTCAACATGCCCCTAGAGGTAGGGGCCGTGGAAATTTCACACAAAATACAACTTCTTTTCCGCCTCAGAATTCGATGAACAGCTTTGACCAACAGAATAATGCGTCGTCCAGGTCAGCTCAGTACTATGCTGACGACTATTACCCCGAACACGAAAATGAGGGTAACGATTGCTAGGACAGCCATGGACAAAGAGAGGGAGTTGTTTCAGTTCCAGTAGATCAGAATGGACCTTATGTCAAGGTAATTACCTCAGGAGTGTCAGAGCCATTTTTGCTGGATACTGGTGCTACAAAAAGTTCTATCATGCACTCGAAACTTCCTGGCGCACCTTTGTCTGGCGAAATGAATGTTTCAGTAGGTTTCTCTGGCGCCCCTGTTAGAAACCCGATCTCCAGTCCTGTATCTCTTTCTATTGGCCCATGCGAATTAGAAGCACCCCTCATTTTGACAACAGGTTGCGGTGAAAATTTGTTAGGCTTGGATTTGCTAAAAAGGTTATATGCGACTTTGTACTGTTCACCATTGGGAGTACAACTTACTTTAGGTAAGAAAGTCATTTCTCCAATGTATGTGTCAAAAGGAAATATTGCAACTGAATTGTCGTGTCTTCCTGATGTACTCTGGGCAAACGGTTCTAATGATGTAGGTCGTTTGGAGATAGCACCGTATGTCATAACATTGAAAGCCAACGTTAGGTTGCCACGCATTCCCCAATACAAAATATCTAGCGAATGTGAAAAGGCGTTATTGACGATTGTTTATGACCTGATTGATAAGGACGTCATTGAAGAAACGACAGGAAATGTTTGTAACAGTCCAGTCTTACCGGTTTTAAAGCGTACGGATCCTTCACAGCCCCCTGTGTATAGGTTCGTGATCGACCTCAGAGAAGTGAACAAGATAGTTATCTCACAGTTTCCAGTTGTCCCCGACATTACTGCTTTATTGACGATGGTTCCAGCTTCAGCAAATTGGTTCTCTGTGATTGACCTGAAGAACGCTTTCTTCAGCATCCCGATTGCTGAGGAGAGTAGAGATATTTTCGGATTTAATTTAGGAGGACGAAGTTTCCGCTTCAAGTGCGCTCCTCAAGGCTACTGCGAAAGCCCATCAATATTCAGTCAGGCCCTGAAAACACAACTAGACACGATTGTTCTACCGAATGGTTCAACTCTGATTCAGTACGTAGACGATCTGCTGATCGCTGCAGACACTGAAGAGATTTGCAAGAAAGCTACGTTATCATTATTACGTAACTTATGTGACATGAAGCACAAAGTCTCTCTCTCCAAACTACAATTTTGCCGACAAGAAGTAACCTACCTAGGTCACATCTTGTCAAAGGAGGGAAGGAGACTGACACCAGAAAGAATACAGGCAATTGCAGAACTGAGTGCCCCAAGAACACAGAGAGAGGTCCGAGCCTTCTTGGGCATTACATCGTACTGTAGACAATGGATACCGAATTTCTCACTACTAGCTAAACCCTTGCTGGCACTACTCTGTAAAGACACGCCAAATCCTATGCCTTGGTCTGAAGATTGCCAGACGAGTTTCCACGAGTTGCGTGATGCATTGTGTTCGGCTCCTGTGTTGGGAAACCCCAACTACAGTAAGCCTTTTACATTATATGTCCATGAGAAGGAAGGTTGTGCATTATCAGTTTTAACACAACATTTTGGGGACAGACAGCGCCCATGCGCGTATTTTTCGGCAACTCTAGACCCTGTGGCTAAAGCCCTACCAAGTTGTCTGAGGGCTACCGCCGCAGCAGCTGTCTGCATCCGACAATCCGCTGGATTAGTCATGAATAATACTCTGATCGTTATGGTTCCGCATGCAGTAGACATTTTACTGAACAGGACGAAGACACAACACCTTACTAGCGCTCGACTATCCAGTTACGAACTTACGCTGCTAGCAAGTCACATCCACATAAAGAGGTGCGATACACTGAATCCCGCAACGTTATTACCCATTCCGACAGAAACCCGCAACGTTATTACCCATTCCGACAGAAACAGACAAGATTGATAACCATGACTGCTGTTTTAGGACAGAAGAAGAGACAAAAGGGAGAGTAGATATACAGGACACTCCCCTTCCTGAATGCAACGATACTTTATGGGTTGATGGTTCATGTTTCAAGCTGCCGAATGGTGATACGACTGCAGCATATGCCGTAACGACATTACACACCATTATAGAGACCGCGCGCATTTCCCATAATTCTGCACAAGCTGCAGAGCTAATTGCGCTTACCAGAGCATGTGTGTTAGCGAAAGGAAAACGAGTGAATGTGTACACTGACAGCCAATACGCCTTTGGTGTGGCTCACAGTTTTGGGAGACTGTGGCGTGAACGTGGGTTTCTTACGTCACATGGTGCAAAGATACAACATGGTCAGCTAGTTAATGAGCTCCTCCAGTCACTGACCTTGCCACTACAAGTTGCCATTGTAAAATGCAGTGCACACAAAAAGATTCAGGATGATGTTGGCCGCGGGAATGCATTTGCAGACGTAGTTGCAAAAGAGACTGCAAGGAACACAATGAGTCGAATGTATGTTGTAGGTCCCGCTAGATGGATTACTGATGTAGGAATGTGTGAGGACACCATTGAAAGCGTGAAATCTATACAAGCCGAGGCAACTGAGAAAGAGGTGAATGAATGGAGAGAAAGTAAGGGTAGATTAGATGCGAATGGTTGTTGGGTCGAATTGTCAGAACACCAGCGATGGCTATTACCTAACGCATATGTACTTGCAGTAGTAACAATGGCTCATGGATTTGCGCACATCAGTTCGAAAGGAATCTGTAAAGTATTGGCCCCAGTATGGCAAAACAGCAATATCCCGAAATATGCAGAGAATGTGGTCAGAAACTGTATGGTGTGTTTGAAGTACAATCCCGGTAGGGGAACCCCAACTCCAGCTGGTCATTTTGCGCCTCCAACGTATCCGTTCGAGGTTTTGCAGCTCGATTTCATTCACATGGAGAGATGCAACAATCTGAAGTATGTGCTCGTTGTTGTTTGCGCTTTCTCCAGGTGGGTGGAAGCGTACCCCCTTAAAGACAATACTGCCTTGTCAACTGCCAAAGCCCTTGTCAAAGAGTTCTTCCCGAGATTTGGCATGCCTAGAATCGTCTGGAGTGATAATGGAAGTGAGTTCGTAGGACGCGTGATGAAGAGAGTGTGTGAGTGTTTAGGCATACAACAGAAATTCCACTCGGTGAATCACCCCCAATCAGCTGGATTAGTAGAGTGCTACAATGGCACTTTAAAGCTTAAATTAGCCAAGATCCAAGCATGTACAGGTCTTAAATGGCCTGACGCCTTGCCCCTAGCACTCTTGTCAACCAGAATGACAGTCCATTCCAGATTAGGACTTAGCCCCCATGAGATAGTGTTTGGCCGCCCAGCCAACGTCTGGGGCGTGCCAAGGCCAAACAAACTCAGCGAAATAGAGCACCCCGTACTGCTTGACTATTTGTGCGAATTGACAACTAAATTGCGTGTTTTACACCAACAGGTTCACAGTTCCTCTCCGCCAGCCTCTGACGATCCAGGTCACTCCATCGCACCCGGCACATGGGTCTTGGTGCGGAATTTCCAGCGCACAAACAACGGACAGCCGAGGTGGACCGGACCTTACCTGGTACTTCTTTCCACGAGATCAGCGGTTCGGGTGGAAGGCAAAAAGAACTGGGTGCACGGGACCCATTGTAAACGGGTCCCTCTGCCCCTTCCATACGACCGGTGGGTCAACGAAGGAATTGCCGACTCCGAGACAGAATCCATACCTCGCTTCATCCCTTTCAGCGATGCACGTTTAAAAGAAACTGGTACCGAAAAGGAGAGTGATCATATTTTACAAGGATTTGTGCCACAGTCTATGCAGTTGGACACTACCGAACCGGAGACATTGTTTGAAGACCACACCGTACCAGGAAAACGACGGTACAATTTAAGGTCTAAACGAAGAGACTAATAAAAACAAACTAATGTGATTTCCCTTCCCCCAAGAACTATTTTTGATTTTTCAGCTCTCTCACTCTCAGGAAACTTGCTCATTTTTGAATTTTCGAACCGCCATCCGGTTCTGCTGCTAGGGTCGCGGTTGAAGGCTGGGGAGTGCAACTGGGGACGTTTAGGTCAACGGTTCTGGTTGGTCCAAGGGAGTTACCCCGGACTGAACAGAGCGCACTCCCTGGCAGAACCAACCTACCACCGCGGGCAGCAACTAGAGGATGGAGTTTCCTAGGGTAAAGAGACCTACCAGACTCACGAACGTTGAAAGACAACTATGCACTGTACTGGCCAAAAGAAGGTTTTTGATAACATGTATTTTAATGTTGTGTAGCATAACGATGTTTTTGACTGGTTATACTCTATTCGTATTCCAAGTTACTTTTTCAAATGACACCCGGCCACAGCCTCCTCCTACTATCTCTCCACACTACTTTCACCCTCTGCCTGAACACGAATCTGCCAGAAGACTCGAATTTGTAAATAACTCATTCATTCAACTCCTACACCAACACCAGTCCATCATGAACACATCGAACTGTTGGATATGTGGACTCATGCCACACACAACGGATAAGGGTATCCCATACTTCATCCTGCCTTTCAGTTATTATGGTTCTCTGTGGGCTTTCCAGACCATGTTCCTGTTCGCCCTAGAACCATACCCGACCCGTTCTACTGAGAGTGATTCCAGTAACAAGGCACTAGTAGCAGGGATAAGAAATACGAGTAGAGAGTTCGACACATATCTAACGATTCCCAAAGATGAACTCACTCCGTACACTCGTTGGAACGTAACTAAATATGGGGTTTACCTGAGTAAGAGCCAGACAGCAAAGAAATCCCGCCCAGTCCGGATAGTACCCAACCGAGGTCACTTATGTTTACAAGGTATCGGCAGGGATCCCAAAGCACAATTAGGAAAGAGTATATGCGCGGAAACATATGTGTTCGCTTCCCGAACTTCCCCTATATTCTTAGCAGCCAAAGGCACGTATTTCGTCTGCCATGACCAAGCCTACACCTGGTTGCCCCCTGACTTCTCAGGTACATGCTTTATCGCATTTCTGCTGCCTCCCACCTACACGGCCAGAGCAGATTACCATCGGACAAGGACAGCTAGAGGTGTCGTGAGTAAAGACGACACCGCGGGTCAGGAATTCGCTGACTTCGCAAAGGGTTTTCTGCCATTTTGGGGGCCTATGGTGAACAGCAGGAATATTCGCCAGTTATCGAGGATAGTTGAATCTGCCGTGATTACAACGGCCGGAGCTCTTGGCAATTAGACGACCGAACTTCAGTCGGATCGACTTATGACCCTTCAGAACCGAGTTGCCCTAGATATCATACTCGCCGATCGTGGTGGTGTGTGTAGAGTGATCCAATCCAGTTGTTGCATTTTCATCCCTGATAACGCACCAACGGTGTACCAGGCCATCTCTAAGTTACACGAGATATCTGGTTCCCTTCACGTAGAAAAAGGGGACTGGTCCTTACTAGGGTGGTTCTGGGAACTGATCGCTACCTGGGGATGGAAAACACTGATCTTCATTGGGATGATCTTAGCACTTCTGTTTATGTTCTGCCTGTGTGTACAGTGCGCTCCTGCACTATGTGGCCTTTGTGCTACCTCATGTGTACGGAAGCCTGTGTCAAGGGACGAACTGAGCAACAGAATGATGCTACAACAGCATCTCCACGAATTCCTTCATACAGATTTAGACTCGGATTAACATGAATTATTGCCTTATATGAGGGCAAAAGGAGGGTCTGTGGTTCTGAAATTCTGGACCCTACCGTTGTCCCGGTATCGAGGTCCAATACCCGTGTCCCGAAACATCAACGTACCATGACGAATTTGGTGTCGACGAACCGATAATGATTAGGACATCATTCCTATGCATTTGCGTCATGATCGAGGCATGCTAACACCCCTGAATCGTAGTTTCCGTCCCTACCCCCCGACTCCATTATGTAAACGGTATCCATCTTGTGTCTTGCCCTCATGATAAGTCAATTAAAGGTCGAGCTTGATCTAAAAGGACACGTCCACCTTCCCTGACTTCCCCCTGACCTGTCCCAACTGACTCCCTTGCCTCCAGCCAAACCTGTTTAGGCAGCTCCTCGCCCAGTGGCCAAACACGATAGCATCAATGCACAACATACCACAAACCATTCACCGCATACAGATCATGTTTTCTACACACATACACACCTGTCCACGCTCCCTGTTTATGGCCAGTTTTATGACTAGGAGGTGCCTTCTTTTATTGGGGCTTCACCGATATCTGATGGGAGTTCCGGGCCTGGCTAGGTAATCTATCACGAATTGGACATTAAAATACGGGCTTGCCTACATGACTTCGCTCTTTTGTATTATTGTAGAAATATGTGTATAGCCATATCGTAAACTAAAGAATTCTTGCTTGCAGCTATTATTTTTGTATATAAGGAGAAGGCTGGTTCTGTAAAAACGAACAGTCTCCTGAGAACACATGACCCGTGCTTGTCGTGCTTCTAGGACACCTGTTACTTGGTAGCTATCAATAAAACTTGATCTCTGACTGCGACTAGAAGACTCCGTGTTTCTGTGGTCCGAAACAAGGGGGAGCTCAGAGGTCTTCGGGTGTTATCCCCTGACACCACCGGGTTCTTAAAAACCCGGCACCTCATCATCACAATGTCTCTCGGAAGAAATTGCAATTTTGTAGACAGCAGGTTATGTATTTAGGTCATCTCCTGTCTAAGGAGGGGCTTGCACTCACACCAGATCGCATTCAGACCCTCCAGTGCCCCGTATTCAGAAGGACATACATGCATTGATTGACTTTACTTCTTTCTGTAGGCAGTGGATCCCTGGCTTTTCGTACAGGACTAAGACTGACTTTACCTCTCTGCATCTAACTTTACCACCTCCATAAATCTACGTGGTAAACTACCTTGCTTGGAGCGTCCTTTCTTCAATACTACAATATAATAAAGAAACCTCGCACTCAAAAGTCCAAATTGAATCATCAGAACCTGACTCTTACCCAGCAGTTGAATGTCAATTATTGGTACCGTAGAATTCTCTGTTAATGCATCTACTGTACACACCAAACAATATGGTAAAAAGAAGGAAAGATTAATGACTATCTCAGATGAAAAAATATATTGAAAAGACTGTAGAATGGCCAAAACTATGAACGAAAATAAAACAGAAGGTGCTTATTTATACCCCTTGCTACATAGGGGGTAAAACAAGTAGCGGAAATAGCAGTTCATCTAGTCTAGCTAATAACCTCCCGATTTACCATTAATCATAGAATCACGAAGCATGCCGTGTGTTGAAACTCTTATGGAGTGATTTTGCACATTTACATCTCTGCATTTAGCCCTATTATTTTGCTGGTGGTAATTTGCCCTAGTTTTTGCTTGCGGTCGTTAGTGAGAACAAGCACTCCCACCCACCCTCCAAGAGTACCAGAACTTCTCTATTGCCAAGAGTACCGGTACTCACTGCATAAGGTCAGCTTTTCAGGTCACAAATAGTCATGTGAGCACGCATCCCATTTCTGCACTGTGGCGCATGCTCACATGACGGCAATTTCAACACCGGTAGTGAGGCGGCTATGACAGAGCAACGTGTGAGGACGCGAAGCAATGTGTGACGACACACACCAGATAGCTGTGCAGCGGGATGAAAGGGATGCCCTTTAAAACACGCAATTTGCTCTGGCTTTTCCTTTCTTCTTTATCAGTGCAGGCAGCAGGACCGAAAATAAAGACATAAAATTGCGATGAGGAGGCAAAGAAGAGCACGTGCAAGAAGCAGATTTGCCACCAGCGCCAGTCAGATTGAGGAGCCAGCGAGGAACCTTCTGCTACTCCGACATAAGTGAGCGCCGTGTGTGCAGCCTAGGCCCCAAACACCACTGAAGGGAAAAGGATGTGGTGTGAGAGCCTAAGCTGCCGATTGTGTAATGTAACTGGCGCTCATGTAAAGCGTTCCGATAACTTCAGTTGTCACGTTTATATAAAACTGCAAAAAAAAGTACTGCAGCACACAGCACTCACCCTGACCCCTCTATTTAATTTTGTATGATTCTTTACTGAACTATATTTTTAACATGCAGTTGAATGCCAGACCTTTATACAAGAGCTCAGCCAAGGCCGATGACAGACTGACTAGTTCTTTGTAACTACAGCACCTGGAGGTGATAAACATGTTATAGAAGCTTTTCACCAGTTTGAGTTACTGGGCTTTGAAACACATCCTACACATACACAGCGTATGTAATACAAGCAGCCTTCTGGCCTCAGTTTGTAAAGCATCTCACTTGTTAACTGGAGTAACGAATGTCACATCTCCCTAGAACCACGTGGGTGGCTGAACTGTGCTGAGTTATTCAGTGAGAGTACAGAGATTAAACTGACAAAGGCACCAAAGGAAGAAAGTAATTTCCCTCTAGACCTTAAATTATTCTACACATGAATTAAACCAAATACATAATGTGAGCACCCAAACCAACGTATTTACCCACTCAACAAATACTCCGACAATTATAAAGATATATTCTTTTTTTTCATTTCGTTTATCAAAAATATTTTCATTATTTTACTTGATTTTGTATATTTTTTTCCATTTACATCAACATCAATTATAAATTCATCAATAATCACAAAGGAAAATAACAATAAATACTAATAGACCAAATAAACCCCGGTAGAGAGATACAAACCAAATTCACAACACACCATTCAAACCATACTCACACAAACCCATACAAACCTTCACATTCATAACATATCTGGGGAACTCAACTACAGAGTAACAATGTAATTGAAATGACCAAAAACACCAACTGCATAAAGCAGGATGTTCTCAAGGCAGTGGTCGACGCGTTTCGGTGGCTACAAGATGATAGAATGCCACCTTCTTCAGGACCTGCCAGATATAGAGCCCTCACAAGAGCCACTCCAGCCGGGGAAAAAGGTACCACTGTAAAAACAGTTTCACTATCCTCTTTTACAATACAGACTGTTGTTTCTAAAATACACTGACTGAGGATCAGCCACTTCTCAAACAGTAGTCACAGAACACAGCTCTCAAATCCTCAAGCGACTAAACACTGGGTATTGTCGCATCTCACAGAGCTTGTAGTCAGACGATCCAAAAGCTCTAATCTTTTTAAATGAATACATTCACGCTGATAAATCACTATTCAAAGTCCTAATGCGCAGAATACCAGTAGTTCTCAAACCTTAGCAGAGCGATGTCCCTTGTGGGTCATAAATTTGTATCTTCAGAGATACTCCATATAGGTAATGTGTCTTATTTGTGAAAGATGACCGCCTTAACTTTAGGCCATAGATTTCTATCATATCATCCACAGAGCCTCCTATTCCTGTATTCCAAAGTTTTGAGCTTCAATCTCCATTGTGCTTACATCATGGACGGAGACCTGTATAACCGATGACACACCAAGTCTTCAAAACAGCCCGATCGTTGGGTGCAGAGGTACATGGGCTAAAGATGCAGTACACTGAGGGTGCATAGGCGAATTTACCAGAGGGTAGAGAAGCATTGCAGTGAGGGCACAAAAGCAGAGACGTCATGTGGTAGAGATGTAGTGCACTGGGTGTACAGAAATACCAGGCAGTAGCGATCCAATGTCCTGAGGGTGAGGAGGCAGCGATGTTACAGGGCAGAGATGTAGTGGACTGAGAATGCAGAGAAGCTACAGGGCAGAGAAGCACTGCAGTGACGACTCGGAGGAGAAATGTCCGTGGATACCAAAGGCCTCACTTTGTAAAGCGGCTCATTTGTGAATTGGAGTAATTAATGACATCTCCCTAGAACCACATATGTGGTGTTGCCGCACTGTGCTGAGTTATTCAGTGAGGGTAAGGAGGGTAGCCTGGCAGAGGCATCAGAGGGTAGAGATGCAGTACACTGAGGGTACATAGGATAATTTATCAGTGTAGAGATGCAGTGTTCTGAGGTTGCAGAAGCAGAGATGTCAGAGTAGAGATGTAGTGCACTGAGGATGCAAAGACATTCAACTGACATTCATGTGCTATTTGTGCACAGGCAATCTTCAAATATGTACCCTTTGAAAGAGAATGTTAAAAGTATACTTAATATGCAAAGGTACCCACAATACATTACAGAATGAAGCAATTTGTCATGATTCACACCAAAAAAAAATCTTGAACCCTTTAAAAATTTGGCATTAGCCCCGAGGATTATCCTGTCTCTAGTCCACCTCCGTGCCGCCCTCCTTCCCTTCCCCCCAGGCCGCAGCTCAATGTGATGAGGACCTACACGTTTTCCCCGATTCAAAGCACTGCTTGCCGCCATGTGGCTTTTACCAGTAGTCACATACCTACTTCCCATGCTGCTGATATACTTTGAATTATGCAGCCCAAGCAAATGTTTTCTTTACGTGTCAAAAGAAATTCCATGCTGTAGTGATCCCATTTCCCACTATAGCATCCCTAGATTTAATATACACTATTTTGCAGCCACAGAAACTAAAGGAAAACACACCTCTCTCCATGTTGAAAGAATTACAAGCAGTTTGTCACAGAAAGCTTGTACACACTGGACCCCCACGTCTTTGAACGTACAGAACGTGTTACAAAGAAAACTATTTACGGGCCTTTTCATGACTGATTATCCAGCTTAGCAACACAATAAGGTTGTATGAGGATTCTCCAGCACCCCTAAGTCTAGTGCTCCAGATCCAAGAAAGCTGCGTTTCTTTTACGTATGGTCAAGGAGGATGATTCAGGTTGGAGGAAGCCTCTCAACTAAAATCATCTAGAAAATGTAATTACTGATAGTCAACATATCTTAGACGAGTATGTGAAATACCAATGGACCCCGGTTTGATAACTTATGGTTTTGTGGTGGAGGCGGAGCGGAAGATGGGTTGTGAGATCAGGGAAAAAGAATGCAAACCCCCCTCACCCCACCCCCCTTGCAGCTTCATATATTTTGAGGCGACAAGAGAATGTGCTTCGATCCCTTCCTACGCCTATTTATACTTCGTAGCTGTTCCTCTTTAGCAAATCCTTCTTTCCAGTCCCATCCAATCAATAACAGACACGCCCCTTGAAGTAGGAAGTAGAGAGGCGTCTAGAAAACTGTAGATATCCCATACCCGTACTCAGCCAAAAGTGCTATAGGGAGTGCAAAAGAACAGGTGAAGCCGCTGTAACTAGCTGAAAGGGACAGGGGCTCTGTCGGGGGCGAAAATGAGACTGATGTCTCCAGCAAGCATTGGCAGGGTGAATCAGTCTGGCAGGAGCAAGGAATGGCGTAGCAGTTATTGCACTCCCAACCTTTAACGCTCTTCAGTTACATTAGAACATGAAACTAGTTGCAAAAGTTAAAAAGCATGTCCATCTAGTCAAAGGAAGCGTGCGACTTCTGTATAAGCAAGAGATATTCGTTAGTTTCGCATATGATAGACTCCAACCCATTATTTAAATTAAAAAGGTAATTAGTGAGCCAAACCGCTCGGCAAGTATTGCACCTAAACATTTAACCACTTTGCTACACCTTCATGCATATCTAAAGGCATCCTACGATAACTGACAAGAGGGTTCATGTCTCACGCCACACCTTCTACGGGTAAGGGTTCATTAGCAATCATCATTTAGCCCCTTGCGATTTTAAACCAAAGTATAACAACATTAAAAGCAGCACTACAAGTCCCATAATGCAACGTATTGCTGCTAAAAAACCATCAGACTAGTCTGAACGTGTTGCATACAGCACGGACTCTCTTGTCAGTTATAGATGGGTGCCCTTTGCTGGTGGAGAAGCAACTTGTTGCATATACATGTAAAGTCCTGACCGGTAATGGGGCATATGAAAGCATGTGAAGCAGCTTCAACGCATGTTATGGCTTCAGCTCAGAGATGCATGACAACGGAGGTTTGGAGGTGAAGGGGGCTCAGACAGGTGAGCTCACTCACCAACTGCAGTATCCTCCGGAACATGACTGCAGAATGCTCGCTACAACAAGGAAGCACCCGTTATCGGCGGGCTTCAGCCTCGGCTCCTCCGACCAGCGGCACACACACCCTACTTAGGTGCAGCTAAGCGGCCATTCAAGTGACAGGGAGTCGCAGCCGTGCAGGCGAACACAGAACTCGTCAGAGTCACGTGCTCACATTCTTTCAAGGCGGGACTTTCACCGGATGTTACTCGTAAGTGTTCAGGAAACGGAAACAAAAAAATGAATTACCAAGTCTAGAGGAGGCTACCGAGGGAGGCGTAACCAGAAAGGAGTTCTTAACTAAGCTACAATCTTGACACTGGTGTTAATTGGAAAGGGAAAAAACATTCCATTGATTGCGCCGTGATGAACGCTCTGCCTGATCCTACCATGGCCGCGACAGGAACTCGCCCATACGTTCATGCGCGATGATTAGTTTGTTTGATCTAGGAATATAAACAATTTTGATTTATTTTTTCTTGTACGAGCGATCGATGGGTGTGTGCATAAGGTGCATTCACAGAAGGAGGTACGGATAGAAATAGCGTCTTTCTGATCCATGTAGTAGAACAAAGGTAAATAAAAGCTGGGTACACTCCTTGAATCAGTGGGAAAAAATAAGTGCAGGTACTCATTAAAATGCGCAAGAGGTGTAATGAGTGGGCGGGGCTAAGGGCAGGACATGATGATACTTAACTTCTATAATAGTTGCAGCACACAGCAAAACACATGATAAATGTGTTTATATAAACAAAGCAGGTTAACTCATTACACAAAATGAAAGAGAAATGCAATAATATGTTAACATTTCCTTTTTTTTGCAATAGTTGCACCTTCTTAATGCCATACTGTTAATTGCTGTTGTTTAGCACAATACTATATATTTTTGAGCAAGTTAGTAGGAAGAAACTGAAAATATCCCCACTTCGAACCAAAGCTCTTATGGCACCAAGCAAATCATCATGACCCTCCCCAGAAGATATCTCGTGTCTCTTCCATCGATCTATCCATTCATCCTTTCATCCAACCATTTACCTGCTGATGTTCCCCATTTACCGTTTACATTCTGTTGTCTATTCAGTTTTTCATCCATCATTCAGTTGATTTTCACCATTCCACCTGTCCACCCTTCATATCCAAACCTATCCATCCTTCCTTAAACCTATCCATTAATCTTTTCATTCATCCATCTCTTTATCCACCTTTTCACTCATCCATCAAGCCTTTCGCTCATCTATCCATCAACCCTTTCACTCCTTAATACCATCCGCCCTTTCATTCCATCCACCCTTTCACTCATTCCCACCTTTCACTCATCCATCATCCACCCTTTCATCCATCCTCTCTACCTTTCATTCATCCATCCAATATTTAACTTAACCACCCATCATCGGCCCTTATATCCAATCATCCACCCTCTTTCACCCATCCATTCACTCATCCATCCATTCATCTGCACATCCACCCTGGCTCACTCATCCACCCATCCACTCACCAACCCTCCCTACTACGTTATTTATGAACCTTTGTCGCCGAGCAGACATGTACACACTAAGGGCCACCCATTTTCTTTAAAATACCTCCTGAGAGTTTCTTGATTCTTTCTCTCTCACTTTTTAAAACAGGCTTAAAAATGCAGGCAAACAGACAAAGATAAGCAGACACATAAAAGATTTCGGTATGTTAAAAGCCATGTTATACTCTTCAGTATGGCTTTTTTAATTGCCACTGCCAGGGCATTGCCAGGATTTCTGTGTTTACGCAAATGCAGAGGATAGTGTGAATGTGTTGACAGCCCAGGGCCAGAATGGACCCCAGAGCTGCCAAGGTTTCAGATTGCTATGTGTGACATTTTCATATTTTAATTGTAATTATGAGTGACATTTCAACAATATGAGTGAACTTTCTCACTAGCAAAATGAAGGAATCGTATAAATGTAAAAAAATGACACATTTTAGTCGAGCTGCTAATGTTTCAGATTACGTATGTGTGACATTTTCATAGATTCAGTAGATTTACGGGAGTCAGGCAACAACTAGATGTGTAACACTTAGGGGGCACATTCTTGCGAGCATAACCATGGTATGAAGTCAATGGAAGTAGACAAATATCAGAAATTGCACTCATTTGAGCAACAAGGAAGTCAAACTCGGCAGCAGGTGCTTTTGAAGCTATTATTTAATTTCAATAAAAATCAGCACCCTCCACCCCAACCTCAGCTTCAGGTGCGGCCAAACCACATATAACAAAGGGATCTCTGTGACAAAAACAGCAACTCACTGAGCTATCTACATACAATACAGTACAATACAATATGCCTTTTTGAAGGCACATTAACCATCTACGCTACTTAATGGTCATAGTGCAAACTGTCAGTAGAAAATACTCTGACTTCTCGACAGCGGCAAAAATAATCCCATGAGTTATCTCTGATTTAGCAAGTCTAACTGAGCTGAGAAAATAAAGGGTGCTGCTTTGTAGTGTCACTGTCAAGCAGGGATGGTAAACACTTTGCACTACTAATAAATCAGCAAAACTGCTAGTTTAGACAAAACGTAGCGCATATTCAGCCCAGACAGACAACTCTAGTGTGCCCATTTGCAAGGCCCCCTGCCGTGCTGGAGCCCCATAATCATTTTCATAACAAAAATTTAAATGTCAGCAGAAGGAGAATATTAAATTATCTCTTTATAACTGTCAGAACGATCGACCGAGGAGCTGCTGGCCTGGCACCGCGTGGATATCTAGCCTGTCTCTTCTTCAGGGAGTCAGACAGCGAGCGCTGGTGCAGTGTCTCTGCCTGTGTCCTCTGCTCCCACCATGAGACTCACAATGGCGTGGTGAGTCTGGGGCAGAGGTCAGGAGGAGGTGTGCAGGTGATGGATTCTCGAACACCGGCCTCCTCCTTCAACTCCATGCAGCAGGGGAATTTCATGGGTGCACTGGGGCCGGCTGGCTGGCAGGAAAGGCAACATCCTGCCATAGGCTGGGCATATAAGAAACAGACCTTGAGGCATTTGGCGTTAGGAAGGTGGGCGCCTCAGTGCAGAAAACAGTTAGATTAGCGCTCCAGGGGCCTCTTCGATCGCATAGACAATGCGATCGAAGAGGCCCCTGGAGCATTAATCTAACTGTAGGGTTAATGCCCAGACAGGGCATTAACTTTCAGATCAAGAGAAAGGACGTGTGAAATTCCGCCGCCCTTTTGTCTGATAACATTTCTTATGTTCAAAGTGTTAACCTGCACTGACTTTTCACTACCTGAAGTGCTGCGCTTTGAAAAGCACACGCGCGCACACTAGCAGGTAAAATGAATCTCCACCCATCTCTGTCAGGCACAGCATGACGGCGAGCATCGGACATTATTTAAAAGAGCCCTGCTGAATAGCTCAGCTGGGGCTCTGATGGGCGGGAGGGGGCTGCAGAAGCGGCGACTCGGCTGCCAGTGACATGTCCCACTCCGGCCCACCAGCACAGCCACGAGCAGACCTTTTCATGAGTACCGGTACTCTCCTGGGGCAGTAGAGAAGTGCCGGTACTCAAAGTGATAAATTTAGGAAGTTCCAGTACTCAGTACCGGTGAGTACCGGCCCATTTAAAGCACTGAGTTGAATCATATCGGTTAAGCTTCCGGAGTCTGTTTGAGGAAGAAAAAAAATATATATATTTTCTTGGAAACTTGAAGGTTGTGATGGAGCATGAAACCAACGACCTCATGGAAGTGCACACATAAAGCAAGGAGATACGCGAGTACACAAACGAAGGATACACAGGGCACAAGTCCTAAGCAGGGTTTAAGTGAGATACAAAAAGTGCGGGTGTCTCTGAAATAGGCGTAGGCTATGTAGTTAAGGACGTGTCCTAAACATGTAAACTACATTTCTGTGATGCCCCCCATAGTTAGCCATTTGACCGGTATTGTGGTGCCTTTCTGAACTTTCTTTTATTGCAGTCAGATATGTAACACAGCTGACCTACACCTAAAAACAGCCATGACTATTTGCTTGGTCAATGTTTTAAAAAAAAATTAAGATAAAAGTGCACCAACAATGATTTTGTTATAAATAATATTGAAAATGTTCCAGTTCAGAAATTGTGAGACTTGTAAATATTACTAAGGTCTGTGACTGAGATAGTGGTTTTCGAGGTTTCAGTCACTCTGTCTTTCCTTCATATCACTTTTCTCTGCAGTCTCTTAGTGTTATAACTTTAAGTCCTTTTCCTCGCTACAATCTTTCTGAAACCCTGCATCTGCATACTTCACTCCTCATCTCTTTCCTCTTCAAGCCCTTTTATCACGTTCACCTAAATTTAATTCCTCACATCTGTACTTCTCCGGCCCCCCAAAACACAACACACTCACTCAGTAAGCACTGCTTTTTCTTTTACTTTTGCCTTGTCGATATTTTGACAACTGTGTACAGGCCCGGTTCTAGCGGGTGGGCCAGGTGGGCCAGGCCCACCCTAACACGAGCATGGCCCAGCCAAACAGGATCTTTGGCCCTCGCAGTGAGGGCTTGAAGGTAGGCGTCTATGGGATCTAAGTGCTTCAACCGTCCCCCGTCGCGTGTGTCAGCCCGGGCCGAGTGGTGCACACACACAGACAGTTTTAGAGATGATTGCAGCCGCACCGAGTACTTTACAGGTCTTTAAAGACCATGCATATGTTAACAAGGCTTTGTTTATTTTTTCACCCGTTCATCTCTACATGGCGAAAGGCGACAATTCCTTTCTTTGACAAGGGTAACCTTTGGTAACCTTTGCTTACTGTCCTGCTGCGTTGATATTTATTTTTATATGCAGCGCAGGAGAAAAGAAGTTTCTTTATTCCTATTCACCTTTCCTGACCCCTGCAGTGGCTTATCACATAAGGCTGTGACACAAAGTTTGACTAATGGAGTAGGTAAGAGAATGTATTACTATATATTTTTCTTTTTAAAATTTGCACAGTCCCAGCAGGACACATACGTGTGTGCTTCATTTAAACAGTTTTTATCATGATTGCTCTCCAGCAGGACAACAATAAGAATACAAAATGCCCAGATAACGCTGGTGATTAATAATCCTGCTGGAGAGCAATCATGTGTCTGTTAGTAGTTTTCAAATGCAGATGAACTGTATTTTATGTGGATAACTCCAGGGCTTTGAGTAGGATGAAAAAACTGGGGGGTCCCTCAAAGGGGCGTGGCCAATGTAATTGAGGACGTGGCTTAAAAACAGTACGTTAAAATCTGTGTTTAGCAGTGTGCGTCCTGACTTGTATTTTGCTGTTTCTGTCATTACATCCAGGTATTTGATACAATAAGTAACATCATACCTACAAGTCAGGACTATTGGCTTTGTCAATGGTTGTTAGTTGCATAAGATAAAAAACAGCAACTATGGCTTGTATATAGTTGCAAAAGCTTCCACTTAAAGCACTCGTGACATCAAAACAATGTTGCTGCTCCTGAGTTTCAAAAAGAGAAGGGAAATCCAGAGAGAAAATGACTCTCTTTAAAGGATTTACCTTCCCCCTACAACGCTCACCTGGCATGCCGTCATGCCGTAACATTCCACTTGTGAGTAGTGTGAGCAGGGTACACTGATGTGCCTGCTGTCGCGAAACGGGTCTCTATCGGGCTCTGTTTTGTGCCCTGGCACTTTTTTCCGGACTGCAGTGACAGCAGACTGATGTCACTGCAGTTCGGAAAAAAACGGACTACCTGTGACCAGCGCACAAAACAGAGATCCGCTTTGAGGCCCCTTTAAAAAAAACTGCAGGTGCTCAGACCCAGTGAGATCCGGCCCACTTAAAGCCCTCGATAGCTCCTTGTGTTACTTGCAGTTCAGAAGTTACAATCCTAACATAGGACAGTAACCAATGAACTGTCATCTAAGAGCTGCATACAAACATGAATGGTATAGTTAGAACTTCGCTTTTTTGGTTGTGTGATATAGTTAGAATTTCCCCAGTGTTTCATTATTCTAATGTTGTTAAAATGAGTATGTTTGGGCAGATATACATTTTTATCAGTAAAGCTGGCCCCCATGGAATACTCTTTAAATCCTATGGTTGTGTTTCCCCAGACCAAACCCTCTTAAAATATCCCACCCACCAGTATGGATGACATGTGATTCATACACCTTGTAATCCTCATTTGCTTATGTGACATTCCCTATAGACTGATTTACATACTTGTATGATTAATTGTATCTGTATAATGTGTGCGTTGTGTAAAGTACTGACACACACTACACTGATATGAGTAGTGCTATGCGACAAATGAAATGCATATGAGAGAGGGGCTACGTAAAGATAAAGGACACTGTTGAAGGGTGGCAGTGAGGGAATCCGAGGAGGTAGCGAGAGGGGCTATGGAGCGATGAGGGGCACTGGTGGGGGGGGGTGGCATTGAGGGAATCCGAGGAGGAGGTCAATAGGGGGAGGGGCTATAGAGAGATGAGGGGCACTTGTGGCGTGTGGCTTTGAGGGAATCCGAGGAGGACGGCAATAGAGGGGGGCATTGGGAGGTGAGGGGCACTGTTGGAAGGTGGGAGCAAAGGTATTTACGGAGAAAGAGGTTATTGGTGCAGCGGCAACAAAGACTTTCGCATCCGCGCTGAAGCAGGCCTTTCTGTTTTTGTTTA
The DNA here is from genome assembly GCF_964261635.1 of Lissotriton helveticus. NCBI lineage: Eukaryota > Metazoa > Chordata > Amphibia > Caudata > Salamandridae > Lissotriton > Lissotriton helveticus. The sequence goes on from NC_136057.1 coordinate 829,120,522, forward strand.
TTTAATTAGCAGTCGGGTCTTAAGTGCTACTGTGGAAAAAACTTTAAAGTGCGTGCTAATTATATTTACTGCTATATTCAATGTTTTAAGTATGAAGGTGATTTTCCTAATGTTTTTACCGGGAAAATGGGACCCAAGGTCATCTGTGAGATAAGGTGTACTGGAGAGGAGTAGTGGATAATAAAGCCTGTAAGGGAGTGTGTTGCAGAGTCCATTGTCAGGTGGAGGTAGTAATGAAGAGGGATTCTCCCTGAAGGCTGGCACAGAGGGAGCCCGAGAAGTGTCACTTGCCTGATACTCCCACCTCAGAAACCTCCTTTTCCCATCAAAGGGACATTACATAGAAAAAACACTTTTTGAGAGTGATCACATTTAGAAAGAGATTTGGGAAAGAGTGCGTTTTACTGGGCCTTGTTAGACTAAGAAGAGATAAAGGAGGGCCCTGAAACAGGCCTGCCCAGACATATATGCGAAAAATCGAGCTCGCAGTGGCCCACCCAAATGCACCCTTGGCCCACCCAAATAAAAATTTCTGGAACCGCTCCTGACTGTGTACCTCATTCACACAATTTTGCACAGAATCACATTTGTAACTGGAATAACTCGCCATTGCTCTGTGCAGTTTGCAGAGGCCAAGTATTGGATGACCATGTATTTTGAACACCGTTTTTAGCCACTAGGAGAAACTCACACCGCCTTCAGCCTGAACTACAGAGCTCCTAATTGTGGCCTCTTATAAACACCTGAAGGTGACTCATTTCAAAGTATGCACTAAACAAGAGTAATATGTTACTCAAAATAAAATAGAGAAACACTTCATCCTGGCAATAGCTATCGTACAAAATGCAAGATTAAGTAAAACATGAAATATAAACATTAACTAAATCACAGATAAAGATAACCCTAATATTTCTTATATTCATTATTCAGAATTTTTTGGTAGTAAAGTTAAATAAGGACGTGAACATATGGACCGATATGGACCTGCTTCAGGTCTGAGTCCCAGAGTGTTTCAGTCCTAAGAAAAATAGCGGGTTTGTGTAACTAATTAGCATTGTAAATGTCAATGACATCACAGGAGGTGATATCACAATAAGAAATGTTATACCCTTATAATGTTCACACACCTGTGATGTGGAACGGAGCTATTTTTCGAAAACAACACATTAATATTTATCAAAAATGTGAAAATAAAGTTTTGGTTTGTTTGACTTTTCGTGAATAAAATAACGTTTTTCACATCTCAGTGTGTAATTGAGCTCATAAGTGGGCGAAAGGAGCACACACGTGTGGAAGTTAGGATTACATTTTAAACTGTGTTTAGAGAGTATAAAAAATTATCGTGATGAGTGTTTTTTTAATCAGTCAAACTTGTAAGTTTCCTTTCTGCTGGTTTCCTTTGTTCGGCTTCAACGCACAGACATTGCATATTTGCAGTTCTTTAGGCACTACTAAGGTTGATGTGAAGTTCTATGTTATTTTTCACATAAAACATCCTTCTGCGCCTCTCCCACAAATATATGGGATGCTACAGGCAGGAATGAGGGTTACAAACACACTGAGTCCAGGTTGCGCACACAGACTTTATAAATGCAAACAGCTTCAGTGCTGGGGCATACAATGACACCTCCAACGTAAAGGGAACAGCACCCCTTTTCTAAAAATAGAGGGGGGGATTCAGTACACCAGCGTCCTCCATCAACTTGTGCCCTATGGATACACAGCGAAACCCAAACCCTGTTAAGAGGTGTGTGTGCAGAAACCACCAGCTGGCAGAGCGGTTACTAGGATCTTCCCATAACACTCAAAATCCAACGTGGTAGACATCACAGAATTAGTATTGAAAACTTAATGAAAGAAATAAAGGTAACAGTAGTAATTGTTCTGGCTGCACACATTATTTTGAAACTAAGAACCCTTTTCCAATACTTTACACTTGAAGAGAAAATACAATTGGAAACCTGAGCCATGGTCACCATATTATTGGTGTGCCCTAGCCACAATTTATGTTGGGGTCTTGGTTGCCACTAACTTGTGCTCATGCTCCTTGGTAAGGACCCCTAAACTGAGCACGCGCCAGAGGCTCCAGCACCACAGATAAGCCACATATGTATTAATGTATAGCGACAATCAACGAACGCTAGAATTTCAAGCTGTCTTCCATTAGACCAGGAAGGTCGTAAAAAATAATTGAGTGACTATTTAACATAAGCCTTGATGTCACTTGTTCATAGGAGGGCTTGTCAGATATCCTGTTTGCTGTTTATTACCACAGCATGGCAAACATAACATGAGAAAAACACGTATTCCGCGCACATTGGATACATTTATACATCAGAACAATTCTCCAAGTGGTCACAATGTCTCTGCAACATGATTCTATCGTTCTGCGCAAATTTAACCCTGTGCATCTTGGTTTATAACAAGTTCAGACCGACCTCAGTGGAGCTCGGGTCTGATACAGGGATCAAGTTCAGCCCACTCACTGTAAGTTGTGCCTTTTTGTCCTTGCTGCTGTGATGCGAGGAGCTGCGTTGGTCTGCGCTCTGCTGCGTCTGTTCCAGTGCTACATCCGATCAAGTGCCGCTATGCGAGGTCCTGTGTCGCGCTGAATTGGTTCCATAGAAGCTATCCATCAGGAGCGATGAGGTGCTGTCATGTGAGGTCCTGTGTTGGACTAAGTCGCATCACGTTACCTCAGATGTTTGAGGTGCTGCAGTGTGAGGTCATGTGTTAGAATCAATTATGTAGTGCGGGCTCCTGTGAAAACTTCAGTTGCCCTAGGAGTAGTAAACCCTGACTCCAGCCAAGGGTCCAGGACCTGGAGGAAAGCTTTTGATGGGTCATGTCTCACTCCAACAGAGCCTAGCAGAGGGCGTCGGGTTGGGTTTGATCAGCTGGGAAGCAGAAGAGGCCTCTGGAAGCTTGTGTCTTGTAGCTCACAACAGTCGTCAGTCAACTGACCCTTGGTGTCCCTGTGGATAGCCTGGGTTCAGGGCAAGCAGGTCCAGTCTTTCTTCTTCAGACAGCAGGGCTGTCCTTCATCTGAATCTCCCACAGCTCCAGGAGTGTTCAAATGAGTGGTTCCATTTTTAGGTCTCGCCTACGCAGCGCGCATGCGCAGCATAGGAGAGAGACCTAATGCCATCTGCACAGCTTTCCCGCGGAAAACGTGCTCGCGTTACATTGCTTGCAATGCAACGCGTGCACATCTCGGCGATTTCCTGGCGGGAGCGCGCGGTGCCATGCGGTCGCACGCTCCCGAAAGGGAATCGCGCAGGCCCCCTCCCCCAGCTGCCACTTTCGCGGCCGCGCGACCAATGCTTGTTTATGTACACAGGTATCCTGCTGCCCCTCCGTCTATATTGGTGCTATGTAGCTACCTATGTTTTTTAATTTTGACTATAACAATATTTTGCAGGCCTATTATACACACATCCGTACTCCAGCACATTGGTTAGCACGGCCTCCCAAGACAGGATAAAAGCACCTCTCAAGTCGCTCAAGCACGTCACCAAAAACTTTGACGTATAGAGAGAGTCACAACAAATACAACACTGGCAATCACGCACTCCCTCATAGTGTAACATGCTACATGATCCTACCCTCATGACTCCACCACATTTATCGCCATGGCTTCTGAGTAACTATTTGTTCATTTTAGGCTGTCTTGACAGCATGTGGGCCCGTGTGTGCTTCTAACGCGCTGTTGACCTTTTTTTTGCACCGGTTCGTGATTCTCTATTTACATTTTTAACCAACCGTTGTCGTTGCGGCTTTCGGATATTTTTTTCAGGTTCGTAGTACTATAGGGGAATTTTGATAGACACTTGTGCTTGTTCTCTAAAGCAGGTTCTGCGCATGTTCACTGCGGTCTTCGAGGCTTTGCTTTCTCTTTAGTTTACTTTTGTGTCTTCACGTGTGACTTTTAGCAGTAAACTTTAAAGCTTGGGCCGAATACATCAGCACTGACGGAACTACTCAGTAAGGCTCTCCACAACAGCAATGGCGCATATGAACCGGACTTTCTCCTAGCCACCTTCGTGGAAGGGATGTCCACATTGAACCTTGCGTAATACTTAAGGAAAGAAGCCCCCCCTCCATATTCTTCTTGTAAATCAGGAGCGCGGGGATATGGGAACGTGCGAAGAACTGCCTGAGGGATTGGATGAGCCGAGATGTCCTCTTCAGAGCTCTGGAATCAGTGCTTTATGATACCTCTGCCCCCCACAGTCCCACAGATTAGGTGCCTCGGGACATTTTATCTGCATCTCTCTCAACAGGATGCGGACCTTGGAGCTCCAGCGGACACGGGGTGCAGGACATGGAGCCCACGGATAGTGAAGGTGGTGGAAGTCCCTCAGAATGCGGCTGGTGCTGGCAGGACTGGCAGTCTGCCTCGCCGGTGCCAGTCTGTGCCTTGCTGTGTGTGACGATGCCAAGGTGAGTGTTAGCCTGGTGAGATCTAGTCGGGTGGAAAGAGATTTCGAGCTATCCCATGCCAGGGCAAGTAGCTCACACGGCACACATTTTTATTGCTTTTTGGGACATGTAGTTTTGCATGTGAAACTATATTAGTCAACTGGGCTTTCAAAAATAGAAGCAAGACAAGAAGAGGTGAAGAGTACTGTCACAATGATGTACGTTTTCTAATTCTTAATCTATCATTTTTGCAAATCTCTGGTGATATCAATGCTTCTCAGTCCTTAGACTCGTCTAAAGACGTTTATCAATGTAATTTATTTCTTGTCCTGTAATATGAGGCCTCATTTCTGGTGTGTTTTGTTATGTTAATAAGTGCACAACGATTTTTATAAGTACCCTCAACTAGTGCCCTGGAGCTATCTTCACCATCTGCAACTACCAACATAAATGTCTTGGGGACTCATTCAAACAGTATGGTCTTCAGTGATTTCCCCAAAAGAGATATAACCCTGCTTTTCTTATTGATTGCGAAAGTACATTCCTGTGTTTTTCAGCCATATAGCTTTAGGTTCGACCACCACAGCTCACATGCATAAGCCTAGGGGGGCTGATGTATCCGCCTGAAGCTGAGAGCAGAGAGCAGAGTGAGATATGTAAAGGAAATTTTGTCTGGATATAAAGAGGTCTTTGTTTATGCACCGCCTGAAACACCAGAAATAAGTACTAAAACAGAAACCTTTTGTTAGTAGGAAGCCAATGGAGCTGTTGTCTGTAGTGTGAAATATGTATATCTCTCTTTAGGTCAAATATCAACCAGAAAGTCTGATTCTGCATCAGCTGACGTTTTTAGGTCAAGCCTGGACAGCGCATGCGCTGCTGCGAGGCATACAGTATTGGAGTATGGCTTAGAAGCCCCGCCCACTCTCCGTCCTCATTTGTCATTGGCTTGTCTCATTGACCTTCATAAGCCTGGCTTGCGAGTCGTTATTAGGCTTGTTAGTCCCTCCTTGGTACCGCCTTGTCTGCATTTGTAACCTCCCGTGGCGACATGCCCTCTTACTTCTGTTGCATCACAGTATGTCTTATTTAGTCTGTAAGCACTCTTTTCTTTAATGGGTTTCTCCTGCAGGCAGGATGATGTGCTTTCCTCGCCATGCGCGCATTCACTTTCAAACATCCCCAGACAATGGTGGCCCTTTCCTTTGAAGTGAAATAGGTCTCGCATTTACAAGAGTTTGAGCTATGGCCTTTGTAAATGACAATAGCTTAAACTCTTATAAATGCGAGACCTATTGCATTGCAAATGCTTGTTATATATTGCCTTTGTGTGGGGTATTTCCCTGACCTATCCTCAAAACCGGGTCTGGTCAGTTCTTTCCCTGGCTCCAAATTTGTCTAGGGTGGCAAAAGGCAGGTAAGGCCTGGTGTCAGGTTCCTTTGTATGTACTGCAGGCAATGACCTTTGAAAGGTAATTAGGGAAAGGCCAAGCTCCTCCCAACCTATACTCTCAGGAAGTATCTCTCCCCTCAAATCTGTATTTCCTTTGTCTCGCTGTCTGGAAGCAATACACAACCCCCTAACAGCAAAGTCATTCACAGTCAGATTGCCTAGGACACTGGTAGAATGGCACAGTAGGTTGGGGCAAGTAAATGGCAACTATCTAAAATTGTACTTTAAAATTGAACATTACCATTAAAGATGTTTTTAAACTACAATTCATCTGAGTGTAAACAGCATAGTTCAATCTGCTCCCAATCTATAGTTAGCATTTCTTAAATGTAATAAGGTAACTCTTTGTTAGCCTACATTACAGCTGTTAAAGACGACTCTGGGAGTTATTCAGTCAAGATATGTAAAATCTAAATACACATATCCTACTTTTTAAATATGCACCCTGCCCTATAGGCTTTTAGGACCTACCTTAAGAATGCCATTGTAAGTATTAAAAATAAATGTTTGGGGTGGCAAAAATGTTTATTTTGGCTTATCGAAATGGCAGTTGTAAAACTGCGCTACAGACTGCAGTGGCAGGCCTGAGAAATGGTTGTAGTGCTACTTTAGTGGGTGGCACAGTGGGTGCTGCTGCCCACGAGTAGCAGTTCATTCACAGCCGCTGGGTACATGTAGTTATCACTAGGGACTAATGAGTAAATTAAGCATAAAAGACTAGCTAGGTAGGCATCCTAAAAGGACTGTTATAAGTTAGTTTCCAGAAAATAGCAAGGAGGAAATTGAAGTATCCTGGTGACATGGATTGGAAAGCAAGGTGTATTCAGAAGAGATGGAAGATGCTATCTGTGGATAAAAAATAGACACAAGAGTAGTAGGAGAGGAGTTGAAAAACGTGAAAAGCCAAACGGGGGCATGAAGTAACACAAATGAGAAAAACACTTTTCCAAAGAACATTTCCACTAGGTGTCAGGTTTAACATTATAGTTCTTAGGGTGATCTAAAGAACATTACAGTGTAGAATATATAAAATGTGTGTGTGTGTAACACAGTTTGTTCATATTAATCTTATCTGCACTTCAGCCAGAGGAAATAGCAGGATTGAACAAGTGGGTTTATCTCCTACGTACACTGAACTTTCTCACATGGCAAAAAAGGTAGAATGTCTTTACTGATGCATCCCCTACACCAGTGGCCTTCAAATTTCGTAATGGTGTGCCCCTCTGTTAAAAAAAAAAAAGAAATGTAAATCCTCAGCCCCCCCCCCGATTTGTTTTACAATTATTCTGCTACATTGGAAATGTTTGAATATGTCCAATCATATTTAAACGTTGCAGTTAAGCTCTCCTCTTTTTAGGTTGAGCTTTCGAGACCTATTGAATCTTCTTCTGGGGTAAAGTCCACCCACTGCTATTCATTTGTTAATTTCAGTGTCCTTTAAAAATCCTCTGTTGTTATTGGTCAGTCATTCCTATTGTCCCTCCTTTTTAAGTCTCGCTGAGTCAGCGCATGCACTGCACTGCAAGACATTTAGTAGGTGAGTTTTCAAAGTGCTACTGGCTGGCCTAGCGCTTTCGTTCATGCGAGCGTGCACGCGCGCAGCCGCCATCTGTATTTCACGGGTCATTAGCACGACTCAGCCGCACATCTTGTGACTCCTGCTATGTCTTCTTTTTTGCCATTGCATGCATAGACTATCCCTCAGGGCCATGCCATGTCGCGTATGTTATATTGTCCCGTTTATGCTCCCATTGGTCTCAAAATGCGGGCTAGCATAATAACTTTATTAGCCTGTAGACGCATCCTGGCGTGCAGCTGAGTGCTTTTAAATCCCCTTTTGACCCCCCCCGTTTGCCTCGCTCTGCGGCTTGCTCGAGCGTGGTCTTGCCTGCTAAGTGAATGCCTGCAGCTCTAAACAAAGCATGATCAGCGTCAAATTATTATTGTTTTTTTCTCAACTCAAACACAGTTTTTTATATGTATTTATACGGCCCATGGGTTGCAGAGCGCCGCGAGTGAGCACACGTTGCATTACATGCAGACACCCAGCCTGGAAATGCGGAGAAATCGGGCCCACAGCTTTGCAAGCGCCCGCCGTAGTCGTGAAGCAAAATCCTCTCTGTAACAACTTTTTTTTTTTGCCACCAGGTGAACCAAGCCTCGGACCTCGTGTCCTTGTTTAGCACACTGGTGGATAGTGCTGGCCGCACCTACACATCCCTGCAATGACTTGCACCTAGGTACGACTGCGCTGTTCTGCCAGTCTTACTTTTTCCATCCAAACGCCCGGGGTAACTATGAATTCAGAGGTCGACTTTAGCATTCCACTACTCTCCGCATTGTGTAAACTATGCCCTGCTTGTACAGATGATCCACACTACAACTTTTCATAGGGCTGGGCATACTTACATTGATGCCCCTTCATTTGAAACCATGCATTTATATGTCGCTCTAATCATGCGCTCAACACTCGCGCAGATGGCCTTCCCTTGAATTTGGACCTCGAACCAGTGCGGGCTGACCCAAGGGCATCCCAGCGCCCCAGGCCAGCCCCCGCCACGCAGGGCTATATCGAACCCTGTCCGACCAGGAGAGACCAAGTGGCCCGCTCTGAACACGGACCTCGATACTTCCGGGGGCACAAAACGCAGTTCACCTGAGCCACAGCTACCCTCCACGAGGGCATGTCCCTTTCACTGTTTTTTTTTTTTTTAAATTACAGGTCACACGGACCTGTTTCACAGCTCGAATTTGGGTTAAGGGCTTTATCCCGGAAAGGCTGTTGAGCCACCACACAACAATGTTCTCCCTGAAGAGTGTACACATGCTTAAGATGCACATACGTGCCACTGCACCAGGTCTGGAGCACTCACTCCCAGTCTCACACACAATATCAACATACAACTCAAGCACGCGTTACCACAGCTAACAGCCTTCTCCCATCCATGGACTAGTGAATACGCTTTTACTCATCTGACCCTCTTGAAGGTGCTTTGGTGCCTCGACAAGAGGGAGGAAGGTGCTGTAGAAATACTAGTGTACAATAGGGTATAGTGAATACATATATCAACAAAAAAAACTAGCTGAGGACCTATCAGCATTTTAGGCTGCTCACTTTCTTTGGGGAGTTATATCTAGCGCAAACTCGACCCGGCGGACACATTCATTTGCCCAGAATCACAGGATGTTGAGCGTCCCTGCCGAGACTCGAGCACAGTTCCCCTGCTCTAAGGTCGACCACCCTGGTCATTAGGCCACATCCTCTCATCTTTAATACGGTTTTGTGTTTTAGCTGCACACTTAGTATTGTTTGTGTTTGCTCACACATTTTGCTTGATTATTTTCCTGATATTTCATGACTGTGCACAAAGTAAGCAAGCATTGACATAGCCAATAGGTCTCGCCTTTGGGACCTTATAAGTATTTAGTTATGCAGCACAATATCCTTACTGTAACAACATTAATTGTTGAATGGCAAATCACTTATAAGGTCCCAAAAGCGAGACCTGTTGACTATGCCAATGCTTGTTGCCTATGGTTTCCTCCCACACAGCATGGCCTGACTACTGCATCTTTACGCCTTGGTTCTATATCTGTGTGTCTTGGGACTCCTTTCCTGCTTGTGTTTGCTGTTGCCTGGTTATTTTGGTCAATCTGTTTGTTATCTTGTCCCAGTTGCTATTCATTGAAAAGACTGCCCCTATAACAATCCTCATGCATTTGGTGTGCTTCTTTAATTTCCTTCGGCCGTACAGATCATCTGTTGTGCTCCGATCGGAGCGTCTGAGAAGGTGGTGCTCCCCTTCGTTTTTAGGTCGAACCTAGCGCAGCGCGTATGTGCTGTCTCGGAGAAGGCCTCTTGGAATCACTTCAGACTCTGCAAACTCGTGTGTGTGTGCTGTTCGATTTTCCACACATTCTATTGGCCTTTGCTTTTCAAAAATGAAAGCACGCAATTGGCCAAAGGCGGGTGCATGTCCCACCTTTTCTGAAAATGTTTACTCCCACAGCGTTTAGCTGTCAGGAGTGAACAGCGGCGCGCAGCGTGCCATCTGTTGTGGATCATGTTTCATTTCAAAACCTTGCGGACCCTCCACCCCGGCCAAGAGTCAAACCCCACCGCCACAAGAGTGCGTACTGCTTCTTTACCAGCACTCGCATTCATAACAATAAGATACTAGCAAGGCGCGTCCCCTCCACCCAGGCCAAGGGACAGACCCTTCCTCCACAAGAGTGCTTGCTTCTTTTTCCAGCACTCGTATTTCATCTATGTCAGCACTCTCTCCCTGCAACATTATCTTTGTATTAGTATGTATTATCAGGACATTTGCTGTACTCTGTAGTTGGCCTCTATAGTCGCCTCTTTTTCGGACCATCTTAAAAATTGACCGCACCTTTTAACATTCACGTTTTTTTCATCACTGTGGTGCACGGTTTCTTTACACTTCTGTGCAGCTGTGGTGCATACCACCTTTGACATCTCTGCATAGTGCACAACTGTGGTGGGTGTTTCCTTTCCCCACATTGCTTTTAGTGCTTGCTCGATCCAGGGGCGTAACGCAGGCCCTTGCTGGGGGCTTAATTTGAGCCGTTGTCTGCCGGTGCGCACATGGGAACTTAATTATTAGCACTTGCTTTTTGTGTGTGCTTGCTGGCACCAGCTGCTAAATAATGCCTCTGCGCAGCTGTGGTTCGTGCTACCTTTCACATCTCTGCACAGCACACAGCTGTGGTGTGTGCTTCCGTTCCCCCATTGCACAGTACACAGCTTCAAAATGGACTGCACCTTTTAACATTCGTGTTTTTTCAGTGCCGTGGTGCGCGCTTCCTTTCACACCTCTGAGTAGCTGTGGTGCGTGCTACCTTTGACATCTCTGCACAGAACACAGCTGCGGTGCGTGCTTCCTTTCCCCCCATTGCACAGTACACAGCTTAAAAATTGACTGCACTTTTAACATTCAAGTTATTCAGCACCGTGGTGCGCGCTTCCTTTCACACTTCCGTGCAGCTGTGGTGCGTGCTACGTTTGACATCTCTGCACAGTTCACAGCTGTAGTGCGTGCCTCCTTTTCCCTCATTGCGCAGTACACCGCTTCAAAATGGACCGCACCTTTTAGCATTCACGTTTTTTCAGCGCCGTTGTGCGCGCTTCCTTTCACACCTCTGCACAGCTGTGGTGCATGCTAGCTTTGACATCCCTGCACAGTACACAGTTGTGGGACGTGCCTTCTTCCCCCCCCATTGCACACAATACACAGCTTCAAAATGGACGCACCTTTTAACATTCGCGTTTTTTCATCACCATGGTGCGTGCTTCCTTTAAAATCTCTGCGCAGCTGTGGTGCGTGCTACCTTTGACATCTCTACACAATGCACAGCTGTAGTGCTTGCTTCCTTTCCCCCCATTGTACAGTACACAGCTGTGGCGAGTGCTTCCTTTGAACCCACTGCACAGAAGTGCTGCATGCTTCCTATCACAACACTGCACAGTGCAGATATGTGGTGTGTGCCTCCTTTCACCCCAGTGCACAGCTGTGGTGCGTGCTTCCTTTCACCTTATTGCACATTGAACAGCTGTGGTGTGTGCTTCCTTTCACCCCACTGCACATTGCACAGCTGAGGTGCGTGTTTCCTTCACTCCACTGCATGTGCCCCCTCCATCACACCCAAGTGGTTTGCTCGTTTTCTGTTTAATATACAAATTTCACACACAGATGCCCAGGTTTCCGATGTTATCATTTGTGAACTCACTGGACCTCGCAGCTTTTCTTACAAGGCGCGTCCCCTCCACCCCTGTCGAGGGACAGACCCCACCGCCAATTATTAATTGCCCTAACAGAAGCACCAAGGAGCTGGATCTCACAGATTTCCTTACAAGGCGGGTCATCTCCACCCCGGCCGATGGACAAACTCCTCCACCACAAGCGGCTGTGATACTATGATAATATTATTATTTTGTATTCTTCCTTGCAACTTTGCCATTGCCATTATTGCCCTTTATTACACTATTTGTAGTTTTTAAATCATCAACAGCAACATTTGTGGCGAGACAGGAAGCACACCAGTACCTCCACTGTAACAGGAGGCAGATCCACAACGCTCCCACACTTCCAACAGACGGCTCTACAGTAAACAGTCTGTGTATTGTTTCTTATCACTGCCATTTATCTCCCTTCACTGGCTCCTCACCTGTCCCCTTCACTCTTCCCCTCTCTCCCTCCCACTGACAGAAATAGTTATAACACTTTGTTTACTATAACTTATACATTTTCAACATGCTGCACAACATTCACAATACTCATCAACACATATTAAAAACATTAACAAAGCGAATAGCTCTGTCTAAACACTTATAACGCCCCAAAGGCGAGACCTATTGGCTATGCCAATGCTTGTTATTTACTGGTTTTTACAATGCATTCTTACCCGGCAGCATGCCTTTTTAGGTCGAGCTTTAGCGGCGGCGCGCATGTACTGCTCGCTCTGTGAGACTGCGGTAGTAGAGTATGGGAGACACGTTGCTCTCCACTCCCTGCCAGCAGAAGTATCCTATCAACGAACATCTGAGATCCGGCGAGCGGACAAACGGTGCCTAAGACCAAGACCTTCTGTGGAGCCCACTCTCCACATTCCCCTGGTGACTCAGATACCAGGCCTTAGCCCCGGCAGCATTTTCCAAAAGCTTTTATGCTTGCTGTTGACGCAAGCGGAAAGCACAGCCGCCCAGCACCAGGGCCGCTGGAAGTTTTACTGCGCACTCCCTCCCTGCAGGAGGCGGGGGATGTTTCTAGCCCCAAAGTCTTTCCCACCAGAAGCCAGGTGACACCTCACTCCTTGGGCTGCAGAGGCACGGGCTCCGTGGACATTGGTTGGGCATGCATGCCAAAAGCAATAGATTAAAGAGGACAGTCCCTGAAGGGGAAGAAAACGAAAACAAGGGCTGCATCTTGACTTTCCTTCAACAAACTGTGGATATCAGTAGTCAGTCTAGAATTCTTATGTCAGATCAGCTGGCACGGTTACCCCTCTTTAGTGACTCAGTGTGCAGCGAATTTTTGCAAGAAGAGGCGTTCAGGGGACACTATATGAAGGGAGCAAACGTTAACATAGTACAATGTGAGAATGCTGTTCCTGACCTATTTACCAGTTAGGATGTCGTGCACAGCACTTCATCCTGCATAATGCACCTCACGTGTGGCAAAAAATATATGGCATGAATGGTAAAGGTTCAAGAAACTGTACACAATTGCATATTGGTAGCATTCACAATTTCACAATGTATTAATTCTGGTGAAGTTCAATTTCTCATTTGTGTGTTTCACTTAAAAATACGGAGCTGAACTGTTTGGCAGAGAAGCAAACGTGGCATTGAGATACTAGCTGGTTGCCCAGGATCACATCACAGCGCTCTAGACAGGCCCCTGGGTAGCTGTCACTAATGTGACCACTGGAAATGGCACTATTAACTGAGTAGTTGTGAAGGAATGAAAGAGTGTTCTCTTGCTACAGTGGGAATTTGTAGAATATCGAAAGTGTTCAATCATCTTGTGCCTCAAGTACTGAAACTTGAATGTTAATCGATATGAACGATGTGCAGCTAAAGTTACCTTTATGCCACTGCTTTTTAGGTTTCGCCTAGCAATGCAGCGCATGCGCTGCTCACTTGCGAAATCTATTGTCGTCGATTATTCTTACAAAGGGGGATAGGAGATGTACACGCGTACGGACAGGAGATTTGCACGGATATTCTGATCGTGCACAGAGTCTCTTTTCCACCCGCATAGCATCTCTTCCGCCTTTCTGCACGTTCGTGTTCATTGCAGCTCCCACTCCTATTAACTTCCGGGACAGCCAGGGACCGGTTTGCAGAGGAGCCCTCCGTTGTGCGCTCTACGACGTGCTGGTTCTACGCCCTCTTACATATTCATCCCCACTGCCGATGCTGCCGTACTCAGCTGCTGAATTGCAGCAAAATGCTGGCTGTACGCCCGGCAGGCCACAGGAACATCCCAGGTGACGCCACTGCTCACCGCCACTCCGCCCCTCCTCCAGGGGGTCTCAGCTTGTATGCAGTCTTCAAGGCCCTGTGGGAGGCAAGGCACAGGTACCGGGAGCCCAGCAGGGGACGAGATCTGCAGCTGGTCACCCCAGGCCTGCTGGGCCCCCACTCGCGACCAGCGCGGCCGTCAACCCAGGCTGCCTCCACTCAATTCCGCAGGCAGGCTCCAACGGCGGTCTCTTTATGCCCGGCCCTGGGGCTCGCCCATCACTCTGCGGAGACGGTCCGGCCGCACCACTACTCAGGCAACACAAGGTCGGCATGCACACCCCCACCAGCAAGGCGTCTAGAGTGGTTCTGTGGCGACAGGTCTCACAGCCGCTGTGACTCGATGCCGCTGCCAAGCCCTCTCCCCACCACAGGCACTACACCCAGCAGGCCTCAAGACAGTCCTCAGGTCCCTCCACAGACTGTTGCCGCTCCACTTCAGAACCGAGGACCACAGTAGGTATGTAAATTAACAGGAGCTACAGGTGGTTATGATAAAAGTAATCCGCTCACATTTGGTTGTGTAGTCCAGGTTAGCTCTTAAAAATTGCATATATTTGTTCGCTTATCAGTTTCGGAAACTAATGTGGTTACCATTTTTTTTTTTTACTTGTTTTTAAAGTGACGTCAACACCGCCCCATTGCTTTATACATTGGCTATTGTAGTGCTACATGGGTGGGAGGGGTCCTTCGGTGACGATGCAGGTTCCACAACGGCTGGTCTGCAGCTTTATGTTCTGCTGATGTGTGCGTCTGGAACAGCCTGGTGATCGCCTTATACATGCCAGGCAAGAGCGAGGTGCTGAGAATCAAGCAGGAGAACAGGGCATGCAACAGGGAGAGCCTGACACAAAAGAGCTGTAAATCTGTTTCTATACCTTAATAATGGACCACTGGCTGCCCCCAGACATAAGATTAGCAGGTGATTGTCATTGGGATTACCAACTCTTTTCATAACCGTATGTAATCAAGTTATTTTGTCTCATTGGAATTGAAGAAAGACTACATGTCCCAGAAAGCATTTATTTATTAACTGAAAAGTCCAATCGGGCTGAACTGTCAATGCAGGAACCATTGAAAGAACCTTTGTGGACTGCATAGTTGATTACTGCATTCAGGCCCGGCTTGGTTACCAGGTTCGGAATACTATTTCACATCTGAATGAATGAATGAATGAAATGTTATTTGTCTACGCGCAGCTATGCCCAGTGGGCGTCAAGGCACCTAACT
The DNA here is from genome assembly GCF_964261635.1 of Lissotriton helveticus. Lineage (NCBI taxonomy): Eukaryota > Metazoa > Chordata > Amphibia > Caudata > Salamandridae > Lissotriton > Lissotriton helveticus. The sequence continues at coordinate 829,135,674 of NC_136057.1, forward strand.
CAAAAACTAGCTGACGGCAACCAGAACCAGGAGCTCACTGGTAGGCTTTAATGAAGCACCAAGTTTTCAATGCTTTCCTGAAGAGATCCAGTGAAGGCTGTAACTTTATCTCCAGGGGGAGAGCATTCCATAGTTGGGGTGCAAGAATGGAGAAGGCTTTGCTCCCCCATCTCGCCATCCTGGCGCGTGGGACTACCAGTTGGTTAAGCTCGAGAGAGCGGAGACATCTATTTGGGACATACCTGGATAGCAAGGATCCCAAAGCATCATTCGGGCCTGCCCTCAAGGCACTGTAAGTAAGGCAGAGAAGTTTAAACGAAACTCTGGAAGGGATAGGCAGCCAGTGGAGATTCTTCCTTGCCAGGGTCGAAGAGGACCGCCACAGGAGAGCCAAAACAAAACGCGCCGCGGCGTTTTCTACAACCTGCAGGCGTTGTAAGATACCCTTGTTGGCCCCGGCATAGAGTGAGTTACAATAATCAAGCCTTGAGCCAACAAGGGCAATCACAACCTGTTTACGTGCCTGTGGGGATAGATAGTGAGCAATTCTTTTCAGAATCCTAATGACCCCCCAACAGGTGGCCACTGTCCTATTTACCTGAAGCTCCATGGAAAGCCGGGTGTCAAAAATGACGCCTAGGTTCCTAGCAGATTGTGTGGGTGTGGGGCAGATGCCTAGCGATGAAGGCCACCACTCACCTGACCACATACCCTGGTCTTTGCCAAAGACCAGGACCTCCGTTTTGTCACCGTTCAACTTTAATGAGTTGAGAACCATCCAGTCTGCAACAAGTTGCATACAGGCCTTAAAGCTGGACGCGGTGACATTCACAGAGTGGGTCAGGGACACCATAATCTGCGTGTCGTCGGCATACGACACGCGATCTCTGCCCCCCAAAGGGCTTGTGTGGCAACTGCCTCCGTTTTCGAAGAATAGTCCCTCATTTCAGGTAACATACAACTCTTGTCATCTCTGCATTCTATAATTTATAAGCGTTTACAGCCCTGACGATGACGCAAAGCGCTAAGCCCTAGAAAGTACCAGGTGAATGGCAATTTGGATCTCTTGGGGTGGAGTTGGGTTAGGCCCGTTGGGGGCAGAGGGCGCCTTTCCTCATATATTTATCTGTCACTCCTCCCCCCCATAACAGTACCCTCCTTCAACAGTTCAGGCGTCCAGTGCCTAAAAGGGCAATGGGATTAGCACAACTTGGACAAGGTGGTTTTAGCCGGATCTGAAGCTCGTCAGAATAGGATAGGGGTCTCGCAGTCGTTCAACTGAGAAGCAATAGTTTCATAATGCCATTCAATTGGTTTCTAAATGCTCCAAAACCGCAAGACATAAAAAATTGTGCCCAGGATCACACAGTCTGTTAATGCCTGTGCGTCAGGATTAGATTTCCCTCTATTTGTTAATTATAATGGCATGCCCCATTATTGTGTAATAAAAAATGTAGTAGATCTATGTTGCTAGATATGATGGTTGGTCTTGGTCGCTTTTTAACTTCTTTGAGATTTTGCAGCTTTTTAAATGTAATATACAGACTGTGATCGTTTTATACATGATATCACGTATCTTTTTGCTCACCATGCCTTTCCTTTTACTGTAAAGCGCTCTGCTACCTTCGGGTCTTGTTAGCGCTATAGAAAACTTCTAAATAAATAAATATCGTTGTGATAGTTTGAAAGAGCATTATCTAAGTTTCCCAGACTATGTAGGTGTCTTTATTCACAGTGCTTTCTGCTGCAGCTTTGGCGAAGAGTAAGAAACGGGTGCTCTGAATTTACCCAATTTACTCATATGAACCTTACAAGAATGAGACCCAGCGAGACGTACCAAAATATTAACATACATGTGTGTGCAGGTATTATTGTTTGTGCACAGTCGTCAGCTGGTCCTGTGTCGAGGCAGTTACTCTCAGTTTGCTCTATATTGTCAAACGACAACACCAATGGAAAGTGAAACTACAGCTCACTAGCCCAGCATGTTTACAGTTGTAAAAAAAAAAAATCTTCGTATCATGCGTGTTGTGGTGGTGGAGGAAGGAAGTCGTGCAGTTATATTTTTAAGCCGGAGTTTCTGCTGTTTCTAAGCCCTCTTGAAGTTCAACAGTAATTTGTTATCCCTTTAATTGTGTAATCTTAGCGCCTATATAAGCGACACTGGGTTTTTCAGTTTGTGTTGGCCCCTATGAAAATATGCTATATTATTTCATTTGTTCTTCTTACTAATATTATCCACAGTTCCAGTGTGTTTTAAGAAGGTTAGCATCAATCATCTGCCTTTTCATCAAAACATTGGAGATGGGCCACTGCACCTGGTGAGTTCTAAATAACCTCTAAAAAACACAGTTGGCTTTCTTCACCCTCCCCTTTCCCATAATTCTCACTCTCTCTCAGAAATCTCCTCTCTCAAGGTGCCCTGGCATTTGAAGACAAAAGGGTATAGTAGAAGTTACATAACAAATATCAAAAGTAAAAGTTACAGAACAAATATCAACAATATCGACATCCATGTGAGGCGCGTAGCAGAGAATAGGCATCAAGTCAATATTAAGTGTAATCAGTATTAACACATTAATATTAGTAAATATATTTTATTTTTTCATAGCGTTACTTATACAAGTGTAGGGTGTCAGAGCGATTTACGTCTCAAGGGACAATGAATCATACGTATGTAAATCAGTCTATAGAAATTTTCCATAAAAACAATGAGGATTACAAGCTGTAGGAATCATTTCATCCAGTTGTCAGTATAATTTAAGAGTCTGGTCTGGAGAAGCACAAACTCAGGATTTAAAACTTACCTCCATGGTTGGGGATGGCTTTACTATGATGTATGAATTTCTATCTGAACAAATCTTTCTTAGCAACATTACGATAATGAAAGGTGAGGGGTAAAGCAGCTGTCTCCGGCTCAGCAAAGAAGATCTGGAACTCTCTCCCACCAGAAATACGTAGAATCTTCTCCAAGGTTGCCTTCAAATTAGAAGTAAAAAGATTCCTTATGAACAAGTTCTTACCCTAATAGGCTGATGGAATGTCTGCTCTAATGCGTACTTACACCTTTAATCCCTGCGCTGGATGCAATTTTTTTTTTTTTTTCCTCTCTCTTGATGCACTTGCTATATACCAGTTATTTCTTATTATTTTGCTGACCCCTTGTACCTGCAACCGTTCTTGTCCTGTGAGTTCTATTTTGATATGTGATTCTGTCTGTATTCCTATTTGACACATGTACTGCAACTGTTACCTTCCTTTCCCCACAATTGTAAAGCGCTCTGATATCCCTCGGGATCATGATCGCGCTATATAAAACTTTATAAATAAATAAAATTATAAATAAATAAATACAATTATAACCTCTAAAATGCAATTTGCATGTAGCTCTTTATGACTTCATAGGTCTCTGTGTTAAACTGGTATTGTAATTTTATGAACTGCAAGTAACAAAATTCTTTCTGTGACAAAAGCAGAAACCCACTGAGCTATCCACAAAAAATACATTTCTGCGATCTGCATGGTACACGTTCTTCGCCGCAGGCATAGCACCATCCAAGGTTAGCGCCAGGTGCGGCTGCACAAAATGCACCACCTTAAAGCCAGCACTAATGACAGGTGCTACTATTACGGAATGCTGTGGCCTCTATCTTTATTTCAGAAATAACAGTGCATAACACAGCACTTGCTTTCCTTGGCCCCTCACAGTCTCTACCTGCTGTCTGCCTAACAAACAGCTATGCCTGCTTACTTTGCACCCACCACACATTACTTACACCCATCTGTCTGTCAATGCATACCTCCCTACAATGTAAAGTTGTAATTGAGAACTTGTTCTTTTTCTATCTGCCTGCCTCCACTTTAGCCATCGCTCACTGTAACTGTTACCTTGCTGTCAAAACACAAAACTAATTCTCGTTACCTTTATTGTTTGGACACAGCAGCTTTGGTGCCAATTTTAATTTAAACGTAAGAAATATTGTATAAGTCAAAATATTGTTTTCTGTTCCTTGTACAACATGAAACTGTTTATCCCGTTCTCTGCAGCTGTCCTTCTTTTGAGCCTTTGTGTAAATGATATGGTCTCTGGATGCCACATTTATTTACCCACCGGTCGCATGTCAGGGTCACGTTTGAGGCTAAATGGAGGGGTGAAAGGCGGTTGAATTCGAACAAATGCAAGTCATTTTTAAAGCTTTTTATTCTCAAAGGGAACCTTTTGCCCCCTCTTTGATCAGCTCTAACTGCGATAACGTTTCTATTACATGCGTCGGTGGGTCACATCATATCTGTTTCCTGATCCATAGGTTGACTGCGGTCAAAGTACACTGATGATAACAAACTCTCCACAAATCTTTTCTACAGTGCAGACTCTCCTCTAGTTCCGGCACATTGCTTAAGCCTGGTTTACTGTAATGGCATGGGCTGGTCACTCTAGTTTTTATAGATCTATTAACATCCTTAAGGTGAAATGGGCTCCGGACAATTTTATAACAAGCTTTCACATAGGTTTCAGATTACCTAAGGAATGCATCAGACGTCACCTGAGCCATTCCAGTGTTTATCATAATGCCTAACGATTCTAATCCAAACAACATAATTCCACTCCACACCACATACATCCACAACACTCCAAACAAAAAACACATGGGTAAAAGACATTAACATTTACAACGGAAATAGCTCTAACTCATGTTTGGGCACTAAAAAGGATTGTCGCACTGGACGCCACCAGCGCTAAAGTCAGCCCTGCTCTGGTCCCAGTGGTAATTCCTCAATCTAAGTAATTTAGACAGTGCTGATAGCTGCTTCACTGGTCATCAGTAATTCCTCATTCTAAGTCCTCTAGACAGTGCTGAATCTGCTTCTCTAGTCCTGTCGATAATTCCCACATTTTAAGTTCCGTAGACAGTGCTGCAGCTGTGTCTCTGTTCGCAGTGGTAATTTCTTATTCTAAGTCTTCTAGACAGAGCTGCAGCTGCTTCTCTGGTCCTATCGATTAACTCCCCATTCTAAGTCCTCCAATCAGTACATCTCCGGCAGGGTTGAAGGAGCCCTGAGCGCAGTGCGCATGTTAACCTGGTTTGAGTCTCTGCACCAGTCCACCACACTGTGATTATTCCTGCTACTGCAACTTTTAGTTGATTGTTTCTATAAATAAATAAATAGTGCCTACATGCTGCTGAATTGCACTTTAAATGCGCTTTGCAGAGGAATGCATTTTATGCTAAGTAGCATGTAACTTAATATACATACAAATGACAATACCCACCAGAACGGACATAGATGAAGTCAGTAAATAAACCTCTGTTTTAAATATTGTACTGATGTAAGCTGTTTTGTACTCTGTAGAAGTGGTCAAGAAAAGTGCTAATCTGTGCAAGGAGGCCATCGGAGCACACATATATGCATGCGCCTTCTACAAAATTACTTTCATTGATCAGGTTTCGGAGCAGCAGTATTAAATGCTTGTAAACCAAAAAACATTTTCAATAACATCACTAATAGCTCAAACTTTCACTAATGCGAGACCGATTGCATTGCAAATGCTTGTTACACATACTTCCAGTCAAGATATAAATTACAAGAGTTGTTAGCAATGGCCCATTACAAGGTGGCTTACTGCTGGTCTTGTTTTTAACGCTAAAATTGTGTGGGATCTCCAACTCTGGGTAAATACTTCTAACAATCCTTGCAACAAGTCAAACTGTTTTAAGAATATGTACTCGGCTAGACTCGAGAAATTCCGGAAATGCAAATTTTAAAAGTAAATGGACACTGGCTTTTTTTACAATCTTCAGCAATAACTTGAGTAGCAGCTTAGAGTAATCCATTTTAGAAAATTACTCAGTTTTCAGCCTTCTTTGTAAGGTTCAATCTACAGCTTCCCTAAAACCAGCAAGTTGACTCAAGAAATTGCAGGCTGTAGTTTTGATAAAAAGTGGTTCGCTTACTTCCTAAATCAGTAGCGTTGGCAGATGTGCACCCAGTGAAGTGAAATGTTTTTCTTGGTTCTCTTAAATTGGGCATGCAGTCCTAGGTTCCTAGGTAGTAAGGAGAGCTTAGCAGCTGCCTGTGACCTCCTTGCTGCAGAACAACAGCCCTCCCCATAACCACAACTGCACTATTCAACTTGGTATGGGGGGGTGAGCAAAGTTCTTCCAAGATATGTAACCACAGAGAGAGAGCCTGTTGCGAGGAGATAAATGGCCTAGCGTGAATGCCTACTCCGTGCTGGGGGACCACGCCCGCTGCGGTGAGAGAAACCCCAAATTGCATCCTAAAATGGGACACCCCCTCCCCATCCACCCACCTTGCCCTTGGGAGAATAACATTGTTACCAGACCCAATTTGTGTGTGTGGTGTGAGAGAAAGCTTCTGCGTGGCTTTGCAGGAGGATAAACCATTTCTTGTGACACCTGCTCCTGGCCTGTCTGTCATTCGGGGGGAAAGCGTAATATAAAAAATAGCTGAACAGGGCTTACCTTCTATTTCGTCCTTAAGGGCACTCCAATTGGAATTCGGAGCCAGAGGGCACTGGTTCAGCTCTTCTAAGACCCAGCATGCAGGGGAGAAGTGCACTCTCTGGCTTAGTGCGCCTAATGCTTAGCACACTCTGGGCCGGTGCGTCAGCCGCTCACCCCGCTGTGTGCCCTGGCGTGAAAGCACAACCTCTGCGTTCTAAGTCTCTCAGCTCGCTCTGTTATGATGTGCAGGTCTGCTCCTCTGTTGCGTGCCAGCTGATGTAAGTAACGCTACCTCTGACCCTGTACGTTCGCCTCCCTCAGGGTTCCAAGGCGTCTCAGCTCGCGCTGGTGCTGCTACTGCACGATCTCCCTTCACCCTCTTCACTTCCCTTCTTTTTTTATAGTTCTGACCGTAGATGGGCGTCAACGGCATATTTATCAACTTCCTCTCTGTGTCTCACTGAGCCCGCTTTCCCCCTCCGTGACATTTCATCTCAGAGGCCGGAAGTACCACGGGTATGCGGTTATTGGTGATGAAGCAAGAGCGGTGGCATCGAGTGACGGGAACCATAGAAGAGAGCAAAACAACTCAGCTTTGATAGGGTTTTATTAGGGATGAAGTGAGGCGGGCAGCCCTAGCAATGTAAAAAACACAGTGACAGGATGAGGCATATTGTTGGCTTTGCATAGACAATAAATTGTCCATTGTAGGGTGTAAGATGCTCAGCCTGTGGTATTTATAATGCTGCTGTTTGTAGTTTGTCCATTCTTTGTGTGTTTTTTGCAATTTAGAAAATTCAAACAGGGTATTGCAGAGGCCTTTATAGTGCCGAGAAGCTCTTACACCTTAGTGCTCTGCAAATGTTATATATACGACGTACAAAGCACACCCCGAGATCTTTCTCTGGTGACAAAAGGGGAGGCCTGCAGATCACAGGAGTAACGTGTATAAGGACACATCCACCGCAGGCCACATCAATCTCTTATCTTTATTGGGCCTGGCGTTTCTAATTAGCGTGGAGGTGCGCACTGCTCCGACCTCTCAAAGGAAAATAATCTTGACAAAACCAAGATTTTTTTCCTTTGAGAGGTCGGGGCAGGGCGCTCCTCCACGCTAATTAGAAACACATGGCACCATAAATATAAGAAAGTGCTTTGCAACAGCAGCAAAGCAGGCAGCCTAGTCCCAATCGGAGGCGAAAGGGAGTCAACAAAAAACCCTCATTTCCAATGCCAGGCCACCGTTTAGCATAACGGTGACGCAAGCCAGTTTAAATGAGGGGCATGGCTTCAAGTCCCTTTCTGAAAATCCCTCATCCACAAAATCTCTTGCTGAGTGAGCAGTGCCGTGCTCTGCAACGCCAGGCGAGACCTAAAAAAAGTGTTCTGGTGACTAAGTTGTGGGCTTGTAACCTGGAGAGCCTGGTTCAAACCCTTAGCTTGCCACGCCACACGCGTGATGGATAATCACGTGGCCCTGGAAAATGACTGTCTCAAACTGTAATTTATTGTTACAACTGAGAAATGTATAGACATTTCCAATGTACTTAGTTGCGAACTTCACGACCACTGCCCTACAAATTTGATTTCGATTGCACATTCTTAATGTATGCGCAACACCTTATTTTTCTGATTTTCTCGTCTAATAAATAACAAAATGTTCCTCATTAATTACTGTTTTGAAGTAGGTAAAGATAACGGACATTAGTGGGCTCCAAAATCCCTATGAAAAAAAGAAGGCGTGCTATTTATAGATAATATTCAAATGGGTATTCACTTTGCTGTGCAGAACACAACCCCAAGCCTTTAGCCACATGATGACTTCTAACCCAGCAGATTGCGAGCAGAAGGGCCTCTCTGTGTACTGTCGGTCCTGAGGGACACAAAGCGGTTCTGATGACGGTTCCTGTGTCCCCTCCAGACAAATCCACTTCAAAGTGGGAGGCTTTTTGGAGGATGGCACTGGGGACAGACACACAGTCTCAGAGTGGGACCCAGGGGGACCTTGGCGCAAGCTGATGTCCCTCTGGGATGATTCGCGCGATGGAACAATCCATCTAGCGCGATAGGCTAAGGTTGGGAAAGGGGGCGGGGCTTAGAGGAGGCTATGTGGGGAGGTGCTTGGGCGGGACGCCTCACTCTGAGGAGATTCGTCAGCCAGCGTTTTCTTTGTTGACGGCGGCTTCTCCTCGCAGCTGAGGCGATCCTTCTTTGGTGCCATGGCGGGAGACAGCGTTGTTAAGGACGCTATCCGTGTCCTTCTTGAGGCGGGCGGGATGACCTGCTCCGCCCTGGTGTTCCTGCGTTTGTGGCTGTGGGCTCCAAGCACCCGAGGCGTTCGGCGGCGCAGTGGGTGAGTGAGGCTGTGGCGGCATGTCTGCCTTTGAAGAGCCACGCACTGCTGCAGCTTCTGACTGACAGCAAATTGCCAGCGATAATGCGCAGAGGGCGCTCCGCCGGGCAGACCGCTCGCGCGAAGTTGGTTAAACCGCGCTGCTCTTCGTTACCTGCCATGTCTGAGAGGCGGTTGGGTGCCTTATCCGCACATCGTTTGGAGCGGGCTGGGAGGCGAGGCAGCAGGAGAGGCAGCGGTGAGGTCAGAAGTGTACCGGCTCCCCTCACTCGAGTTAGTAGTGTGGAAGAGGGGAGCCATGTGGGGGACATGCAGTTCTTTGTAGATACAGAGGGTGTTTTATCAAACAATACTGCGCATTTGAAGGGCAATTTCCACGAGAACTGCCTTCATTTTCAAAGAGCTTCATCAGTTATGAATATAGCTCCTCCTGTACTCTATGTTGGACGCTCTGCTGCTCTGGTGGACTACTCTACTGATAGTAAAGTGGAGGAGGAGGGTCTTAATGAAGTGTCAGATGGGTTGTCTTTACATCGAGAAACTGGTAATATTCAGGTTGTGGAGGCCATATGTGGTGGGTCTACGAGTGAGGCTGTGTTAACCCCTCAGTAAGTCGGGCAGTAATAGGCTGGCTACCACTGATGACATGGCCTTCGCAGATGCTGTGGTGGGGGGCGATGTTTTAATGGTTCAAGATGTGGAAGAGTGGCCTGTACTGGAGCATGGTAATGAACATTTAGATAATGTCGGTAATGTATCGGGCATTGTCTCTATTTTTCCAGAATCTCGCCCCCCTCCCTCTCACTTTCAGGAAGACTTTGATTCTTAGTTTGGACCACAACGTGGTCAATGGGTTTGGGTTGCACATTCTGCCACTTCATTGTCGGAGGGTCCATCTCGGCTTCCGGTTCCGGTAAGTTTTCAACGGCATCTGGCAGGAGCGGTAAGAAGTTTACACCTCATTCAGCGTCTGATGTCTCCAGATTGGTGTCTGCGAAGCAAGTTGCGGCTTCTAATAGGTTACTTATGGCACATGGCGGATCAAGTGCAGATTTTGAGGTTTCGGCCGGGCTCTCTACGCGGAGACCTGTGACATGTTGGACAGCTTATGATGGTGGGGTTGGGGATGGTGCAATGCCTAGCACTAGTAAGGATGTTTTGGATTTATCTGTGGATCATTGTGATCAAGGTTATGTGGAGGACAATTCTTATGAAGAGGCTTTGATTGACGATGTGGGTAGCAATGCAACTCTTTTGGGTTCTAATCAGGGGATACCGGGAATTGGTCTGGCGCAATCAATTCTCCTAGTCTGTTACAGAGATCAAGAGCGGATTCTTCGTCGGATCAAGATCGGCGTGGCAGAAATCGTGGTCTCGAGGATCCTCAGGAATTTCAGAAGAGAGCTGCCCAGTTAACGACAGGTAAGCCTCATTGGTGGGCTGCTTGGTCACAACCTTTGACGGGCAAATGCAATATTGTCTCTGAGGAGGTTGATGTTGGGAGGGTAGATCAACAATTGGTTGGTGGGAATCACATGGGAGTAGAGTCTGCAGTGGATTTGACACCCTTTCCCCGTAATATTGCAGGGTCTGGTGATATTTTGGAGGAAGACAAACAAATATCGGTAAGGAACATTTCCAGTGATGGACAGGTTTCAAGTCCCATGAATGTCCGGAATAAACTTCCTTATATTGGTGTAGCTATGCCACTGGGTATTTATCTTTCTGTGAAAACTAAGCAAAAGATTTGGCAACACAAATTTGTCGACGTTTTCAGATTATTACATAGAGACATTCAAGCCAGAGAAGGGTCCAAGGAGGAAGAATGGGAATTATCTAGGCGTCCCAGAGTACCCAAGAATATTGAAAATTGGACCGCTGCTTTTTTAATCTACGCCAGTGTGTATTGTGAGAGGCATCAGGACAGGGCGGTAGCCATGTTCAAATACATGGATACTATTCGTAGAGCACTGTTACAATTTGGCGGTTACGCATGGTTAAATTATAATGAGGAATTTAGGGCCCGAGTCAGCATTTTCAATGACAAGCCTTGGGGGGAGGTGGATCAAGAACTATGGTTACAGTGGATGTTGTCTACTCAGCCGCCTGCATTGACTCATACTGCTAGCGGGTTGCCCATAGTTTATCGGCCCTTTCTGCATCGTCCCGCCCAAATGGAGGCGGGTGTTTTGGGTAGGGGACAATTGCCGGCAGCAGGTGCCTGCTGGAATTTCAACCGAGGTATCTGCACCAGGCAATTTTGCAGATTTAAACATGAATGCTCGCAATGTGGAGGGAGACATGCCCTTACTCAATGTTTCACGAACCAGAATGTCGGGGATCACGGGAGGGGTCATAGAGGCAGAGGGACCTTTCAACAATTTATTCCAAAAGGCTCATACCCCAGTTAAGTTGCAGTCAATGTTGGCTTGGTTGGAGCGATATCCTGATGCAGATGCGGCTTCCAAATTATTCTGGGGTTATCAGGGGCCGCGTTATCATCGATGGGTTGATAACTTAAAATCTACCAAAGAATTACCCCATATTGTTCAACAGAAACTGGATAAGGAGTTGCAAGCTGGAAGAATAGCGGGCCCCTTTGTTATAAACGAAATTGAGGCCCTAACATAGGTACTCTGTCTCAGAGGCACAAATCCTTCGGGTCACAGAGACAGGCAGGACATTTCACCCAGTTAAGGCCCTTTGACCTAGATTAGCCCTCCCTTTAAAATAACGAGCAACAGAGGCTGTCCCTTATCTGATCAGTGTGCTCTGCGCACAGAAGACGGTACATCCTGAATACGTAATCTCCATGTCCAACAGTGACTAACCTACGTCACAACAAATTCTTGTCAACAGACCCTTTCTCCAAGAACACAAAGTCTTGTCAACAGACCCTTTCTCCAAGAACTTTGCGTCAATCCAAGGCACCTATCCGGTATAAATATACCTCCCTTTGCCCAAGCAAACCAGAGGAGACAGAGACTTCCAGGGCGACACTCTGCCCGAGGCACTGCAACCTGCGTCATGCCACAGCTCCAGCTGGCAGAGGTCCATCACCCATCTGTGGATGTCCAGATCAGGATGAAGTCCCACTAAGGTAAAGGGGTTAGACTAACTCCTAGGGGGATTCTTGGCTCTCTAAGACCTACACACATGCTAGGTACACTTAGGTACATCTAGTTAGGCATCATAGGAGTATAGGCTTTATCTTAATGCATCTATTTCATGTATTTGTTCATTACTATTGCAAAATGGTAGAACTATACAAAGCCTTTTTATTTAACTGCACTGCTGGCCATAATTCTCTGCTACTGTCCAACAGTTGTCGCAGCACATATAACCAGTACTAGGATAACAACTGTGCAATAAATTTTATAGTAAACACACCGACTGTTTCTTCTATGTACTTCTCTGAGATGAGTGACTGAATGAAAAGTAGTATATTGTTTCCATGATCCGGAGGGATGTGGGTTTTATGTTATGTGGTTGCCAGAAGCTATTCCCTTCTTGTCTTCAAGAAGCTTCTAGTGGCCTCTGAGCTAGCTGGTACACAGTAATTAAGTTTAATATACATAATAGGGGCGTACAGACCTCAGTCCTATGCCAAGCCTATTGTGTATGTTATTCCAATGCGCAGAACCTATAAGGGAAATAGGAACTACACTACACCTTTAGACAGCTTCCTTTACAAAATTTGATTGTATCTCCTTTGGGCATTGTTCCTAAGAAGGTGGCAGGCGAATTTAGGCTAATTCATCATTTGTCATGGCCAGAAGTTAATGATTTCATTTCCCCTACTGACTCTAACGTGTCTTATACTTCCGTGGATGACGCTTTACGATTGGTGCGTTTGGCTGGAACTGGTGCTGAGCTTGCGAAATGTGATGTCCAGTCTGCCTTTCGTTTGCTGCCTATTCACCCATTAGATTTTGAGCTGTTAGGCATTTTCTTTAATGGTGCATTCAACGTGGATAGAGTACTACCTATGGGATGTTCAGTATCCTGTGCTTTGTTTGAAACCTTTAGCACTTTCTTACATTGGTGTTTGGTGCAAAAAAGTGGTTACACTTATGTTTGTCATTATCTGGACGATTTTATGTTCATAGGGCAGGCGAAGCTGGATCAATGTCGCAGAGTTTTAGACATTTTCCAGGTTATGGCGTCAGATTTTGGTGTACCCACACCTATTGTGGGACTCTGGTAGTTACCAGGGACTGTTCTTTTTGGGGATTTAAGCTTTTGGATGGGTTTCTACTGTTTGGGACCTATTCTGGGGGGGGGTGGGATGTGGGACTGTTGGGTGGCATCAGGGTTCTGGTTTTGGGGGGTTGTCAGTGTGCACACGATTCTTTTTTCTTTTTATGGAACTGTACTTGTTACTGTGAATGGGGACCTTACCTGAGCTGAAGTGTGTGACCTGGAATGTGAGGGGACTGAATTCCATGCTGAAACGTCATAAAGTGCATGCCTATCTTGTTCGCAGGGGGGTTCAGGTTGCCTTCTTGCAGGAAACCCACATTGACCAAACTGAGGGGCGGGCTCTACAGCGCAGATGGCGGGGACAAATGTTTTACACAACCTTCTCGGCCTTTGCAAGGGGGGTTTTGATTTGGGTACGGGCGGGGATTCCCTTCCAACCTTTGGTAACAGTGGTCGACCCTGAGGGGAGGTTTGTGGCTGTACAGGGCCGCCTAGATGGGAGGGATGTGACGCTTTGCAGCCTCTACGCCCCGAATGTGGAACAACCTGCCTTCTTTGCGCGATTGTCTGGGAAACTGGCTACTGTCCTGGCCGGCACGGTCCTGCTCGGGGGGGATTTTAACTCTGTACTGGATGTAGACTTAGATATATCTCACCCACCACTGGCGCAGGCGACAGTTCACAGACTAGCGAAGAGTAGGAGAGAGTGGCAAAGTAGCTGGGGCCTGGTCGTTGCATGGCGGACACAACACCCCACAGAGAGGGATTTCTCCTTTTACTCCCCCCCACACGATCTGCATGTTCGCCTTGACAGCATTCTCTGCTCACCGAAACGCTCAAAGCCTGGTCCGCCACAGCGAATACTTGGCCAGGACAATATCCGACCATAACCCTTGCATAGTAATGGTCCAATGGATGAGGCGACGCCAAGCTATCCCGACGTGGCGGTTAAACCCATTGGCATTGGAGGACCCGGCATTTAAGGTCGATGTGCGCATTGGGGTGGAAGGCTATTTCGATGCTAATGTGGGCACGGCTTCCAGTAGGGCGCTGGAATGGGACGCATTTAAGGCGGTGATTCGGGGCGTCTGTATCTCAGCTACCGCGGGGGTCTGTAAGACCCCCCTGCAGGATGTTGAGCGAAGCGAGGGCCACTTGCGCGAAGAGGAACGGCGCAGCCACGCGACTCCTAAGGCTCACGGAGCGGTTTCGGCCGCACGGGAGGAAGTGGCGTCGGCACTGGAAAAGCTGCGCTGCTTTGACTATAAGGAGTTTCTTGTTCGAGCTCACGCTGAGCGTGACAAGGTGGGCTCACTGCTGGCGTGGTTGGCCAACCCCGGGACCCGTGGCACTCCGATAGTGGCGCTGGCCACCCCGGAGGGACGCATGGTTTATACGCAATCGGAAATCAACGACCAATTCCTCACGTATTATGCGCACCTTTATAGGAGCAGGATGCCGGATGCCCCGGTGGAGCTGGAGGAGTTCCTGTTGGCGGCGCAGCTGCCCCGGCTCGACCCGGAGCACGCGAACCACCTGGGCGGGGACATCTCTGAAGGAGAGATCAGAGTGGCCATCAGACACATGGCCCGCTGCAAGACCCCTGGCACAGATGGGCTGCCGATTGAATTCTATGCAGCCTACGCGGAGGTACTGGTTCCGCAATTGCAGGCGGTTTATCGAGAGGCCTGGGACACCGGGATCTTACCGGCGTCTACTCGGAAGCTTTGGTGATACCATTACTGAAGCGGGACGGCAATGCGAGCTGCCGTTCGGCCTACCGCCCACTCTCCATGCTCACAACGGACTATAAGATCCTGAGCAAGGTCCTTGCGACGCTGCTTCTGGCCCACATGCGCACCTTGGTACACTGCGACCAAGCGGGCTTTATTCCCCAGCGCACCACTGCCACCTGTGTGCGCCGGCTACTCCGGATCATGGGGGGCGATGCCGCTGCTCGCCCGGGTGCCGCTGTCCTCTCGATTGACATCGAGAAAGCATTTGACAGTGTTGAGTGGCCATACCTGCTCCGTGTACTGGAGGCCTTTGGACTGGGCGAGCGCTTTGTGAAATGGACCGCCTTGCTCTACGCCGCGGCCAGTGCCCGTGTCAAGACGGGGTCCACCATCTCTGCCCCTTATGCGGTAGGTCGGGGGACCCGGCAGGGATGTTCCCTGTCCCCCCTGTTATTTGCGCTCGCCATTGAACCACTGGCAGCTCACGCCCGTATGGGTCGAGCGTATGCAGGCCTTCCACTAAGAGCCGACACCCACTACATCTCTCTCTATGCAGATGACTGTTTGCTGTTCTTGGCGGACACGGGCGGTTCCCTACGTGGGGCCGAGCGACTGCTGTCGGACTTTGGCCGCCTCTCGGGACTGAGAGTCAATTGGGGGAAATCCTGCCTCTTCCCGCGGACGGGGGACTTGCGGCCCCGGATTTCGAATGGTACTACTTGGCGGCGCAACTGCAGTGGCTTACCCAGGCAGTGGCTTTGGAATTCCGAGGTCCTGAGGGAGTAGCGGGCAGACTATTCCCGAGACACGTCATCTCCTTTATAATCCTGGGCCAGAAATTAGACCTCGCCCAGCTCACACTGGAAGAACGTACAATTCGTAGCTGCTGGCTTCGTTGCCACAGGCGCTCCGGTGCCGCTCGCCCTTATGCCCCTGAGATCCCGCTAGGGATGAGCACGGCCTTTCCACACAGCGGCGACTGGTCTGCGCTGGAGACATGGGAGGAGCTCGGCTTGCACATGATCGGCGATCTCTACAAGGATGGGTCACTGCTCACGTTTCAAGAGTTGCGGGACACTTACGATCTTCCGAGAGGTGACTTTCTGCTGCACGCCTCGTTAGTGGCTGGTATTCGCAGACACTGGAAGAGTGGGCTCACTGAACCGCCGACTTCGGAGTGCTGTCAATATGTGGTCATGGCTGCTGGCACTTACAAGGCCGTCACCTGCCTTTACCGGAGGTTGTCGACTGTCACCCTGCGGCCCCTAGAGGAGCTGCAAGCCAAGTGGGAAGGGGATATTGGGCGACCAATCCCTGAGTCGACATGGCCGCAGCTATTGAGACGGGCATGGAAGGGCACTAGGAATGCCAGGTTTCAGCTGATTCCGTTTTTCACCCAACACCGAGCATACCTAACACCAATTAAGATTTCGCAATATTTCGAAGGTGCATCATCGCTCTGTCCTAGATGCAGGACAACGGACGTGGACTTCGCCCACATGTTTTGGACCTGCAGAATGTTGGCTGGTTACTGGGAGGCGGTGATGTCCTGCCTGAATGCTGTCACGGACCAGCAGATCGATGCCGAAATGGGCACCTGCCTATTATTATGGTTCCCTCACACCCCCCGTATTCGCGTTACCAGCAAGTTTTACGATCTGGGCTTGATACTAGCCAAACGAGAGATCACCATGCACTGGAAATCTAGCCAGGGACCCAGCTACTTGCGTTGGAAGACCACTTTGGAGCGATGGGCAAAAGCGGAGAGTGCTTTGCGGCTGCGACAGGCCAGGAGCCTAGATAGTGACAGGGCTTTGAAGGTGGCTAGAGCGTGGGAGGCCCTGGTTGTTGCGCTCCAGCGGCCTGAGGGCGAATTGAGCGAAGACGAGGGGGGGACGCCACGGTAGGGGCACTGCTTTAAGGGGCACCTCACTTCCAGCGAGGCACACACTACTTACAAGTAACGATAGAGGTTCTGAGAGTTCAGATTCCCCATTGATAAGCGCTACTTACTTGTTACTACGGTTCCTACCACGGAAATGACTATGTTAATACTTGACTGATTGAAAGAGAAGACTACGGCACACTGGCTAGGGGGGTGGGACACGGGGTGGGATCGGCTTGGGGGAATGTTATATATAAAAGGTGTCATGTCGGAATTGTAATGTTATCCTGATTTATTGGCTAATGCCTTCTTGCTTTCTCCTTTGTACTGTACTTTTCCGAACTTGAATGCCAATAAAAATTGTTTTTACAAAAAGAAGATTTTGGTGTACCATTAGCTCCTGAGAAAACAGAAGGACCCTCTACCAAACTTACCTTTTTGGGTATTGAGATTGACACTGAAGATATGATGGCTCGTTTACCAGCTGCTTAGGTGCTTGAAATCAAGTTCTGGACAGGGAAAAAATCGAACTCAGACAGGTCCAACGTTTGCTGGATTATTTGAATTTCACCTGTAGGGTGGTCAGGGCTGGCAGAACATATTGTAGGAGACTGGGTATGACAATGTCGGGAGCTTATTTTCCTCACCATAGAATAAGACTTACTAAAGCCATTAAGGATGACCTGTTGATTTGGCTAAAATTTTGGGACGATTTCAATGGTGTTTCCCTCTTTTTTGTCGAAGATAATACAATATGGCAGATACAAATATTTTCAGATGCGTCTGGGCTCACGGTTTTGGCCTTTTTTTAAAAGGTCGTTGGTGTGCGGAGAGATGGCCTCAGCAGTGGCTTCAACAAGGACGCAGTATTGCTTTTCTCTAATGTTTTCCTCTCATCGTAGCCTTGTTGGTTTGGGGTGAGGAGTTCAGAGACAGATGTGTGCTATTTCATATCGACAATATGTCGGTGGTGGATCTTGTCACTAGACAAAGAGCGAGGAATTTACGTGTTTTGAATCTTTTGAGATCTTTTATGTTGCAGAATCTCAGACTAAATATTGTCTTTAGAGCGCGGCTCATTCCAGGTGTTAATAATGCAATCGCAGACGCTTTATCTCGCTTCAATTGGCAGAAATTCAGCACTTTGGCGCCAGGGGTGGACAGCTGCAAAACTGCGATTCCTCAAGACATCTGGGCACTGGGGGATTGAAGATCATCGAGCTGGTAGAACAATCTATTGCTCCTTCCACCAGACGCAGTTATCTCCAGCCTTGGTCTGAGTTTTTAAGTTGAGCTACATCTCAGAATTTTTCAGGGTTATCGGTTGGTGACGAAGGTTTCATGTTACAGTTTGTTTTGTCCTTGATGGACAAGTGTTTATCTCATACGACCATTGCTGGTAAATTTTCTGGTATTTCCTTCGATGGTCAATTATTGTGGGGGCTAGACATGGGGCGGGCGTTTTGTTACGTCGTATGTTTCACTTTTGCAGCAGTTGTTGGTACAATTGCCAAGTTGTTGTTATAATGGGTGGGAGGTTACACGTTTTAGGCTTTGTATGATATGGTTGTTTTTTGGGGCGTTCAGAGTGTCCGAATTGCTGGGATTGAGGGGTCAATTGGGCATACAGACTAGTGACATTCATTTTCAACAGGGGTCTTTGAGGATTTTGTTGAGGAAATCAAAAACTGATCAATTGGGCAAGGGTGCATGGATTCATTTGAGTGGAAGTGGTGTGCGGGGTTGCTGTCCTCTGGGCAAATGGGAGTCATTCTAGAATTCTCCTGATTTCCGACAAGGGGTGATATTTTGTCACTGTAATGGGGGCAGAATTACCTGTTATCAGCTGTTTAGCCGGTTTAAGGAAAGCTTTGATTCTGGTTGGCAAAAACCCCTTATCGTTTGGGACTCATTCTTTTAGAATCGGGGCTGCTACTGAAGCGTCCAGGTTGGGTTGGGGTTGGAAGGATATCAAACGAATTGGTAGATGGAAATCAGACTGTTGTTCTCATTATGTCAGGAAATGATTGAATGTGATATCTTTGTAGGTATGCCTGTCTAATTTAGTTTTTTCCCGCCTTATGTCGAGTTAATTCTCTACCAAGGAAACTGCAGACCTGGATTATAGGACACTCGTTTGTAAAATGGTCAGCTACATTTGCAGAGCGACAGATTTGCGGAAGAGCTCTAGGCCTCCACAGTAAGGGCCATGAAGTTTTTTGGAAGGGAGTGGGTGGGATGAAATGGGGGGATTTATTTCCATTGCTTTCAAAATTGTCACGGGAGAGAGGTTTTCCAGATTTATTGATCATTCATTTAGGCGAAAATGATTTTGTACAGTTATCTGGTTTAACGCTTCTAAAACAAATGAACCTGGATTTGGCGGTCATAAAGGACAACTGGTTGAGTACATCGTTGGTTTGGACTGAATTTATTTATCGTCATCATTGGAGGGGGGCTCGCAGTCATGTTGCTCTGGAAAAAGCTCGAAGAAAACTCAACCGTGCGATGAAGGTTTTTTGTCCTGCTTTGGGTATCAAAGTATTGTCTCATGAAAACATCACAGGTGTTGAACAGCATCTTTTTCGGGAGGATGGTGTGCACCTTTCCCAGATAGGTCAAGCATACTATCTGATGGAATTAAGGGATCTGCAGGCGGGTTTTTGGGGTGAAAACCTGTGGTGTGATAGCATTAATAAATAGCCTTGTTTCTGAGCAGGTGATGGGTGGGGCCAGGAAAACTCTTTGGTTTTCCTGGGTGGCGCTTGTTGGGGGGTCTGGATAGTCTGAAGCGGGCTTATCCTTTCCCTCTGGGGTAAGGGGAGGGAAGACGGAATGATGGGTATGAAAATATAAAGAAGAGAAAATGAAAATGTTGGGATTGTACAGTATGTGGGTGTTATTGATAAGTATTGTTGGGAATGTTTTTATTATATATTTATGGGGGGAAAAGTTAGAAATTTGCTAATGTGTTTCTTTCTCTCTCGTGACAAGTTTTTGCTTTAAGCAGAAGGATTATTCTGTTTGCCTGTCCTTATAAAGTGAGCTTTTTTGCTAAGTACATTAAGGTGTGGATTGTTGTTATTGCGCAATGGGACCCAGGGGGACCTTGGCGCGAGCCGGTGTCCCTCTGGGATGATTCACGCGATGGAACAATCCATCTAGCGCGATAGGCTAAGGTTGGGAAAGGGAGCGGGACTTAGAGGAGGCTATGTGGGGAGGTGCTTGGGCGGGAACGCCTCACTCTGAGGAGATTCGTCAGCCAGCGTTTTGTTAGTCCCTGTGGAAAATTAGTACGGTCTGGTAAACATTATCTGCGCCATCTTGCCTTTTTTCCCTGATGCCACACTTTTTGTCGTGCGCACCCGCCATTTTAGGTGCCTCGATCAGAACAACCCTTTTTGCATGCCACTGGCCCCCGGCATAGCCCTCCTCCCTCACAAAGCCCGCACTCTGACAACCCCCGCTCGCACATGCCTTGGGTCATAAACCCCTCTTCAGCGCAGCTCTGCCTCAGAACCCCATCCTGTCCCCAGCGCGACACCCTCCTTCCTTCCTTTTATGGTCCCAGGCCCTTTTTGATACAAAACCCCTTTTCCTGTGTGCCCGTTTGTCTTCCTCGTTCCCAGGCCGACACCTAGCTCTGCCGATACTGTTTATTGCCCCTCCCCGTACAGTAGAAAGCTTCCCTCATCAAAGGACCCTCGAGTTGATCAATGCCCCCACCCCATGAGATCCGATCAAACCCCCACATTCCGTGAACCGGCGGAATGTCCAGCTGCGCGATAATCATCACCTGTCGTGACCGGGGTGGGGACTTCTGCTGTATATGCGTGTGGGAACAGGCTTGGAGCGGGGATTCCGAGAATGTCTTTCCGTACATCAAAGCATTGCCATGAATATGTTATATGTAATAAAGCAATAAAGCTGTGTATAAGAGGCCAGGCCTCAGAGATGCGGTTAGAGCACCTCAGAACGATACCTGCTGTTGGAACTGATGTGTTCTCCTCCGGAGAGAATAAACCTTGTTTCCTGCCTTCCCGTCTCCAGCGCCTGCCTCTTCATTGATTAATAGTTCGTGGGTTAAAGAGGCGATACCGCCGGGCAAATATCGATTGTCCCGTGACCTTAGGTTTAACAATTGGCGTCCCAAGCGTGGGGCCCATCAGCGACTCGTGGATCCAGTGGGAGAGGTCCTGACGACAGAGTGAACGACTGCAACGATCGGGAGAGCTCTTGCCCAATAGACCCTCGTCTGGCAGCCGATCATCCGAACTTCACTGGTTCCGAACAGACCTCTCCCGAGTGATCTACGGTCCTGACTGGGAACCATCAGGAGTGCTGCGAGGAATACAAAGAAAAGAGGACGATCGGGCGCTGGATTCGGAAGACAAGAAACTGTCCATACGGTCCGGGTAAGGTCGTGTAGACACGACGAATCACGAAATAATTGTTTAATTGTTCAGAAAATACTAGTATTAGTCTTTGTTGACCTATTTGGAGATTCACTGTCTGCACACGAAGAAACAGTAGGCTCTTTCTCTTTGCAAACAGTGAAGGATAAGTAACGCAGCCAGCGTGCCTATCTTTCTCCCCCACTGATCGTTCATTTGTTCACGAATTGTTTTCGGGAGATTTCCCCCTCCCACACTGATTAACGGTTTTTTGACCTCGAACTACTGTTCGCGGATTGTTTTCTGGAGATTCTCTGTCTACAAACAGGAAAGAACAGGTTCCCCTTTGCAGATAGTGAAAGGGTAGAGGACGCAGACCTTTGCGGATCTACTTATTCTCCCCACTGGTCGTTTATTTTGTTTTGATATTGGTTCATGAGGTATTCATTGCCTGCAAACAACGTAGAATAGAAATATTCTGTCTAGTCTTTGCGCACAGTGATAAGATAGGCAGTGCTGACTTTTTGTCCCTCATTGTTGAGCTGTCATGTCTGTCTTCTCCCCACTGGTCGATAGCTGGTTCAGCCCGGACCGTTTATTAGAGGTGGATCATCTAGCTCCGCTGGAAGGCACCCCTAATAAAGACATGTTCATAAACTATGGATTAGTTACCATAGCCTATAGTAAACTGTGGCACAGGTATACCAAAGAAAATCAAGAGAAACAGTGGCCACTGATAGGATCCTTCGATCTTGATAAAATAGAAACGTTAGAAATAGCCCTTCGTGATAATAAGACAACGCCTATTATGCTCGACTGCCTCGGTATGTGGCGCAAAGAGGCAATGCAACGAAAGAATAGAGACGAGGACAGAGCAGGTAAAGGAACATATCGACAGGACGACCCCAGAACACAACGTCCCGAAAGTAATCCCCCGACACTACGCACAGGACGGCCAGACTTAGGGCAAAACCAATGTGCTTTTTGTAGATATGCCGGGCACTGGAAAGCCCAATGCCCGACTCTACTGAACGTGAGTAGGAGCAGAGGACCGACAGGAATAACAGGCCGGCAGAAAGGGAAAAGGCACGAGACAAAGATGAATCAGACTGACTTGAACAGGCCAGATAGAACCACCACGTTCGATTACGCCCGATGGCACAGATTTCGCCAAGCCGATTTCAGCGACATGTTCGAGTCCTCATAGACCCAATAACGATAAGACGGGAACACCCAGTCTAGCTCTAAATTGACAGACGACAAACCCCGAAGAAACCCGAAAGAATAATGTACACACATGATCAAGCATCCTTACGTTTAGCCAAGTAGGGAAAGGTTTAGGGTATTTCGAGGTAAGGGTTACACAAGTATCCTTCGCTGAGAGGACTAGGGATATTGCCAATGTCTGAAAACCTACTACCTCCTTTCTCCCGCATCCTTATGAGCATATAACTAAAGCCTGCCCCATTGCTCTAACAAAAAGTATGCGCAGCATATAGAAATAAGATAATTGTGGCCAATAACTGTTTTATGTTTGTCTTGGGTCTTTTTTATATAATATTTGTACTGTCTCCCCGTCTGAGTTTGTGTGTACGTGATGCATGAATCTGCGTCATCCCTCTGCCTGTGTTACCGTGGTACTTAAACTTCTGTTAACAGAAGCTTTAGCATGAAACAACCTGGAAAGAAAGGAATGAGAAAACGAAATCCGTAGGCCACTGATGAACTTGAACTTTTATTTAACATAACGAACAAGAAACAAATAACAATACGTAATAATAACCCCTATTAATGCCCTAACAACAGAAAACGTTTGAAACAAGAACGGTAAACTAGAAAATGAAAATCAGCAGATCATTCGCCCCCCCATTCTGGAACCTTCCAAAGTAGGGCAGGGCTACGGCTACGCCCAACCGGCAGCAACCCATATA
The DNA here is from genome assembly GCF_964261635.1 of Lissotriton helveticus. Lineage (NCBI taxonomy): Eukaryota > Metazoa > Chordata > Amphibia > Caudata > Salamandridae > Lissotriton > Lissotriton helveticus. Next base: position 829,158,643 of record NC_136057.1, read on the forward strand.
AGGCGGGTCCTGCTGCCAACAGTCGGCCAGGAAATCGTAACATAGGGTGGAGCCGGAGGAGAGACAAGGGCCAGCGGGACCCAGCCAGGGGATCACCTTGACCACACCGGAGAGTTGTAGGGGGGGGGAATGTCTATGTCCTCGACCCCCCCCCCCTCTCTCTCCCCCAGTCCGGCCACGGTGGCGCGTGGGAGTTTCAGGTAGTCCCGCCACATGTCTCCCCGGCCCGGCCACCAATGGCCAGGGACTGGGGCCAACTGGATCCGGCTGCAGCCGATGAGCCAAGAAACCCGTTCATGGGGCCAGAGCAAGAGGCGTCCGGCCGACATCCACCGGAAGCCCGGCCCAGAGACGGACGGGACATTTTTCCTTTTCTCCTCCGTAATGGCCGCGACAACGCGCCAGGCGCCACATTTTTCCTTTTCTCCTCCGTAATGGCCGCAGCAGCACGCCTGGCGCCACTTGAATAATGGCTGCGACAACTCTGGGGAGAGGGATGTCTTGTACATACCTCCGCGAAAATTAGTCCAGGTCGGGCTGGGAGGGAGAGGCGACGCGGACGAGCCTCTCCCACCTCCACGGATAGGAGGTTTCCCAGCCCCCGGCCCAACGCCGAACTCCTCCAGCCAGGCGGTGGTGCCAATACCTGCGTAGCACCGAACATACCATGGTGGCGCCCCAGTACTTGCGCAGCACCGAACATGCAACGGTGCCGATACTTGCGCAGCACCGAACATGCAACGGTGCCGATACTTGCACAGCACCGAACATGCACCGCAGGTGGCCATACTTCCGCAGCACTGGACATGGGTTCATTCCAAAAGGTCTCCTCCACTCTTGCAGACTCGACGAAGGGCGGCTGCTGCAGGCCTCAATATGGCGTCTGGGCCCCGTGGAAGGCGGGTCTCGGCCGCTAGAGTAACTGTGAACAGCAACGTAACTCGGGCGCTTGCCCACCGGGGCACGAGCCCCCACCTCCGACAGCACCCCCACAGCCTTAAAGATTCTACAAAGGTCCCAGGAGCCCTCGGCCCCTGCAGGCTTCCGGTGAGGAACAACTGCCTTGGTCGCTAACGAAATAAGCATGACATAGCCACTCCTTCTGTTAGCATGAATTCTCGAACTGCCGAAAAGGACTCTGGTCCAACTGCCGGTTGTAGGAGACATTTTTTTTCCTTGACGCTACTTCCGGACTAACCCGGCCCCGCCCAAAATGGCGCCGGTATCAATAGGAACTCACGAACACCTCGTGGTTTTTTAGCTAACAAGACTCGATGTTCTGAAAAATATATATGATCCTTTGTACACTTGACGGAAAAGAGGAAGGATTCACTCGACGAACATGTAAAAGGACCTCGTGAAAAATGTTTTTCAAGGTACGATTCATTATGATATTATCATCTCTGACATGTAACCTCGCTTATGACACACTCCCATGGTATACCTATAGGAATTTGATTACAACTAGTCCAACTGTGTTTCCAATTATGAAATGAATGCCCCTTGGTCCCTCAACTATTCGATAGACGTTTTTTTCCCTACAAATGAATGAATGAACCTTTTTAAACATGTTTTTAATCCTACAAAATAGCCCCCCTACTGTACGCACTTTAGCCATTGCCGTATCCGGCCAACCCCGATCACACTGTCCTATCAACATGCTGAACGATTGTGAAAATAAAGGTTTTCGAAACTATGAACGGATATTGCATGCTTTATTTAAAATGTGGGATCGGCGGGAGAGTTCTTTTCTGTGCACCCTACTCTGCTCTCTCTTTAAGGTTATTAGAAGATGGTTGCCCAGCCCCGGATGGAGGATCGAATCTGAGACACGACACTCTGCCGTCAAATACGCGACTGACTCAGGGACTCGCGCATGGAGAAAGACCTCGACTTCTGGGATGGGTAAAAGCGAAATGGTGTGAAAGATGGAATATAAAGGAGGGGTAAAGTGAAACGATGTAAGTGATAGAATATTATAAAGATACGACACTCAAAGGTACTAGGGAACAGAGTTGACCGAAGAGCTGATAAATCGTAAAACATCACAGCGTTGAAAGAGATTTAAGGACCCCGATAGTTAAGTCCACCTACCAACTAGAAACCTCGCGCTGAGTGCTTCTGATTCTCTAACGTTTTCCTACTCGCAGCCTATAAGGACACACTCCCCCCCCCCTTTTTTTTGGCTCCAGAAACCACAACCCCAGGGATTCTATCCCGAGGAGATAAGACGAGTATGAGGTAAGTAAAAGACCTTCGTACCCGTGCTTTTGATGTGCTCGAATGTTGTCCCCCTCCCCTCTTTTTTCCCCCCCCCTGCAGGCCACATCGGAATCACGACCAAGGTATGGTGAAGATCTGAAGCCTCCCCATGTCTGATACACGAAGCGGACTAACACTGCCTGGTGGCACCTAAACACACCCACAAACTGCTCTCGTCTCGATGCATGTCCCCTGTACCCGGCCTAATGCTCGTCCATCCCAAACTGCATGCTTTCAACATTCTAACACGGACCCGTAATTTCTTATGTTGTATAATGCGCTGAATAGCCTAAATAATGCACGGCCACTCCCCATGTCGCACGTGTACTATTTAGCTTGTTGTTGCACATCTCTCTCTCTCTCTCTCTCTCTCTCTCTCTCTCTCTCTCTCTCTCTCTCTCTCTCTCTCTCTCTCTCTCTCTCTCTCTCTCTCTCTCTCTCTCTCTCTCTCTCTCTCTCTCTCTCTCTCTCTCTCTCTCTCTCTCTCTCTCTCTCTCGCTCTCTCGCTCTCTCGCTCTTCCGAACGACTAGCACCTAAATTGGCAACCCGCCACCCCTAGTGCACCACCAATTGGCCCCAAATACCACAAGTATTTGCTCGAAATTTATCCTAAATAAAAATCACCCTGACGCCGTGTCACTACCTCTCCTTTCTGCTAAAAGAAAAAAATTGAAGAAACCGAGATTTGGCCATTAGGGAAAGGACAGGTAAGACGACTGAGGTTCCCTAATCTGACCCGAAATAAGGGAACTACATGTCAGCGGCTCCTGTGTTATAAAAAAGATGCCTCAGATAACGCGACCTTCCCCCGTCCCGAATTGTCACAATACCCAAACAGTAAAGGTGATCGAAACATCCTCATGTTCCCGGAACGCCCCCTGTTTCGTATCAGCTGCCCCAGACGAGAGTTATAAAACTGTCCCTCACCCCCGGTTGTAAGAGATGGGTCGATTTACGCCCTTACCACAGTTTTCTATATCCCTAGTTGTTTTCCATAAAAAAACGTTTTTTTTAAATTAAGTAGTCAGGTTGTAAGAGGCCATGTAGAAACTAGAACGATGTTTGCGAAAATTAAGATTAGACCGAAGTGAAGAAATCGTTGCAATGAACCCTGTTGAAAGTAAAATGTTTAGCTGAAAGGCAGGATGCATTGATAGAATGAAAAATGTTTAGCCTATGTTCATCTCTCAGAAAGATACCTATCAGACCATGGTGATAGCATATTGCGCTTTTTTTTTCGACATAAAGCCCAGGAGAACGGTATAGCTTTGTAAGGCTCGTACTAGGAAGGTGGGTCTCCGTCAGAAGAACTGACGTAACTGTAATGCAATAAAAGGTACCAGATCTCGTACTATGACCAGGCAGAAAACACCATTGTATTCTCATTTACCTGGAGCTGGGAGAGAAATAGACTTATGTGATTACCTTCCTCTGCCAATTCTCTAAAGACTGTCTTTTCAAACTCATTTAAGGGTACGACTGTCGGAAGAAAGAAGGACCGGATGTGGGAGCACGTGGCCTGACTACAGACTATGGAACATCTGCGACATTGGCCAAGGCGAGACCGCGACAGTAAGGAGCTGCAGGACGAGGCACTGTTTTCGACAAAATAAGAGGAAAGGGCTGACCCGATGCCCCTGCTCGATGTTCAATGTGTGCCGAAAAGTCCCCGCTCTCTAAACTCGGTCATGAGCCCGCCTACCTGAAATTTTCCGCCCCCCTAGTCCGTTCCCGATCTGGCCCTGCTCCATCCCCCTTTTTCCTCCGACCTACCCTAAAGGACTGCTCACACGCACATTTCTTCCATCTGAACCTTTTTGACAATCAACTCAAAGGACACAGGGCGAAAAGGACCTTTTTAACCAGAAACGCGAGGAAAAGGTCGTGCCCTGCAACACGGGACCTAGAATAGAGCTGGACCCTTAGCTCCACCGCCGGTGCTCCACAGCGCCAACAAAAGACGACAAAGAATGCTGAGAACTCATTAACTTCGAACATTGGCACCCTCAATCATCGTTTTTGCTACGTCTCATTTCTCTCCCAGCCACCATTGTATTAATTATGCCCCAACCAAACATGAACAGAACTCACATATGTAATGACCTATCAATTTACATTCAAAACGACTATAAGTAGCTATGAAATGTACTCAAATGCTCTCACTACAGAATCATTTTTGCCTGTTATTGCATTACTATGACTTTCCTGCAAACGAGTTTTATCGATAGACCCGCCTCCTAAGATGAAAGATTTTAAAATGTAATGTTTATAACTCCTTTACCTGGGTACCTACTTCTTTTCCTATGACCACCGCAGTCGACATGAATTGGAAATAGGCCAGCAAGATGTCTTGGATATGTTAAAGGGAGGACTGTGGAAAATTAGTACGGTCTGGTAAACATTATCTGCGCCATCTTGCCTTTTTTCCCTGATGCCACACTTTTTGTCGTGCGCACCCGCCATTTTAGGTGCCTCGATCAGAACAACCCTTTTTGCATGCCACTGGCCCCCGGCATAGCCCTCCTCCCTCACAAAGCCCGCACTCTGACAACCCCCGCTCGCACATGCCTTGGGTCATAAACCCCTCTTCAGCGCAGCTCTGCCTCAGAACCCCATCCTGTCCCCAGCGCGACACCCTCCTTCCTTCCTTTTATGGTCCCAGGCCCTTTTTGATACAAAACCCCTTTTCCTGTGTGCCCGTTTGTCTTCCTCGTTCCCAGGCCGACACCTAGCTCTGCCGATACTGTTTATTGCCCCTCCCCGTACAGTAGAAAGCTTCCCTCATCAAAGGACCCTCGAGTTGATCAATGCCCCCACCCCATGAGATCCGATCAAACCCCCACATTCCGTGAACCGGCGGAATGTCCAGCTGCGCGATAATCATCACCTGTCGTGACCGGGGTGGGGACTTCTGCTGTATATGCGTGTGGGAACGGGCTTGGAGCGGGGATTCCGAGAATGTCTTTCCGTACATCAAAGCATTGCCATGAATATGTTATATGTAATAAAGCAATAAAGCTGTGTATAAGAGGCCAGGCCTCAGAGATGCGGTTAGAGCACCTCAGAACGATACCTGCTGTTGGAACTGATGTGTTCTCCTCCGGAGAGAATAAACCTTGTTTCCTGCCTTCCCGTCTCCAGCGCCTGCCTCTTCATTGATTAATAGTTTGTGGGTTAAAGAGGCGATACCGCCGGGCAAATATCGATTGTCCCGTGACCTTAGGTTTAACATCCCACCCACCCGCCCCTATGGTTTTTACTTCATTTATTTGATTTTTTTTAGAAAAAGTAAAATAAAAAATATCACGTCACCTTAGGACGGGTAACAGTTTTTTCCTTTCACTGTTTTTTCTTGGTTTTAGGCGCTTGTTGGGGGTTCTGGATAGTCTAGAGTGGGCTTATCCTTTCCCTCTGGGGTGGTGGGAGGGTAGACGGAAAGATGGGTATGAAAATATAAAGAGGAGAAAATGAAAATGTTGGGATTGTACAGTATGTGGGTGTTATTGATAAGTATTGTTGTGAATGTTTTGATTATATATTTATGGGGAAAAAACGTTTGAAATTTGCTAATGTGTTTCTTTCTCTCTCGTGACAAGTTTTTGCTTTAAGATGAAGGATTATTCTGTTTGCCTGTCCTAATAAAGTGACCTTTTTTCCTAAGTACATTAAGGTGTAGATTGTCGTTATTGCGCGATGACCTCTTATCTTCCTTGGGGTGATGCATTTTGATGCGTCAAAGAACATGAACTGTGTTGGCGTGTAAAGACCCTCATGCCACATTGTGGACAAGATGCCCTCTTACTCCTGACTTGTAATGTGTCCATTATGTCGCTGCACCACCAAACTCCTGACACTGTACAAGGACAAAAGAAACACTTAGACATTTAAATCACTCACCATTACCTCGCAACGTGGACATTCTTATTCCGACGAACGTGGGCCTAACAAAACATGTGACAGACTTTGTTGTTTCTGGTCTTCAATGCACTCTTGACTGACATACAGCAAAAAGATGTCGACCAACATTAGATTATAATCTGAAATACTCAGATTTCCACAGACAGTTGTCTCAACTGATAAAAAGTTTTTTTTCAGAATGTGAAGAGCTCTATTTGCATTTCATCTGTTTATCTTAGTGAGTTCCTTTCAGATGAGTATCATTCTTATTAAGTAAACTAATGTTTCATATGGTGCTTCTCTCAGGTATTCACAGAAAATATCCACTATAATAAAATATTGTGAATTATTTATTGACTCTACCCGCACACGTCACTATGAGGCGATGTACAGCTGTATTAGCTGCCTGCTTCCTCCAGCAGCAGATGAGAAAATGCAAGTAGTGTTTTATTGGCAAACTCGTTTCGTTTATTTCTTTTGACGGACTTTGCCGAGGCTAGGACGCAGGGAAGCCACATGAAACACATGTGACGTCACAGCTAAATCGTCGATTCTTTTTTAAATGAGCTATCGCAATTAGAATGTTTACTGCCAAGAGTTATGTGACATAAACCGGTATTCTTCAGTGAAATCTGTAGAGGCTTTGCATTAGTCCTAAAGGGAAAAGGGCTGTCAGTGCCATAGCACTTTTCAGAGCAGTATACTAGGCAGCTGTGGGGTTGCTGCGGAAAGCACCGCAGCATGAGGGCTGGTTGTCGTGTTCTCCGGTTCGCTGGCTCACCTCAGTGTCAGGGTTCAGGGGCGTAACACAGGCCCCCGCAGCCCACGCGGTGCGGGGGATCACCTAGCTCCAAGGGGCCCCCTCGGCACTAAACACTGGCCAGGAGAGCTCCTGATTGAGCCCGGAGGGAGCCCCCCTAAGTACCATGCAGGGAGGCCCCCTCACTTTTCGTTACGCCAGTGCCAGGGTTGGTGTTACGCCTTCAGCCAATTAAAGCAGACGTGGGCTCCAAGGCAACAGATAAATACCTGCCAGGGAATGGGAGAGCAGGATGGAAAATTAAACTGGCTGACCAAGCAGGGCGTCACTGTCGGGTCAGTCCTGCCTGTTCTACCTGCCCACAAGACCTCTACAAGGGGCCTGTTCTGCAGCATGTAGGGCCTATTCTAGCTGCACATACAGGACCTAGTCCTGCTGCACATACAGGTCTTGTGCTTTCAGAGCACACATGGCCTATTATAAACACAGGAGGCCTATGCACCAGAGCATCCTCTATACTCATGTCGGACCTGCACATCCTATGAACATGACCTGTTCTCCCTGCACACATGGCCTATCAATCCTGCGCACCAAGGCCTTCTATACCTGAGCCCTGTCCACAGGACCTGCACACAGGGAGGGAGAGGGACTGAGAGTGAGAGAGATTGTGCACGGGCACTACACACATCATTTTTGCTATTTGGGTATTAAGAACACTATACTTTTATGAGTATTAAGTACAATAATGAGTGTGTACAGGCTTTAAGCAAGCAAGACAGACGGTAAGGGAACTGGGCACACTATTTAGATCCTGCATGGATGTTAAGTAGGGGCGGCTGGTGACATTTGAACGTGGTGGGGGCGTAAAATAATTGTCACACTGCACTGTGGCCAGCGAGTGTAGCTAGCTCTTAAAGAGGCATATAGAGTGTGAAACGGCACCGCCATTCACTAAAGTTAATTCATGCTTATACCCATTTAATAACATTGTCCTGCCACAGTTAGCGGGGACAGCCTGGTTAGGAGGGTTTATTCCCTCAAAAATGTCACAAAATATACTTGCCAGTAGGCTGCGTGAAATTTGAACATGAGGGCATTCCACTACCATTGGTAAACCTATAAACGCTTTTTAGTATATTTGGGCAGAAGAAAAAAATATCTACTGAAAATACAGATCTGGAAGTTAAAAACTGGGACTGAAATGTGAATGAAAGCTCACTGAGCGCTGCAGAACCAGTCACTCATGGTCACAATTTTCTCAGAACCAGGGACACAAGCATTAGACATTAACATAAAGCCTGGATCAGTTGAGGTGGAGAAACAACAACAAATAAAACCACACAATCAAGTGGAGACCCAGAACAATAACTCTGTTCAAGAAGGAAAACAGCTTGTGCCCATCAAAATAAACCAGGAACTATTGCAAAATATTCATGCCTTGTATCCTGGCGATAAAACCCTTTGCAACAAACACAATATGAATATCATGCAAAACATCTACTTTATGCAAAATAAATATCCTGATGACTTAAAAGGGTGGCACAGAACTTTAGATAATTTTGCCGGAAAGAATCCAAGTGCCACCTAAAAGCTGAATCGTAAATGTTGAGGGGATCAAAGATGAAATTAGCACACAATTAAACGTCTACCTAGATTCAAATCAAAAGGAAGACGTGTTACACGTGATCAAGGTAACATTGTCCGACTATTAAAAGTGCATTAAGAATTAGCTCATGATTTAAACACAGCCCAAATAACAGCAATAGAGTTACAGCAACCACGGGGCTTGCAAATCAATTAGTCATCCCGATCACAGGTATGGTTATTCAAGAAAACACATATGTAAGAAATGGAGAATCAAAGTAATTAAAGTCACAGAGAACGCTGATATCTTGGCGCAGATTCCCCGGGCAAACTGAGAATGCTCTTAAAATGTGTTTTATGATTTACACCAAACTTGTAAAACTTGCCGGGGACACGAATAAAACACAAATTGAACCCTCTCTAGGAGCGCGAGCTCTCTAGCCCTGCCTAGCCTGTCTGAGGGCAAGAACTATAAATATTTCACGTCCTACGCACGCCCGCTTTATTTATTTAGTTGTGGTTTTTCTATGACGTGTCTGAGTCTCAGCTCGTTAGGTCATCAGAGCGACTTGCATTTTTTTTTTTACACACGGAGGGGTTCGCAAGATAGCGTGCGTCAGCCGGTCTGCGCCACCTCTGCTCCCCTGGCTTGGCGCCTTCACGTCGGCACTGGCAGAATCTCTCAGCCAATCCTGGCGCTGCCAGCTGCGCCAGGCATGGCTTGGGGCACCGGTTTCTCTTCGCCCCAGCACGCCCATTAGGAGGCCGAAGGGCTCCTAATGGGCATGCGCAAACAGGTCAAAACACAAGTGCGCATGAGTGGGCATGGGTAAAAAATTCGCCCTCCGTCCCCACTCATGCGCACTTGTGTTGTTGCCTGCTGGCCCTGGTGACAATCATGTCAATCAACATGACGCCAGACCGCCCACCCCCTTCAGACTCTGAAGGGGGCTGGGCGGTCTGACGTCATGCTGACTGACATGATGATTGTCAGTTCTCCCTCGGCGCGACGCATCTTAAGTAAACTGATATAGATTCAGTTTACTGAAGTTCAAAGATGCCTCGGGCGGGGGGGGGGGCTACGCCCGTATGCCCCAATGGACGCACCGCGCCTGTTGTTAAGCCCAGTATGCTTTCTTTATGGACAGTGAAGAACACTAAAATGTACATGGGCATTAACCACTGTATACTCAGAAGAGTACGCACAGGACGCATAGTGTACATACTGTACTACATGCTTCTCTTAATTTGTTGTCCTCCTTCCCTCCACAATTCTCACTCCCCTGCTCAACCCTCCATGCTTTGTTCAGCAGTTCCTTCCTGTCGCTTTAGCCGCACGGACCCCGCAAATGGTTTATTTTACCTATTTTTGTTATTTTGTGTCTCTGTTCCAAGTGGTAAGTCCTCATTCTTAGTACTCTAGACAGCGCTGTTAGCTGCTTCTCTGGTCTAGTCAGTAATTTCTCATTCTAAGCTAGAGAAAGTGCTGCCACTATGTCTCTGGTCACAGTGGTATTCCCCATTTTAAGTCCTCTAGACAGTGCTGCTACCTGCTGCTCTGGTTCCATAAGTAATATCTCCATTCTAATTCCTCTAGGCAGTGCTGCAGCTGTGTTTCTGTTCCCAGTGGTAATTCCTCCTTCTCAGTCCTCCAGACAGTGCTGCTTCTCTGGTCCAGGGCTGGCTTTAGGGCAGTGCGACTGGCGCGGCCGCACCAGGCGCTGACCTGTGGAGGGGGGCGCTGATCTCAGGAGGGGCGCTGTATTTAGTAATAAGGTATGATTGGAGAGATGACGGGCACTTTTGCTTGGTGGTAGTAAGAGAATCAGATGAGGCGCTCATAGGGTGTGTGGGCACTAAAAAGGATTGTCGCACTGGACGCCACCAGCGCTAAAGTCAGCCCTGCTCTGGTCCCAGTGGTAATTCCTCCATCTAAGTGATTTAGACAGTGCTGCTAGCTGCTTCACTGGTTATCAGTAATTCCTCATTCTAAGTCCTCTAGACAGTGCTGAATCTGCTTCTCTAGTCCTGTCGATAATTCCCACATTTTAGGTTCTGTAGACTGTGCTGCAGCTGTGTCTCTGTTCGCAGTGGTAATTTCTTATTCTAAGTCTTCTAGACAGAGCTGCAGCTGCTTCTCTGGTCCTATCGATAACTCCCCATTCTAAATCCTCCAATCAGTACATCTCCGGCAGGGTTGAAGGAGCCCTGAGCGCAGTGCGCATGTTAACCTGGTTTGAGTCTCTGCTCCAGTCCACCACACTGTGATTATTCCTACTACTGCAACTTTTAGTTGATTGTTTCTATAATTAAATAGTGCGTACATGCTGCTGAATTGCACTTTAAATGCGCTTTGCAGAGGAATGCATTTTATGCTAAGTAGCATGTAACTTAATATACATACAAATGACAATACCCACCAGAACGGATATAGATGAAGTCAGTAAATAAACCTCTGTTTTAAATATTGTACTGATGTAAGCTGTTTTGTTACTCTGTAGAAGTGGTCAAGGAAAGTGCTTATCTGTGCAAGGCGGCCTCAGAGCACACATATATGCATGCGCCTTCTACAAAATTACTTTCATTGATCAGGGCAGCAGTATTAAATGCTTGTAAACCAAAAAACATTTTCAATAACATCACTAATAGCTCAAACTTTCACTAATGCGAGACCAATTGCTTTGCAAATGCTTGTTACACATACTTCCAGTCAAGATATAAATTACAAGAGTTGTTAGCAATGGCCCATTACAAGGTGGCTTACTGCTGCTCTTGGTTTTAACACTTAAAACAAAGCATGATGCTCTGCTTGGATAGAGACTGGCTGTCCACCCGCCCCCTCAGGGGGGCCCAGCACCCAGTTTTAAGTACTCTGCCCTACATGTTTTGGCCCCTCAATTTGGACTATAGTATATATTTATGTATATGTAATATATATATATATATATATATATATATATATATACATATATATATATATATATATATATATATATATATATATATATATATATATATATATATATATACATACAATAGATGTTGCTGTTGCATTGAAGCAGGTATCACACAAGACTCAGACAGCATCTATTTCTGCTTCATTGGGTGATATTTTCCAATAGTACTTTAAAAAATATTTTAGCATTTTTATTTAGCATTGACTTGGCCCCAAGGCATTATCGCACTTTACAAGAGAGCAGGAAGTAAGTTCTGGTTAACCAACATCATAAAACAACCATTTAACAGCAGGAAAAAGGAACAAACGGTTCATACAAGCAAGAATGTTACTATATAAGTAGTTACGTAACCATCATAGTAAATCAGCAGCAAGTAACCTAGAGAGCGGAGAGAACAAACATTTTGTAACAGGAAAGACAGGTCAAGTCAACATGGGAGAAGGAACGATTCCGACTTTAACCAAGGTGTCTCTCAAATAGAAGAATTTTGAGTTCCCATTTGAATGTGAGCAGACCAGGGTGTGTGAACGGCTCATGGGAGGGACTTCCAATGCCTTGTTGCTCTACCAGAATGCCTGTCTCACACAACATTCTAGCCGGAAAGTCAGAGGTTCAATTAGGAGATATTCAGCATTTCTTGTTCATCCTTGAGCTCAAGAGACTTTGTTTTTCAACCAGGTGCAAGGAAGTCTTTATGAGCAATGCATGCAGTCTTAAATTGGACTCTTGCATCAATGGGGAGCCATTGCAGGATGTAAAGTAAAAAAGAGGTTCGGTCAAACTTCCGTGGCCTGTCAGAAAGGAAGCAGGTGCATGAAACTCCGCTTTTAGAGTAGCTAGATCTGCTTAGATAGGCCAGCGTGGAGCATGATACATACTCTAGTCTGGAAAGTGCCTGGACCACAGATTTAAAGTTTATATCAGGAGTGAACAGCCTGAGGTCACAGAGCAGTCTTAGCTGGTCTCGTGCTCTTTTGGCCATGGCTGAGATTTGCCTCTGGAAGTGGTAGCCAAGGTTAAAGCCCAGTTATTTGACATCCTCCACATTAGCCGGATTGCAGTTCAGGGTAGAGAAGGGTTCCAGCAACTCCTAGGTAGGGAGGTTGGAGTTTTTGAAACATTAGTAGACATTGAGTTTTAGTTGGATTTCGTTTAAGTGGTGGTTGGTCAATCATTTGTTAACTTTGTTAAGGGTGGTATGGAGGAACATATCTTCAAGATCTGGGAATCATTTGCCTATTATTGATAAAGAATTAACGATTTTCTGAAACTCTCAGCAAAAGGCTCAATATCTAAATTAAAGAGGATTGGGGAGAGGATAAATCCTTGTGGGACCCTTTGATTTTGGTTGGTTTTGTTTCCGATTTTCACCATTTGTGAACGATTCAGCCAAAAGTAGTCATAACAATTTATGAGTGTCCCATCAATGCCCATCCATTTCTTTAGGGTGCAGATCAGAGCGTGATGGTTAAATGTGTCACAGACAGGCGAAATGTCCAAGACAAAATAAAAATACACATGAGTTCCCATAGTCTAGGAGGTGGAGAAAGTCATCCACAATTTGTAGAAGGGGCGTTTCTGTGATACAACCCTGTCTGAAGCCAGATTGGAAGACATCAAAGAGTTTATTGGGCTCGATGTGGAGTGATAGCTGTGATGCTATGCAGTCTTCATCACACCTTCCTTGAGAAGAGGTGGAATTGGGTGAAAGTTGTTGAGGTCATCGGGTCATTGGTTGACTTTTTCAGGATGACGAAGACCTTTCCAATGCTTAGTCTGTTGGATGAAAAATCTTTTTTCAGTGAGGGGTTACTAAGAAAGTCAAGAATGATAGCAGCTCCTTTGCCCTTTTCTTGCTCAGTGAGCCAGTTAAAGCATTAAGAGAGGTGATTGGAAGGTTTCACTTTTGTTATAGGTTCAAGTAACTCTGACTGAGATTTTGTGTCAAAGTGCCACCAGGACCACTAGGCTTTGTGAGTCAGTGTTGAGCCTTTTGGGATAGTGGATTTTGGCAGAAGCAATGGCCCAATAGACTTTACTTTCCCAACAAAGGAGATTGCAAATTGTTTACATTTAAATGCTGGTGTGTAGACTGTGCTGGTGAAAGAGTGGGAGTATGATTGATTGATGTAGAAAAAAATAGCTTTGGGTGTGTTTTTTAGTGGCATCAAGCATGGATTTAATGTGGCTAGATTTATCTTTGAAAATGGTCGATTTGTAGTTTCTCCTGGAAGCCCTGAGGACAATCAGATTCATGGGTGAGGGTGCTTGTCTCTAGATTTTCTAAAGATCCGTCAGATGTTTCTTTCTGTAAATAGATCCAGAATTAACCAGGGGAGGGAAGATTTAGAACATTTTCTGTTGAATTTCAGTGAAGTGTATTCAAGAACTAGGTTACCTATACATTTGTTGTATTCTTCTGTTGTAGAATTGATGTTTTGCCTAGAACAGGGTGAGAAGGATACCCCAGGCTTTGTTAGACAGGCTGTTGATATCAATGTTTTCAGTATCTCGGAATAATGATTTTTCTCTCTTGAATAGGTCCAAAGTGTTCGCGTGGGCAGTGGGTAACATGAATTTGCAGTTGGTCAGATCAATCCACAGTGATGGGCTCTTTAGCGATAAGTGCACCCCTGTAGATGAGATAAAAAAATAGAGCCTTTGAAATGTTTTGAATTCTGACAGTTTAGGAGGAGGTTGATATCCTGTAGAAAAGGAGAGACCAAGTGTTATTTTCAGCCTAGTGAAGACTAAAGAAGATGGACTACATGTATAGCAGGTTCGATGACATACATTCAATGCATGCCTTGATGAACGTGTTGTTTTCACAAGGAGGGTGGTGTATGACATTTATTCTGAGATTGGAAGTCTTGCAGGCATTGATTTCAAGAGCTATGTAATGGAAGGAGGGGAAATTATCAGCTGGAAGTAATTTGCAGCTACTGATAAGAGAAAAAGTGGGTGTAGCTAGGACCCAAAAGAGGTAGGAAGTATTTGAGAGGACAGTGGGTAGAGCATTTGGTGGAAAAGAGAGATTTATTGGAGCAAGGCTGGTAGGTACATCAGGGTGAGGCGGGTAGAAAATCAGACTGAGAAGGGTGGAATTGGGCCGGTATTGGATGAGAAGAGTTTTATACAGGAAAAAGGTAGAAATAAGAGTTGTGGAATGGTTGCTCAAGGGAGTGTTAGAGGGAGAGTGAGGAAGAAGAGTTGTTGGGGGTAGATAGTAAAGCAATGATGCAGTAGAGTTAGAGCTGTTGCATAGGCTGGGTAGGTGCAAAGGTAGTTAGAAGAAGGATAATTTTGAATAATTGGAAGCAGTGGAAAGCTAAAGTGGTAAAGTCAATGTTGGGTGAATTTGGAGCAGGGAGGAGTAATCCATGGGGAAGGAAGAAGGCCAGTAGGAGTCGTATCAGGGGTGAGTTGGTTAAGATCGGGGAGATCAAAGAGTGGCACTAAAAGGGAAAGGGTTTTAGGGTTGAGAGATTGAAAAAGGTGACCAATCTAGTGAAACTAGACGTACAACCGTAGATTGGAACATAATCTTTCCATTATTGGAAATGGAAATAGAAAGATAGCCACTGAAGTGAGAAGGTGAAAGCTTCAGTTTAGTTGAGGCAATATTTAGGGTTCTATGTATGATGCTGTGCCATCAGTTTGTGTTCTGAGCTAAAAGTAGATCATCAGTTCTGAGGGATCCCTTATAAGCACAGTGATACTGTCACTAGGGGTTCTGCTGGTAAGCCTTTGGTTGACAGGACATCAGAATGAAGGCACTGTGACTCTCTACCACATTAGTACCTGGCAGCCCAAATCTAGGCTATCTCACAGTACCACACCTGAACAACTACCCTTCCCAGAGTAGCAGGTGATTTTGGCAAGCCAAGAACATGAACTCTAGTCCCCAAGGGAGCCGTGGAAACTATTGTGGTCTATTCTGAAGCAGATGTGCTGTAATTAGTAGACAAATAGAACTAAGCAAAGTAATTAACATTACTAGCAGCCTGTATACAATGAACAGCTAAGCCATGGCAAATTATCTATTGGTCTAGGCCTATTCTTACTGTGCAAGCAAAGGGATATTAGTAATCTATGCGATTAGTAATGGAAACAATACCTAATGTGCATTTGTTCTAAGACAGGTGTCTCTGCCGAAATTCTCCTCACTGCCCACAAAGGGACAAAACACAGTTCATATGATAAAACTACTGTGTTGGAAAGCTGCAGCTGGGCTACCATGTTATGTCTAAAATGTAAGGAGCTGTTGCCGACTGAGCAGAAAACAGTAAAACATGGTGTTATTTATTCTAAAAATCCTTGCATGAAATGTGCAGATGGAATCCCAAGAAGAAACACTAAATACCAGAACAACATGTGCAGCGTATTTCTAAAATAATGTCACAAAAACAGGTTTTATGTGCAGCTGTGCAAACGGAATCAAAGCGATACAAAAGGGGATGATGGACGGAGCGTTTGTATAAATCAAACACTCACCCCCAGTCAACTGATCTGGGTTTAATCCATCACCATTCTTTAGTTCACTCAGCCACCCCAGTTCAGACATGGCTATATGCAAATCAGTCTGACCCTGTGCCTTATGGGAACAGTCCAGCCCGAACTGCCAAGCCATGTCTTCCCTAGACCGGAAACAAGCATCCTGGGACCGGTTTCGGATTCATAATCCTCATCAGCCAGGCTATCTTGAATCCAGTGGCCAAGTGAACAAGGGACTCACGTCTGAGCATACCCTGCCACACTTAGGGCGAACAAAGCAATACAAAAGGGGATGATGGACGGAGCGTTTGTATAAATCAAACACTCACCCCCAGTCAACTGATCTGGGTTTAATCCATCACCATTCTTTAGTTCACTCAGCCACCCCAGTTCAGACATGGCTATATGCAAATCAGTCTGACCCTGTGCCTTATGGGAACAGTCCAGCCCGAACTGCCAAGCCATGTCTTCCCTAGACCGGAAACAAGCATCCTGGGACCGGTTTCGGATTCATAATCCTCATCAGCCAGGCTATCTTGAATCCAGTGGCCAAGTGAACAAGGGACTCACGTCTGAGCATACCCTGCCACACTTAGGGCGAACAAAGCGATACAAAAGGGGATGATGGACGGAGCGTTTGTATAAATCAAACACTCACCCCCAGTCAACTGATCTGGGTTTAATCCATCACCATTCTTTGGTTCACTCAGCCACCCCAGTTCAGACATGGCTATATGCAAATCAGTCTGACCCTGTGCCTTATGGGAACAGTCCAGCCCGAACTGCCAAGCCATGTCTTCCCTAGACCGGAAACAAGCATCCTGGGACCGGTTTCGGATTCATAATCCTCATCAGCCAGGCTATCTTGAATCCAGTGGCCAAGTGAACAAGGGACTCACGTCTGAGCATACCCTGCCACACTTAGGGCGAACAAAGCGATACAAAAGGGGATGATGGACGGAGCGTTTGTATAAATCAAACACTCACCCCCAGTCAACTGATCTGGGTTTAATCCATCACCATTCTTTAGTTCACTCAGCCACCCCAGTTCAGACATGGCTATATGCAAATCAGTCTGACCCTGTGCCTTTGTGCAAACAGAATCAGCATAAAACATTTAATATGCTAAATTAAGGGAAAACTGAGGTAGGGGTACCCAAGACTTATTCCACAAGATCAATGTTTAGTGAATCCAGAAAAGATTTAGGGCCCGATGTAGGTCGGTCGGTAATGGCCGAAAATCGGTATTTTCGCCCGTTACCGACCGGTATTTGAGCTTTGGTATGTAGGGACACATATTTTACAGATTCGGTAAATTTACCGATCGGTAAATTTACCGATTCTGTAAAATACCGAATCGGTATTTTTACCGATTCGCTAAATTTGATATGTAGGTGGGACTCTTCTGAGTCCCACAACCCTTACCGAATCTGTATTTTACCATCAAATATATTTGATGGTAAAATACCGATTCCGGTGTGCATGCACATGTGTGCATGCACACCTGTGCCATATGACAGGCAGACCTGCCCTTAGGGCAGGTATGCCTGCCACATGGTACCCGAACCTCTTTTGGGGGTGCCAGAGGGTGTCAAAGTGACACCCCCTGCACCCTTGTCAAAATCGGTATTTACCGATTCGGTAAATACCGACCGGTAATGCCCCATTCATTCCTATGGGCTTCAAAGCCCATAGGAATGAATGGAGCATTACCGGTCGGTATTTACCGAATCGGTAAATACAGATATTTACAGATTCGGTAAATGGAACATCTGGATGTTCCTACATACCCCCCCTTCTTATTTACCGATTCTTAATTACCGAATCGGTAAAATTCGGTAATTAAAAATCGGTAAATAAGTTCTACCTACATCTGGCCCCATATCTCCTCAGATAATGATTCCTGAGGAGCCCCATTCAAAAGCTCCAAAGAGTAGACATGATCCATTAGCCAATGCTGAAAAAGTAGTCTGTAGTCCTGCTTCCGTGTTATTAGAGACACAAGTTTCGACATCCTGATGTAGAAGCACCCATCTCCCCAGTAGGGAACAGCTAATACCATGCTTCTTGAGAGAGCTGCAAGTTCATAGGTCAACTCTAAAAGTGGGTAGCTATCAAACTCATCAACAGGTTCATGTCTGTAGGAACAGGCAGTTGCAATGCAAGGAAGACGTCACGTGCCATTATAAGAGACACCATAGACAATGAAACATGGACGGTACGCAGGTAAACCAGGCATGTTGGAATGACAATGACCAGTCGGTGTTCATTTCTTGGAGTAGCGTGACTCCAAAGAGTCGTATCATTATCTCACGGTACAACTGGACCGATGGTAGTTCCATTACCAGTGGGTTCCGAAACTGAACAGCTATAAAGGCCAGTGTTACTCTGAAGATTTAATTGTTTTATAGAATCGCACGTTACCAGCAGTATTGGAAGTATTAAAGATGCGATGCACAAGCTCACCATAATACTGCAGGAGATTTGTGCTTAAAAGAAACTGTATTTCACTGGATGTTCTTGCCACCTGAAATTCAAAGGTTTCTTAGGTAGATGCTGATGCCGCATCTTTTTGAAGCAATAAAGCTTTGAGTCAGTTTAACTTGTTAAAGTCTGCCTCAAAGTTGGAATCAAAGAAAACAATGAACTATCAGAAACTACATGTGTAGGTGAGAAAAGCATGTTATTGCAGCATGTCACTATCTGGGAAATAGCGAGCATAGACAGGATCCCGGACTTCATACCACAACAGTCTTGATTGCTTAACAATACATAATTTCCATTAGAAAGGACAGCAATGAGGGCAAGCATTGAAGGTACTGGAATTCCTTTTAGAGAACAGGCCAAATATGCTACTGAAGCGTTACATGCCTAGTGAATTGTAATGTGTTTACAAATAAGTGAGTGGCCAATGGATGATTCACACTCCTTTCCAGTAAGGAATACCTCTCTGTCGGCCTGTTCACATTGATAGTTGAAAGGGTGTGTCCACAATTTGTGAATAGAGCTTCCTCCCAGGGCTTCATATCCACAGACTGGGAAATGTTTCATTCAAGATGTGAATTGCAATGTGGAAATCAGCAAAGATATGATGCTGTGAATTAACCATTCAGCGGAGGGTGTTTCAGCTACAAGAAAGGGCAACTGTTCTAACTTCTCGATATGTAACATTGTGTAAGTGGCATCTTTTTTGGCCATGAGTCGATGTTTACATGTCAGATTGAAAGACAAAAATAACTGTGTCAAATTAAGGTAAAGCCAGGGAACATGGCCATTTTTGAGGACCTGAGGTGTCCAATTAAACTGCATAATAGGTCTAAGCTGACCATGCCCAGGGTATAATAAAGACGTGCCATTTTGCATAATATTATTAACAGACGACACAATGTTATTCAACTGTGATTGTGAGAAGACATCATATTAATGCTTTTATCAACAACAGCAAGTACCTTAGCCAAGTTACCTTGATCATTTTGTCGTAAACGTGCAGCTGCTTCCGTTTGTGACATTTTCCACATTTCCTAGTAAGTTGCATAAAGAAATCTTTTAGAGCGCAGGGACTTAGGACCCAATAAGAAATCAGATAGGTCCAAAACTTCCGATAGGAAGGAAAGATGTTGATTTACTGCAGACAGTATGGAATTTTCTACCTATTGCTGGTGCAATGTCCCTACCAAATAGATGGTGACTATGCCTAAGTGTTACAAATTGGACTAATGAGGGTTAGGTCAGCTTGCCTTAAGCCCCGGAGTGAAATTCATAAAATGAGAATAACAACCATTTGTGTCCACTGGCCACAATGACCACCCGTTTGGACCTGAAAGTGTGGAGTTAAATGTACTATTCTGCACCATATTACTGAGCTGTTTTTCAGTATAATTTGTCACATTTTGCCAATTGTCAAATCGGGCAATGGATGGAATGTTGAGAAAATTCATGTCTTTGATTTAGGAAATCCTAGACAAGTAGTCTGTTGAACTGTATAATTTAGAAAAATTATTTGTGTTGGAATTAAACAGGCTCTAAATAAAGTGTATGTTCCCTGAACTTGCCAATGTTTGGCACCCCAAAGTGATTTCATGTCAATTGTATCCTTCCAATGCTCATATCCTTTTAAGGACAAACAAATCTGTATATATTAGTCTGGTTTGTGTCTGCATGTATTTCTTTGCTGGTATTTCTTTGCATGTATTTCTTTGCTGGTGCAGGGACAACTTTAAGAAAAAGTATTTTGGTTTAACTATATCATGTCAGGAAAATATGTGAATTCATCCCTGTATGTTTTTGCGCTCCCCTGTGTGGGAGTTTGAGAGTGTTCCTATTGTGTGTAATTAAATATTTGAACACTAGTTCAATGTAAATAATGATGTCTATAATGATGATAACAGAATATTTCACCTTATTTAGCCGAATTTGGATACAGGTACTCACTTCAAAAGCAGTGTAATATTCCAATTGTTAGAATATAACCCAGGTACAATAACATCACCCATAGAGACCTTAAATATGGAAGGAATCTGCAGTATTTCTGTAGGGCTGAAGATATCATAGAGTACCGTATAAACAATTCAATCAGTTACTGGGACATCTGAATTGTTCACAAGGGAGTCTATGTAAAGATGAGTGAGGTTATACCTCATCGACTAGTTCTGTAGCAGAGAATTCTGGAAGGTATTTGTCATTGATTAGCAAGAAGAAAACAGTCACAAATCCAATCCAAAGAAATAGAAAAACCAAACAAAGTGTTATCCAAACATATATCCAAGGAGGGACCAGATAAGTGTGTTTTAGCCATGAAAAGAAAATACAGGCCAGTGGAGACAGAGCGTAGATGGAACTGTCAAAGGAGTCAGATGAGAGATCATCTGTTCCCATAAAAGAACCAGAAGCAGTTTGTTGAAAAACAGTAGCCATAGGTGAAGTATGAACTGGTAGATTCCACTAGCGGTGGATTAGTATAAGCAACATCATCTGCAGGAGACGCAGTAGTAATACAGTACTCATATCCGTCATATGGCTGGCATTTTTATCGGTGTTTGGAAGCAACTGAAGTTCAAACACCCCCCACCCGCCAGGGAGAAACAGCTTTGAAGTTCCTCACAAGCTATAGAGGAATTTCCTGTATGGTAGCGAGAGATTTAGGGAACTACTAAGGACTCCTCACTGCCTACTGTTTAGAATCGGCCACATGATGCAACTTGATGTGATAAATGGAGACAAAACAATTGTCTGTAGAACCTGCAAGTGGTGGCCATATCACAAGTCTTGTACCGTGAATGCCAAGGACTGGCTTCTGTGCTCGGTTTGATGGGTCAAATTCCTTCTTTACCACAATCTTTTCTTTAACAAGATCCCCAAGTTGAGGAATCCAGCCAGAAAGTGCTGGCTACTTCTTGATTCTGTGAGAGGCACACGTCTTCAACTGCTTGCTGGATTGGCTGTTGCACAAGTTGTGTAAATCCTTGCAAAACAGCACAGCAATTATTTACATCAAAGGGCGTGGCCGCTGCCATGATGGCTTTAGTGTCAAGGCCTGGAACATACATTTTGATGCCAAAGAGGACCTCGTATGGGGCCAGCCGGTCACCCAGAGAGCATTTAGGGAGATTATTGAGTGACCTTTGCACCCTATATAGGTGATGAATCCAACTACACCCTGTACCTAATACTCTTGCTGTTAAGGATTGCTTAAAGTCACGGTTCATCCTCTTCACCACCGAATTTCCCTCTGGAAGGTATGTAGAGGAGTAATGCACATCAACACCCAGGGAAGTCATAGTGTCCCTATATGCTTTTGAGGTGAAAGCAAGGACCTGGTCTGAGTGGAATGTAGTGCATGCATGTGTTCTGATAAAGACTTGCAAATCTTAAATAACAGTGCGAGCATCAGCCACAAGTTGTGGCCACACCCAGAGGAACCTTGAGCAAGAATCAACTGCAAGCAGGATACATTTAGGCACCCCATCAGAATTAAGAGGACCGCAATGGTCCACATAAATGCATCCAAAAGGTTTGTTTAAAATCAACAGTTGTGCCTGTGGTGGGCATGCCACAGTAAAACCTTGATTTTTTTGACAAATGTCACAACAAAGGACATACTTCTTGGTCTGTTTATATAAGGCATGTGACCGATAACGTTGCTGTGGCAACAAACTTGTGTATGCCACACCAGCATGATGTGCAGCTGTCACTAATATTAGTCTATGGTCTTGGGTGGGAATCAAATGATCACCAACGTCTGGAATTGTAACAAAGGGAACCTTTTACTCCCTTAAATGGTATGTACATTTTGCTGGAAAACATTAAGGCAATGTGGAGCAGTCACATGTAGCAGCAATGGCAGCTAATATATCCTCACCTACCCTCTTATGAGAATGAATAAACGCAGCAACTGTTGCAGTCATAACTGTAGATTTGGCTGCTTCATCATCCAGGTAATTCCCTATAAAGTGTGGCCCCACACACTGATGACTCAGGGTATGAATGACATGAGTCTGTGGAAACCTATCTTTTAAGTCTGCTACTTTCACCCAAAGCGTTTTATGCTTTAAAGTGTTGCTTTTAGAATCTTTTAATCCATTTTGGGGCCAATAATGCAAAGTGTCATTAAAAGACTTAACACAATAATACAAATCACACTCTGAGTGTGGGGAATTCAGGAACCGTATGTTCCAGTGCAAGAAGTAAAGCTTTCAGTTCAGCAAACTGTGCAGTGCAGTACCCTAAAGACTATGTGAACGTTTTTTGGAGTTGGAAATTGACATCCAACATCAGAAGAAGAACAGTAGCCCATGCTGCCGAATATTGGTGCTTAGTATCTATAGCAGGCTGGGCTGAACCATCAGGATAAATAATGTATTTATACTGCTCAAGAGGCAAAAGATTGCTGGGCAGGGGATCAACATGCTAATATTGAAGAAATGCTTGCATCTGTAGCTACTTATTTGGTTTCACATACTCTTCTTGTCTGCATTAAGAATTCCCTTCTCTCTCTTATTGCTTGTCAGATGAGTCCTGAAAAGAACGAGAAGGACGAGTATCAGATAGCGGATACCTATCAGGTGCTTTCAATTGTGTACGATCACGTAAGTAGCAGCATCTGTCAGAGGGCTCCGGCGGCGGAGAACCTCCTCTAGACCTTGCTTTTTCTTTAGATTTGGGTTTGTCGTATCATATTTTAACATCATCTTGGTTCTGCATGGCAGTGTTCTTGTTAGGGATAGGTTTGCCAAGTTGTGGTTTACTGGGCCTGGTTCCTATATTATTGCGAAGTGTGGAAGTATATACTTCAGCAATAATTATAGGTAGCTCACGCTCCTAGTTGGCTATAAGCCAGAGAAGCTACTTTGCCTTTAATGTTAGACCGAATCATTGAGGACACCACAGGAAAGTTTCCCATTCATTTCATCCCCAAATCCAGGGCAGCAGCTGCCCCATGTTCATTCAGTATTTATTTTAACACCTCCGGTAAGACCGACATGGACGAGTGCCATGTGTGATGGCATTGACAGCAGCAAAGACTGTACCCCAAGTGTTACAGTCACCCATTTGGGGAACCATCCCAAGGGTAAGCACAATCGATATTCTATTCTTGTCTGTGATCCCGTAAGGGGAAAAACAGCTTCAATTTGATCTGTTTTTTGCGCTCTGCAAAAAGGGAATTCTTCATGGTTAGCTGGGATCTTACCCATAATTGAATGAATAATATCAGGACTTATTGTAGGTACTGCAGGCAGCTGCGGTTGCTCTGCTAGGCCTGCCCTCAATGGAACAACCATCAAGGTGCGTGAAACGTACAAAGTTATGCGTCTTATAGTCTAACTAGACCAGTGTATAATTGCTGTAGCTAATTCGAATTGAGACCCTGTAGGTTAGGGAATGTTGTATAACCATCTAATGCTGGCCAGGTGGACCCTTCATTACTAAGGAGACCCATGCATACGGGAGCAAGTGTGTGTATAAAGGCACCTCGGAACCAGTTTTGATGTTCCTAATGTGAAGGTAGAATTTGTAAGAGCAATGTGAAGTTGCAGTGCTGCAGCATTAATGGAATCAAGACTTGTCCCAGTGTTAGCATCCACAGCCGTAAAATTGACCCAAAAATAAAAGACTTCTAAATGGTAGGCATCGTAGGCTTCAATCACAAAGATTATATCACCGCCTACACTGCCAAGGGTGGAGTTGTTTTCTAGGTCAGCTATCAACCAGGGCCCAACTAAGTCTTTTATAATCAGACAGCTGCACTGTCGATGCTACAAGAAAAACATTTCTAAATTGGGTAAGTTCAATTAAAAAAATAAATTAACTAAATTCCATGGCCGTCTTATGACAGGCTATTTGAAGGGCAATACCATCCCAGTAGGGTTACAATTTAGAAATGTACCAGTGATTTTCAAGATGACCCTAAATATCTGTATGATTTTAGCTGCATTTCAAATCTGTGTTCTAGACATTAGATGGTTCTAGGTACTATTGGTTATAATGAGATTGCCCGACAGCTGTTGGTTCCTCATCATTCAAAAAATTCCCAGTTGACCCCACCACTGAAATTGCTAGGTTTATTTGGACCATTACTAGAAAAGCAAAAGAACAATGCTACATTAGTTTCCATGAATTTAGGTTTTGGAATAATTCTTCTCCCAAAATACCAGTCATCTACACACTTCGGAAAATCCCCGTTCACTCCCAGGCAGACCAATCATTTTAGGCTGTTGTTCACTACTTGAACCCCTTTGCCAATATTTTCACTGCTTTAGTAAGCCATTTGTTCCCAAAACTTCAACTTACATTAGCAATACCACACACTTTATTAATTGTGTTGAAAATCATCCTTTTGTAGACACACAACACATTTTTGTTACTTTGGACACCCAGTCCCTCTAAACAAACATCCCGCAACAGGAAGCTATAGAGGTGTTAAGGGCCTTAATAATCAACCTACTCCAACGGCTTTCCCTACGGAATTTATTTTTGACAATTTGAGTATTGCTATGTAAAGGATTTTTATAAATTCTGTGTTGAATACCATCTCCAAATCATGGGAGTTGGCACGGGTGCTTGTTTTGCGCCCAACTTAGCCATTCTCTACATATATGATTTTGAAAAAAAAAATCCTTCTTGATGACAGCAATAGATTTGCTGACAAGATAATTGCATGGAAACTTTACATTGACGACATCTTCATGGTTTGGTCTGGTTCATCCTGTGATGTATTCCTATAGGTTCTGAATCAATCCCCCTATTCCTGACCCTATTCTAGTTAAACAAACCAACAAGTTAACTAGCAGTCAGCCCATGAGGCAGAAAATCCCCATGATGCAGATACCGTTATCTGACGCAGTCACACTACGGCACAGGAACGTGTTATCTGATTAGGTCATAACGCTTGCGATCTAATTAGACAAGCGATATTCCTCCAGCCCCTGATAAGGCATACGGAGTTCTCATAACAAATCAAACCTATGACAACCTGGGCAAAACCCCGCGGCCATTGTTTTAATTTCACCGAGAACTTCAGTTAAAGAATGTGCTAACGAGCAAGTCGTATGACATCCTTATTGACGTATCTATGTCCATCCTTACGTCAATCTCGGCACCTTAAAGGTATAAATATTACCGATCTTGCCCTATGCAAACACACGCGTGGTGACGAGACGGAGCAGCCATACTTGCCGAAGCCAAGAGCAGAGCAGACCCCGCTGGCAGCAGCCCCGCCTTCCTGACGCGCTGAGAGACGCGCTGCTTTCTCCTGCCGAGAAATCCAGCCCCGGCGTTTCTGGGTAGCCCTCGCAGGCAGCCTGGAATATCGAGACCAGAGAGAGAGATACCATCCCTCATTCATCCTAAACTTCCAGGTACAGAACTGAATAACCCCTCACAGAGAATTCTTTAGTTATTCACTTGGCAAAAACAAACTTAACTTAAACTGTAACTTTCTATTCCCGCCCACGTATTAGACTTAGGTCAGGTACACGGGGTAGGCGTATTTAGAAACACCAGTTGAGTACGTTTAGTCAAATGTATATGTGTATGTAATATATTTTATTCATTTTAAACATCTTATGGCTTAGAAACCATATCAATGTTTTTACAGTATTATTTTATACTATTGCTTTTAATGTATGCACTTTACTTAACTATAAGTATTGCAATAATATCGATCCATTTCTCTTGTATGAGAAAAGAGACTGATCAATAAATAACACCTTTTTATTGAACACGCCCGTCTCTTCCTTTTCTCTACAATCTGATGAGACTAAGAATGCACGTACTGACTGAGTAAAATAATTTGCCTTTTGTTTACACGACTCTCGAGATTTACTCTTGATTAGGGGAGAGCAAAGTTGTCATGTTCTATGGTTGTCAGAAACTAAATCCCTTCTTGTCTAATCAGGGAAGTTAAGTCCTTCCTGAACATTCGAGAAAGTTTCTAGTGAACTCTGAGCTAAGCTGGCAAACCCAAAACTTTAAGTCTAGTATCGACAGTAGTAGACCTAGTTAACGTCTGGTCTAGGCCTTTACTGCTGTAGGTATTATTCCAATGCGCAGAGCCTATTGGGATGATAGGAACTACACTACATGGCGCCCAACGCGTTTGGAAAGGGCGATAAAACTAACGTAAGACATTTAGAGTAACTCAGTCGTGCTTTCTCACTCAGACCCCTTTTCCCACAATACTCCAAAGACGTCTGGAGTGGGTGAAAGGTTATATCCGCCAGACCTCGCAGGAGGGAACTCCTATGTATGGTTCTTGGTATAGTCAACGTTGAAGGATAAACAGTTCCAAAATATTGTGCATCTAACCTTTGTTTCCATAAGAAACCTGATCTGCAAACAAACAAAATAACCTTTTGGGCAGTAAAATGTCAGACAATGAGGATGAAAGAGAGGCAGTTAGATTAGCAACTGAACTCGCAGCAGCTGATGCTACCATGCAAGACGCAGACCCGGATATAATACTCATCCCGGTCATCAAAAGGAAATCTATAACCATAAAACTTATAGAAAATGGACTGACACCTAGAGGTGGCACAGTCATATTCGTAATTGAGGCACACGAATATCGGCAGACAGAGGTATACTATTCATGGATAAATTTTCCAGCAGCAAATCCTGTAACAAAGTACTTCCACTATTACAAAATAGAGGAACCTCCTGAAACGTACACTCCTTTCGAGGAGGTGGAAGTACCACTCAAATTTCAAGAGCATTTGCTCTTATTTGATGGCGCCCTAAAACATAATAATCACATCACCAGGCTCGGTCCTTTAGGTAGACCAGGAGCAACGTGGCTGGTCCTAGCCGGATACACACCACATCCAGACATCAATGAGATGCCAGCAGCAGAGCTGTTAACACAGCTAAGACAATTAATAAAAATACATAGACAATTAGTCCAGTATGTGATGCGGACTTCAACAATTCAGCCAGCGATTAAACTCCCACAGCTGACCCCTCACCAGGGGAACACAAATAAAATTACACCACAGAACATCCAGTCCTGCCTAGGTAAAGTACCGACTAAACGGGAACAAATACCATTCTGGCTAGCGCAGAAAATCACCCAAATAGAGGCGGTGTTTCCTGACACCACCCCGCTAGAAAAACACAGGATTCTGACTATCTGTCTTCCAATGGGAATCGCACCACACATTGAGGACTGTGACACTTGGGGTACAGTCTTTGCTTCCATCTACACAAAAACGCACGGTGTTCCATCCATTTCGGTAATACCAGATGTGCTAAAACAAATTCAAGATGAATATGGTCCTGAACCCGCTTTAACTCTTGGTATGAAATTACTAAAAGACTTCAAGCAGGTCTCGGCTATATTATTAGCCAACATAAAAGGTGAAGCAGCAAACGTGGCGATCCGCCAGAGGTTAAAAGAGACAGATATAGCAGACCAACCAGCTGAAATTGCCAGAATCATAGAAAAATCCTATGAGGAACTAGGTAGAGATAGTTTAGGTGGAATACCAGTAAAACCGCAACTGATTGAAAGTCCAGAAAAAATATATTTTAATAATAAATCTACATCACCAAAAAAGAACTGGGATGGAAACAAACAATCCAATCCTAAAGAAAAGAAATTCCAGTCCAGAGGAAGGTCTCCTAGGCGAAGAGAAAAATCTCCGAACCAGAGACACAGGTCACCACAAAGTGACCCCTCTGGGAATAGATATAACCTTAGAAATAGTGATAATATAAAAAAGCCTGATAGATATCAAGACATTGATACACGTCCCTCTCAATCTTTTCAGACTTCCTCGCAGAAATCGGAAAGAAGAGGACGATCAGAACAAAGAGAAGATCACACCAAGTCCAAAGACAAGGAACCTGCTCAACTAAAAAAGAAATTACAATTTCCAAAAAAGAAGGTAGCCAGTATCAAGGTAGTTAACAATGCCGAGAATACTGAGGACACAACTGAAAAACGGAGAGTGGGCTCAGACAATGCTAGACAGTGCAGCAGAAGTGAGCATAGCTCGCAAAGTCCTTATGAATCATCTCGAGACAGTGGACACGAATGAATATCTTCAAGTGGAAACTGCGGACACCAGAGTTAGCAAACCTCACAAAATATACGAAATAACATTGCGTATAGAGGGGGATAAGACTAGAAAAATAAGGGGACTATTTTGGGATAATCTCTCCAAGGGCTATGACATCCTTCTAGCTGAAAAAGACTGGCCACCAGAGTTTGTCAGGGAGTGCCCTCATGGCGAAGAAATAATTATGCCTGCCTTCTCAAATCAAATTCCAATTCATAAAAAATACACACTTGCTAGAAAGTGGGCAGTGGCTCTAGCTCCTGCTTTATATAAAAATCACGTGGGATGGGATGAGGACTCTCCTCCTCACAAAATCCAGTTAAAATCACAACCTACTGCACAAAGGCAGTATCCAATTAAGCAAGAAGCTAAAAAACAGGTAAATGAAATACTAGATCAGCTAGAATACCAGGGGGTGATAGAAACTTGCACCTCACAAATGAACAACCCTTTGTTTCCGGTCTCCAAACCAGACAATTCATATCGTCTAGTTTTGGATTACCGACACCTTAACACATGTTGCAAAACTTTTGCAGTGCAAAACTCACATAGTGCTGCACTAATGAATAACATAGTGCGCAAAAAATACAAAACAACATTAGACATCTCTAATGGATTCTTTTGTCAAAACATAGCACCAGAGAGCAGATATTTAACTGCGTTCTCAATAAATGGCACTCAAAAACAATTCTGTCGGTTAGCCCAGGGGTACAAGAACAGCCCGGGAGTATTCTCAGCGAGAGTAACAGAATTACTACAACTATATGATGATGAAGCATTATCTTATGTCGATGACATTTACTTAACAGATGATGACTTGGAGACTCACTTGAAAAGAGTGAACACCATAATACTTGGGTTCGCTGCAGAGGGTTACAAATTCAACTTTAAAAAATCCAGAATTGCCCATCTGACAGTCCTATTCTTAGGATATGAGTTATCAAGTGAAGGCAAAAGCCTGGCAGACAATTTCCTAGAGAAATGTGCCGTACTCCAAGCACCTAGAACACTAAAAAACTTACAGTCGATTCTAGGCTTCCTAAACTTCGGAAGAACATACATTGCAAATTACGCAGAAAGGGTCAAACCCCTTTATGATCTGATAAAACCAGATTTTAAAAGATCCAATTGGACTCAAATACACACAGAAATTTTGAGATCCCTACAAACAGACATGTTAATTAAAACAAAATTAGAAACACGTGATAACACACGCAATCTTGTGATTCGAGTCATCCCAGGGAGATGCGGATTCACATACCTGACCTCTAATGAGGGAGAAAAGGTACCAATTGCATTCAAATCACACTTGTACACAGAAGCTGAACAGAAATTCAGCAACAAAGAAAAAATTGTTCATGCAGTTCAAACCGCAATAGCTACAGAAAAAGATCAAGCTGACGGAAGACATATCACAGTCAGAACAGCAGAATCAGCCTTTGAGGCACTAACAACACCATGTAATTTACCAACAACAACATTGAATCCGGAATGGATTCAATGGGTGAATTCAATCACAACGGACAAAGTGTACTACTACTTTGATCCAGAACTAAAAGAATTAAAAAATCTAGAATATGAAAAAACATACCCTCTGCCAATCGACATTCTGCCTTTACGACATTACGCCTGTGTAATCTATACAGACGGACATGCTCAACCCTCCGTTTGGGGAGAACAAGCATACAACCCCACATGTGAGATTACAAAAGAAGTGTGGCGCGGAGGTAAACTAAAACCTCTATTAACAAAGACACACTCAGTAGAAAGTAATTCAGAACAACAAACTGAAATATTAGCTTTGAAAATGGCGCTAGATAATGCGGATCGCGAATTCCCGACACTTATAGTGTCAGATTCATATTACTGCGTCAAATCATATAACAAGGATTTGCAGACATGGATTCAAAACAGTTACAAAGATAACACAGATGCACCAATAAAGCAGAAACTGCTCTGGGAACAAATAGTTCTGTTACAAAAAGAACTACCAAAGACTCACGTGATCCATACGCTGAGTCATCAACGTGATGGCGTTCACGTTGCAGGGAATTCATTGGCTGAAACAGCCGCAGCGGCAGCCACTAAATCGGCTCCCGTAGTTCGAAAAAAGCGTACATTAAAATACATTGACGGTGAAACAGTGCTGGCGGTGAAAACGTCATCAAAAGGCGACTGCTCAGCGTTACCGATCAACTATCCACTCAATTATACATACATAATCGATGCAAACTCCGTCCCTTTTGCTCGAATCCCTGGAGTGGGGGATAGAGTGATTCCAAACATGGACAGGAGAAACTTGTTAATCGCAGACGCACATATGGGCGAGGGTCTCAGACACCTCAAACTAAAAGATTCTCTGGAAGAATTACAATCAAGGTACTGGTGGCCAGGCATGAGCCTGCGTCACACCATGTTTGTAAAAAACTGCCCAAACTGCAACAGAGATCGCAGTGGGGAGAGAAACAGTTTAATACCTCGTCGGTTTACTCCAGGAAAAATCAGGAGTAAAAAGGAAGGGTTGCGATTAACATATACAGGCTAGTTCCACTTATAATGTAGATCACCAGCACTCGGCTGACGTCCGGACTGTTATACAAAGATTTGCGAGTCTAAATGGCATATACGCTAAGAGCATGCTACGTTTGACCATTGTCTCCACTCTAGCCCTCAAGCGTGAGGGGAAACATGACCTAATGAGCATAGCCCAGCGGGAATCTTCTCACTTCCTTCCTGAGGGTACGGGATGGTGTAAAGAAAAAACCAAGGCATAAAGCAATCTATAGCGGAAAGGATATTAGGTTCGGGAGCTGGGTGGGTCAAACATCTAATAAGTGTCCAACGTAGTCTCAATAACTTGCCAAGAAATTCTCTGAAGGGATTCAGTGCGTACGAATTATTATTTGGAACTAGGATGATGATCTCTGACATTGATAGTCAGACTTCAGTGGTGAAAGAAAAAAGCTTTGATATCAAAGACCGTTTGGCTATTTTGCAGGACTTAAACAAAACAAGAAAAGACCTGAGCAACATAAAGTTGAAACAACAGCCAACAACCACTGAAGAACCACCACCTGTCCCAGCAAGACCTGTCTGGACTCCAAAAGTCGGGGATCTAGTCAGGGAGAAGATCGCGGTAAAGAAGGAATTTGGGCCTTCTTACAGAAAAGCAGTTCCTGTCTTGTCTGTCAACGGGACAAGATCAGTTGTACTACCGCCACTTGCTGGTAAAAAGGAGAACCGAGTTGTATCCATCGACCTGGTAAAACCACAACATGTGGCCGATAACAAACAGTAGGCCAAGTGGACTCCCAATAAGTAGCAGAACACCAAGGTTTGCTACCAGTACAGAGGTCCTAACGAAGAGGCTCATCACATTCGAAACGCCTACAGAAGAACAACAAGGACTATGCAACAATGCAATAGAACTCAGACCTCTGAAAACCCAAATAAAAACATTTAGCAGAGACACACCAATCTACAATGAAGTACCAAGTGAAAATGCAAGAAACAGAAATCCTGAACCAATTGGAACAATTGACAGAACTGCATCCGGCTACTTCATAAACTTCGATGATTCCTCTGAAGGCTTCAGTGAATCAAAAACACAGCCATCATCAAAAACCTTTAAAGATAAAGCTAAGAACTTTTGAAACAACTGAAAGAAACATATCTGATTTCTCCATGGATTGAATTCTGGGTGGGTTTTGGTGAATTTATCCTCATACTTTGGCTCATCATGGTACTAACTTTGGGACGCTTCATTGAGGGAAAATATGCTAAAATGGACACAGCAAGTCAGAAAATCAACTTGATCCTCAAACCACACACATCTTCACACGTCGAGAAAAGAGAACTTTCTTTAGCCAACTTCACAGCCAATCCGATACCTGGTGGGGTAGCTTGGGACAACACTGACTATGAAATTTATGGTCCGGTCGAGATCCTGAAATATCCACACCAAATTAAGATCTCCTTGAGTGACTTTGTAAAACCAAACTCATTTGCTGATGATTGGGACTTCGAAAGCATTAATAATATGATGTCTGACTTAGTAATGTCTGCTAAATTTACTAAACATGATTATTTGCAGGGTTCTACAAATTATGATAGTATGTACTGTTATAACCACTATGGTAACCATTTTCTACATAAATCTGCACAACCTAGAAATGTTTTAAATTATAATCAATGGGAACATTGTGCAACCCCTCCAAAAGGAAGCTCAAGGACCTTCTATGACAAATATTCATACTTTTCAGGTTTTAACACAAGTAATGCTGAAACATTCTATTTTAAATTGTCAAACAAGACAGGAACTAAAACCATGATAACCAACACAAAATTGATATATTCAGACTCATTTTTTGAAAAAATGAATACCTTTGGTTTTGATTATTGGGACAAAAATGTTGAATTGAAAAGTGTTTGGGGTACAAAAGAATGGCAAGTACAGGGTATAGAAGCTTTGTTTAGAGCCTGCATGATCCCAGAACAAATGATATTTTTAAATGACACTGTTCAACAAACCACCTGTCTTGGTTTAGCCAAAATCAAAGATTTAATTAAACCGTCTATTCCGAAACCAACAATGTTTAGCAACACTTCTACAGATGAAGAGATAGACGTAAACCATATATTAAACCAAAACAGAACACATCCTGATTGGAAACAATGGTTGATCTGGCCCACAGATACTAATAACTGTCAAGACAGATTCCTGAACAAAACACAGGGGTTCAAAATGACCAGGCCAGACCCTAGATATCCCCAAAGACATCACCCAGGGATAATAACAACCTACAGTGTGGGCAAATTATGCCTTCAATGGCTACAAACTTCCACACTGGCAGAAATTAAACAACACCTAACTTTACTTACTGATGGTGCTGACTTGCGTGATTTCACTTTGGGACCACGCAAACAGCGTCAAAAACGTTTCATAGCAGCCTCTGTATATGCAGCATACAATGAGGCCTGGAAGGTTACTCAAATTGAAACAGCAGAGAGAATACGGGAAATTGACCGTATTAATTTGGAAAAATCACTTTCTGTAGTGGACAATGGGTTAATGACTCTGTCCTCCAGAATATTTTCTTTGGACAGCATTGTGTCTTCAGCAATCGACATATTATCGCAAGACTTACTGTTATTACAACACGGTCAGTCACAATTGCGTTCTATTGTACAGCTTGGCTGGACGTTACAAAATCTGCGTTCAGGCTATGTGCCTTGGCGTTTAATCAACACAACGTCACTATTCCAAATCTTTAACCTTACTGATAGACAAATCAGTATGGCACAAAAGGGTGCTGATTATACAATCCTGAGCATTGAGAAACTTGAGAGATTACCAGTGACAATGTCAGAACGACCTGTCAGTGAATGGATAATACATGGGATAATAAATATTCCAATCTCAACCTTCAGGTTTCAATACTGCCAAAAATATATACAGGCTGGCATGTACGAGAAATTGGGAAAGGGGTACCTTAAAACAACATGGAACCTGCCCTATTCACATGCATGTGTCAGTAATAAAGGACAGAAAGTGTTTCTTAGTGGCAACAATTGTGCGATGTCACTAAGTGGCACACTTCTGTGTAACGGAATTAGTTTGCATGGAGCCTGTGAAGGGAATTCATACAACCTTTCATGTCACCAGCAAGGCGCACCTGCAACAGAAATAGAACCATTCTTTCAAAGACTCTATAATGGGAATTACATTCTAATTGTAGACCGCAGATGTTGTAGTCTTATGCCCGGGACTCCTTATCTAGTAACTACGACTGCGAAGGTCAAGTGCTGTGGACGCTCGTTGTTCCCCAGCTCCTTTCCAGACAGGGAGGCAAGGGCATGGCCCAATTTGAAAATTACTTCTATTCGAATAGATACTTTAAGCAGAAGCCCAGCGGGAATCTTCTCACTTCCTTCCTGAGGGTACGGGATGGTGTAAAGAAAAAACCAAGGCATAAAGCAATCTATAGCGGAAAGGATATTAGGTTCGGGAGCTGGGTGGGTCAAACATCTAATAAGTGTCCAACGTAGTCTCAATAACTTGCCAAGAAATTCTCTGAAGGGATTCAGTGCGTACGAATTATTATTTGGAACTAGGATGATGATCTCTGACATTGATAGTCAGACTTCAGTGGTGAAAGAAAAAAGCTTTGATATCAAAGACCGTTTGGCTATTTTGCAGGACTTAAACAAAACAAGAAAAGACCTGAGCAACATAAAGTTGAAACAACAGCCAACAACCACTGAAGAACCACCACCTGTCCCAGCAAGACCTGTCTGGACTCCAAAAGTCGGGGATCTAGTCAGGGAGAAGATCGCGGTAAAGAAGGA
This sequence comes from Lissotriton helveticus, assembly GCF_964261635.1. Classification (NCBI taxonomy): domain Eukaryota; kingdom Metazoa; phylum Chordata; class Amphibia; order Caudata; family Salamandridae; genus Lissotriton; species Lissotriton helveticus. The sequence continues at coordinate 829,193,500 of NC_136057.1, forward strand.
ATTTGGGCCTTCTTACAGAAAAGCAGTTCCTGTCTTGTCTGTCAACGGGACAAGATCAGTTGTACTACCGCCACTTGCTGGTAAAAAGGAGAACCGAGTTGTATCCATCGACCTGGTAAAACCACAACATGTGGCCGATAACAAACAGTAGGCCAAGTGGACTCCCAATAAGTAGCAGAACACCAAGGTTTGCTACCAGTACAGAGGTCCTAACGAAGAGGCTCATCACATTCGAAACGCCTACAGAAGAACAACAAGGACTATGCAACAATGCAATAGAACTCAGACCTCTGAAAACCCAAATAAAAACATTTAGCAGAGACACACCAATCTACAATGAAGTACCAAGTGAAAATGCAAGAAACAGAAATCCTGAACCAATTGGAACAATTGACAGAACTGCATCCGGCTACTTCATAAACTTCGATGATTCCTCTGAAGGCTTCAGTGAATCAAAAACACAGCCATCATCAAAAACCTTTAAAGATAAAGCTAAGAACTTTTGAAACAACTGAAAGAAACATATCTGATTTCTCCATGGATTGAATTCTGGGTGGGTTTTGGTGAATTTATCCTCATACTTTGGCTCATCATGGTACTAACTTTGGGACGCTTCATTGAGGGAAAATATGCTAAAATGGACACAGCAAGTCAGAAAATCAACTTGATCCTCAAACCACACACATCTTCACACGTCGAGAAAAGAGAACTTTCTTCAGCCAACTTCACAGCCAATCCGATACCTGGTGGGGTAGCTTGGGACAACACTGACTATGAAATTTATGGTCCGGTCGAGATCCTGAAATATCCACACCAAATTAAGATCTCCTTGAGTGACTTTGTAAAACCAAACTCATTTGCTGATGATTGGGACTTCGAAAGCATTAATAATATGATGTCTGACTTAGTAATGTCTGCTAAATTTACTAAACATGATTATTTGCAGGGTTCTACAAATTATGATAGTATGTACTGTTATAACCACTATGGTAACCATTTTCTACATAAATCTGCACAACCTAGAAATGTTTTAAATTATAATCAATGGGAACATTGTGCAACCCCTCCAAAAGGAAGCTCAAGGACCTTCTATGACAAATATTCATACTTTTCAGGTTTTAACACAAGTAATGCTGAAACATTCTATTTTAAATTGTCAAACAAGACAGGAACTAAAACCATGATAACCAACACAAAATTGATATATTCAGACTCATTTTTTGAAAAAATGAATACCTTTGGTTTTGATTATTGGGACAAAAATGTTGAATTGAAAAGTGTTTGGGGTACAAAAGAATGGCAAGTACAGGGTATAGAAGCTTTGTTTAGAGCCTGCATGATCCCAGAACAAATGATATTTTTAAATGACACTGTTCAACAAACCACCTGTCTTGGTTTAGCCAAAATCAAAGATTTAATTAAACCGTCTATTCCGAAACCAACAATGTTTAGCAACACTTTTACAGATGAAGAGATAGACGTAAACCATATATTAAACCAAAACAGAACACATCCTGATTGGAAACAATGGTTGATCTGGCCCACAGATACTAATAACTGTCAAGACAGATTCCTGAACAAAACACAGGGGTTCAAAATGACCAGGCCAGACCCTAGATATCCCCAAAGACATCACCCAGGGATAATAACAACCTACAGTGTGGGCAAATTATGCCTTCAATGGCTACAAACTTCCACACTGGCAGAAATTAAACAACACCTAACTTTACTTACTGATGGTGCTGACTTGCGTGATTTCACTTTGGGACCACGCAAACAGCGTCAAAAACGTTTCATAGCAGCCTCTGTATATGCAGCATACAATGAGGCCTGGAAGGTTACTCAAATTGAAACAGCAGAGAGAATACGGGAAATTGACCGTATTAATTTGGAAAAATCACTTTCTGTAGTGGACAATGGGTTAATGACTCTGTCCTCCAGAATATTTTTTTTGGACAGCATTGTGTCTTCAGCAATCGACATATTATCGCAAGACTTACTGTTATTACAACACGGTCAGTCACAATTGCGTTCTATTGTACAGCTTGGCTGGACGTTACAAAATCTGCGTTCAGGCTATGTGCCTTGGCGTTTAATCAACACAACGTCACTATTCCAAATCTTTAACCTTACTGATAGACAAATCAGTATGGCACAAAAGGGTGCTGATTATACAATCCTGAGCATTGAGAAACTTGAGAGATTACCAGTGACAATGTCAGAACGACCTGTCAGTGAATGGATAATACATGGGATAATAAATATTCCAATCTCAACCTTCAGGTTTCAATACTGCCAAAAATATATACAGGCTGGCATGTACGAGAAATTGGGAAAGGGGTACCTTAAAACAACATGGAACCTGCCCTATTCACATGCATGTGTCAGTAATAAAGGACAGAAAGTGTTTCTTAGTGGCAACAATTGTGCGATGTCACTAAGTGGCACACTTCTGTGTAACGGAATTAGTTTGCATGGAGCCTGTGAAGGGAATTCATACAACCTTTCATGTCACCAGCAAGGCGCACCTGCAACAGAAATAGAACCATTCTTTCAAAGACTCTATAATGGGAGTTACATTCTAATTGTAGACCGCAGATGTTGTAGTCTTATGCCCGGGACTCCTTATCTAGTAACTACGACTGCGAAGGTCAAGTGCTGTGGACGCTCGTTGTTCCCCAGCTCCTTTCCAGACAGGGAGGCAAGGGCATGGCCCAATTTGAAAATTACTTCTATTCGAATAGATACTTTAAGCAGAATGAAAACAGTGCTTCTTCAGACGCCTACAAGGCTCACGTCATCAAAAGAAACGTATGATCTACAAGTCGCAAGGACGACTGCAGAGATACATACATTATTATCAACTAATTCCCCCGTACATTTCGCGGAAATCCTGAATGAAATCTTAAATATTTCTGATACCAATGGGGTCTCAATGGTATTTAAGACAGTATTTTCGATGGCATTAACACCATTCAAAGCCATACTGGGTATTTTTCCAGATTTCGTCCATTCGATTTTTGGCGGACTTCCCCTGATCCTGGGACTAATTGCAGGAATCCTATTCTTAGTCCTTATTTTTCGTTATGGCAACCCATGTCACAGACAAAACTTTTGCGACAAGGGAAGAAAGCCATTGGATACCGGGACCGGATATCAAAAATCCTGGGACTCTCCCGGCTTAGAGACCTGAACATGACTTGGTTTCTATCATTTCGACCAATGTGGCAAAGATGTGTTTTACCTGTATTGAGGTGTCTGCTATGCGGAGAAGAATGCGTGTTAGACACCTGTCTGACGCTACAATCGGATGCGCCAATGGATGCAGAAACATTGTTGAGCCCGATCAAGGTTCATGCTTTGTGCTGCCCTCAAAGGCTACCAATCCTGATGACGGCATTCGTGGAAGCTTCACCACTACGATTGATGGGTAGTGAAGTTCAAGATGAAAGCAGCATCGAACAGGTACGACCTTCTGTCAGTAATGCAAATCAGAATGTCAATGGAGACAATCATGCGCAAGAATGCATGATTACACCTATTTCCGAGTTAGTGGAACTTTCCCAGGAAGCTGTTGACAGTTTTTTCGAAAGCCTGAATGATATGATGTTCTCTCCAGAACAGAAATAGAGACTTTTGAGCAAGCTCGCACACGGCGTTCCCTGAATTCGGCCTTCAACTTTAAAAATAAAGTCACATGAACAGATTTTCCCTCCAGTTCACGGACAGCAATTTTTCAGCAGCCCCAAATATTTTTGCATATTTTTCGGGACACTATCTTCTGCTTAAAGTAAGAACTATTCTTAGAGAACTAAGGTTTCTAAATTTTAAATAGCTTATAGACATTAGCTGCCCGCTGATACGTTCATAAATATTTTATTCTGTGATGGGATGGTCTCAAACCTTTTTTCTGTATTAAGAAGCCATTTCATGTGTAATTCTCATATACCAAATAAGCAATAATGTATACAAATGCGATTACTTTGGCATTATTCTACAGCTTGTGTGCATACAATACATATGTCTGCAATTTTTTCCGTATATTTGAAAAATTTCAAAATGCATTTATGTATTTTGGGGTGGTAAGGTATACACTATACTCTATAGTATGTTGTACTATGTTATACTATGCATAGATTAGTAAATATGTACATAGTTAGCGTGGAGTGGGTGTGATGTATTCCTATAGGTTCTGAATCAATCCTCCTATTCCTGACCCTATTCTAGTTAAACAAACCAACAAGTTAACTAGCAGTCAGCCCATGAGGCAGAAAATCCCCATGATGCAGATACGGTTATCTGACGCAGTCACACTACGGCACAGGAACGTGTTATCTGATTAGGTCATAACGCTTGCGATCTAATTAGACAAGCGATATTCCTCCAGCCCCTGATAAGGCATACGGAGTTCTCATAACAAATCAAACCTATGACAACCTGGGCAAAACCCTGCGGCCATTGTTTTAATTTCACCGAGAACTTCAGTTAAAGAATGTGCTAACGAGCAAGTCGTATGACATCCTTATTGACGTATCTATGTCCATCCTTACGTCAATCTCGGCACCTTAAAGGTATAAATATTACCGATCTTGCCCTATGCAAACACACGCGTGGTGACGAGACGGAGCAGCCATACTTGCCGAAGCCAAGAGCAGAGCAGACCCCGCTGGCAGCAGCCCCGCCTTCCTGACGCGCTGAGAGACGCGCTGCTTTCTCCTGCCGAGAAATCCAGCCCCGGCGTTTCTGGGTAGCCCTCGCAGGCAGCCTGGAATATCGAGACCAGAGAGAGAGATACCATCCCTCATTCATCCTAAACTTCCAGGTACAGAACTGAATAACCCCTCACAGAGAATTCTTTAGTTATTCACTTGGCAAAAACAAACTTAACTTAAACTGTAACTTTCTATTCCCGCCCACGTATTAGACTTAGGTCAGGTACACGGGGTAGGCGTATTTAGAAACACCAGTTGAGTAAGTTTAGTCAAATGTATATGTGTATGTAATATATTTTATTCATTTTAAACATCTTATGGCTTAGAAACCATATCAATGTTTTTACAGTATTATTTTATACTATTGCTTTTAATGTATGCACTTTACTTAACTATAAGTATTGCAATAATATCGATCCATTTCTCTTGTATGAGAAAAGAGACTGATCAATAAATAACACCTTTTTATTGAACACGCCCGTCTCTTCCTTTTCTCTACAATCTGATGAGACTAAGAATGCACGTACTGACTGAGTAAAATAATTTGCCTTTTGTTCACACGACTCTCGAGATTTACTCTTGATTAGGGGAGAGCAAAGTTGTCATGTTCTATGGTTGTCAGAAACTAAATCCCTTCTTGTCTAATCAGGGAAGTTAAGTCCTTCCTGAACATTCGAGAAAGTTTCTAGTGAACTCTGAGCTAAGCTGGCAAACCCAAAACTTTAAGTCTAGTATCGACAGTAGTAGACCTAGTTAACGTCTGGTCTAGGCCTTTACTGCTGTAGGTATTATTCCAATGCGCAGAGCCTATTGGGATGATAGGAACTACACTACAATCCAATGAATTGAACCTCTTTTACCAATGGCTTAATAGAAGAAATTATTTACTTTATCTTCATGTTCCAAGGAGAGAAGTCTGACCATGGGTATATATGTCACTCACTGTATAGTAAACCGACAGAGTAGAACTCCACACTACAATATTTAAGCTTTCATCCACCTAGTTTACTCAATAACTTGCCTTTTAGGAAATTTCTCCGTATTCGGCGAAACTGCTCCAAGGAATAGGACTGTATATCAGGAGTCTGATACCCTTATTTCCTGACTTCTAGAAAGAGGCTGCCCAAAACACTTGCTTACAAGAGCAAGCAAAAGAGCCAGGTTCTCACATCAGGATAATCTTTTATCTCCTCAGAACAAGGCCTCACAATAGAGATTGACCTTGGTCACCAAGTTCACTCCAGTGAGTAATCCGATTAAGAAGCAGGTTCTTTCAAATTGGCATATTTTTAGGGCATTAGAGACTGTTGTTGAAGACCCACTGTTTCCTTTAAAAGAGGAAGGAATATTAGGGATAATTTAGTGAAGTCTGAACAACCTTGTGATTCTCTCCCAGAAAAAGAATCTCTCCATCCTGGGGCTTGAGCCCTATAATGGCGTATTTCAAACGCAGGTCTTGTAGTGTGTGTAACTATACATTTGATACCAAGTTATTTTATCACCTCAATACACAGTTTACACTGACTTGTCATACGAACTACAACTCCCAAAATTGTATTTATTCTATTTGGTGTCCTTGTAGTAAAATATACATTGGGCTGAGGACTCACATTCGCTGCAGGATTCTGCAGCACAGGAGTCGAATATGGTGCGGGAGGATCACCACTGCACCTTTGGTCGAACATTTTCAGCAAATGGGGCATTATGAACAACAGCTTAAGTGGCAAGTCATTGAGCAAGTTCGAAGGACAAAAAAAAGTTATTAACATTTCCCAGAGCTTGATGCTGTTAGCAGAGCTCAAAAGGTCAACCCATCTACACTCTACCACAGGTCTTAACATAAATGATGAAACATTACAAACGGTCTCTACTTATCAACTCTAGGTAATGTGTTCTTGATCTATTTGTACTTGCTGTATTGACTATCTGAAAATGTACTTTATGGATATTTATATTTTGCTTAAATATTTTGTTACTTTTCTCTTATCACCCTTGTTTCTTTAGTGGCTGATTATTAAACTCTGCTACCATATGCCTTTATATTACTGCTGATATTGTACACGCTGTTTTCACTTATCAACTTTTAATATATTACTCTCGATGTGATTTGATTTGCTGTTAAGACCTGCTGTTTTTTATGTCTTTGGATTCTTTGTGCATAGTTGAACTTGGTAGATTTTTGTAAATACCTGCATTATTATTCTCTCTATAGATTATCTCTCATTGGTGGTTGGTTGATTTTGTTAATACTGCTGCTAGAGGATTGGCTCTATTGGGCATAATCTGTGAATTTACATGTACACCGCCCCCCTCCCCCTTGGTATTGAATATTGTGGTTCGAATCTGATAACCTTGGAGTGTATCATCTCATCTATACATGCATCTCATTGATGTGCTACCCTTTTTATTCAGGGTTGAATTGGTTATCTTTAGTCATGTTACTCTGCACTCCATAGTACAGTTAATTAACTGTGTTGGCTTGATGGGCCACAGTTTGTGACTCTGCTAATGCATATACCCCACCTCTCTGGATTCAAGGTTATGGATGGAATTGATAGCCAATTCCTCCGGTGGGAGTTTTGTTTTTTAGTTTATTATGAGTCACAAGATTCAGCTTAGTTACGTCCTGATCTTGAGGTAACTCCACCAGATCTACTTTCCATCAGTTGAGTGATTTTCTTTAGTGATGGTAGTCCTGCAAGTTAATCAAGGACTTAATATTGATGCCTAAATTGAAATTGCCTTTTTAGCAGTTCTCTTACTTGTGTCCATTTGTGGGCAATTGTCAGAAGCTTTTCTCATTTTACTTAGTATCGCTCGTCTTATTCTAGGGACTACATTTCCCACCAATTACAGAACTTCCCGTTTATTTGTGAGTGTCCAGTGAAAGATATCTGATTTTATGCACACTGACTCAAACTGCACCAGCGACTGTATTAAGGTTTTCTGACCCGTTGCTCCTCTATCTCAGGCACATTGAGCGTATTGCACCTTTCTTGGGGTCCCAGCTACCATGCATGGGTCTGCTTCCATGGATTGCATCCGCATGTGTCACAACCAGAAGTAAGTACTCTGACATGGCTCCTTTTTTGTTGTTTCATTGGCGCACTACCATACCACTGGTGGTTCTAACTGACATTGCTCTTTGTTGGCTGTAATTAGACAGCGGACTGTCTTTTGGATGGATACTCTCAATTGCATGGCTCGTCATCACACTGTCAAGTAGTAGTACGTTTCAGGACTACCTTGTACTGTTGAACCTGGTGACTTGCGACTTGCTTGGGTTGTGACACCTCATTTTCAATTTATATTGCTGTAGGACCATTCTTTGACTTGCTATTTTTTACTTGTATTCCTTTTCTTCTTATTCATCATGGAACTCCTTAGGTAAGCCTACACTTGATGATGGTGGCTTTTTAGATGTCCCTTATACACACACTTTTTTGGTGTAGCTTTCAAATTTCATTACTCTTCTCTTTTTGTCTAGGGTGCTCCCTACTTAATATCCTAGTTACACATTGTCCTGATGGTGGCGCTGGTCAAGTTGACCTTTGAGCTCAAACCTTGACTTACTTTAATATAATATGGGCTATCTGAATCAATCTAAGCTGGAAACACAATTTCAATGAATATGTGATATTCTCTTTTTGATTTTTTTGTTCCAGTCGGTCACTGCAGCCTGTTATTCTATATCTGTTTGTTTCTATTGCACCTGTATTACTTGATTGATTGTAGTATTGTTTGCCTCTTTTTGTTTAGAATTATTAAAGAAATATTTTGTATTAATCTTCTATTGTGTGCATGAAGTCATTGTACAAGGAAATATTATTCTTTGTATTGTCTTTCAACATATTTGGGTCTGTCTATTTTTCATATCTCCCGAGTGAATCATTGTCTTTTGATACAGCAAATTCCTAAAAGGGATTACCAACACATTTGACTGCAGCAGAAACAAGGCACCATTTGCTTTCTGATTAGATAGGAACACATAAACCTGGCAAGTTTGTAAAGGCATAATATTTCCTAAATTCAGGGGAGAACGGGTCATGCAAGACAGTGTGTGCAATGGAGTAAACCTCCACGGAAACCTATGAAAATCTCATAGAACAGGAGTGATGTGATCTTTTTGAGAGGATCATGAGAATAGCATTGACAATGAATTAGGGAGGTGCTGCAGCCCCTTCATCAAGATAGATACATTTTATTGTTTCTAGTTATTAAAAGACGTCACAATAAAACAAACAAGGTAGAATAGTGAGACATTGTAAAACCACAAATAAAAAGTATGACTTCAATCAAGTGCATTAAAACTGAGTAGAGCTATGGAGCGTTATAAAAATGACAAGTAAAAAGTCTGAGCAGTGAAGCCAAAAGAGATCGATATCTGTAAAGTGCTCGTTCTTCGATTAGAAATAAATTAAAACCAATTCCAAAAGACAAAAGAAGATTCCAAAGCTCTCCCACAATAAAAAAAAAAACCTGATTCTTAAGAATTTGATGGAGCGATGGCCAAAAAATGTTGAGTTTCTGTAAGAAATTTGCTGGCTGTTAATTGTGGGTACAGACTGCTCAGGAAAGCAAGAACAGCAGTGTTGCAATCCCTTATGGTGAGGATGCAAAACCGTGTTTAAGACAGAAGTCTCTCCGAATATTTTTTAACTGGGCAGACACATACTGTGTGTTGTAGGGTTTCCTTTGGAAAGTTACATAGCCAACATTGTTGATCAAAGGACTGTTAGTCTTCCAAATTTATAGGCCTTTAAAGGGATGAGCCCATATCTCAATATCATTAACTCTCTCTTGATCACTATTTTCACGTGGGAGGCAAGATATGTGGCTCTCCATGATTCTTGATAGACGGGGTAACATAAAGCATGGGCCTTTAGGGACAATTCATGAATATCTGTAACCCTTGATTTGATCCTTGACGACGTGATCAGTAATTTTGCTGCAAGCTTTGCAGACAAGTTAGGAAGTGGAATATTCGTTGTCACCAAGTCTTTCATTGCATCCCTCAGGTAACGTTCCTATGGTAGCGATTTATGAAGGATACCTCGAATGCTCATTTCCTCTAGTGACCCTGACTCAGCTGTGCTAATTTTCCGTAGTATCCCAGGAATGTTGCTCTTGATGCTAATACCTGTTTGCAGAGCCCGAATTCCAGGCTAACCTGTGAAGACGGAGCCTCGTTAGGAAGGTTATAAATTTGTCTGTAACACCCCAATTGAGCTTTGTTCAGCCAAACAGAATCGTCATTAAAAATGAAGGTTCCATAGGCAAGAATGAGTATAAATTTGGTGTTAATTAGATTTAGCTGGCCATTTATTTCTCAGTCCACAGGCATTATTTAAATTTTTTGCTATAGTTGTTTTCAAACTTATTTTCTACACAGTAGCCTGTATGGGTCGTCAATGAATGCGGCAGTCCCACTGTTGTATGGTCGCAAAGTAAAGTGTCATTCGCATATTGAAGACAATGTACCCAGAAAACTGTGGGGACCTGCATTTGCTGCCTATAAACCTTTCTTAATGCTGGAAAGATAGAGATTAAACACCAGTGGCACCAGAATACAGCCTTGTCTCGCTCCAGTGGAGGTCTCGATTTTATGGGTAGTGACTATTGGGTTTTACTTTTCCTTTTAGCCATGTGTCAGTGTATAGTCTTATGATAGCACTCGAGAGGCCTTCAGGTATGCCCCACATTGACAACATTTTCCATTGTATCCCTCTGTCCACTCTATCCAAGGCAGTTTACAAATCAATAGAGGCCACATATAAAGGTGGAGAGTTAGTGGAGTCGCAGTTTTAATGAATGCAGAGAATAATCAAATTATTTTCCGTTCCATGTCCGCTCCTAAAGCCAGTTTGGGTGATTGGAATAAGGCCTAGTTCATTATTTAAAAATGATGCTAAATATTCGCCGTCCACATCCAGTAGGGCAATAAGTCAGAAGTTGGCAGGGTTATCACATGGGCTCTTTTTAGGTCGAGCCTAGCGCAGCACGCTTGCGCTACTCTAGGAGAAGGCCTCTTGGACTCACTTCCGACTTTCTGAAAACTCGTGCGTGTAGTGTTCGATTTTCCACACATGCTATTGGCCTTTGCATGTGGCTTTCAAAATTGAAAGCACACAATTGGCCAAAGGCCGTGCATGTCCCATCTTTTCTGAAAATTTTTACTCCCACAGCGTTTAGCTGCCTGGAGCGAGCAGCGGCGCGCAGCGTACCATCTGTTGTGGATCATGTTTCATATCAAGACCTTGCAGGTTTCCTTACAAGGCCCGTCCCCTCCACACCAGCCAAGGGACAGACCCCACCACACAAGAGTGTGCGTTTCTTTTTCCAGCACTCTCATTTCATCTATGTCATCACTCTCTTCCTGCACCGTTATCTTTGTATTAGTATGTTATTGTCAAGACTTTTGCTGTACTCTGTAGTTGGTCTCTTGAGTCGCCTTTTTTTTCAGTACCATCTTAAAAAGGGACCGCACCTTTTAACATTAGCGTTTTTTCATCACTGTGGTCTGCGCTTCCTTTCACACCTCTGCGCAGCAGTTGTGCGGCTACCTTTGACATCTCTGCATAGTGCACAGTTCTGGGGTGTGTTTCCTTTTCCCACATTGCTTTTGGTGCTAGCTTGATCCACGGGCACAACGCAGGCCCTTGCTGGGGGCTTAATTTGAGCTGGTGTCTGCCGGTGAGCACATGGGCACTTAATTATTAGCACGTACTTTTTGTGCATGTTTGCTGGCACCAGCTGCTACATAATGCCTCTGCTTAGCTGTGGTGCGTGTTACCTTTCACATCTCTGCACAGTGTACAGCTGAGGTAAGTGCTTCCTTTCCCCCCATTGAATAGTACACCGCTTAAAAATTGACCCCACCTTTTAACATTCACGTTTTTTCAGCACCGTGGCACACGCTTCCTTTCACACCACTACGCAGCTGTGGTGAGTGCTACCTTTGACATCTCTGTACAGTGCACAGCTGTGGTACGTGCTTCCTTCCCCCATTGCACAGTACACAGCTTAAAAATTGACTGCAACTTTTAACATTCACATTTTTTCAACACCGTGGGGCATGCTTCCTTTCACACCTCTGCTCATCTGTGGTGGGTGCTACCTTTGACATCTCTGCACAGTGCACAGCTGTGGTGCATGCTTCCTTCCCCTATTGCACAATACACAGCTGTGGCGAGTGCTTCCTTTCACAACGCTGCACAGTGCAGATATGTGGTGTGTGCCTCCTTTCACCCCAGTCCAGTGCACAGCTGTGGCGCGTGCTTCCTTTCACCTTATTGCACAGCTGTGGTGTGTGCTTCCTTTCACCCCACTGTACAGTGCACAGCTGTGGTGCATGTTTCCTTCACCCCACTGCACGTGCCCCCTCCATCACACCCACGTGGTTCTCTCGTTTTCTATTTAATAAACAAATTTCACACTCAGATGCCCAGGTTTCCGATGTTAGCATTTGTGATCTCACGGGACCTCGCAGCTTTTCTTACAAGGCGCGTCCCCTTCACCCCGGCCGAGGGACAGACTCCACCACCATAAACTAGATTATAAAGTGCCCTGATAGAAGCACCAAGGCACTGGACCTTGCAGCCTTCCTTACAAGGTGTGTCCTCTCCACCCTGGCGGAGGGACATACTCATCCGCCACAAGCTGCTGTGATAGTATGATATTATTAATTTTTATTGTTCCTAGCAACTTTGGCATTGATATTATTGCCCTTTATTACACTATTTGTTCGTTTTTAGATCATCAACAGCAACATTTGTGCCCCTGCGCTGCCCAGACAGGAAGCACACTAGTACCGCCACTGTTAGAGGAGGCTGACCCACCACCCCTCTCACACTTCCAATAGATGGCTCTACAGTAAACAGTCTGTGTATTATTTCTTATCGCTGCATTTTATCTTCCTTCACTGGCTCCTCTACCGCCCCCTTCACGCTTCCCCTCTCTCCCTCCCACTGTCTCCTCCCCCAGATTGGTGCAACAGACGTAAGTGTTTAGGCTCTGTTAATCTGCAGGAATGTTAATACCCTTAACAGGCCCCCACTGCCACCGTTATTTTATTTTTCCGCAACACTGATTATATTGATATGCTAAAACCATCCAAACATCCAACAAGGTGCCTACTATACAAAATAAAGGACAAGTAGCATTAAAAGATTTTTGTTTTTGGGAATATTGTTAAATAAAGAGTTTTCCATGGGAGGCCTGCACACAAGGACAGTTTATAAGCACCAGTTCAGCTACACAACATCGGCATAACTCATCACCACAACATCACTCAGCACCACCTCAGCATCACTCAATACCACCTATGTATCATTCAGCATCACATAAGCATCACCTCGGAACCAAAGCACCACAACTTTAGCATCACCTCAATATCATTCCGGATCACCTGAGCATCACCTCCACCACTGCCCACAACCACCTCAGCATCACTCCACACCACTTCAGTTTGGCATACAAATTTGACATCTATTAATTCTCCACAAATAATTCTCCACTACTCCTATCTAATTAACCCGTTTACCGCGGCGGTAATCTCGCCGCAGTGCCGTGCGGTCTGTTATGTGCGCAGGGCCGCGTCAGCCAACGGACGTACGGAGCACTACAGAGGTAGTGCTTGTGACGGCTGTTGGTCGACGTTCGCACTTAACTGGGTTAAAATACTATTTCACAACATCCACCCTCCCACTGTTTATATCCCACACCTAACAATAAAAACTATGACAAAAACTAATTACAACAAGCACAGAAAAATGTAAAGCATTGCATAAACAAATAAACAAGAACACATTTTGTGTATTAATTTAGTTTTTTAGCACAATACTTCAGTTGTTTATAATGTTTTTTCGGTTAGATATAAGATGACAGAAATAGTTATAACACTTTTTCATTATAACGTATAAATCTTCAACATGCTGCACAACATTCACAATGCTCTACAACACATATTAAAAACGTTAAGAAAGCCAATAGTTCTGTCTAAACACTTATAACGCCCCAAAGGTGAGACCCATTGGCTATGCCAAGGCTCGTTGTGGATTGGGGACAGTATGGCGCCCCTCCAACTGTCTGGGACTGTGTTTTCCACTAGGCAATGTTTTTAAGAAGGTCAGCCCAAGCTGCTGCAGCTTCTTTGAAGATCCTTGTAGGGATGCCATTTGCTCCAGGGGCCAATCTGTAGTAAATGTGCCACCTGACCACAGTGATGTATTTAGAGTTGGACCGGTGTCCTCCAGAAACTCTTGAAAGACGGTCTCAAGGCTGCCTACTAATTTATCAAAGTTGTATAGATTATAGCTGTAATGATTCCACTGCTCGGCTGGTACAGCTGGAAACTTCTCCATGTTATTTTGGTTGGATTTTCTCTTAATAAGTGACAGAAAGTGATATATTGTTTTTGTTTTCGTGGCCTTGTACAGTCTCACCCCTGCTTGCTCCTCTTTGGCCATGGCAATTTCCCAGGCTTTTTGTCTGTACATCTTCTGGGCCTTCCTGACCTCCATTAGCACTTTCTCCATGGCAAAACCCTTATGGACCAGCCTCCGGAGTTTGTTTAGATCACATTTCAAACGCCTCAGTACAGGATTGTTGGTTTCATTTGCGTAGCAAGCCCTACCTATTGTTTGGGGATTGTGTACCCATTTTGCTAGTAATCTAGTCATTAGAGTTTGCCACGTCGAGGAAGAAATTAATTTTGTTAAAGTTATACTTTGCAGTTCGTTTCTCAATTCTGCCAAATCACCCGAGGTCAGATTTACAGACCATTTTATTCTTTGTATCCCACCAGTACCAGCTTCCGTAACTAGTCATTGTAATTGTGGTAATTTCAAAGTCTCTCTATGGATGGAGCATAGGAGAAAAGCGTGGTCACTAATTGGGGAGTGGCAGACTTGAAAGTATGCTGGGAGACCTAAATAAAGGTCGTTATTCAATCTAGTCTGGAAAACACTAACGAGATAACAGCTTGGTTCCAAGAGATTTTATAGACCAGGAAATAAATTCACTAGGTGCATGAAGGAATCCAGATTTTTTAATTTTTTTATTTTTAAACAGAACAAACAACCTGTATGTCACAGTAGCCTGTTATATTATGTTGGGGATTTCTAGAGCATGCCAACACTATGAGGTCCCTTGTCTCCGATAGCTGGCAGACAAGATAATTCAGGTACAACAAGCAAACATCCAAGTCTTGAAATATTTACGGAACAAAAGCTGATCAGCCTTAAGAAGCATTGAGAACATTCAAGAGAGTGGGCACCAGAGTAGGAGAGATCCTTTCTGAATGCCAGACATTGAACCATTGGTGTGAAAAATACAAAAATCTACACACAATGGCATGAGACTTCTGTAAACGACTTTTAGGGCATTTATATCAGATATTTCATGATAAGATATTATGTCATAACTGTTGACACATGCATGGGGGATGTCAATAAAAATTTGCAGATTAGATTAATTATTTTGACAGATCCAGTTCACTAGAGATCCCATTTTATTTTTTATAGAGGCCAGCATAATGAAGGGTAGTGATCTGAACTCTGAGGTGATTTGGGCATCATCAGTGTCGTTCATGAATTAAAGCTATAAAGATAAGGAGTGCCTAAAAGCATAGATATACATTGAATGAAAAGTGATCCACAAGGACCAGAGTCATGCAAGGTTTTTAAGTTGACCATTACATATGTAAATGATTTATACTTATGTTATTTGTAAACTTATCATATTCAATCAATCAATCAATCAATCAATCAAAGCATTTATATAGCGTACTACTCACCCGGAGGGTCTCAAGGCGCTGGGGGGGGGGGGGTCCGCTACTGCTCGAACAGCCAGGTCTTGAGCTGCTTCCTGAAGGCGAGGTGGTCTTGGGTCAGGCGGAGGTGGGTCGGAAGGGAGTTCCAAGTCTTGGCGACCAGGTAGGAGAAGGACCTTCGTCCTGTGGTGGCTCTTCGGATGCGGGGGACGGCGGCGAGGGCGTGGCTGGTCGATCGAAGCTGGCGTTTGGGAGCGTAGAAGATGAGGCGGCTGTTGAGGTAACCTGGGCCTTGGTTGTGTAGGGCTTTGTGAGCGTGGGTGAGGAGCCGGAAGGTGATTCTCTTGTTGACCGGGAGCCAGTGCAGGTCTCTCAGGTGTCCGGAGATGTGGCTGCGGCGGGGGATGTCCAGGATGAGTCGTGCTGAGGTGTTCTGGATCCGCTGGAGTCTCTTCTGGAGTTTGGCGGTGGTTCCGGCGTAGAGGGAGTTGCCGTAGTCCAGACAGCTGGTGACGAGGGCCTGGGTGACCGTCTTCCTGGTCTCGATGGGGATCCGTCAGAAGATCTTACGTAGCATGCGCAGGATGTTGAAGCACGACGAGGAGACGGCGTTGACTTGTCTGGTCATGGAGAGGGAGGAGTCCAGGATGAAGCCCAGGTTGCGTGCGTGGTCTGTGGGTTTGGGTGCGCTGCCCAGGGCGGGGGGCCACCAGGAGTCGTCCCAGGCGGAGGGTGATGATCCCAGGATTCAAAATCCAATACTAGGCTCTCCTATTTTAAGCACATTCCTGAATTCAGTGGGCCTTTCTCCCCATTTTCTTTTTGTCTAACGAGACAATCCTTTAATGCCAATCTTCTCCAATTGAAACAGTGTGGCAGGGGTTACAACATTGATAGTGGATGATGGGTCCAATATAACCAAGACCGGCATGAGATTTTTGTTATTCCCTCCGAACCCTTTAATCTTTTCCAATATTCCCCCACTGGACATCTCTACCTGCCTATCCCTCTTTCTTACCACTATTCCCTTTTGCCCACTGTAAGACCTGGCATCCTTGGTGTGGGTTTCCCCTGTACTTTTGCCTTTGCCTCCTGTGTTTTTACTGGACTTAGTTTTTGCTGGTCTAGATGCTTTGGGAACTTTGCAACTGCTGTTCAGTGCCAAAGTGCAAGTGCTCCCTTTGTAAATTGTGTCATGCGTTAGGGTTTCCATAATTGGCTTATTGGTTTTACTGTTAAGTCCCTATACAGTGCACTGTGTGTGCCCAGGGCCTGTAAACCAAATGCTGCCAGTGAGCTCGCAACACTGATTGTGCCACCCACACAAGCAGCCTTGCAAAAGAGTCTCGGACCTACCATTGCAGTGTCTGTGTGCAGTCGAGTACTGCCATGTCGACCGGGCAAGTGCACCCACTTGCCAGGCCCTAACCTTCCCTTTTCTTACATGCGAGTCCCCCCTAAGGTAGGCCCAAGGTACCACTGTGGGCAGGGTGCAGTGTATTTGAAATGTAGGAAATGTCCTGATGTGTGTGACATGTCCTGATAGTGAAATACTGCCCAGTTTGTTTTTCACTATTGAAAGGATAGAATGGGGAGTTTACTTATAACATTTTATATGTAAAACTGCCCATGGGAACAAGATGGGAAAATGGAATTTAGTATGACTGAACGCAGAATCCGAAGCTGCATCTTTTAGTAAGGATGGTTTTTACATTCTGGGTTTGAAAATACCACTTTTAGAAAGTAGGTATTTTCTTGCTTAGTCATCCAGTGTGCCTTTGCTAGGTTGTGTATTGACTGTCTGGCTTTGGAGTGACAGGGGCTGGAGGTGTGCATTTTGTTCAGATGGCCACTGGGGGGGGGTGTCTTGCCTTTCCAGGGTGAAACAGGGCTTGGCTAAATAAACTTGGACTACATTTAGAGTAGGGGGAGGAGAATTCCTTTACACCGGAGTGGTCCTGGTCTGCCTTGGACAATGCTGTCGCCACCTCCTGCCGGGAAGCTGCACCAGAGAGGACAGAACTTGTTTTTGCTAAGCACAGCGACTCTCGGTCTCTAGAGAACAAAGGATTTTGTGCTATATAAACAGTGGGGACCAGACCCCTGAACTTTAGATCACTTTTGGACTTCTAGAGAAACCTCTGCCAATGAGAAGAGATGCAAGAAGTTGGAGGAGGAGTACTGCCTGTTTGCTGTGTGCTGTCTGGGTTTGGCCTGCAGTAGCTGTTTCTGCCAAGGAGAGGAACTGTGTGTGTATCCTGCTTGACAAACTATGTCCAAGTGCTTGAGGTAGAGCTTGCCCCCTGTTCACGAAGTCTCAGGAACAGCACCGTCTTTGGAACAGCTGGTTTGAGTCACCGCAGAAGAAACGAGTAGTCTACTGTCACCGAATCCGGCCCTGTGTCCGTGTCCTGAAGGCACTGCTACACTTAGCACCGCCTCCTTGTGTCACCAACGCGCCAAACCGTTGCTTGCACTGCGTCCTCTGGGTGCTGCACTCTGCACCGCCTCACTTAACTCTGACCAGATATCACCGACACCATCGCTGCTCAAACCGAACATGACCACCTCGTCGCCTGCACCGTGACCTGCCAGCACCACATCGAGCACTGCCTCACACCGCATCGTAAGCCTTGGCATCAGTGACAACGTTGGACTACCTTCACCGAGTCACTGCCTGAACCGTGCTGTGAGGGCACAGTGCGCTGCACAGCTTCCACTTCACATCACAACCACCACGGTTGCCCCGACCAACCAGCAGGTATCGGCTGCAACAAGAAAGGTACAGTCTACGAGTCTGTCGCCGCTTTTGCTGGCCCGTACCGACGCAGTCAGCTGGAACTGGTGTCCATTTGTAGCGTTTTCACTGTGTTGTTATATGCATGCACAGATTCTTTACACACTGCCCCGGACATAAGCCTGTCTGCTGGTGCCAAGCTACGAAGGGGGTGAGCAGGGGTCATTTTAGAAGTGTATCCCCCTTACCCTGACTAGGAAGAAGGGTCCCTACTTAAACAAAGGTGCAAACCATTGCCAACTAGAGACTCCCATTTCTAACACCCACTCTTTTCAATCTCCTCCTCCGACTCCCCCGAAAACCATACCTGTACCTCATGCATATCCACATTTAGATTTCTACTCTGGTCTGCCTTCTCTCTCTTCATCAATGCTCCTTCCTTTGAATCAAGACACACGCATTGAAGATCCCTTTCTTTCCCTCCAAACCTTTCCACTGCCCTCACCTCTCAATCCTTGCCTCTTAACCCCCACCCATTTTTCCTCCCACTTTTTTATCAATGCCTTCTGCCTCTCTGCTATCCACTGCTTAATCTATCTTCCCTAGATAATGGCAGTATGAGTTCATTTCTCTCTTCAAATTCACTTACACCAACCTTCCTCCACTACTCAGAATCTATCATACATTCTTAATGATACAAGCTAAATCAACAAAGAACGCTTCAACATCCAGAACTCGATCTGACTTGAGCCAGGATCAGGTCTTCTTAACTAGAGTATGTGTGTCCCCACGCTTCACAAAGCCATCCCACCTGGATAATAAACTCTAATAAGAAACCATCCCACTAAAAAGAATGGCAGACAAGTGGCAGTCATCTTCATGATTTCTTTACATGCCTCAAGATTTTTCATCTGAAACATATACATCTTTGCTCATCTTCTGCTCACCTTCTCCAAACTACATATGATCATTTGGTTTCATAAACCAGAACAAACTCAAAAGAGAACCTTCCTTTCAGATGTACAGGACCAGAGTTTATTCCAACTGCTCCTTTCCTAATGCTGACGGAAAGCTGCACCACCTCTTAGTATCATTTTCACAGCGTCATTTCCATCATCATGACTGCAACTTACCCCAATCTTTTAGATTGTCCACCCCCTAATCCTTTTTAACTTCAACTTCCTCTTAAACTATAATGCACCACTAAGAGGGGTTAGCAAGTCTCTCTTCAGACAAGATAAACTAAGTGTCTCCATTACCAGCTAGTATGTACTTTCAAAAATCAACCCAATGACAAAAATATAACAGTGCTACCTCTAGCTGTTATCCATTTCAAACAAATTGAATACTTTTAAAAGCAACAGCAGGCCAGTAGGTTCTACACAGATGTTAAGATCTTGGAGACAGAAAACAAAATCCACTAAAGACACTTCAAAAGGGAACGCCAACAAAAACATCCAACTTAACCAACGTCCAAGAATATACCATGGTACCACAAATAAACAAAATCCTCCATTACTCTGGCTACAACTCCGAAGCACTATGATCAGGTAACCAATTTTAAATTACCTTATTTCACTCCTGAAAATGCACCTCCTCTGGCATTTCCCCCTGTAAAAAATAGCAGACTACAATGTAGCAAAAACCAAGAAAGTGGAAAATTACTTTATGAACAAGTCAGACAGCAAACTGCCCTATGACTTGTAGATTCTGAAATCCTCACTACCCAGGAATGTACAATCTTGCCCTACATATGCTACCTTCCTTCTCAGACATACATTTTGAGTTATGTGGGAAGGCTGGTGGTACTGCCAGTTCTCTAAAAGACCCCAAATATCCGAGGCATCTTCCTCTGCCACCTTACTAGCCATAATCATCATCAACAGATCCTTTGTATCTGGCAAGCTTGCTGGGATCTAATTAATCTAGTTAATTCAGTCCTTACAAAACAAGGCATCAACCTGAAAGGCCATCTAGCTTCCCACCAATTTCCAATACTCTGTTCATGGAAAATTCATTGAAAGGTCCACTTTTTCCCATATCTCCTCTTACCACAAGGAAAACAACCTTTTTGTGGACCATCAAATAGGATTCCACGAAGGCATATGCAAGGAATCTTCACTGCTCACCATCTTAAATGCTCTGAAGACCACATTAACAAAACTGTAGTGGCCATGCCCTGTACTGAATTTCCTATTACCTTTCTTAACGATCCAACATTGGTATACTTCCAACTTTTTGCTATTCACCTTTCAATGCTTATACTGATATCCAGCGAGATTCCACCATTTCTCTTCTCCTCCTCAATGCATGCCTTTGTCCTCTAGTGGTCTTAAAAAAAACATTCAGCCGTATCTGGTACACATAGATGACACCCAGATCATTCTGAATCTTAAACGTCCCTCTGATCATCACTACTGGTAACCTAGGCGATTGCTTCCAAACAGTGGTCCTCTTGCTGCTACTCTACCAGGTAATGCTCACCTCATTGAAAACAGAGGCATTCGCCAGGAACACATACCCACCAACCATCTTGACTGAAACTAAGGAACATTGGAATTAGGAACTGAAATCTGTCCCTTGCAAGACAATTACATGTAGTGAGCAAAATTACATTCTTGGTTATGCAAACGTTCCAGTGCATTTTTTCACAACTATGATTCTTCCACATGGTTTAAGCCACGATTGATTTGGTCCTCATATCTAGACTGCACCTAGAAACTGTACCTTGGGTCCTTCTCTATGTACTGTAAATACTCCAGAGATTCAGGAATGAAGCTGCCAGACTATTCCTAAATCTATTCCAAGAATGACTGCATCTTTTCAGCCCTGCAATCTTTCCTTTGACTGTCTATGGTTAGATGCAGGTCATTCGGGCTATTTGCTTTTACTATAGTAGGTAATCCACAGTGTCAGGCCTACCTTGCTCCTATTAAAACTACAGACATCCTCTCGTAGAAGGATGCTCCAATCCGGCCCGATTCTTCTATTGACCATGCCGCCGTTCAGGATACGTGTGTTGGAGGTACTTTCTTTGTACAGACAACTGACTTCTGAGAAGGCCAGTTTATGACCACTATGAACTCCAGACGGTTGTTTCCAAACATATGAAGCGACAATCCCTCTGTCAAATTAGAGGATAATGGTATAAAACCATAAACCTATTTTACACCTCTGACTCACAATCTATCCAGGCACAATATCACTCTGTGACAATTGGATCGTTCCTCTAAACATAATGCTAGTCATGCAGGCCACTGTCCAAACGCACACTCTACCAACCAAAAATTACAATCACTGTAGCTACTTACCCAGTCAATTGGAGTATGGCAAGTTATGTTCAAGTGCAAATCTAACTTTACTGTTTCGCTCAGTGGTTAAGTGACACCACAAGTCTGGTTAAGCATGACTGATGCAGCTCTCTGAAACTCAAGTACGAAAATACTGCTTTCTACATAGGTCAAATTATAAACTCTGGGGCATATTTATTAGAGTTGCGTCACCCTTGCGCCACGCAATGGGGCACAAGAGCAATGCCACTCTTGAGTTAGATTTATACCACGCATGGCCACCTGCCCCAGGGAGGCATTCCATGGGTGAAGCTTTGATGTTTCCTTCGCCTCCACCCATGAATTTCGGTGCATTTCCAGATTTACCATTACTGTTAGAACTGGGAATGTGTCAAATTGCAATGCCTCCCCAGGTTCGGCGTAACATGGAAAATATCTTTATTTCTCCTCTTTACTTCCTCTCTCTATGCCTTAGGGGATTTTCTATTATGCAGGAAGGTGTCCCTTCCTGCACAAAAACAATTCTGCTGACAAAGCAGGCACTCTTGCACCACGGTGCAAGGGTGACTGCATTGGTGCTAGGCAGCACATTGTACGCCGGTACAGGAAAATGTCAGGAATGCACCGTATAATGTTAGGTACGGTGCATTCCTGCCCTTTCCCTGTCACACAGTGCACCAAGGTGACTTTGCTGCGCTGTGTGATTTTTGCCCCTCAGACTCTACTAATTTTTGCCCCATAGACTCTACTAATCTGCTACAATACAATACATTCAAGTAGACACAAAATAGCAAACTCAATCTCTCATCCATATAAGAAGTCTGCCTTAAGGGAACACATGGGGGAAGAAGGTTGAAACCGACCTCTTACACTTTAAGTTAACAGTAAATGGTCAGGCATGGCCAGGCCTTTATAGGTGGTCCAGCTTATTTGTCTATGCTGTTGTACCATATTCTGGTTAGAGGTGCTAAAGTTTGACTCTTGAAGTTACTGACAGAATCTTCCCGTCAGAAGGAGTCTCCTTTTTAAGTTGTATGAAAACGAAGACTAATTGCTCCCAATTTAATTGTCAGCTATTTGTTAAACAATATCCCTCAAACAATTTGAGTTAATAAAAAAACCTTAAATATACTCCGATACACACATATTGATTTCAATCAGAATTACCAATGTATTTTCATCTATGGGCAGTTGGTTTTGATGGATTAAGCAAGAAACTAGAACAGACGTCCTAATCAGTGTTTACTCATATCAAGATTTTCAGCTTCAAGAGCATATGTGCTAAATATAACATTATAAGGTTTCCTTTATTATTTGGGCAGATCCAAAAATAATGTCGTAAATGCTGGTTTATTTCAAACAAATACAGCTGGGTTAAGAGCTGTTCATATGGTTTGAAGATGAAATAACACTATACTGTAGCACCAGGACACCCTTGGATATAAGTGCGCTTTATAAGCTCCTAATAATAATAATAATAATAATAATAATAATAATAATAATACTTGCCATAATATGCTCGTAATATGCTCGTATTCCTAATTACTTTGTACAGAATGTGGGTTATTTTAAATACTGAATCTTTTTTCCCTGTGCTGAATCTTCCAGACCCTTTCCAGTATGTGGCCACTATTATGGTATGGGTTCAAATTGGTGTTTGTAAATTATGATAACCTACTTGACACAGGGAAAGGCTATGAGCTTCCGCTCAAAGCAACAACCAAATGAAGTTCCTACACGTCAAGACGTTTGAAGATGCATTAAGTTCTAAGAATCAATCTCAAAGAAAGAAGAAAGCTGTCCAGCTCAGAAAGAATAGAGGCACAATCCCGTAGGACCACTGAGTACCCAGTACATCTTTTTTGTGGTTTTCTCTTGCTCGATGTTGGATGATTTATTTATTCAATTCAAAACCACTTTATTCGATTATTTAAAATCATAAAAGTATGTGTGAGGAATGAGGTGGAGTAATGAGGGACCATAGGATACAGGGCGGTAGATGCTACCGTTGTTTTTAATGCGGTTTGTATACAGGGCAAGGTTCACAGGGTATAACAGTCTCTAATCGCCAAACAGCTGGAAGATGGTCCCTGGAGCCGTCGGCCTCCTTCTCTAGACGTCCCGTCTTGCCTGCTACCGTCGGCTCCTCTCAGGGTCGGAAGGCTCTCGAAGGAAGCAGAGATGGAACAGGGCAGTTAGAGGGATGTATCGGGAAAATCAATGAGGAGGAAGGGGAGTGCGGGATCACCAGGGTTCCACCACCGTATACCGTATCACTATAAGCACTCTGTGATGGTGACGGGGAAAGAACGAAACGTACAGTGACCACCCCGCAGCCTACCCCGTCCCACCCCGTGTAACAAACAGACCCCTGAGGCGCAGTCGTACCTTGTCCAGCCACACTTCTCCCCCGGAAGTGTGGCAGGGCGGCTCGCGTCTCCGTAGGCCTCCTGGCTTGACGAGTCTCTGGGTCTGCGCTCCGGGTCGATCCTCTTCAGTCACGTCCCCCTCCTGGGCTTTCTCCTCGATATTCTCCTTGGCGTTCCTCTCGGCGTTCTCCTCGGCGTTCTCCTCGGCAAGGGATTCCGCACCAACCAGGAAGAGCGGGGCTTCCTTAAACGCCCCCGAAGCAGTGGATTGGTTCCCGGCCAAACATGAGGTGACCCTTGATTGGTTGCCTTCAGGGGAAGCCCCTGACGTCAGAGAAGGCGGGTCGAATGATGAAGGCAGTTCCAGTGTCCCCGGTAGGGCAGGGGAAACCCAGGAAACAGGCAACGGATCCTGCGGACGGGGTGGAAAGGAACAGTGGTTAAAAGAAACACCCCGTCCGTCGGTGTCATAGTACGAGTCCGGGACCAAGTCCGGGACCCCGTGACACATCCCACCCCCAGGATTGACCCGATCGGGGGAAATCGGGAAGCGGGAAAGAAAGTCAACATTGCCTTGCAGGGAACCCTTCCGATGGCGAACCTCAAAACAAAAAGGCTGCAACGCCAGGAACCAACGTAAGATCCGATCATTGTTCCCCTTATTCCTCTGGAGCCACGTCAAGGGGGCATGATCGGTAAACAGCACGAAGGGTCTCCCCTCAGGATAGTATTTCAGTTTGGCCACTCCCCAGTAAACAGCCAAACACTCCTTTTCGATAGTGGAATAGGCCTGTTCTCTAGGAAAGAGTTTACGACTGATGAAGAGTACTGGTCTCTCAACACCATAGTCATCCTCCTGTGACAGAACTGCCCCAATGCCCACCCCAGAAGCATCCGTCTGCAAAATGAAGGGTTTCTGAAAACCTGGGGAAATGAGGACAGGGGAGGTAGTCAGGGCTTCCTTTAGGGCCTGAAAAGCTGAAGTATGGACATGAGAAGGGGCCGGTAAAGCAGACGACTTAACGGCTTTACCCAAAAGATCAGTGAGGGGGCCGGCAAGATTCGCAAATTGGGCAATGAACCTTCGATAATAGCCCACTAGTCCCAGAAAAGCACGGAGTTCTTTCTTTGTGGAGGGGTAAGGTAACGCCCTGATAGCCTCGATTTTCTCTGATTGAGGTTTAATGTGTCCATCCACTAGGAGATAACCAAGGTATCTGACTTGTTGAAAGGCTACCCTAGACTTTTTTGCATTGATATGCAAGTTGGCTTCTTGGAGGCTAGACAGGATGTTACTTAAATGGTTCATATGCTCGTTCCACGTCTTGCTAAACACTACAATATCGTCTAGATAGGCGGACGCATACTGCAAGTGGGGTGACAGCAGGGTATCCATGACCCTTTGAAAAGTGGCCGGGGCTCCGTGCAAGCCGAAGGGGAGGACTGTAAAGTGGAAATGACCAGAGGGGGCAGAAAAGGCCGTTTTTTCCCTGTCCTCGGGGGCAAGAGGGATCTGCCAATACCCCTTGGTGAGGTCGATGGTGGTTATATAACGGGCCTCACCAAGGCGCTCCAACAGTTCGTCCACTCTGGGCAAAGGATAAGCATCTTGTTTGGATACCCTGTTGACGGCACGGAAGTCTATACAGAAACGGATACTACCATCCGGTTTTGGTACCAATACGACCGGAGAGCACCAGTTGCTGTGGGACGGTACTATTATCCCGGAACGGAGCATATTCTGGACCTCTGTCTGGAAGGCTAACCGTCTTGCCTCAGGAATCCTGTACGGTTTTTGTTTGACCACCACATCTGAAGGCGTATGTATGTGGTGTTCGGCCAAATGTGTGAGCCCTGGTTGATCCGAGAAGACCTCGGCATGGGACAGGAGGAGAGACAGGACTTCTTCCCGTTGTTCAGGAGTAAGGTCATTATTGATAGGAGTGTCCCTGACTGTGTGGCCTTTTTCGGATATTGAGGAAACCAGGCTGATGGTCTGTGGAGGTTTCCCTAACCACTTCTTGAGAAGATTGATATGGTACATGCTGGTTTTGTTTCTTCCCACCTGTATCAAGTAGGTGGTACGCCCTATTCTTCTCACTATTTTAAAGGGCCCCTGCCATTCCTTCCTCATTTTATGTGTAGAAGAGGGTAACAGAATCAGAACCCAGTTACCTACGTTAAGTTCTCTCCACTTCTTTCCTCGATCATAAAATGTCTTCTGTTTGGCCTGGGCTATTGCTAAGTGGTCGTGAGCAAGCGTTCTGAGTTTATGCAGTCGGGACTGTAACTGACGGGTATAATCCAACAAGGCTTCAGCCTCCTGTACTTCTTCAGCTTCCCAACTGTCTTTAGTGATCTCAAGGAGTGTTCTCGGCTGTCTCCCAAATAATAACTCAAATGGGGAAGCACCTAGGCTGGACTGTTTTTGACTTCGCAGTACGAAGAGGGCAAGAGGCAGCAACTGATCCCAGTTCTTCCCATCCCCAGACAATAGTTTTTTTAGAGTCAATTTCAGGGAGCCGTTGTAACGCTCAACCAGCCCATCTGTCTGGGGATGGTACACAGAGGTTCTAATGTGTTGGATGTTCAACTGTGTACAAACTTGCTGCATTAACCGGGAAACAAATGGGGTACCCTGATCGGTGACTATTTCTCGTGGAAAACCCATTCGAGAGAAGACCTCTATCAGTCTCTGAGCTATGGCGACCGTAGTTGCTGCTTTAAGAGGAAAAGCCTCAGGGTAGCGAGTCGCATAGTCTACCAAAACAAGTGCATACTGGTGTCCCCTGGAAGATTTAGGCAGTGGACCAATTAAGTCCATACCGAGACGATCAAAGGGAACCCCTATAATTGGCAAGGGAACCAAAGGGACAGGAGGAGGGGTATAGGGGTTTTTCTTCTGGCATATTCTGCATTCTTGACAGTATTTTTGGACCTGTGCATAAATACCGGGCCAGAAAAAATGTCTCAATATGGATTGCCCTGTTTTTTCTGCCCCCGAGTGACCTGCCAGCAGGTGTGCGTGCCCAAAAAATAGAATCTGGTCACGGAAACTGTTCGGAACCAAGAGCTGAGGCTCCGCATCAGCCGTAGCGAGTCTATAGAGTAGACCATTCTTTTCGACAAATGTAGGATAGTGTCTAGTGGATGGATCTTGTGTATCCCGAGCAACCTGCCAGGCATGAGTGAGGCTAGCATCATTCAATTGTGCTGTCCTAAAATGAGTATCCCTGGCCCAAGGTTCTGAGGCCAACATGGAATCATGGGGGCGAGAGAGAGTCTGTAGGGTGTCCCGCAGCAGGGCATTGAATGAGGGATTGTCTGTCCCTATGATAATAGGCTCTGGTAGTCCTGACATAACCCCTACAGTGACTTCCATATCTTTCCCAGAGGGGGTATACAGGGTGACTCTAGCAACAGGGTATTCTTTTACGTCCCCGTGAACACACCGAATGTTCACTGTTTTACCTGGGAGAAGAGAAGAGGGAGCTACTAGATCTTCTTTTATAACAGAATGTTTACAACCGGAGTCCAGCAAGGCCCTTATGGTAACACCATTTAGAGTAACTCTTACGTAAAAAGTGGCTCCTGTTTCATGTGCGTACAAGATGGACCTGGGAGCGTAGCTTACGTCCATGGGCTCGTCCTCCTTTTCCTTTTTTTTTCGACAGTACCGGGCTATATGACCCCACTCTCCACAGTCATAGCATTGGGGTCCAGAATTGGGCAAGTCAGACCGTTGAAACCGCAGCCGTGGTGGTTCGGGGATAGTCTTTTGCGGATTTTTGTCTGGTTTGAGGGGGTTTAGGCTTTTGATCGGTTTATCCGGTTCTCTCATATACGGCTTGCCTTGTGCTCTGGAATAACAGGTGGCCATTTCTATGGCGTGGTCTAACGTCAACCCTGCATGTTTTTTAAGCCACCGTTGTGTACTATACGGCAGCGACTCAAGAAACTGTTCCAGGTATATCTTATTCATAATGGCATCAATGTTTCCTTCGTGGGGTTTCAACCACAAATCAGCAGCTTCCTTTAATTTAAAGAACAAGGTCTTAGGCAGATCCCCGGGAGTCCCTCTCTCCTGGCGAAACCGTAGTCGGTGGGTTTCTTCATCCACCCCCAGCCTATCAAGGATATACTGTTTGACCACTGCATAGGCTTCAGTGCCATCGCGATTCACAGTCTGGTATGCAGCTTGGGCTTCACCGATCAATAAAGGGGCCAGGTAAAAAGGCCATCTGTCCCCAGGCCATGCACTCGCTCTCGCGGCCCTCTCAAAATTTAAAAAGAATGCAAGAGGGTCCTCTCCCGGAGTAAACTTTTGTAGGGGCACCACCGTACCTGGGGGTGGGGCGGTAGCCCTCCCTTGACCCAGTACAGTCAACAATTGGGTTTGTCCTTCCGCTAACTTCAGGATCTGGTCGGACTGGCTTTGTAAAGCCTGGGAGAAAGTGGTCCGGTCCGCTTCCATTTGCGTCAAGATGTTCCCCATTCTTTATCGAATGGCGGGGTTCCCCTCAGTCTCTCCTATCTGGCTCGCCACTTGTGAGGAATGAGGTGGAGTAATGAGGGACCATAGGATACAGGGCGGTAGATGCTACCGTTGTTTTTAATGCGGTTTGTATACAGGGCAAGGTTCACAGGGTATAACAGTCTCTAATCGCCAAACAGCTGGAAGATGGTCCCTGGAGCCGTCGGCCTCCTTCTCTAGACGTCCCGTCTTGCCTGCTACCGTCGGCTCCTCTCAGGGTCGGAAGGCTCTCGAAGGAAGCAGAGATGGAACAGGGCAGTTAGAGGGATGTATCGGGAAAATCAATGAGGAGGAAGGGGAGTGCGGGATCACCAGGGTTCCACCACCGTATACCGTATCACTATAAGCACTCTGTGATGGTGACGGGGAAAGAACGAAACGTACAGTGACCACCCGCAGCCTACCCCGTCCCACCCCGTGTAACAAACAGACCCCTGAGGCGCAGTCGTACCTTGTCCAGCCACACTTCTCCCCCGGAAGTGTGGCAGGGCGGCTCGCGTCTCCGTAGGCCTCCTGGCTTGACGAGTCTCTGGGTCTGCGCTCCGGGTCGATCCTCTTCAGTCACGTCCCCCTCCTGGGCTTTCTCCTCGATATTCTCCTTGGCGTTCCTCTCGGCGTTCTCCTCGGCAAGGGATTCCGCACCAACCAGGAAGAGCGGGGCTTCCTTAAACGCCCCCGAAGCAGTGGATTGGTTCCCGGCCAAACATGAGGTGACCCTTGATTGGTTGCCTTCAGGGGAAGCCCCTGACGTCAGAGAAGGCGGGTCGAATGATGAAGGCAGTTCCAGTGTCCCCGGTAGGGCAGGGGAAACCCAGGAAACAGGCAACGGATCCTGCGGACGGGGTGGAAAGGAACAGTGGTTAAAAGAAACACCCCGTCCGTCGGTGTCATAGTCCGAGTCCGGGACCAAGTCCGGGACCCCGTGACAGTATGCTATTCAATTACATCTTAAAATCACAATTTACAGACTCAATAGTAATATTTACATAGTATACAATTCATATACACAACTCACAGCGTTCATCAGGTGCATTGATTTTCAAAATATCTTACAGAATGTACACACTATCCACAAATCAACATTTAAAAGGCAGGGGTTCATGATCAATTATCTTTTCAATTATATCTTTACGATTTCTTCAGTCATTGAGGGTTAATTTTAATCACAATATATTTCCTCTAGTAGCCTAGCTTTTTTATTACGAATAGATGTTACAATAAAATTTGCTACCCCAAACATAACAGCAGAGGATTCCATCAGTTGTAGATATATTAAAGCTGGTTTTACTTGTATGAAACCCCTATTTTTCAACAGTGGCATGATAAACCTTTTCCTTCCCTCTGTATAAAAAGAACAGAAAAACATAAAATGCATCGTGTCCTGGTATGAGTGATAATCACATTTACATGGGGCGGCTTCCTCTGGTTTACTCCACTCCCTGTAATTCCTAGTAACACATGCAATTGGTTAAAACGGAATTTAGTTAACAGCCATCGATGGAAAGGTTTAGTGACAGTTGTCAAATAAGGTTGAATAGACATTGTCGATATCAGTAAATAATGAGTCCTCACTGTCGATTTACAAAGTTCCGTGGCTTCGCAATCCAATTCCCTAGCTTTAATGAAATTTGTTTTTACCCAGTTAATGTCAGCTTTAACTAGACTTTCTGGGTTGGCAAATATTTCTGGGCGCCTTAGATAGTTAGATATGGTTTTGATATAAAACAAGCATTTTATTTCTGCCACTTTATCTAGAGCCAAACAGTCCTTTATAATCTTGTGGTTCAGAGTCAGGGCGGCATTTATCCATGTTCTGATCCATTGCAGGATAGGTGCCATACTCACATAGTCTGAGATATGTCCCATCCCTAGCTCTCGAGGTACAGCAAAACTAGCAGTTGAATTGGGAAGACCCAGAATAGCCCGCAAAAATTTATTTTCCTCCCTCTGTATGGTGGTTGTGTCCTTGTAACCCCATATTGCGGCCCCATACCTAGCTATGGCCACGGATTTAGCTTTGTAAATAGACAAGATTGCTTCCCCCGGTTTGCCTCCCAATCTCTTAGCAAAGCCAAGAATAGCAGAAGTTGATCTTCTTATGGCAACTGCTTTGTTTAATAATTGGGGGGCCCAGGAGCCTGCATCATCAAACACCACTCCTAAATAGGTGAAGACTCTGACCTTAGTAATTATATTATCATTACAAGAGACTGTTTTAAAATGCTTTCTCCTTTTCCTCAGAGACATGACGTGGGATTTGTCTGAATTGACCACCAGGTCCAACTTAACCATAAACTCTCCAAATGAATCAAGTAGTCTTTGTAAGGCATTAGGTGTTCTTGCCAATAGTACTGTATCGTCCGCGTATAGGAGTACAGGGATGGACGTTCCTCCCATACGCGGAATGTCTGATGTTACATTTGCCAAGACCTTATCCAGGGAGTTGATGTAAAGTGTGAACAACATTGGGGCCATTATACAACCTTGACGCACCCCTCTGCCAGATTTAAATTTAGCAGTGCATTTTCCCTCTTGCGTCATTCTAATTGATGCCGACAGGTCCCTGTGTAGCTCAGCAAGAAAATTCACCAGAGCCTGGTCTAATCCCAGCTCCAGGAGCATCCTCCACAGCTTTGACCTGTTGACTAAGTCAAAAGCTGTGGATAAGTCCATAAATGCCAGGAAGATTGAGCCTTTTGATGCTACTGTGTATTTGTTGATTATTAGATGTAGGTTTAGGCATTGATCTTCCGTACCTCTTCCCGCTCTAAACCCATATTGGGCATCACATAAAATGTCTTTATCTGTTGCCCAAGCATTTATCCTGGCCAAAATTACTTTTCCTAGTATTTTGATTGACGAATCAAACAAAGAAATAGGACGATAGCATCTTGGTACCCCCTTTGTCCCTTCTTAAATATTGGTATTATAATAGAACGGGACCAGGTCTTAGGAAAGATTGCCGGAGTAGAGTTTGCTGCTAGATTAAAGACATTAGTAAGTATTATAGACCAAAGCTCAGGGTTGGCTTTGTACATATCAGATGGTACCCCATCTGGTCCTGGGGCTTTCTGGACAGATGTTTCAGCTATTGCTAACTGTACCTCTTTAATAGTAATACTCTGTACGGGTCCTACTATTTCTTTGGGGTATGTTTCATAAATATCAAGTTCCAAATTGCTCCCATATACATTCTCGAAATGGTTTAACCATTCCTGTTCTGTGATATTAACTTCTAGCGGGGCATTTTCCATCCCGTTGAACAAGGGAGAATTAACTATAGTCCAAAATTTGGAACTATCCCTTAGGGTAGTTTTGTCAAATAGTGAGTCCCATGCCTCTTGTTTTAGTTCATTTTTTCGGGTTTGTAGTGTAGTTTTATATAATCTCCTTAAAAAGGAGACCTTACCCTTCTCTCTAGGCTTCTTGTTTAGAGCTTGCAAGAGTTCACCATGTATTTTGGTGCATTTACGATCAAACCATCTATGCACCCAGTTGGGTTTCTGTGGTTGCTTCACCGTGAGTTCTAATGTGACCTGTTGACAGATAGTTTCAAAGGAAGCTATTACATCGCCCCCAAATCTCAGTGGGTCTCTGCAAGTGTTAATTTCATTCCCTACCTTAGATTTAATTGTGGAGAGGAATTCCTCAGTTATAATTTTGTTCCATTTTAATTTCCTTCCCTGGTCCTTGGTCAGAACTCTAGTGATAACTTTAGGAACCACTGTTTTATTAAAAGAAAGTGTAGTATTGACCAATTCCAGGACCACTGTATTATGGTCACTAAACGTGGATTGAATAGCATTATAAAATAAAACATAGTTTAATAATGCAGGAGATAGAAACGAAACATATAATCTATAATGGTTTCACTTTCCCTTGCATTATATGTAGGTACCCGGTCCTTTATGTCAGCAAACCCAGGTTCGAACAGGTCTGCCTCTATAAGTAGTTCTTCCAGGGCAGATCCCTTTGCCGAGTGTTCGAAATGCTGGTAACTTGAGTAAGCCGGGTAATCTACATCTAAAAGCTGACAATTTAAGTCACATAGATGGACGTTAAAATCACCCATTAGGATGATAGAGAAAAAAGTGGTTTGAGCTTCTTTATATGTAGATAACAGTTTTGTTAATGAATGGATATGCTCGTTAGAGTTATCTCCCTGTGTTGCATTATAGAAATTAATATATACCACTTTATTATTGTTGGGCATAAGAACTTCTATGGCTAAGATATTAGGAGAGGTGGTATTAAGCTCTTTCACTATACCTAATATATTAACTGAGATTAACAACATCAATCCTCCTTTATCCCTTCCTGATTTGGATGTACATGAGGCTACAAAATGAGAAGTAAACCCGTCCACCCAGAAATTGCACTCCCTATCCCCTGTTTCTTGCATCGCGACTATGTCATATTGCCTCAAGAATTCGATCCACATCTTATTATCCCTCTTGGAGCGTAGTCCAGCAATATTCCAGCTCATAAGCTTAATAGGGGGCTCCCTTATTTCCTGATGTAATATGGGGCTTGTGGGTGAATTGAATGGACATTCTTGTGTTAGTCAATCAATATCCCCCAATTGGGATAAAGGTGTAAATCTATTTGACATAGCAATGCCCTCATTTGTGACGGTACTATTATAGCAACCTACTTTTGGATGTAATCCAGTTTTTTTAGTGGCCCAGCTGTTTAAGGGTGGTGGTACAATTTCTGTTTTTTTTACTAATACTGATCGCCCAATCTCTTGTGAGCTCCTCCTGTATGATTGAGGTCGAGGATAAAAGAACCCAAGAGGTAGTGCTTTTATCTCTCCTTCTTGTATCGGCGTGTCCGTTGCATCCCAAAATAGCCGGGATGCTACATGTGGTCTATTGAAATTCACAATGAGACAGTCTCCCTTAAGATTTTTTTTGGTATTTCCCACCCAGCTCACCCGTCTCCCCATATTTATACTGGAAGAGAGATTTTTACCCCCGTGCAATTTTCATCGCACCAAACCTTGATGTTTCTTAGCAGGGTTTCATATGTCTCTACCTCTCCTACTTTAAGAGGGGGAACATTTACTAGGATAGCCACATATGGTGTGGCCTCTGGGGGTAGGTGCATGGTACGTTTAAATTCCACATCCCTGTTCTTGGTATGCTCTCTCTCAGCTGCAAAGATCTCTTGGTGAGGGGATGAACTAACGGGAGCACTAGGCAGCCCAATATCCTCAGTACCTTTGACCTGGCCTGTGGCTACTATCCCGCTATATAACATGGGGGAATGCGGTGAATTCAAGACTGTCGGTGGAATACAGCCATTTAAAGACCCCTTTATTACAGTCAGCAGGGTTCGTGGTTTTATAGTCAGTTTGGTGTTATCAATAATTGGGGGTTGTTCATTTGAGGCCAGGAATGTGTTTATACGTTCACATTTTTTCAAGATTTCTAATACACACTCTCTTAATGTTTCAGTAATGTCACTGCAAATTTGAGTGAATATTGTTTCCACTTTTTCAGTGAGTATGTCCTCAACCATGTCTCTCATAGAAGTTTCAAAATGAGTAGATACAAACAATCCTTGTTTCGTTTTAGGGGTTGTAGGCAATTTAGATTTTTTAATCTGCCTCTTTACGTGTTTCATACCTGCATTTGTGGCCTCTTCAGTGGGGATTTTGTCAGTTGGATTATTTGCGACCTCTTTGTTCTCTGGAGTAACTGTGGTGTATGAAGGTAAAATATCAGTCATGTTCCTAATAACAATCGCAGGCTCCAGAGGGATAGGCTGTCTTTCAAATAAGAGGGCGTCAGGTAGCTCAATTGTTAAGGTTTCAAGTCCCAGTTCACGTTCAGTGGTTGCAATTTCTTTGTTTAGTTTGCCCATGGCAGAGGTGAGATAGGACAGAATGTTAGAAGGGTTGTTAGAATTTCGTGGGACTTTGGATTTCACACTGCCCGCATTATCGGAAGTTTGTAACTTGCGCTTACCCATTTTGGTCGTTGTTTCTCAGGGGGGTGGCCCGTCCCATCCCTCGTCGTCCCCTGACGGCCACAGATGGCCCGCCCTTTGCCCGGGCTTCGCCCGCGCGCGTCCCGCGACGCGGAGGGAGCTCTGCTCCTTTGAGCGCCTCCGGGCGCGGAAGTGGTGGTAGATGGGCGGGACAATGGCGCTAGGGCTTCTGGAGGCTGAAGTCCCCCCCCACGGCGGCCGCGTTGGTGTATCAGGCGGTGGCGGGGGAGACTTGCCTCTTACAGCCCACAACACTGACGATGTTCCTGGCGGCGTCCGGGTGGTGTCAGAGTTCGCCTCCCACAGCAGCAATGCACCAAAGCAGGGTAGGTGATGTGGCCCCAAACACGTCAACGCTGTAATCTTTACAAAGCTCCCCTTGATTTATTTAGTAATCTAGTGTTGATCTTCCTTCGAAATTATTTGCTACCAAAACATGCATGCAATACATTGTCTTCCCATCTTAACTAAAACCGTACAGTTTCCCAAATTACTATTCTGCAGGTCTTCTAATTTTAATAGACCAAAATTACTGTTTCGTATACAAACGATTGTTTACTTTGTAACTCCTTTATGACATCTGATCAATCGTAGAGTATTTTCAGAAACACTCACTGAAAAGTGTATTTCTGTCTCAAAACATTATGTATACCAAATATGTATTAATTGATAGAATAGAGTCTTCATAGGTCTCTAGATGTGGTAGGGGTTTCTATTTAGGGACAGTGTGTCTCCTTGAATGTAGCAGTCTTTGCGGGGCAGATTTACAAGTCCCATGCGACGCCGGTGCATCACGTTGCGTGACGCACCTGTGGCGCAGCCTGATAAGGGATATTTACAAGCACAGGTAAAGTCACCCTGCATGACCTGTGCTTGTAAATATCGCCCCTGTTCACACAGCACTTTGCGAGTTAGGGTTAGTCGTAAACCTGGAAATGCGTCAGTTTGCTGCGCCACCATAGGGGTGGCGTAGCCAAGTGAAACGAAGAGAAATGTTTTCATTTCTCCTCTTTTTTCCTCTTTCAATGCGTGCTGTATTCTACAGCACGCATTGAAAGAGGAAAATGCCTGCAGTGATTGCTTTTGTGCAGGAAGGGGCCGCTTCCTTCTCAAAAGCAATCTCCCCAATGCGCAGGCATCTTTGCACCATGGTGCAAGGGTGCCTGCGCCGATGCAAGGCAACTGTTTCTGCGCCAGCGTTGGGGAGAGCACAGGAATGCGACATATCATTGTAGATATGTCGCATTCCTGTGCTCTGAAAGTGCCGCAGCGTGGCGCAGCTAAAGGGCTTGTAGTGCTGCGCTGCTGCACTTTCTTGTAGATCTGCCCCTTAGTTTTCAAATTGTCTGTTGCACGTAAGCTTTGGACACAACATGGTCATCCAGCCTGCCATAAGCATTCATTTGGGCTTCATGTTGCATTGCAGCAAGTTGCAGATTTAGTAAATATTGTTTATCTTTGGTTAGTGCATCATTAGTTTCTGTTATCCATGAAAATCAAATCGCCTTCCATTTTGCTAGTGTGCTGAAGAGAAAAAAATTGTTTCATAGGAGTTAGTAAAATAAGTTCATGTTTACAAAGTCCTTTCTTGGTTGAAAGCAACAACAAAAA
Organism: Lissotriton helveticus; assembly: GCF_964261635.1. Classification (NCBI taxonomy): domain Eukaryota; kingdom Metazoa; phylum Chordata; class Amphibia; order Caudata; family Salamandridae; genus Lissotriton; species Lissotriton helveticus. Next base: position 829,229,518 of record NC_136057.1, read on the forward strand.
ACAAATTAATTGATGTTTGTTTTATTGGAATAAAAAGTACAGAAAGTTTTTCTTTTTGGAATATCAAGAATAAGTGCTAATGTTTCAAACAACTTTATGCATCATGATTGTATAAACTGCATAAGGTTTAAAAAAGAGAAAACCACTGATTTGGTACGTTGGTTTGTTTCCCACAGAGTTTAATTTTTCAGAAGAGAATTTTCAGACATTTTACACTAGTGCATTGAAGTAGGAAAGTTTGCCCAGCACCCAACCCATCATACAACAAATGATGGGGATGAGTATGCCAGATAAAGGTACAGAGAATAAACAACTGACCCGCTACCTCGAGGAGAACAACATCCTGGACCTGTCCCAGTCCGGTTTACGCAGCAACCACAGCACCAAAACCGCCCTCATCGCCGCCACCGATGACATCAGGACCCTGCTTGACAACGGAGAAACAGCGGCCCTCATCCTCCTGGACCGGTCAGCCGCCTTCGACATGGTCTGCCATAACACACTACGAACACGGTTACACGACACCGGAATCCAAGAGAAGGCCCTGGACTGGACCACATCCTTCCTCTCCGGCAGAACTCAGAGCGTCCGCCTCCCCCCATTCTGCTCCAAGACCACTGAGATAATCTGCGGCGTACCCCAGGGCTCATCCCTCAGCCCGATGCTGTTCAACATCTACATGGCACCCCTCGCCACGTTGCCCGACAGCACGACCTCAACATCATCTCCTACGACGATGACACCCAGCTGATCATCTCCCTCACTAAAGACCGTCACACCGCAAAAAACAACCTCCACGAAGGAATGAAGGACGCTGCCGAATGAATGAAGAACAGCCGACTGAAGCTGAACTCAGACAAGACTGAGGTCCTCATCCTCGGCACCACCCCCTCAGCCTGGGAAGACTCCTGGTGGCACACAACACTGGGAACAGCACCGACCACGCACGCAACCTAGGGGTCATCCTCGACGCCACCCTCATGACTAAACAGGGCAACGCCGTCTCCTCATCCTGCTTCAACACCCTCCAAATGCTCCGCAGGATCTTCAAGTGGATCCCTACCGAAACGAGAAAAACAGTCACCCAGACTCTCGTCACCAAAAGGCTGGACTACGGAAACGCCCTTTACGCAGGAACGTCGGCCACGCTCCTGAGACGGATGCAACGCATCCAGAATGCCTCGGCACGTCTGATCCTCGACATCCCCCGCCGCAACCACATCACACCCCACATGAGACCTGCACTGGCTCCTCGTCAACAAGAGGATAACCTTCACGCTCCTCCTCCACACACACAAAGCTCTCCACAACACCGGCCCAGCATACCTCAACAGACGACTCATCCCCCACCCGCCAGCTCCGATCCACCGCCCTTGCCACAGTCCCCGCATCCGAAGAACGACCACAGGCGGCAGATCCTTCTCCCACCTCCCCACCAACCTACGGCGGACCCAAGACCTATCGGCTTTTAGAAGACTCTTCAAGACCTGGCTCTTCGATCAGTAGCAGCAGCACCCCAGAGCCTTGAGACCCTAACGGGTATGTAGTGCGCTCTATAAGTGCCTTAATTGATTGATTGATTGAGAATACAAATCACAATAGGTCCAAACTTTGTGTTGCCATCCACAATTAGGGCGGAGGACGTTTCCAGAATAACCACCTAGAAGGGCAGGGGTATCTTTAAGGGAAACCAAGCTGGTCTGTAGCCGAGGGAGAGTGGAGGCTTTCCTTAGTGCGTATTTGGGAAGCATGTGGGTGTGCATCAGGAAGCCAAGCTTTTGGAGGGGGGCGGGTGGCGGTTGAGGGCCATCTCAAGTGGTAAGGCAAAGGGTCAGCGGAGAGTCCAAGACTGCACAATAATCCAACAAGGACTTCGAAGTTACCCAGCAAAGGCTGAGGGTGCCACATCACTGGCTCCAGTAAGAACATGACAGGAAAAATAGACATTGTTAAAATGTTGTGCATAACATATAACCATCGAAATGTGTTGCAATGCCACACTAATGGCAAATTGTGTGCACTAACTACATAAGTGAAAATATACAATTATAAACTACGAGTAAAAACATGTTATTTAAAGTTTTTTTGTAAAAAAAGAATTACTGGACAAAAATATTTATACAAATATTTGTAAAAACGTTAGTTTCAAACATACTAAACCTACACAAACGTAACCAAAACCCAAATTTCAATCCAAGTCAGCTATATTTATGACTTTGTTTGCAAATGTTTTTCACCTCTTGTGTGTTTTTATGTTTTTCCTAACAATATTTAACATCTTAAAATCTTTCTAGTTATACTAAAATTGTTCGCTTCTAAAATTATTATGTTTTGATACAGCTGTTCAGGTACCACTACGCCAGAACAGTCGATTTCGAACGGACCGGAGACTGTACGTCCTACAGACGTGGCTAAGGTACAGGGCACTTGTTTGGGTTGTATTAGTGTGGGTACCCATCGAGTTTTTGATGCAGCGCATTTTTTACATCATACACAGCTGATGCAGTTGGATAGTAATTGGCTGTCGAACTTTCCTGTGTTAAGTGCCTATTCGGTAGAGCTTTTGATACGCTTACAGCGCATATTGGGTGTGATTTAACCTGGTCTTTGCATTAAGCGTAACCCATAAATGGGATAGATTATCGGGATATCCAGTGACTCTGGGATAAAGTGCGGCTTGTGTCTACAGAGTGGGTAACACAGGGGACTTTTATTTCCCCGTTTGTTGGTATCAGTAAACGATGGCTCTAGCACCATTTAAGTGTTTGAAGTTGACTATTTTTGTTTTGTTTTACCTGACCACTGATTATACGTACTATTGCGCTCTTAGAAGAAGGTGGACACTTCACCACTTCGTTTTTGAGTTAAGGGATATCTCAAGGCTTAAATCAAAGTCCTCTATTGCAGCGTATTCATTTTTACTGATGTTTACTCCCTTCTCTTTCTTGACAAAATGCTATGAAGTGACAGTATGCAGTCTCTCGTGTCTGTGCCGTTCTCTTCGCCCTTTTCTTTTTCTGATTCTTTTCTGCATGTTGTTGTTTCTTTCTACCACTTAAACGCAGTATGTTGCGATCCAATTGGGGGCCCTTTGTACCCACTATTTTTGTCCGTACATTGGTATGCATCCATTTCCACCACTTAATATAGTAAGTTGCGATCCATTTCGATAGGGTGTCCCTCTCTTCCCCATCATAATATATGTCTAGTAGCCTCACATCAACTGTGACTAAGTTTTGTTTTTATTTATGGTGCTAATTTCATCTTGGTGTCTGGGTATTGATGACGGGCCTACCCACCTGAGCTCTATCATGAAACTGTTCCTTATTAGATTATAGCAGCTCTGGTTTTTACACATGAAACCATGGGAGATAAAGCAAGTGGCCTGTGTTTCGATTTACTTCTATTCTCGCTACCCCAAATTGGATTTTTGACCTATTTTACATTTAAGGTATGCTCTTCTCATTTATAAGACACCACACTTGGGTTGCCCGGCAGTCTCACATATTACTTACCAGAGAAGACAATATGTTCTCCTTAGCACCTTTGGTTTAAATGTTTTTTACAATTTTTTATTGTATGTTCGGATCACACATATCTGTGGATACTTTTGCCTGCGTTTTTTTCTACTCTTTTTGGGTCTTGCCTACGCAGCGTGCATGCACTGCATAGGAGACCTTTAGCCGTTGTGCAGCTCTTTTTCAAAGCACATACTCGTGCTTGTGGCGGCATACGCCTTGCGGGAGTGCACAGCGGCCCGCCACAAGTATGTGTTTTGAAAAAGAGCAGACTGCTCTCCCAGCGCGCGCGCACCACTCGTACGCTTGTTTCCTGTGGCACACCATTAAATCCTTGCTAATGGCCCACTGTCTTTCATCATCCCAACCTCTTCACCTGCAAGTTTACTTTGTGACATACCTCAGAATCAAGGGACAGTTTCAACAGGTGCGCACATGCTACTGAAATCTTATCCACGAAAGAAACCGCAGCTCTTTTATTTGCGCAGATTCAGAGACAACATATGTCGTGACACGGCCAAATGCCCTGCTTGACTTCAGCATTAATCATTGACATTTCTTTTTTTTTTTTTAGCAGAGTTTTATATAGCGCGAACTAGAACCGAACCGAATCAGTTATCAGAGCGCTTTACATAGCACCAGTTACGTTACATGAGGACACACTTTCATTTTTAGGCACGGGGAGATTAAGTGATTTGCCCAGAATCACAGGGGGTTTTTGGCGTCGTTACCGAGACTCGAACCCAGATCCCCAGGTCCGAGGTCGAGCGCCTTAGCCGTTAGGCCAACCCCTCCCCTATTAAGTTCAACGGCTTGCATGTTGCATCCCTAAAAGGCAGCAACATAACCTGACGCACACAGCTGTTGTCCCCAGTTCCAGTGCACTGTCACACCAAGCATCGATTTTGGGCTGCCACGTTTATGGCTTCACGATTTCATGTTTTCTGCCAATGATTGCAGTTGTGTAATTACGCCAGACATTATAATTACTGATGTCCAGCTGCTTTTGGAACGCCTCCGTAATTTTTAAAGAACCAGAAATAAATCAAAAATAAAATATGAGGAGGAGGAGCCTAGCCTGGAACCATGATGGCCGCCTGAACCCTCGGCTCCGCTGCCCCGCTCTACTCCCCTCCGTGCCGTCCCGCATCCTGTCACTTATCCGATCCTCCTGAGACGGTATCGGACTCGGGGAGTGCTGCTGATTCCTGCGGTGTGCTTCCCGACGTGATCCCTTCGACGGAACGGGTTGAGAGTCCCTGTTCACTTTCGGCTGTTAATGGCGGCGACCGGGTCTTTGTTCTCGGAGCGGACGACCTCCGGCCATCACAATACTGGCCACAGACAGCAGGGCGCAGTCGACCAGCAAGAAACGGCGGCCGCTTGAGGTTTCTGCAGTGCAAAGCTCTCACTTCTTGTTACCCCGGCACTGTAGCGGTTTGTGCTACATTTGTATCTCCTGCGCCTTCCCTCTGCGAAACAGGGAGGGGGGCCATTTTGTACCGTGTACACAGTGATTGTGCCTGGTGGAATACCCGACTGCTGGGGTGTTTGCTATACCCGACGTCACACTATCTTCGTGTGCCACATTGCAATGGAACTTGCTGCCCATGTCCCCGTGACCTGGCTGTGCTTGCCGGGGCGCCCGTGGGAGGACGACTTGCGAGAGAGGGATGCCGGCGTGTTGGCTCTGGGACTGCCCCAGGCCATCGACCATTGTCTCCATGGAGCTGCATTATCCTCCTCTCCGGAGGTTCCCCTCCAGATCGCTGAAATTCTGAGCGCCCTGGCTGCCTTGCGTTCCGATTGGGTTGGTCACGCCCGGGACCTGGGGGGCCGCTTGGATTCTGTCTTATCTACGCTATCCTCAAATCGAGAGGGGGATCGCATGCTGAGCGCTTCGCCACATCCTGAGCCTGTGCACGGTGAGCCGTCTATCCGGATGTGCATGGAGGCGCTGGAGGTGCGAACACTGACTTCTGCAACGGCACTGTCCGCTACAATCATGGAGTGGTGTGATAATCCTGGTCCGGCGCAGCGGCGGGGGAGTCGCCTTTGGGCGCCATGTTTTGCACTTTATTCTGGTCCGGCTGGATATTCTTCTTGTGGTGTCCTGGGCACGCCGCTTCTGCTTCCACTGTTCACCAATGAGGACCCGAAGTTGCGCATCGCTCTTCTTTGTGCACCGCTGACTTTGTGTTGGACTGGCCTTACCGGACTGCGCCCTGTTTCACTGTGGTACTTGCAGTTGTTCACATTACTCTGGTGGGTGGTTTTATTTTTGCCTCTCGCTGCCGCTCTGGATCGTCAGGGACAAGGTTGACATTGCCTTTCATTATTGTTTCCTGTTGTTGGCTTGCTGGGACTGTGATGTGTAGACAAGGGAACTGGACGATGGATCTGTTCTAACGGGGGATCGATGGGTTGGGCGGCCGCACATATCCTGGTGTTTCCTTTTAGGACACGTAATTCTGGCCCTCCTCCGGTTTCATATGTGTATTTTCTTCTTCCTTTCTCTTCTTTCTGTATTTCGGGTATTCTTTATTGGGCGACAGGCACGCCGTTACGGGGGGGGGGGGGGGTAGGCCGTAGCCGCTACGTGTGTGCAGGGTGGGGGGTAGGGAGGGGGGGTCTTTGTTTCGTTTTTTGTTCCTATGGGCCTTCTTTTCCTTTTTATTCTTTAATTCCTTTTTCTTTTCTTTTTCCTGGGGTCAGTGGTTCGGGTCGGGGTTGGGTGGGGGGTGATCGGCGCACTGCTTATTATGTGAATTTTAATCCTGCTCAGATATCACAGTGCGGCCATTTTGCTCCTGTCTTAAGGCTTGTGGACTTCCTTGCTTAACATTGCCCGCCTCTGTTCTTGAAGTATATTGCGACTTTTGATCCTTTCTAACGTCTCTTAATTGAATTTGTTTTATGAACATTATAAAATCAAAACCTTGCTTTCTCCTGCTTCTCGGTGGTATACATGCTTCTGTGTAACTTTGATCGCTTGTGCTTGTATTTACACTGCTACTGAGTTGCCGTACTGCTTGCTATTGTGCACCGCTTTCTGTCTAGGCCGGCCGGTTGGTTGTGGGCCCGTAATTGTTTCTGATTTTGTGCAATAAAGGTTTTAAAAAAATAAATAAAAATAAAAAATAAATAAATAAAATATGAGTGGATGCTATTGGGCATCAAGCCACAATTTACTGCATTATACCTCGCAATCGTTCCAGAAATTGTGCATAAACTGGTGATTTAACACATGCAGACATTAATAAAGGCAGTAGGTTTGAGACAAAGAGTATGCTCGCATACAGAAACAGCAATACACCTACAGGAACTCATTTCCATAGAGTCCAACACATATATAGGCTTCCATGCTCACAAACCAACAAACATAAAGCCATCCAACCACACAGAGCAACTGCCATGAGTTAATATAAACCCAGGGGGGCACAAAGCTCAGTTTACCAAGTTCAGGTCCTCTTCTCTTTGGTTTCAAACTGGATTGCTTTTAATCAGGTGCTGGTACCAAGTGCATTCTGGTGCTTTTAGTCCATCACCTTATTACCTTTGATATTATTCTTGATTCAAAGCCAATCTTTTACTGGAGTCAAGTAATCTCATTTTTCACATTTTACACATGTTGCTGAACTTCAATTGAAATTTTCATTCCTTTGTATCCCAGAACTGTAAAGGTTGACTGTAAATGGATTTGGTAGAAAAGACAATATTTACGAGAACTCTCTGGGGTCTCATTTGTGATTATCAATTTAGGGCTATCCTGCTATTTCTCACTACTAGGGTGTTCCATTTAAATATGTGTACGTACCCATCATTCATTGAAAAGACATTCCTTGAATCAGGCCTCCCAGGTAGATGTGTATTTAGCTACACTTTGCACAGCTTATCCAAAAAAGGACTACAGTGACATGTGTGTTGGACTTTTTCTTATATATCATGTAGAATATTAAAATATTAGTCAGTTTCGGAATTTTGATTTACTCATAAAATTGATTCTGATATAAATAAGAACTTTACCTGTATACAAAGGTATAATCTAAGTTCTATACTAAGCATTAACAATCATAATTAACATGTTGCCTGTTTAGTCTAGTACATTTACAAATGAAACAAACATTGGCATAGCCAATAGGTCTCGCTTTTGGGACCTTATAAGTATTTAGTTATGCTGCACAATATCCTTGGTGCAACAACATCAACTGTTGCATGGCTAAACATTTGTAAGGTCCCAAAGGCGAGACCTATTGGCTATGCCAATGCTTGTTTAATAATGTTGTAGTGATGGCTCTTCTCGAAAATACGTGCCATGTATAGGCAGGTTAATAATATGGGCCCTAATGGGCTTTAGGTAGCCATTTATGATCTCTTTTGGCGATCCACTAAATTTCATCATTAAGCCTCTTGTCAGTTCCCTTTAATGGTAGTTGTAGTAAATATGTAAATATATGTGTAGCATCACATAGATGCTTTTAGCTATGTTAGTCTGTTGTTGCATTTAGTTTTGTTCCGTGTGTGGCAGCTTTTTTGTCATGTGTTATTGTACGTTGTGTTGTAAATAATGTAGTATGGTCTTAATCCATTTTGTGACTATTTTCTTGTATTTATTTGTGTTTCACTATCTGTATATATTCATGTTTTTATATTGTCACTTTCAGCCCTGATAAAGTTCAATGCCAATTGAATGAAACACATTGCTTTGGAGTTTGTTCATTGACACTATTTGAATAAAGGAGAAACAAAATAAGGAACTCTTTTCCGTATATTATGTACTTTGGGAAAGAAGCTCAGTGGTGCACCATTATAATATAATCCACAATTTTATTCTGTTATCCTTGGTTTAAAATAAATGAATTAAAATGTATCCTGTAAAGTGTTTCTACAGGGATCAATGCTGGCTGGTAACATATAATGTATATGGTTTGCCAGGAATAGTCATTTGTTACTTATTTTAGGTGTGTCTAAAAGAGAATATTTTTGTACGGTTTTAAATCCATGAATCATTTTATGTTTAAGGTTTTAAACTATATAGGGATTTACAGCTGTGATAATAAAAAGATACACTCCCAATGTTGTTAGCCCAGCCTACATTATAGGCAATCCACTGAGTCCAAGAAGCAGGGGTTAATTAGTGTGTGAGAATCTCAGCTACGCCGTGCAATTTGGTGTTTGGACATGTAAAAGCTACAAGGAGGTCAGAAGATGCTCACCACAATTAGTCTAATAATAGAAATTAAAGTAGCTGAGAGACAACTTGAACGCATGCAGAACAATTGGACAGCAGTTCAGACAATGCTCAGGTCTCTCCTTAAGGTTTTGATTTTTTTATGTGCCAATCTGGCTGGTTGAACACATTCTTCTAACCGGTTTCTCATACAGGCAAGGAGTTGAGTGACTGAAATTATAGCATTAAAACAGGACATATTGCTAGTGTGCAGTGCAGGTAAGGTCTGCCTTCATGCCAATCTTCCAGTTGAGGATCTCTTTAGGTTGACCGGATGGGCGGCCTAAGTGCGTCTTTGAGCTTCGCTTAATTCCTACTCTCTCGCTCAGGCTTCCATTTAACAGTCCAGAATCTTGCCAGGCAGCACACAGGGAAAGAACAGAGGAACTGTTGCCAAAAATAAGCAGAGGGATAAAATCATAACTGAAAAGCTGGACGAGTGTAGGGTATTTGTACAGTAGAAACAAAGCGGTATTGCAACTGAGCACTGTACACGATGGGGCGGGGTGGGTAGTGAGCTATAACTCTCCAGTGTAGGTCACGTAAGCTTCATTAGTCCCCACATTAACTCTCATGGAACAATTACGTAACGTATTTTAGTAGTAGGCCACAAGCCATCCTTTTATGGTTAAAATACACGATTTATGTCACCGTGGAGGATATGAAGTGTACCAACATGGGACACTCCATATAAAATCAGACAAATACACTTATATGAGAAAAGTATGCAACTGGTCCCGCCATCATCTTGATTAAGGTTTTATTACTGATAAAAGCTAAACTGTCACAGGATAATGGCATTTTGGTTAAGGTTCATGTTCCTATTACTTGCTCTCGAGTCCCCTTATGACAGTTACAGAGAAATCTGATAAAATTTCGGAACCAGACAAGTACCATTACATTTTGTCCATGAAATGTTAAGTCTTCCTCAAGCCACGATGGCGACGTGAATTACACCCAAGCACCTGTCATTCAGTTTTAGCAATTTCCTTTTTAGCCATAGGCTCAAAACCCGTTTGTGCTCAGAGTTGGGAAACCCCCTACACACACTTAAGAGAGGACTTTACATATTACTCTTAAAAGGCTGAAGCTGGAAATCTTCCCCCTTGAAAGTTGGAGGTTGACAGAATGCAAGAAGCTCTGTGGTTGTCCTTGGTTTCTGGATGCACTTGGAAATAGTGCACTTGGTGTTTCCAATTGGAGCTTTTCATGGACTAGAACTAATGTTTCGGAAAACCTTTCAAGAATATTATTTCTACAGCGTTTGATTTTCAAAACACAAATATCTGCTCCACACAGAGTCTGCTCTTACTGTTCCTCTATCTTAGAAATAATTGTTCTATTGCATGCGCGCACACAAACAAAATCCTGTTTCTGAAGCGTTTGCAGAGGACGTGAGGGGCAGTTCCAGAAAGCAAAGTACCAATCATGACAAATGGTGTAGACCCCAACACACTTAGAATGCACCTTCCTTGATGGCGCATTGAGGCATAAATGTGATAAATCAGGAACCGTAGTGAGGGGAAGAAAATGAACCACTGGCACAGCCTACACAATTCATATGCTTATGTGCACACAGAAGAATTTATACTTATGATGATCAATGGCCGTTTACTCTGAATTTCCATACCCTATGAATCATTTGGGATAGATTCTACGGCTGTCCATATGCATAAATCTGCCATAGATGCTATTTTCCTTTAACACAATCACTTGGGGAAAGGCATATTCGCCTGTACACATGTGTAGCTTTTTTATTTGCGCATAATTTCTGATGAAGCCACTTTTTGTGGATCTACTGTGAAAACACTCACAGCCCACTCTAGCCCTAGAGTGTATAGGACATCACCCTCCAAATCATATAACTAAAATATCTACCTTGTGATCCAGAGCAGATGATTAAGTGCTTACTGATTGGTATCTGCCAATATGGTGAATAAGTGAAAGAACAGGTATAGATGAAAGTGTAGTAATGAAGAAAGACGACTCACAAGAAAGTAAGAACATTAAGTTTTATTGTAGTAACAAAATCCCACAAACAGTGCGAGGTGTGCGTGCAAGCACTGCGCTAGCGGGAGGCAACTGTCATCCGTAACTGTCACCTAGCGGGTGACCAACAAACCGCCAGCACTGGGCTCGTGCTCCAAGGGGCGCACGATGAAACAGCACACATAGAGTCCACGCGCCAAGGGCGCACATGGATAGTTCACTACATATATCTCTTTCCCTAAAGGGATAGAACAGGGAGGAGGGAACGGGCCGGGTGAGGGGGGGGGGGTGGATAAAGGAACATACTGAACCACAGGAGTCAAAGAACTCCACCAATAAAATTACCTGTACCTTATTGGAACTCTCATGTCTCTGCAACTCCTCCTAGGGATGACGAGAGGGTCTTTTACAACAACCAACCCATTGTGGTTATGAACAGAAGAATGCTCAGGGCCCATATCAGACCCATAGCCAAAACTCTTACCCCACACAATATCTGCTTTTACAATTTTGTTAACGTTTCATCAATTTCACTTATTGACCCGTACAGCACTCCCACATATTTTATCAATGCGAACCGGTTCACTGAACTTGGAGTCACCTTTCCTGACAAACCCTTGTTTCTTTATTCTTACCATATCAGCCACCGCAAATTTCCGGTTGGAGACATGCTTTCTAGAGTCAAAGTATTACTTCTGTTTGGCTTGAGTTTCTCTGCTTTTGTTCCTAACTATGTTGTCTAGTTCCAGCGGGGTAATTCTACACCTGAACCACTTGGACATCCACGCAGGTCGGAATTCAGAGCAAGCTTTTCTGCCTCTAAGTAGTTCAAAGGGAGATACCCCAGTAGACGAGTGAGGGGTCGTTCTGTAAAACCACAACATGGATCTGACAGCCATGGGTATGGCTTTGTGGTGAACTATGGCCCACTGTATACACTCGCCGATGACTCTGTTGAGTCTCTCTACCAGCCCGTTAATTTGGGGATGATAGAGAGAGCTCTTGATGTGAGAGATAGATGATTCTTTAAAGAATTGTTCAGCTTCAGCTGATAGGAACTGCACCCCATTGTCAGAGATGACAGTCTTGGGAAAACCCTCCCACATGAAAACCTCTTTCATGAAGTCCAGGATCTCCTTTGAGTCACCTTTCTCTACAAGTTTTACTTCTGGCCATTTTGAGTAATAGTCAACTAATACTATGGCGAACCTGGCCATGTGAGGTTAAGTATGAAACGGAACGAAAACATCAATACCAAGCTTCTCCCATCTGTTCTCTGGCAAAGGAATGGGTGTAAGTGGGGGATTGGAAATGCAAAGTGTTTTGTCGCTACCAGCACAAATGGTGCACTCTTAGACCAAGGCATCAATGTTGCGGTACATCTGAGGGCAGCAGAAGTATTCACGCACTCTACGTTTAGTGAATGTAGCTCCCAAGGGACCCTCACGGGCATTTGTGAGGAGTTTTTTTCTAAGACTGAAAGGGGGCACAATCTTGTCCAACCTGAAAATGAGACTATCTTCAACAGTTAGTTCTTCACAGATTTTAGCATACGGTTGCACATCAACATCTAAACATTTCTCTTTGGGCCACCCTTCAGTAATGTATTTCTTAACACTTTTTAGCACTTCATCACAATGCATGGCATCATACCAATCACTTTCCTTGACAGAGCAAACATGTTGAAATTCAACATTAGCAACTATACAGTCTTCTAGTTCGTCCTCACAATTGGCTTTACCACCTACGTCATCCCTGTCCTGGTTGGGTGGCAACCGTGAAAGTGCATCAGCACGTACATTTTTCCCACCAGGGATGTGTACAATTTGAAAATTGAATTGCGACAGTTTATAAGCAAGATGAGCTATACGTGAAGTTGTATTGCGAGAGCTAGTATTACCTAGGATGGCCACTAAGGGTTTATGGTCTGTTTGTAAAGTGAAACTCCTGCCCCAAAGGTAACATTTGAACTTTTCGATCGCCCACCAACATGCAAGTAGTTCTTTTTCTAGGACTGAATAGGGACACTCAGTGTTTCTCAGTACCCTAGATGCAAATCTGATGGTGTGTTCTTGAGTCTCTGCTTGTTGGGTAAGGATGGTACCAAGCCCAAAACAGCTAGTGTCGACAGTCAGTGTGCAATGTAAAGAGTGATCAAAAGGTTTCAGCGCTTCGACAGTGGTGAGTTTGGTTTTAACGTATGATCAATTGGAGGAGGGAGAGAGAGAGTGCGGATCCTTTCAGTCTCCGTTTAGTTATTCAGAATCAATGGGGAAAGGATCACTAGTCCTGGATAACCAAGGTCTGCAGGTAGGTAGATAGGTGTCTCCCAAATAAAAGACCCTCATACACGTGTTTTTAGAAAATCTCGTAGCGGTATATGATGTGTCCCCGCTCCTTGTTACACGTGTGTGCGTAATCCTTGGGTCAATTTTTGTATACACCCTCCGCTAGGAGGTTTTACCTTTGGTTAAAACAGTAGTGATCGTGGATTGTGAGTGGTGAAAAAGTGAAAAAAGGGGGAGGATATTAAAATACCCGGACAGCCATGGATTCAACTTTAATAGGTCTGGATTCGGGCAAAAAAGTTATATTTGTGCAGCTGTGGAATTGACTAGGAATTCGAGCGCACTCAATCAGTGAAATTAAAATACGGTCGACATGTTTCAGCCTTGGTTGCCATGTGGTCAGTAGGCTTTCTTCAGGACCAATAAGTGATAAAGTGAATAAAGGTGAAAGAATAGGTAAATTAATAACCTGATTGTTCTGACAATAGGAGGTTGCATTGTACCTGTAATGAAAGGAAAAAAGCACACACAACATATAGGGAAAAAGGTAAGGGAGAACACACAGTTATGTACAATTGTACAGTCTCAAAATTAGTTGATTTTGAAAAGAAACTAAAAAATGGCAATACTTTACGCAGAATCACGGTCACATCAGGCGTCAACACTCTCATACTCATGCTTCAGTGAAAGGTAAGTGATTTTGGTATACTGTAGGGCTGCGTTCTTAGCTTTACTGCTCCTTGTGTCTATTAGTACCACACTGGTACTAAGCTGAATCATATCGTTGTTATACACATTTATTCCTGGTGGTATTTAGGACAGGTGATATGCTTATTATCAATATGGTAATCATGACTAGTCAATACGCTCATCGTGGTGTTGTGGTTGGCGTAAATTGCATGCAGTTATTACTATAATTATATACTACTAACAGCGCGCGCTCAGGATGGGCGTGTGTTTTATAGCTGGTGGCCCTCGGTATACAAGTGATCTTGTGTTTGTAACTCCTTAGTGTTATTAATCGGTTTTGATGTCTTTATTAACAGCAATGCGCTATCAAAGGGTGATACATTGTGTTTGAGAAAACATGTCCTTTGAAGTCAAATGCGTGAATAGACAAGGCGCTGTGTAATTATTATCGTTTTATCGTGATAGGGGTGCTGAGCAAGTTATGCAACATGTTGTACCTCTATTTTTCCGAAGCATTGCTTCTTCAGGGAGTACGGCAAATGGGGGGAGGCTTCACTGTTGGAAGTGAAGGATATTATTAATAAATAGGCGTCGTATACTTGCGGTTTTGTTCAGCTCGTAGGAGACGGTAGCGCTCTGTACCTCTAGCCTTCTCCGCCCTTCGTGCAGCATGTGCTGTCTCTGCCCGTAGTCACCCGGAATAGGTCACGGGTGTGTTTCCGGGCTGGTTAAGTCTCAAGGCCATGGAAAGAGACGAGTTATTTAGTCGTATGCACTGGTGTTCGAGTGTGTTTTCCTAAATATTGGGAAATCTTGCTGACAGTGTGTCTGTATAATCATGACAATTATCGCCGGTGTCATGAAATCGATTCACTAATTTTGGAGACTAAAATTGGTATTACCCAAAGACAATTAAATTCACGCTTTACAGACACTACATGGTGGGCAGTTTTTTGATAGATACCGATTTTTATATCGGTTTTTGTATCGAGCGAGACGTCTGTGTTCATGTTGGTATCGATATCAACGGACTCTGTTGTGTGTTACATTATAGGCCTTGATCAGCGGTTTTGCTACACATAGGTAGTTCATATTGTTTGGTTGGCTTCCCTTGGTTGATTGCGAGCCCGTTTTTTGCATGAATTGATCACTTTTTTGGGGTACTGACGGACCAATAGCTTGTCACACAGCTCACTTGCTTGGTTCTTATAATCAGAGATTGTGCTGCAGTTCCTCCTAAGACGGAGGAATTGACTGTACATCACAAGGGCGGAACAACTGGCCCTCACTGAACTCAAGAACGACAATGAGATCGTAATAAAACCGGCGGACAAAGGGGGAGGAATAGTCCTACTATCAACAGCCGGATATGACAAACAATGTATGGACCTCCTTGCAGACACAAAATTTTATGAGGTACTCACAACAGACCCTACTGCACGTTTACAAAGAACCATATCCATGATGGTCGAGGAAGCGGAAGCTAACAATTGGGTGTCAAAGAAGGAGGCAGACTATTTGGAAACAAAAGCACCAAGAACACCATACTTTTACTCCTTGCCGAAAACACTCAAGGGGAGAATGCCACCCCCAGGGAGACCAATCGTCTCTGGAATAAACTCGATCTTAGAACCACTCTCAGAATTTGCGAACCAGTATTTGAGACCACTGGTCCAAAAAACACCTACCTATCTGAAAGATACACGAGACCTTCTGAATATGTTACAAAATTTTGAATACTCAGAAGAGACAATGCTCCTAGTAGGGCTAGATGTAGAGAGCCTTTATACGAGCCTGCCACAGCAAAAAACTGTAGACACTTTAGAGACTATACTTTTTGGCATCGAATGGCCTTATAAAACCCCCAGGCACTTTGTGCTAGAATGTTGTAGATTGGCCCTAACAGAAAACATTTTTGAGTACAAAGACATTCTCTTTCTCCAACGCCATGGAACATCTATGGGCAGTACATTCGCCCCAAGTGTGGCAGGCCTATATGTCAGCACCTTTGAACACACCTTTGTTCACAATGAGAGCAACCCCTTCCTTCGTCATATTCTCTTTTGGAAGAGATATATAGACGACATTTTACTAACATGGAAGGGAGATAATGCTACCCTGAAAGATTTCCATTGCTGGTTAAACACACAAGATGAGTGCTTAAAATTCACATATATTGCCAACAAAAAGACCTTGGACTTTCTAGATATTACTATCTTTGCGGAAAACAACACATTGCAAACCCGCACTTTCTTCAAGCCAACGGCCAAAAACAGTTTATTATCCTTTCAAAGCTTTCATCCTCGTCCCTTACGGGAGAATCTCCCGTACAGTCAATTCCTCCGTCTTAGGAGGAACTGCAGCACAATCTCTGATTATAAGAACCAAGCAAGTGAGCTGTGTGACAAGCTATTGGTCCGTCAGTACCCCAAAAAAGTGATCAATTCATGCAAAAAACGGGCTCGCAATCAACCAAGGGAAGCCCTACTAGAGACTTGTCCCCAACCAGAGGAAGGTAGGATCACATGTGTAACCACCTACAGCCCGGTCACGAACCACGTGAAGAAAATAATCAACAAAAATTGGAGAATCTTAACATCTAACACCCTGAACTGGCCGAAACCAAGGTTCGCGAATAAGAGAAGTCGAAATCTTAAGGACCTATTGGTACATACACAACCACCGCTAAAGAAGAAGAAGGGTCAACCAGGGTTGTGGAACAACCCTCCAGTAACGGGACACTACCCATGCGGGGCCTGCTCAGTCTGCGACATTACAACACCCACAAAGGAATTACAGTTACTTCCGGATTTCAATTGGAAGTTAAAGAGACATACTAACTGTTATACAAGCCATGTTATTTACATGGTCACTTGTCCATGCCAAATGCGATACATTGGCATGACATGCCGGAAGGCGAAACAAAGACTATGCGAGCAGCGCAGTAATGTCAACTCTAAAAGAACAACTACAAAAATGTCCACCCACTATAAGAAATTAGGCCACACAGCGAACGACCTGCAGTGGGTTATCCTCGAGACCCTTGACACAACAGACAGGAATGCAGCCAAAATCCTGTTCGAAAAAGAGCAATGTTGGGCCCACAGGCTCAAAACAGACATTACAGGCTTGAATGATACCATTCCGTGGTTATCTCTCAACAGATAACACAGATAATAAAAACATCTGTGACGAGATGCCTCAGGTAATGATCACTTTGCTTTCCCTGACCAAACAATATGAACTACCTATGTGTAGCAAAACCTCTGATCAAGGCCTATAATATAACACACAACAGAGTCCGTTGATATCGATACCAACATGAACACAGACGTCTCGCTCGATACAAAAACCGATATAAAAATCGGTATCTATCAAAAAACTGCCCACCATGGAGTGTCCGTAAAGCGTGAATTTAATTGTCTTTGGGGTAATACCATTTTCAGTCTCCACAATTAGTGAATCGTTTTTATAATACCCATCGTTAATTATCAAGACCATAAATACACACCGCCAAGCAAGACTTCCGAATACTTAGGAAAGTACATCCGAACATCAGTGTATACTACTAAGTAACTCGTCTCTTCCTATGACCTTGAGAAAAAACTGCCCATCAAGGAGTGTTTACGAAGCGTGATTATACCTGTGTTTGGGGTTATACCTTTTTCAGTTTCCATAACCAGTGAACCTTTTTTATTATATCAGCCGATAATTGCCATAATGATACATAACCAGCGCGGATATAAAAATCGGTATAAAAACTGCCCACCATGGTGTGTCTATAAAGCGTGATTATAACTGTCTTTGGGAAAATATCATTTTTAGTCTCCAAAATTAGTGAATCGATTTCATGACACCAGTCGATAATTGTCATGATTATACAGACACACTGTCAGCAAGATTTCCCAATATTTAGGAAAACACACTCGAACACCAGTGCATACGACTAAATAACTCGTCTCTTTCCATTGCCTTGAGACTTAACCAGCCCGGAAACACACCCGTGACCTATTCCGGGTGACTACGGGCAGAGACAGCACATGCTGCACGAAGGGCGGAGAAGGCTAGAGGTACAGAGAGCTACAGTCTCCTACGAGCTAAAAAAACCGCAAGTATACGACGCCTATTTATTAATAATATCCTTCACTTCCAACAGTGAAGCCTCCCCCCATTTGCCGTACTCCCTGAAGAAGCAATGCTTCGGAAAAATAGAGGAACGCCATGTTGCATAACTTGCTCAGCACCCCTATCACGATAAAACGATAATAATTACACAGCGCCTTGTCTATTCACGCATTTGACTTCAAAGGACATGTTTTCTCAAACACAATGTTTCACCCTTTGATAGCGCATTGCTGTTAATAAAGTCATCAAAACCGATTAATAACACTAAGGAGTTACAAACACAAGATCACTTGTATACCGAGGGCCACCAGCTATAAAACACACGCCCATCCTGAGCGCGCGCTGTTAGTAGTATATAATTATAGTAATAACTGCATGCAATTTACGCCAACCAGAACACCACGATGAGCGTATTGACTAGTCATGATTACCATATTGATAATAAGCATGTCACCTGTCCTAAATACCACCAGGAATAAATGTGTATAACAACGATATGATTCACCTTAGTACCAGTGTGGTACTAATAGACACAAGGAGCAGTAAAGCTAAGAACACAGCCCTACAGTATACCAAAATCACTTACCTTTCACTGAAGCATGAGTATGAGAGAGTTGACGCCTGATGTGACCGTGATTCTGCGTAAAGTATTGCCATTTTTTAGTTTCTTTTCAAAATCAACTAATTTTGAGACTGTACAATTGTACATAACTGTGTGTTCTCCCTTACCTTTTTCCCTATATGTTGTGTGTGCTTTTTTCCTTTCATTACAGGAACAATGCGACCTCCTATTCTCAGAAGAATCAGGTTATAAATTTACCTATTCTTGCACCTTTATTCACTTTATCACTTATTGGTCCTGAAGAAAGCCTACTGACCACATGGCAACCAAGGCTGAAACATGTCGACCTTATTTTAATTTCACTAATTGAGTGCGCTCGAATTTGCTAGTCAATTCCACAGCTGCACAAATATAACTTTTTTGCCCGAATCCAGACCTATTAAAGTTGAATCCCTGGCTGTCCGGGTATTTTAATATCCTCCCCCTTTTTTCACTTTTTCACCACTCACAATCCATGATCACTACTGTTTTAAGCAAAGGTAAAACCTCCTGGCGGAGGGTGCATACAAAAATGGACCCAAGGATTACGCACACACGTGTAACAAGGAGCGGGGACACATCATATACCGCTACGAGATTTTCTAAAAACACGTGTATGAGGGTCTTTCATTTGGGAGACACCTATCTACCTACCTGCAGACCTTGGTTATGCAGGACTAGTGATCCTTTCCCCATTGATTCTGAGTTTGGTTTTAAGGCATTCAAAAGCCTGTTTACACTCGTTGTCCCAAACAAAAACAGTATGATTTTTCAACAGGTTGGAAATTGGGCGTATCATAGTCGCATAGTCGGGAATGAACCTAGAATAGAACTCTGTAAGGCCCAATAGTGACTTCAACCCCGTCTTGTCTTTGGGAGGCGAGGTGTCTAGTACATCCTGAACCAGACTGGGCTTCGGTGTGACCCCAGCACTAGTGATGGTGTGACCCAAGTACCCAACAGACTCTTTGGAGATCTCACATTTCTCACGCTTGAGGCCCACACCGCTCTCTTGGAACACAGCCAGGGCTTGACTTAAAGTTTCATCGTAGGTTTCCTGGTCAATACCATGAATGAGGACATCATCTTGAAATATGGCGACATTCTTTGTTCCTTTGAGTAGATTGACCATTCGACGCTGGAAAACTATAGCCACCGAGGCTAGACCGAAAGGCATGCAGCAAAATTGGTACATGTCGGAGGGTGAGTTGAACACGGTGAGGTGGCGGGATTCTTTATCAAGTTCAACCTGATGGTAGGTTGAAGCGAGATCAAGTTTTGAAAAGATCTTGGCACCTGGCACTCTGGTTAACATTTCTGATATGTTGGGAAGAGGATGAGAGTCAATCCAAATTTCTCTATTGAGGCTGCACAAGTCAATACAGATCCTGAGTTCATTGTTCTTTTGGCGAGCTATGACTAAAGGAGAAGACCAATCGGAAGATTCGAAAGGCTCAATCACACCTCTTTTGCACATGGACAATAATTCTTTCTTGAGATCTTCTCTGATGCTGAACGGGTCGTTTCTGAGTTTATGTTTATTTGGAATGGCACCCTCCCTCACTTTTATCCTGTGTTTAAAGCCTTTTTTTCTTCCCAGTTCACCAGAAAAGACTTTTGGGAATGTGTTCAAAAGATCTTATACTTGGGTAGAGTCACGGATCGCAAGTACCTGTTCTTCGGCACCTGGACATAACATCATGTCGAACAGCCCTTGGTGAAACCACTCTAGAATGTTCAGTCCTTGTACAGCCACATATACTTTTCCCTCAATACGTCTGCCCTTGAATTCCATGATGTCTACAAAATACCCAAGTAGGTCAATCATACGTCCCTCGTAGGACACAGGGGCATGGTCAGGAGGAAATCATTTTCTTCCCCCCCAATTAGCAGTAAAAAGAGAATCAGAGATCATGGTGATGCGTGCACCTGAATCCACAAGGAGATGAAGCATCTTGTCACCAACCAATATGTTAGCATAGGGGTCCACGCAGTCTGAAGGATCCCCTCTTCGTATTTCACTGTCAGAGACAACAAGAACCATGTCTTTCAATTTACTCGAAATCTCCTCATTTTTACTGTCACTATTATCCTTTACATGCCCAATTCTAACATTTTCCCTTTTTTGGCTTTGACATACTTTATCAATATGGCCAACTTTGCCATAGGACCTGCATACTACATTTTTAGCAGGACAAGGTTGACCGTTGTACAGAATTCCCGCACCTAAAACAGATGTCTGACCTCCTGAAAAAACGGTTATGTGTGTTCTCCCTCTTTTTTTTTTTTAACTGAGGTTTCGTACAGGAACAACAGCATCAACTGATTTGTTTTTAAGTTCCATTACCGAAACCGGAGATGTTTCTATGCTTTTAGCAATGCGGATGAATTCCTCAAGTGTGGGATTAGCTAAACATAGAAGTTTTTGTCTGATGGATTTGTCCAAACACTGGCTTATGAACTGATCACGAACCAATTGCTCACTAACATTTTCAAACTCACAATCAGAAATATTTTTCGAAGTGCTGTGATGTATGTGTCAACATCTTCATCGATCTTTGGCACCCTCTTGAAATATTTGTGTCTTAAAACAACGACACTGGGCTATACATCTGTCAGGGGGTCCCCTGCTCGGCACAGGCTGAGCTAACTGCCTCTTCGTCTTCCCCACAGACCGGCAGCTACGGGCCCTTTAAGGATAGCCTGGCCTTGCAGTTCCCCGGACCACCTGACTTTGTTGGCCTATCGGAGCCGGCCTCGCGCCTTAAGGGGGAGGATCCGGAAGACGCCAGTGCTCGAGAGCCTCGGAGAATCACGTCGTGGGAATCCGATCTGCAGCGCCAGGAGGAACAAGCCGACCAGGACAAGGAAGGACCGTGCTTGACCGGACCAGAAGACGACGCGGAGGAGCCCCTTCTGACTGACACCGGAGACGGGAGCCTGACGGAAGGTGTAGCAGAAGCCAGGAAGCCAGGAGGCCAACGGTTTCGTGTTCCGCCCAGCCACGCGAAGGAGGACGCGTGGCTTCTCCAGGTGCGTGGGCGTTTGCGTGCACTGTTTCAGTTTAAGAGGGGAGGGACCGGGTAGGCAGCGAGGCACTGTCGGGGCACTATAGTCTTCCTGTGCACACACTCACTGGTCGCTATATGCAATAGCCTTGCTTGAGCGGTGGTGGTTACCTGTTCCCTCACTCCCTGCCCCAACTGTAGCAATTGAAACAGGACAGTCTACTAAAGCCCGTTGTTCTTTTCTTTTTTTTGCATACGCTGGAGTCCGGCTACCTCCACCCCGGGGATAAGAAACTGAAGACCTAGGATCCGGGACTCTGCCTGTTATTGTAAACTTCAGCCCTATGTTAAACGCTGAACCTTCAGTCCTATGTTAAACGCTGAACCTTCAGTCCTATGTGAAACGCTGAACCTTCAGTCCTATGTTAAACGCTGAATAAATAGTTGAACTGTCGCCCCAGTATTGGCTCCTTCCTTCTTGCACCCTCAAAGGTGACAACATCGTATCTAGCTGCTAATTTTCTGATGGTAATTTTATATTCATCCACCTCTTCCTTGTCTTCTCCTACAACGTCTGGTAAGTGCTTGAGAGTGGCCCTGCCCTCAACACAGAGTGTGTAATAACCGGAACTTTTTCCTTTCGGGTCTAAACCTGTGTGCCCCTATTGCTCCCAGGTAGGTCTCAAAAGCATCAACCCAGTGCCGCCATTTAATTGGTGGATAACCAGGTACTTCTAGGAATGGTGGTGGTGGATGTACGGCTTGCATGGTAAAGGTGGAAGGTATAACCTTACAATATTAACAAGACTCCACATCAAAGTGTGCTATAAATAGATTCACAGCCAAATACACATATACAAAGGATTCACTTCCAAAATATGTCTTAATATGCCCAAGGAGCATTTAAGTGAAAGAACACAATGATAAGCGCAATTTATAAAATGTCAATGTTGAATTTACACAAAGGCACTTTTTCTATGATGCACGCTATTTCTAATGTAGTTGTTAAATAAAGGTGCGCGTGTCACCGTGAAGAGACAAAGAGTTGTAAGAGAATAATCAGTTGTAATAAGGATGTGCGAGTCACCGCGTAGTTGTGCTCCCACAATGTAGTCATAAACGTGTCAAGAAGAACTGGTGCGCGAATCACCGTAAGGAAACACACAAGATATTGATTCCTTGTGGTACAAATATAAAATAGACACAGTACCTAATATCGTTTCGCCAAAGAAAGAGAATACCATACGCATCCAAGTACTGTAAATAAGAATTTACAGGCACCACTAATTCCTGTTAAGAACTGGACAGCTGGATGTATTCCTCGTTGCTAACTAGATGTGTGGTCATGCAGGGGTTAATTTCTTTCCTCTCGATGCCCTTCTGACTGATGTTTCCACCAGCAGCCTGCCGTAAACAGAAAGGGAGGCAGGGGGCGTGAGAAGGGGAGACTTACGTGATGTGCCAAAGAAGGATTATGCTCCGATTCCTGTTTCAGTCAAGCAGGGCTGATCTGTCACACATCAAGATGTACCCTTTGGCTTCAGGAAGTGACGTCTAACAAAGATTATGCTGAGTACTCGATTCGATAAAGCTTTATTCGATTTTATTTTAAAGTCATAAAAGCGTACATATAAAACAATCTTAAAATAAATGCATACATATAATAACAATATGACTACAAGTTAAAAGGACATATGCCCAACCTCAGAATTCGATAATAAGACATGTTAATCATACAGTTTATCATTATCGACTATGGTAAAACATAGAGCAATCAGAAGTTGCGACAATTGTGTAATGGTTCGAATCTATTCGGAGCGGAGAAACTAATGCCACTGGATACACGAACCCCCTTCCCAGCGGATGATGATGCTCTACTGTTGGTCTAAGCAGGGGAATGTTTGGTGTGCAAGGATAAAAGTCAAGTAGGTCCCAAGTGCATATAGAGCCATCTCCTTCTTGGGGCGGGCAAGATCTTAGGTACGGGACGATGTTCCTATTCCTGAATTTAACCAGTATCAAGTCCCCGGGAATGTTTTTAGGTAACGAGCCCAGCCAGCTCACCCTTCTAACGCTCAGGATTCCGCCATCTTGGTCCGATGGTAGGGGTCTATTTTTCCCCAGCCAGGACATGACCTTATTTAATAGGTCCTGCTGTCTTTCGGCTTTCCCGAAAGCAAGTGATGGTACTGCTGAAAGAACGGACACATATGGCACGGCTTCTGGAGGAAGGTGTATACGTGGTGGTTTGTTTAATTCTGTTCTAACCCCTGTGAACCTTGATGGAGCAGGTTTGAAAGGGGCTTTGGGTGCAATTGGGGCTGGGATTTTGGGTGGTTGTGATGTAGGTTGGGCGTTTGTACATTTAGGAGTTGGCTTAGATGTTACCAAGGTTGTAAGTGGCTGGGAACGGTTAGATGTTACCATATTATTGATAGGTGTCAGAATGGTCACAATTGTGTTCTCTAGCCTTGAGAGCCTTTCCCCTATGGAATTGATTTTATCAACTAGTGGAGAAATGATGGCTTTGACTAGATGCTCAATCGGGGTCAATAGAGACAACTGGGGGTAGAGTATTGTATTGTCTGATTTATCTGTAGACTCCATGGTAGTAGGCAAGTTGTTGACAGGTAAAGTAGGACTTACGGATAGTTTTTGTAATTTGAAATGATTCCCTTCGGGATTGTCCTCGTAGTGCTTCCTTTTAGTGGGTAAAGGCCGGGGAAGGGCTAGATCTTGGATATTGTCTTTCATAGGTGAAAAGGAAGGATCCCGTAAACTACCGTTAGTACATGAAGAGCTAGTGCCTTTAACAGGAGAAGGTGATTCCACTACAGCGTACTTGGTGTTGCACAAGATGTTTAATTCGTCCCACAAAGACAGATTTTGCGCTCTGACTGGAGTTTGTAAGGGAGATTGCATACTGAGTAGGGAGTGGCAAGGAGAGTTGTAGTCTATCATGAACAGTAGGCAGTGTGCTATTCATGTGATGCTCTTGTAGCCCTTGGCATGGGCCCCTCTCAGAAGCAATGTTTGTGCCCTCCCTTTCGTGACAATGTTAAAGTAGGATAAATCAAACCACAAAGATAGTCAATTAGTAAATGGAGTCACTCTACCTCTTCTCACAGTACAGTCAAGGGAGTGGGCCCGTCCCGACCCCTTCAGACCACAGAGGGCCACAGAGGGCCCGCCCCTTTGCCCGGGCTTAGCCCCGGGCGCTCCCGCGCACTCCCGCGACATGGGGGCTGCGTCCTTTTAGCGCGCCTCCTGGCGTGAGATGGTGACGTGGGCGCGGCTCCCGCCGCTGGGGCGTCTGGGGGTTGTAGTTTTGCCCGGTCGCCTCCCTCCGCACTGCGGCCGCTTAAGCTGTAGTCTGCGGCGGCGGGAGGGAGACTGGAGGTACTGGTGGCGGCGTTCCGCAGGGCAGCACGGGCAGCAAAAGGTCAGTTGCCCTCGTGAAAAGGGACCCCCCCCGCTCCACCGGGGCTGCGTCCTTTTAGCGCGCCTCCTGGCGTGAGATGGTGACGTGGGCACGGCTCCCGCCGCTAGGGCGTCTGGGGGTTGTAGTTTTGCCCGGTCGCCTCCCTCCGCACTGCGGCCGCTTAAGCTGTAGTCTGCGGCGGCGGGAGGGAGACTGGAGGTACTGGTGGCGGCGTTCCACAGGGCAGGGCAGCACGGGCAGCAAAAGGTCAGTTGCCCTCGTGAAAAGGGACCCCTTATGCTGAGTAATTTTTCCGCTCCTTGACAGATTTCCTTTGAGGTCTGGAAAGCTGTGAATAACCCTCTGTGAAAACTCTTCGGTACCTGTGTGGGATCTTCTTCTTCCCACCCTCGTTGCCACGTGAAATGTAGTAATGATAAAAGACGACTCCGAAGAAAGTAAGTTAATTAAGTTTTATTGTAGTAAGAAAATCCCACAGACAGCGCGAGGTGTGCATGCAAGCACTGCTCTAGCGGGAGGCAACTATCATCCATAACTGTCACCGAGCAGGTGACCAACAAACCGCCAGCACTGGGCTTGCGCTCAAAGGGGCACACAATGAAACTGCACACAGAGTCCATGCACCAAGGGCGCACGTGGATAGATCACTACAGAAAGGCCCTGCAATCGGAGTGAAATACTTTTCATCCATGAATAATGTTCCAAATTCCGTGCCCAATGGCTAAGTTCCTCTGGAGACTTGGATGCTATGTCCGAGCAAGCGTCGGACAGGCGCCTGAAGACTTGGACTAAGCACGCACGGGGAGCGAGCGCATAAGACACCGACGCAGAACGTTACATTGCATACATCACTATGAGCCTCGCCAATAAACAAAAAAAACAACCCCCCCTCCATTTCCCCCCCCAGTTGCCATACATGGGAGTTCAACAATGTGTCGTAAAATAACCTATTATGATATAGGGTGTAGTTTGGCAGACATACAATACAGCATAGCTATGTCCAAACGCACACGTGCGCTGACCAACAAGTAGTCAGAAAAGTGTCGTTCAAGACGATGCTCTATCCCAGGGGTCTCCAAACCGGTCCTGGAGGGCCGGATCCATGCCAGATTTTTAAAATAACTACATGTATCTCAATGGGGATATCCAAAAAATCTGGCATGGATCCGGCCCTCCAGGGCCGGTTTGGAGACCCCTGCTCTATCCTATAGATCTTAAGTTCATTTCATGAGAGGTGAGAAATGTGTTATATGTTGCATTTATGCTCTGTTGCAAATTGTTATCAATAAGAAAAAAGGATTTTTTGTTTTGATATGTCTGATCGCTCGGACTGTCTTTGGATGTAAAACACAAAAGTGGAAGAGGGGTCACATACCCATGTACAATCATGTAACTCCTGAGCGGTTGTGTACTATATAAAATGTGAAAAACAAAAAAATGTAAACAAAAAATATTAGAATAAAAATGATTAATGTTCCAAAGTAGTAAACGGTCTGCTAATGTAGGCAATGATATCCTCTTGCATTTTCATCATTATTTTCTATAAGATGATCTCTAAGCCATGTGGCCTTCACCCACATACAAATTATGTTGTTTTGGGGCCCCAAAGTATAGGATAGTGGTCTCAGTTTTACAAGTATGCTTCACCACCTGAACAGTCTCCAGATTCGGAGTTGGAGGATAAATTCTGGAGGAGCTTTGACAGAGACAAGGGTAAGAACCAACTTCAGCAAAACCTAGGAAAGTATAGAGTGCAAATACCTTGGTGGGTGCTGTACCAGACTTCCAAAAATAACCTCTGTTTGGCTTCAGGAAATCACATTAGACTTGTTGAACATAGGTCCACAATCTTGTGACATTACAAGATGGCCACTAATGCAGTCTTGTGCTAGTGGACACCCTTGGCGTAGTCAGATTATCACTATAGTTCTTAACTCGCTGTGGGAAAGAGAAACTTCAGCTCAAATATTTGCAAACTTAGAGGTGTTTGTATCGAATTAATCCTACATTTATCATAAAGGTGATTAGGCACACATTGCTGAGCTCAGTTACATTTAGAGGCACCCAGACCTTAGCTCAAGATTGGAAACAACAAACACACCAGTGTGAGCTGCAATGTCATTGTTTATCGTGGTATGTACTTCCTCATCACAGCAAATATGGTGAATCAGTCAAGGGTGCTATGCATGTTCAGATTTGCATTACGTATTGGCTGATTGTGAAATATCACAGTGCACAACAGATGGTTCTATGTTGTTAATCCATAGCTGGTCCAGTCTCAGTATATTGCTCCATGTCTGACCATTGTTCAGTCCATTTCTTTCTGAATGATCTGTGAAGTCGTTCAAGGACTTGGATGTGCTGATGGACTATTGTCAGGAAGGCTCTCACGTACCCTGGTATGGTTGCCCTGTGGAAAAGAGAAGTAAGCCATCACCATATCACTCTGGACCTATAGTTCTACTTGCTATCTTACCCTCTTCCCTGCTTGAAATAGTGCTCTAGAAAATTGAAGTCTTGCGATAGCTTCATGTCTTGATTGTCTTGCATGCATATGGATTGGCGCCTAATGAAAAGGGCATATAGGTTTCATTTTCCTGTGCTGAGGAGTTACCCTGACTTCATCATTTTATATGGCGATATCTGCTTCTTTCTTCTTCACTCTTAACATGGTAGCTGCCCGGTGTGCAGTGCGCAGAGCAAACACAAATGCTGGCTATGCTAACATCAATTGCACATCGAATAGCAACACTACTGTTAGGGGTTGTTATATGCTTTCAATGTGGGGTAAGAGGAGCTGCCATGGTGCTATGCACACCCCGCCACCTAGGGTGTAAGTTTACCAAGGACAATGTCAACGGTGGAAATTATTCAATGTGATAAGTACCAGGCACACACAGAAAGTCCATAATTAGAAGAAAAAACACCAAATATAAAGTCCATCCAATTCTCCTTTTATCATGAAATAATTTGTATTTCATGTGTAGTTTTCAAAAGCAGACTCACTAATGACAAAAGTCTCCTTTTTCTCCACAAACATTCACTAACTTATATCCATCATTCAAATTGACCACTGAGAGAAAAAGAATTCACTCAACGTTATTTAAAAATGACCACTAAACACTGATACCTGTATTTGTGTAAAAAAAAAAGTCAGATTTATTACATATTTTTCACTTAAAGAAGTTTTGTAATACAATAAATGTAGGACAAAGTCATAAAGTTTTGTTTCTTCACATATCAAATTCTCTAGTGTAGGTTTACCTCAATTACATCTGTTTTCAAGTTAATGCACTAATATCTCATCATTCAATAGCACATTATTAAAATACAACAATAGTTTAAAAAATCAGTAATAAAAAAAGGACTTGATTATCTAATGTTACATTATATACCAAATTCTTAGTGAAAGAAAAAGAGAAATTGTCGAAATGACTATTCTATCCACCTTCTTCAGGACAGTGATATTAAGAACATGAAACAATCTCTACATTCTCTTATTTTCCTGAAATTGAGAAGTGAAAAGAAGAGAGAAATGCCGCATGTATTTAAGAGATCACGCGGAAGGATATCGATTGTGATACATTTGCCTGAATGAACCAATTCAAAACAAAAGGGTCTCTACTGACTTGTATAAAAAAAATCAGGAATCAAAAACGGATTTGCTACAAAGTATTAATAATTGAGGTGGATTAAATCATCATAGAGATCACCTACTTACATTCTGTGGAAGGAGAAACAAACCCTTGATGCTCTTATCAGAGAAAGAGTAACGAAAGACAATACTCAAACGAGGATTAAACTTAACCAAAGTTGAGAAAACCATGGAAAATCCATTTAAATGTAGAGATTGTTTCGCGTTTTTAATATCACGGTTTGTACTGAAGAAGGTGGATAGAATAGTCAATACCACCGAAACGCTGCGTCGACAATTTCTCTTTTTCTTTTACTAAGAATTTGGTTAAAATTTGAAATTGTATAATCAAGTCCTTTTTTTATCATTGATTTTTTAAACTATAGTTGTATTTTAATATTGTGCTATTGAATGATGAGATATTAGTGCATTAAATTGAAAACAGATGTCATTGAAGAAAACATAGCCTAGAGAATTTTATATATGAAGAAACAAAACTTTATGATTTTGTACTACATATATTGTATTACAAAAATTCTTTAAGTGAAAAATATGTGATGAATCGGACTTTTTTTTATATAAAATACAGGTATCGGTGTTTAGTGGTAATTTTTATATAACGTTGAGTGAATTCTTTTTCTCTCACTTAGTAGTCCGTTTGAATGGTGGATATATGTTAGTGAATGTTTGTGGAGAAAAGGGAAACTTTTTCCATTAGTGATTATATTTTGTAACTCTGTCCCTTTTCTTATAGAATAGGGTTCCTCTCCCCATTGTGTGGTTTTCACAAGCAGAGACAGATATCCGTTCTATACAAGCAGAAGCAACAGACACGTGTTTTGTCCATTAGACTTTTTCAAGGCTGAGCATCTCGTAGTCAGGACAAAGTCCAAAAAGTATCACATAAAATACATCTAAGATCTCGTTCAAATCTTATTCGCAACATCTGCATGTAAACAGGTCTCAGCTTCTATTATAGACGTAGAGGGAGAGGTGTTCTGAAAGGTGCCTGAGCAGCCAGAGCCGCTCCCAGAGCATTTATGTGTGACCTCTCCGTCGCTCACAATAAGCCTTGATAAGCCTGAAAAGTATATTGCAGTCGTACGTGGTGGCTAGCCTGAAGGTTACATATAGGCACTCTGGGAATGGTCTCAGCTGCTTCTGCTTGTACAGAACGGACACTGCCTGTCTCTGCTTGTGAAAACTATACATGAAATAAAAATCACTTCATGATAAAAGGACAGAGAATTGGATGGACTTTATATTATAATTATTTGTTCTATTAATAACCTTCCTGTCTGTGCTCTGGTACTTATCACACTGCAGTGTGCAGAGCCCTTGCATCAAGGGAAGGGACCCTGCCGAAAAACTACAATGCCCATCCCCTAATCTGTGGATACAATTTTGTGAAAGGAGGTCTGCTTACCTGCCTGCCTGTAAATGGTGCTGCTTTACCTATGGGAGAATGTGTAGTCTCTGGCACAACCACTGCCTAGGGGGAACTGTGCTGGACCAATGGAAATTAGCAGTGAAATATTGGTGCATCCTGTGTCCCTGAAGTTTTATTCCACACCAGATCCAGAAAGGCAAGCCACAGAATAACCTCGGATCTCAGGCACTAGGAGACAGATAGCAAGGGAAGTTCTGGGGCCCAACCACACCCAGCAGTACCACCTGTCCTGCGTGAGATGTCCTACAGGATCCACTTAAACACACTTGTAATTATCATGGAAAAAGTGAAACGGTGAGTCCAAGGACAGACAGTGCTGCTGGCTTTATAAAATATACATAAAGTCTGGTTTAAAGTCTGTTGATTCTCTGCCCCTCATTGAGCAGTCCTCACTCTTTGCTTGATTAAGACCTGTCCCCCTTCATACCCCTTGCCCAGTATTTCATTGTTCTTGGTCCTTCAATGCAATGTCTGAAAACACAACTTCATCTATGTGAGAGGTGATCTCCAGTAAAGTTCAGTTTGTTTAGGCTACTCTTTTGCCCTATCATTGACCAATAGGTACATACATAGAGGATGGTTTGTAATTAAGTAAGAGTAGGAAGTTTATTCATCTTAGCATATAGTTACAATAACTTCTTTTGAGATTTCCTGTTATTGCTACTTTCTTAACACTCTAAAATAACCAGACATTAACACTGGCAAACTATGCAAGAACAAATAAGTAAAATGTTACTGGCAATGCGTGAGTCCTACGCCTCTCCTAACAGCTACTAGTGTGTCAGCAAAGGGCAGGAGATCACACTTAGCCTCCCCTCAAACACCAGGGCTTTATGATAGACAGGGTGCACTGTCCCAGTTTGCGCCACCGTACAGCTTCAAATAAGCGGTCCGTACCGAATCAGATAATGCCATGGGCCTAGTGCATTTAGTGACATATATAGCGGCTGACTAAAGCAGCCAATTCGTTTTTCTCTGTGCAGGCGGCACCCCCTTACACCTTAAAGGGGTGACAGATTCCCCCTGCAGGGGGTGCAGTGAGTGATTGCACTCACTGCATTAGGATGTCTCGGTTGCAATGGGACCTCTTATACTCCTTCAGTGGGCTGCCCTCCAGAGGCGCACTGACAGTGCACCACCTTTTTGTGGTGCACTGTCAGAGTGCAACCTAAGCATCTGTTTTTTTCTGCACCCACGTCCGAATTATGGCACAAGGGCAAAGTAAATACCTCATTTGCATGGGACCACATCCCCATCCATATGAGGGAACGTCCTCACGATGGCG
The DNA here is from genome assembly GCF_964261635.1 of Lissotriton helveticus. Taxonomy (NCBI): domain Eukaryota; kingdom Metazoa; phylum Chordata; class Amphibia; order Caudata; family Salamandridae; genus Lissotriton; species Lissotriton helveticus. The sequence continues at coordinate 829,260,778 of NC_136057.1, forward strand.
CTGGCGCAACATGTGCGCTAGTGCTATTAGTATTACAGAAGGGACTACACAAGTATCTGCAGCCCCTTCTATAATACTATAGTGGCTCAGTGGCACAACAGCAAGCGCACAAGCCCTTTGTGTGTCCGGAGCTCTTAGCATAACACAGCCCCAGGTGCACTGCAATCATGTGGCAAATAAGGCAGTAGCCATGCATATAGAAGTGCACAGTGAGCGTGGTGCCTACGCAGCATCCTCACATGAAGCACCAGGTCTGAAGAGCATCTGGTGCAGTCCACCACAAGAATGGCATAACTTTACACTGCAGGGGTCTTCAATCTGTGGAGCGCGACCCCCAGGGGGGCCGTGGAGTCACAGGAAGGGGGGCGCGCATTCCCCAGCCGAGCGCTGTGTCAGAGAAAGCCTCGCACTGGGAGCTGCTCTTAAGAGCAATCCTATTGTGAACACTTCTCACCAGCTTATGGAGGAGGGGTGTTGGTGACAACAACCATTAGTAAGCAGTCAGGCTCTGCAGGAGGCCAGTACTAGCTTAATTGACCTTGTGCTGTGCTGGTCCTGTTCATGACTGCCTCTACAAGGGGAGGTGCGATCTGGGCTTGGAAAGGGGGGGGGCTGTAGCAGGCCGTTCTCAGAGAGGGGAAAATGGGATGGAAATCAGAGTCCAGAACCACCCAACATGGAACTTTCCTTACCTTCTGCTATTTCGAAATTTGTCATTTTTCCTGTTTTTTTCACCTAGTCTACACAAATACTTTCGATTTTCAATTTTTTTATTGTGGTGCATAAAAAACCTGTACTGGAAAGGCATTTGACACCTGGTGTTAGAATATTCATATTTCCTTTCAAATATATGTTTGAAGATTATTTGCAAGATTTATTTCTATTAACTTTTAATTTTTTGTTCTTTGCTCTCATTGAGGCATAATTCAGCCAAATTTTATATTTATACAGTGCAATCGCACGACCTTTCGTGTATGAAGATGGTTTCCGCAGTGAAAGCACTCGGAAACCTATTTAAATAGCAGTTCCCCTACTTTCTGGAAAAAGACAACCCTCCTGGGATGGTTAATTCTAATAGTTAATATGCTTCAGCTGGAGTGTCATTCAAGGAGTGTCATGCTGTGAAACGGAAGCCCGCAGACAGTTAACTCTCAGGGTGCAGCAGCTTGACTGAGAGAAATACAAACGTGTGCTAGGTGCAAATGTTAATAAAGGGTGCTTGAAAACCGGTACTGGTTTTAATTGATCGAATCAGTCAAAGCTTTGTGATGACACAGATGCATTCTTTTGGAGTGGTAGTGCAAAGAGAACAATTCAGCTGTGAAGTGTGTGCTTTCAATTGTAATTGAATTTGTATAACGCTTACTACCCCATGAGGTCTTAAAGGGACAGTTTTGTAAAACAAATATGTACAATCTGGGTATTACCAAAAATGCAAGTTTTAAATAATGACTTACATATTCACAGTGCTTTCTGCACAAAAAATGCACATGTCACTGTTATCCACTGCACCATCAAAGAATTAATTCTGTGGGTCCCTGGTTACACGTAGACCTCTGAAGTGCATTAAACCAATAAAGGTGTCATAATGTACTATTGTGCATTTCCCACTGAGTAACAACTTTTTAAATGTATTTTTCACTTAAGCTACCAGTTATTTTATACGTAGCTACCTGGCAGTGAAAAACCTAAACATATTTACAGAATACACCGTTTAATAATATTTCCCCACCGTAAAAATAATTTGCCACAGGAATTAAGGGCGTTCAAGGTTATTGATGGAGAGTAACAGGTTCTAGAATATTTTGCCAGGAGGGGGTCCTTACATCTAAAAACTTTTGAGGAGGGTCTCTCGGCATCAAAAAGTATGAAGACCTCTGCTTTATAGGTTTGCAGATTGTTTGTCAGACTTTGCAGTGGTTGTTAAGCAAACTGAACAGCTGCAGTCTCCTCTTATAAGACACTGAAGAAAAAATACAGGGGTTTGCTACGTTTTATTGCATTCACCCTTATCTGACCCATCGAGTTTGCACCGTCTTTTTCCCTTACCCCCGAGTTTTATAGTGCACATAAACAAGGAAAACGTAACTACACGAAAGGCAAAACAAATGGCTTTGCTAAGGCAAGTTGGATGTAGAGTTTAAAATGTAATAGGTATTGCGTTACAACGTGTCTATTTCATGTTTCCTACTCTGAATTCAGTGCATCCCCATTTGCTTCAGTTTAGAATTATTTCAAACAGACTATTGTTTGTGTGGCCCAATAGTTTAACTCCTTCGAGTCTCATGACGAGCTCAGCTCGTCATGAGCCACGGTGCTCGTGTGCTCATGACGAGCTGAGCTCGTCATGACCGTTAGAACGCTCGCATGCTGGGCAAATTCCCCTGCTGTGCGAGCGTTCTAAAGGAACGGGTGTGGTCATGACGAGCTCAGCTTGTAATGAGCCACGATGAGCATGGGGGTGCTGTGCGCGCCCCCCGCACAGCAGGGGAATCTGCCCAGCTGCGAAGGGGCTAATATTAAAAATAAAATTGTATACAATTGAAATGACAGCAATAATACATTACAAATGTAAAATATGTACAGTTGGGGGAAGCATTTGATGGGCTGGCAGTAGTATGCATAAACCCGAATAATCTGAAGATGTAATAATACTTTTACCTATTTTATATCGTGCCTTCTGTCTTATCGCAAAGCATTCACTTTCCACTCTTCTTAAAACAGAAGAAAACAAAGCAGAATATTAATACACATTTAGAAACTCTACCAGACAACACATATTGACATTAATTTATTTTAAATAATTCTCATAATTTCAGTCCATTTTATCAGGAGGCACATGTTTATTTCATTAAGCAAACAGAAACTGCACATTTGCTTGATATAAAAGTAGTGTTTTTTTACTATTTTCGCCCAAATTTGAATGTCACAAATATTAAGACCACCAGGAAGTGAATGTATTAATAACTAGATGCTTACTTTCCACAATTACCAATAAACAGGGTCTACTTACGAATAATACTGGCTCTCCAAGTGGATTTAGAACTTAGATGCTAGTCCTTTCTAAACTCTTAGTCAAAATGTATAATTGGAGATGGCACCGTCCATTTAAACATCTCCTTTATTTGTTCACCTATGTAGAGCCTAATGGTGGAACCAGAGGGCAGAGATATATTTGACCGTTCATTGCTACTGTGTAAGGGGAAACGGCCACTACAACGCAGCCGTTTCCACGAAAGGCTTAACCACGCATGCATTACAACCATGCGTGGTTACCACTTAAGCCTTTACCACGCATTCCTTTACTACGAGATACGTAGTAAAGGCATGTGTGGTAAAGGGACAAATTAGAAAAGGAGGGGTTGGGGGGACCCCCCCCCTCAAAATAAAAAAGAGAGGGAAAAAGGGGCTGGGGGGTCTCCCCCCAAAATAAAAACTCACCTGAAGTCACATCGAGAAGTACAGGCAATAAGCATTGTTTAAAAGGAAACAGAAGGAAACTTCGGGTTCCTCTTTACAACGTCACCACGGAAGATGGAGAGAAGACGACGTGAAGAGGTAAGGGGAATTTTAGTATTATAAAAAAATGATATACAAAAGGGTTAAGGGCAAAGGGTAAACATAAGAAGGATTGGGGATGGGGAGTGGGGATGGGGAGTATAACCTTTACCAAGAGTATTCACTTACCAAGAGAGAATCAAGAAAAATAAGTGACAACAAATTTTTTAATAAAAAATTACAAAAAGGGAGCGGAACAATCCAAATTTACGGTCCACCCAGGCACCCGGCTCTGTAGCTATTTGTATATAAACTTTTTACAAAAGGCAAAAATTGGACATAAATTCCAAACTTGCGCACGTCAAATCAAGGGGTATATATCAAGGTCCAGGTGAGGTCCCTCCTTTGACCTCACCAAATTTTTTGTCACTTATTTTTCTTGATTCTCTCTTATCTTTTCTGAACACCTATATCAATCTTGAACACTTCTATCTATGCACGTCCCCTTGGGGGCACAATCACCTGCAAATGTCACTCATGTACTATTGAGATTGAGTGTTAATTAATTTCTATAAACTGCCTTTGGAAATTATTACCATAAAATTAAAGTATTAAAAGTTACTTGGTAGTAATGTAGGTTTGTTGCATTTCAATTTTATATTTGGATGTACTTTGTGTAGTATTTGTTACATGGAGCTGTTGATTTGAAATATGCTCAAAATGTGATTGCCTTAGCAACTAAGTATTGATTAGTGTCACATTGAATTGAGGTATTGGACCATTGTCTCTTTTACTGCTCTCTCCGTGTGTACATAGCAGCGACATTTCGTTTTATTTCTGCATCGCGCGTGAGTAAGTAACAGGCTACCTTGTTCCCTTTTTTTCTTGGTCAGACCTTCTCCTTTGTCAACCAGACATTGTGACTCTGAGTCCTGCTTCTAGCCTTTCATCTACCTCCGCTTCTTCCCAGTGGATGCACTGTACCTGGCCCCACTTTCCTCATAAAAAGAGTGCAGTGCCCTGTCCTCCCGTTCTAGTTCCTGGTTGCAAGCCCATTCTTTCTCGAGCATCTGCTTGTGCCCGTCTTCTTCACACCGTCTGGCCAGTCTCTTTTGCTCTGAACTACACCCTGCTTTTGTTAGCCTGTCTTCACCTTCAAATTCACTCCCAGTTTCCTCCTCGGCTATTGGGGCAAACCCTGTAGCCCCTCCCTCGTCATCAGTTCCCAGGGGTCTGGAGCTTCCTTCCTCTCCTGAGCTCACTGAGTCACTATCGAGAACAGCCATAAACATTCCGGACACTTGTGTACACCTGCCTGAAACTGTGGAAGTGTATGCTTTACTTGCCTTTGAGGTGTCATGTGTTGAGCGTTGTGGATTGAGAGTCAAGGTTTTGGGGGGCTTCCTTAGGGACATCAACTGCGCTAAATTCACTCCCAGTTTCCTCCTTGGCTACTTGGGCAAACCCTGTAGCCCCTCCCTCGTCATCATTTCCCGGGGGTCTGAAGCTTCCTTCCTCTCTGAATCACTATCGAGAACCGCCACAAACTTTCCTGACACTCATGTGCACCTGCCTGAAACTGTGGAAGTATATGCTTTACTTGCCTTTGAGGTGTCCTGTGTTGAGCATTGTGGATTGGGACTTGAGCTTTTGGGGACTTCTCTAAGGACATCGACTGTGCTAATGGTGTCTGGGCGAGCTTGCTCTTGGTTTTCTCGGTTTTAGACCTAATTGACCATTTTTCGGTGGGGGGGGCTCATCAGCTTTTACTATGGCTGGATTTAAAGAGCCTAATGAAGGGGGAGCTAGTATAAGTGCATCCATATTATTGTCACATGGAGAGAGTGAGAGATTACCTACCCAGTTGCATTCTCCCAAATAATCACTTTCTCACAAGAAAGACACCTCCTTGTGGTCCTGCCGGGGGAGCCAAAGATATTGAAATAAATGCCGCACTCACTTTGTGACATGCTTCATCATTGGCGCCCATCCACACCCTGGTAGGGTGGTACAACAAGGGTGAACTCAAACAAATGAATGGGAGTTCTTAGATAATGTTTAGTTAATAAGCTCGAGATTTCAATTGCAACAAAAAATGCTTCAAGGTCCAGATTAACAAATAAAGAATGATAAATAATTATTTTTGTGATGGATGCAATACATAAATGCTGAATTAATAGGATTGCAGTTGAAACAAATGTAATGACTTAAAGCAGTGTGTTTGGGGTTCTGCGATAGCGAGGGGCAGCACTTACAGCAATTGTATTTTTATCCGGATGACATTTGGTGCCGGAATCACACGGACGGCTCTTGCATGATTTAGATGCAGGCGCTGAGCATTTTTTAGAACTGCTAAATTTGCACATCAAAACTTTATATTTTAAATTTTGCACTGTCAGAGCATCTCCTACCTTCCTGTGTGGCCTCCCCTGCCCCGGTCCACCGCGGCTGTTGGTGCCGATTGCGTGGAGGGCGGGGCGCCATTTTGGGTGCATCCTGAAGCGCGGTTGGACCCAAGGTAGCGGTCCAGCTGCTCGGGGGTGCACGCCATAAAGCGGCAGACTTCACAGGGCTCGCGGTGGGATAATCACGTGGTGGCAGTTCCTGTCTCCCACTGGGGTTCTGCGATAGCGAGGGGCAGCACTTACAGCAATTGTATTTTTATCCTGATGACATTTGGTGCCGGAATCACACGGACGGCTCTTGCATGATTTAGATGAAGGCGCTAAGCATTTTTAATAACTGCTAATTTGCACATCAAAACTTTGTATTTTAAAATTTGCACTGTCAGAGCATCTCCTACCTTCCTGTGTGGCCTCCCCTGCCCTGGTCCACCGCGGCTGTTGGTGCCGATTGTGTGGAGGGCGGGGCGCCATTTTGGGTGTATCCTGAAGCGCGGTTGGACCCAAGGTAGCGGTCCAGCTGCTCGGGGGTGCACGCCATAAAGCGGCAGACTTCACAGGGCTCGCGGTGGGATAATCAGGTGGTGGCAGCTCCTGTCTCCCACTGGGGTTCTGCGATAGCGAGGGGCAGCACTTACGCGCATGTGTCCTCGTGCGTGCAGCGGACGAGCACAGCGGGCATGCCAAATGCACGCCGAAGGTTCGCCTAAGGTAAGCCCACCTGCGCCCGTCCGCGCCTCAGCAGCGCACAGGACCAGGATCACGGGCCACGACACAGCTAGATTGGGTCTGAAAGGATCTCCTATGACCGGGAGACTTTACTAAGACTAGACAAGGTCTCCTGTTGTCCGGGCAGAGAGTGGGAGGTTCTTAATGACAGACTGAGGATCTGTCCCTCATGTCACTTTCACTTTCACATGAACCAGCTTGACCCCCCCCCTCACCCACTACACTGAAATCCAACATTGGTGCGGCTCTTATTAATGCACGGTCAATGGTAAAACACGCGGTCGATGTTTATGAGCTGATTTTTGACGAACAATTGGATCTTTTATTTGTGACAGAGACTTGGCTGAACGATTCCTGCTCCCCAGTGGTTGAACTAGCCATCCCTAGGGGGTATAAGATAGGCAGGGTAGACCGCCAGTCAGGTAGAGGGTTGGTGTTGCAATTGTGTATAGAGAAATGTGGATGCTGACCAAGGAACTCACGGGGGAAATTCTGGAGGACGAAGCGTTGGAGTTCTCATTGAACATTTCTCCGCGCTTCACTCTGGGAGGGGAATTGGCCTACCGTCCCCCGGGCCCGCCCTGCACCTTTCTGAAATCCCTCAACGAGGTAATTGCCTCACGTGTCCTCCGGTTCTCCAGGTTCCTATTGTTAGGAGACTTTAACATCCACCTGGAGAACCCGTTGGCCCCGGGGACAAGAGACCTGTCTGATCTCTGCATCTTGACCCATATGACCCAGCGGGTCCTGAATGCCACTCATAAATGTGGTCACCTACTAGATCCAGTACATTCCAACTTCGAGCTTAATGCATCAGCTCCCAGGCCTGTCACTTGGTCGGATCACTTTTTGACTTGTTTTTCATGGAATACTGGTAGCTCCCATCTGCAGTCTGGGAAGGTCGCTGGGCAGTATCCTAAGAAGATCAACATCCCGGCCCTGTCCAGAGCATTGCTCCTTATGCCCCCAGATGAGGTTGCGGATCTTGATGGAGCGGTGGAGGGGTTTTCGAACTGGATTATGTTATGTTATGTTAATATTTATTTATAGAGCGCGCGTACACCCATAGGTTTCATGGCGCTAATGTCAATGATCCAGATGTATTCCTTACACGTATGTCTGCTTGAATAACCACGTTTTCAGGGATTTTCTGAAGACCAGAAGATTGTCACAATTCCTGAGTGAGATAGGGAGGGAGTTCCATAGAGTAGCCGCCAAGAACGAAAAACAGCAACCTCCTTGCTTCTTCCTTTTGAAGGAAGGAATAGTGATCAAATTAAGATGGGCAGAACGCAGGTTGCGTTGTGGTTTATAGACAGTGAGCATCCGTCTAACTAATTTAGGGCCCTTGCCCTGCAGTGCTTTAAAAACTATACAACTAGTTTTGAAGGTGATCCTTTGGGCTAATGGTAAACAATGAAGTCTTTCCAGGCCAGGTCGGGCTGATTGCCATCTTTGTTGTTTCCATATCAGTCTTGCCGCCTGATTCTGCACCATCTGGAGTCGTTTTAGTAGTCTGGCTGGGAGCCCGAGATATATAACATTCGAGAAATCCAGGCGGGAGAGCACTAAGGCAATTATTACCTATACAAGTGCAGAATGGGTAAGCTGATTTTTCTTAATTGGAAAAAGCTGGATGACACAATAGCTCCCACCTGACTTCTAAGTAACAGGTCGGCACTTAAGATAACCCCCAGACTCTTGACTGACTGCGAGGATGGGGCGAAGCACCCATATGTGCTGGCCAGAACTGGGGACCCCAACTAAGATCACTCTTCCCAGGCAGGACTAATTCTGTTTTGCCTGGGTTGAGCTTGAGGTGGTTTAGGTCCATCCACTTTTGTATATGCCTCATAGTTAGGATAGGATTAGCCAAGCCGTGAGCTCTCCCCCAGTCCTCCACGAAATGCCGCACACAGAGCTCTCCCTCTCAGCCATGGTTCACTGACGCCCTTAAATCACTGAAACTGGGATGTAAAAAATTAGAGCAGGGATGGCGCCGGGAGTACTGCCCCCTTACTAAGATTGCTTTTCGCGCCGCCCAGCGAGAGTACTACGCTGCCATTAAAGAAGCCAAAGGCAACTATTTTGCAGATAGGATCTCTAAAGCTAAGAATAACAGCAGAGAAATCTTCGCCATTGTCTGCAGTTTCCTGTCTCCTGCTACTGAAATCTCCTCTCCCCCTGTCTCCTCCCAATGGTGTGATGACCTGTCTACTTATTTTATCGCCAAGATCCAAAAGATACAAGACAGCCTTAGGACCACCCCCTAGCACAATGTCCTCCATCTTCACTACTCACCCCTTGCACCACCGTACCTAAACAATTCTTCGCGCATTTCATCTCAGCAGAGGAGAAAGACGTCTTAGCCATTCTTAAATCTCTAAAATCTGGTTTGCCCGCAGACCCCTGCCCTGCTAGGGTCCTGAGTGGGGTGGCGGAGATAGTCTTCCCGGTGGTTGCTAGGCTGGTCAATAACTCACTGCACTCAGGAAGAGTGCCCTTGCAATGGAAACACGCTAAACTCCTCCCTCTCCTTAAGAAACCTTCGGCTGATTCCACACTCCTCTCCAACTATCGCCTGATTTCCCTTCTTCCAGCCTTAGCTAAGGTGTGTGAAAAAGTGGCATTTAAACAACTGGAGAGATTTGTGGAATCCTCGGGTGCTCTTCACCTGGCACAATCCGGGTTTAGAACATTTTGTTCACCGAGACAGCGCTAGTGGAGATTACGAAGGCCATTAGGGAGTGCCTTGATGTGGGCGGCAGGGCGGCTCTGACCTCTCTGCCGCCTTCGATACGGTACCCCACCTCCAGCTCATCGCGCCGGTCTGATATTGTTATTTCCGGTTTGGGAATGGGTTAAATCCTTCCTGGACAACCGTACCCAACAGGTGTGGATGCCCCCCTTCTCTTCATCAGATAGTAGAGTGGCCACCGGGGTTCCTCAGGGGTCCACATTGAGCCCTCTTCTGTTCAATGTCTACCTTACTCCCCTGATCTATTTGGCGGAGAAGCTGGGGGCCAAAATTATGGCCTATGCCGATGACACCCAGCTTCTCTTCACATGGAAGGGGGATGACCTCCAGATTGAGATGGCCCATCGGTGTCTCTCATCGGTATTTTCGCGGCTAGCTCAGGCTAGCCTGAAATGCAACGAGGAGAAATCGGAGGTGCTTCTCTATGGCCACTTCCCTCCTGCTTTTAGAGAGTCCCTCTGGCCTCCGGGGTTTCCTTGTCCCACGGGAGATTGCGGAGTGGCTACAAATCTGGGAGTTTGGTTTGGAGACGATCTAGGCTTCCATGAGCAGATTAAGAAACTGTCAGGGGTTTGCTTTGGCACACTCAAGGCCCTGAGGAGATTCTTTCCCTTGCTTCCCCGCTCTGCTAGGGAGACTGTGGCCAGGGCTCTTATATTATCTCGCCTAGATTATGCCAACGCCCTGTACCTAGGCATCCCAGGGTATCTCCTGGGAAAGCTGCAGGTCATCCAGAATGCTGCAGTTAGTTTTTATTTAACATCCCGAGGCGCTTAAGCGTCTGTAAGCAGCTGAGCAACCTTCACTGGTTGCCCGTTGCTCAGCGTGTGCAGTTTAAAGCTCTGACGATGACACACAAGGCACTACATGGCTCGGGCCCTGCCTATATCAGTGCCAGGTTTGCCTTTTACACTCCCAACTGGCCCCTGCGCTCAGCTCTCCAAAGACGGCTGGTGATTCCCAGATTCTGGCGAGCACGTACTGGCGGGCTGTCTTTTACGGTCAAGGCTGCCACTCTATGGAATGCTCTCCCAGATGATCTTCGGCACATTAAGGAACGGTCCACCTTCAAAAAACAGCTAAAAACTCACCTGTTTAAACAATCCACCTAGCTTTTGCTGCCTCCCAATGTTACTGTTTCCCCACGCGCCAGGACACTTGAGTAGCAGCACGCGCTATAAATATCTTTATAACATAACATTTATATGATTTAGTTGTGTCATTGTCACAAATTCGTCATATTAGTTAACATAGATGATGTTCTGTTCCAACACTGCTCCTTGACTGCTGCACTTTCCCACTCCCATCTCGTACCCCTGTGCATCTTCTATCCCCACAGGCTCTGCAGAGTGAAGACAAAGACGTTCCCTAACTGCAGAATTCCTCTAGAGCTTTCCACTGTAGTTTCTAGGATAAACATTTTTGGAAGCAGAACCCTGATCTCCAAAAATTCCGGGCACCCCAACATTTAGATCATCTCGACATTTAACTCAGATGGTCCTGCTATAAGTTGATCTAAGATCCACCCTCTTCAACATCAGACCCAACATTAGTTTAGCAGTGTAGCAAATAAGAAGCTGGTACCACTCAATACCGGAATTCTAGATCAGGAACAAATGGATTATTTTTTTTTAGAAACAGATTTTATTGTGTCAAGTGTCAAACACAATGCAGGGCTCTGTAACCCAGATGCCTACTGCCTCAGTAAAAGGTACAAGATAAATTATATTGACATTTAGAATAGACATTTTCAGAAAAAAACAATATAACGTAAACTGTGTAACCCCCTCTTTGCACTATTGTAGCACTACCCATTCTATGCCGCATTGATACCCACCTCCCCACATAAAAAGTACCACTAAGTCGTCAGTCGATCACTCCATAGTCCTGAATGGTCATTACGGGATTAAAGCATCTACAGAAGGAATTGGTTCGAGGTAGAGACCTCAATAGCCTGCCCATCGCCTCCAAATATTGGGATATTTTTGCGGGCATCCTCTAGCCTTAAATATTGGAATCTCCAGTCCCATACAGAAATCTAGGCCATTTTTCCACACTGACAAAGAAGATGGGGCTTCCGCTTTCCATTTCTGTGCAATATCTCTTAGCTAATGTGAGCCCCACTAATAATAAATGCCGATTATAAATATTTCCCCCGATACCCTCCATTATATGTGGCAGTACCAATTTGGGTTAAGAGGGGAGCTCCCGCTTCAACACTTCTGCAAGGCAGGCCAAAACCCCTCTCCAGAATTTTGTGAGGGTCGTGCAATGTCAAATCGTATGAATGAGGGTTTCCTCCTCCCGGCCACATCGTAAGCATGTTGGGGATTATACCAGGCCCACTCTCCACAACCTGTCCCGGGTATAGTAAACCAGATGTAGGTATTTAAATTGAATTAGGTGAAGGCGCATCGCAATGGCTGCCTCCCGCAATGTGGCCACTGCCTCTGTCCAATTGTCCCCTTCCAGTGGGCCGAGATCTCCATCCCATGCCTCTCTAAGTTTGTCTAATGTAGTGCGACTATTTGTCACCAAGGACTGATAGATTTTGGAGATTTTATGGTCTTTTAGGTCTCCCATGAAGACTTTGGCTTCAATGGGACTGACCCCGGAAGGGCTCCAGTCTCGCAATACTTAGGAAGATGGCATGTCTAAATTGGAGGCATTTGTAGAATTGGGTCCTTGGCATTTGATATTCCCGCTGCAGGTCTTGGAAAGACTTCAGGACTGTACCACACATCACATCCCCCAGGACGGAGACCGATGTATTATACCAGCCTCGAAATCCAGATAGGGCTGCTAATTGTGGCAGTCGTCCATTAAACCACAGTGGTATTTCTCCCGTCAACCTGGCCCACTACCCAATTTTATGCAGAGCCTGTGTCCAAACCTGTAATACTACTCTTGTAGCGGACGGTAGAGAATTGTGAAGTGGTGCCGAATATAGAATAGTATGTAGAGTAGAGTCTCCAATACATCTTCTTTCCACCGCATAGGCAGGATCTGACCTGTCCCCGTACCACCATTCATTCAGTATCAACAGGTGTGAGGCCATGTAGTACGATTGGACATCCGATGTGGCCAACCGCCCACAGTATGTCAATTGAAAGCAGGTTCGTAACGCCACTCTGGACGCCCCCGCCCATAGAAACTGACCACGTGCTGCATTGACCTGGCAAAACCATTGAGGGGGAATGGGGTATCGGTGATTTAGCAGCTGGAAAAGCAGACACGGCATCGCCACCATTTTTTAAAATAATTTTTTATAAATTTTATTTTTCAGTTTATACATCATAAACAGTAACACACAACTGGCACCAAATAAACATATGTAAGCAGATGGAAGGCCTCATCAGAGGCACTTAGGACTACAGACGGCATCAGGGAGGGAACGGACACATGGGGTAGAGATACAATAACATACAATGAAAGCACCGTGAGGAAGGAGCCAGGCATGGCGCTGATGCAGGTGGTGAACATCACCAGGGTCCACCCCCTCGCTCCCCACTAGATCCAGGCCCAACAGGCATATCCAACTACCTACCCCCACTGTCAGTTGTGCAGTGTGCGGAGAGCTCCTCTTCTGCCAGCCCCGACGCACACATGACACGCCAGGCCATTAAGTCGTCCTGCAGCTTCTCATCCCTCCGAGTGAGTTGCATGTGAGTTTCCTCGGCCAGGGACCACTCCCGTACATCTGAGCCAATTGGGCACCTCCGGGGCCCTCTGACCCCTCCAAGTTATTGCCATTCTGCGCCTGGCTAGTACCAACATTAATTGTAGGAATTTATACGAAAGTTTCTTTTTCTTGGGTTTCCAGACTAACGCAAGCAGACAATGCAGGGGTTCGAGTGCCCTCCGAAGGCCTGTAGCTGCGACTATTCACTCCACCACCCCCACCCAGAATCGCAGGACCAAAGGGCAGTCCCAGGCTAAGTGTAGGAAGCCCGCTTTCTCAGCGTTATATCTAGGGCATCCGTCTCCTCTATCCCCAGAAATACGTTTCAGGGAAACTGGGGTGAGGTAGGTGTGGTGTAAAAATTTGTAGTGCGTCAGCATAAACATTGCATTGAATGAAACCCTGCGTATGAGGGAGCCTATGTGCGCCCATTGTCTCTGTTCCAGTGTAAAGCCGAGATCCGCCTCCCAGGCCACCCGTGACGGTGGCACCGGAGGGGGGTTAAATCCTGTTTCATAGCCTTATACAGGAGAGAAATAAGTTTATGTCCCCTGCCGCAGGAAAGGAGGATGTCTAAGGTGCGAGTCAGTGGTGAAGCATCTGGGTACTGGGGCCAGGTGACCCTCACCACATCTTGGAGTCCCCGGAAATGTAGATATTGTCCCAGTCCAAGGCCAAAAGCCTCTTCTGCCTGCTCGTATGTAAGGAAGGACTCGTTAGGGTAAAGGTCAGCCAGAACTTCGCAACCACCCTCCCTCCAGGAGTGAAAGGACTGTACTGCTCCATGTCGATGAAGGGGGCCAGTATCCAGATTGGGAGCTCCCTGTGAAAGGGGGCCCTCCGTAAGACCCTCTCAACAAACCGCTGCCATATGCGGGCCTTGTGTCGCACAAGATAAGGAAGGGACGTGTCCGCTCCCCTACCCTGCATCAGGGCAACCTGTAGTGTCTGAATGTCCACCCTACCAGAGAGGCGTGTTTCCCAACTGTCTACGTCTGTAAACCAACGAGTTGCGTGTTGTAATTGGGCCGCATAATAATTGGGGTCGAAGCATGGAGCTTCAAGGCCCCCCTCCTCATAGCTGCGGACAACGGTGCGAAGAGCTACCCTTCTGCGTCATCCCACCCACAGCAGGGACGTAAGTAGCATATTGAGAGTGCTGAAAACTTGTGGGTGAGTGGACACAGTGAGTTCTGGAAGACATATAACATCCTAGGAAAGATCAGAGACTTACCGTGATTAAGTTGTAACCCTGACACCTCCCCAAACCGATCTAAGTGTTGCAGCAGTATCAGCAATGCATCCAGAGGATCGGTCAAATAGAACAAGGCATTGTCCGCATACAGGGAGACAATGTTGCACGCGTCCCCCAACTTGATATTCCCACTGTCCCATATCTGTCCGTACCCTGACAGCAAAGGGCTCTATGGCAAGGGCAAATAGGAGCGGCAGGAGGGGACACCCTTGTCGTGTACCCCTTCTGAGCCCCCACTCCTCGGACCATTCGCCCCCCAGTTTCACCCTGGCACGAGGGGCCTTATATAAGATGCGAATCCAGCGACAAAAATTGGAACCTAGCCCCACAGCACGTAGGACCTAGAGGAGATAACCCCAATCAACCGTGTCGAACGACTTGGCGAGGTCAATGGACACCAACACCATTTGCTCCTACTGGACGTCATGGAGAATATGATTCAACCACCGCAAATTCATAGATTTATTGCGTCCTGGCATGAATCTGCACTGGTCCTCATGGACCAAGTGAGTCATGTGCGGTGCTAAGCGCGAGGACAGGAGCTTGCACAAGATCTTAACATCCGAGTTGATCATCATGATCGGTCGAGGCTCGTGGGCGTCTCCCCTGGCTGCAGAATCATGCATATTTCCCCCAGCGACATGTTCGGCGGGAGAGTCCCGCTCTCAAATGCCTCAAGCTAAAGCTGCAATAGGAGTCGGCGTAGTGTACCCTTGAATGCCTGATAAAATTCCGTAGAGAATCCGTCACTTCCCAGGGACTTGGCTCTCGGTAGGCGCTGTAGGGTGGTGCGCACCTCGCCCAATGTTAGAGCTTCGTCCAGCTCCTCCTGCGCCGACTTTGAGACAGACCACAGGGTCAATTCCCAAAGATAAGGGAGATAAGACGTCTCGGATACGGTGGGGTCCGCGGCATACACCTGCTGATGAGACCGAAGGACCCGTATCAGTCCCACTTCAGAGTGGACCAAGCCCCCCGTAGGCTCCTGTAGGGCCACAATCCTTTACGGGGCACTCTCCCGTCAAAGAATCCAGGCCAAAAGTCAACCCGATTTATCTCCCTCCCTATGGACATGCTGCCTATATTGTGTGAGGTTATATTTATCTAGTCTATCTAGTATTTCGTGGTTGCATGTCGGAGTGTCATGTTCCCCTTCTCGTGCCATAGTGTCAGAGGCCTCAGAGGTCTGTAGCACAAGGAGGTGGCTTTCCGCCTCCTGTAGCTCTCAGAGTTGCTTCCGAACCCCGTAGGTTAGGCTCATGCACGCTTCCCTCACCACTGCCTTTAGGGCGTCCCATTTCGTGGCCAGAGATAGATCGCTCCATCCCCAGTTATGGTCCACGTAATCAGTTATAGCAGTTTCTATGTGATGCTTCCCCACCTGGTCCTCAAGAATCTCTGTTAGTAACTTCCATGTCCGGGGGTGACATAACGGAGCCCCCCAATTCACCAGACACACTAGAATAGTGCCTGATGGGTTACCTCAAGGGACATGGCGGGCTCTGGGTTTGCGATTAAGACCCTGTCCAAGCGACTATGTGTATTGTAAGTAGAGGAAAAACAGGGGTATACCTTCTGAGTTGGGTGTCGCTGGCACCAGACATCCTGAGCCCCTATGTTCCCCATGACCTCCCGGAGTTTCGCTGTCATTCGTGGTTTTGTGACAGCACGGGTGAGAACCTGTCTAGAATGGGGTCCAGGACACAGTTAAAGTCCCCAAACCAAACTAGCGGTACCTCCAGTTTCGGGACCAGGACCTCCTGCAGGGACTGAAAAAAGTCTGGGTCATCTGTGTTTGGTGCATAGGTGTTCAGTATGGTGACATTTCCGCCATCCAGTTTAGCTCAAAGGAGCAGGTACCTCCCATGGATATCAGCTTCCACATACTGGACAGCAAACGGTACTCCGGGGGCCACCCAGACTAGGACCCCCCTGGCATATGTAGAAAACGAAAAGTGGAAAACCTGTCCCCGCTATTTTTTACCCAATTTTTGAGCCCCTTCGTATGAGGTGGGTTTCTTGGATGCATGCTATCGAGACCCTATGCATGCGAAGGGAGGACAGGATTCTATATCTCTTGGTGCACGTAATCAGCCCGTTCCAGTTCAGAAATTTATGACCCATGTAAGGTGAAGTGAAGGAACTTGCCACAATCCACGTCCCATACAGCCACCCCCACCCCGTGCCCAAAATGCAATACATACGATGCCTGGAAAAAACCAACAACCCCCCCTCCTTAAGAAAACCTTCCCACAAGCAATTTACTGACAGCAACAAAACATGCAGAAATGCCCTTCCCATGCTGGTGCCAGGACGTGCACAGCCAACCCATGAGCCCAACCGGGCTGAACTACCCAACAAGTGAAGAAGAGAACCTCCCTCCCCCAAGTCCAGCTCCCGACACAACCCAGCCATCCCAAGGCATTATGCAGGGTCTTGAGCTATCTGCGTAAGCGTCAGGGGAACTCCCAAAGCCCAGGACCAGCACCCAGCTCAGTTCAGTCACCTCAATGCATATCGTATGGTCTCGAATAGCCTAGGAGTGTTCACCTGAGGCCCTCTGGGTATTGTGTTGAGGGTTATCCATCCTCGACTTGGGACTGCAGCACCCCACCACATTGTGCTTTATCCCCCCCACTGGCTATTTGCGGCGGTTTGACCACCCCTAGCCCCCCCTGTGGTCAACAACCCTGATCTCTGAAACATCAGACCCTCCCCCTGCCACAGCAGTATGAGTAAGGAAAACAGAGAAGGATATCATCCTCAAGGCAGGACCGAGGAGGTTGTAAGTGAGCCCCTGACAGTTTCAGGAACCGTATCAGTGATTGGCTTGAGAGTTTCCGGCACCAGTTCCCTGTCCTGAGGGGCTGCCACAGAGAGCACAGGGGCGTCGTCGGTCTCCGAAGACTCCAGGCGTAGGGTGCCATGGTTTCCCACCGTGATTCTCTGTTTCTCCCCCTGGGCGGCATCCGCTGATTGATTGCTGCGCCTGTTACCTCACCTCCTCGACAGCCTGGACCCCCATGTACTCCGGGCTCCCCCACGTTCACCCTGCGGGAGGCCATCTCCCCTGATTTCAAGCCACTCCCATACCTCCTCCGGGGAGTCCAAGAAATGCACCTTTCCTTGCGATATGACCGTGAGCTTGACTGAGTAGAGTAACATGTACTGCATGTTAAGGTCCCGGAACTTCTGCTTAACGGCAAGGAAGGATTCCCTCAGCTCCTGTACCTGGTGGGTATAGTCCGGGTAGATGGATACTTTGGCATTGTCAAAGGTGAGGTTCACCGTTTCTCTAGCCGCTTTCAGGATACAGTCTCTATCCCGATAATTTAGGATTTTAGCTATAAGGGCCCTCGGAGGAGCGCCCGACTGCGGTGGCGGGACCAGCGCCCTGTGGGCTCGCTCTATCACGTAGATCTCGGACAGGCCTGTGGGGCAGAGTTTTGTACGTATCCAGTTCTCCAAGAATCATTCCGCATTCCCCATTTCCGATGTTGCTGCTGCGCGGCCTCCCTTCCGCCTCCTCCGCTCTGCGCTCCAGTGCTCCTGTCGCAGAGGTTTCTCAGGGAAGCTACTTCTCCCTCAATCTGGACATTATCCCCCTCCGCAGTGGAGACTTTATTCGCTACTTTCCTCAGAGCCGCCCGCAACAGGTTTACTTCAATGGAGACTGTTTCTATTTGCTTTTCCAGGGTGGTGCGGGACCCCTGTATTGCCTGCAGGAGCTCTGCTCAAGAGGGCTCATCGGCCGCCTCACTCTCCCCATCCAGACCCGTCTGCCGCGTCATCCGCTGCGTGGGGAGGCACTGTGTTGTATATTGCGTTATGGTGTTGGGTTGAGAGGCGCGGGGCAGTCTGACCATACCCATTGTGTTGGGGTCACTCCGTGGTCCGCAATGATCGCAAGGTTCAGAAGCGTTCCAGGTCTACTGCTCACAATATGTCAGCCCCACCGGCGAGCCAGAGGAAGTTCTGCAGGAGTCCCACGGGGGAAGAGCCCGGGCCCAACCACGGTGCGCCGCCTCCACTCTCTTCGGTCTCATTCACCGCAGAGCATGAGTGAACACATTCTCTGTAGAGCCTCTGCCCCAGGCCACCGTCTCTCTGACACACAAGGCACTCCCACCAGGAAACCCCTGATCCCGGATGCCGCCATCTCCTGGGGGCAGTATCACAGACCGATGACTTATCGAACATTTGCATGATATGAAGCAATCTTGGCCCTGTTTTTTTTAATTCCTCTTCTTCTATTAAGAAGAAGAGGACATCGTCGGCATATAATGCAATGCGGTCTGAGAGCTCCTGCGCCCATTCAAAGCCAGCTACCTGTGCGTCTATCCGCACCCAAGCCGCCAGGTGTTCCATTGCCAGGGCAAAGAGATATGGTGATAAGGGACTGCCTTGACGAGTACCCCGTCCAATGGAGAATGTGTATGATGTGGACCCTGCAATCCTTACCAATGCTGTAAGGTCTGTATATAACAGTTTCAGGCAAGATAAAAAATGTGGACCCATATTAAGATGACTCAGCAGGACGAATAGATATACCCAACTAAGGGACTCAAAGGCCCTATCCATGTCCGCCAATAAGAGCTTAGCTGGAGCACCCAAACCCCGGATGGTATCTATGGCTACGTGTGCTTGACGAATATTATGGTGTGGCTCGCTGGGGCATGAAGCTTGCCTGATCGGGATGGATCATTGTAGTGATCTGTGTTTAGAGGTGGTTAGCTAATGCTTTGGCCAAGATCTTCGCCTCTATGTTTAGTAAAGAAATGGGGCAGTACGAGGCATGTTGATCTGGGGGTAGGCCCAGCTTATGAAACACAACCACCATGGCATATCTCCAATCACGTGGGAGGCTACTGAGATCCCTTGCTTCATCCACCACCCTAAGGATGTGAGGCCCAAATATCGAGAAATTTCGTAAAAAACTCACAAGGATATCCGGTAGGGCCCGGGGCCTTTCCGAAGTTCAAGTCACCCAGGGCTGTACGCAGTTCCTCCTCAGTGAGCGGAAGATCTAGCTCTGCACGGGTTGCATCAGAGAGGGCCCGGGGTGGTAGATCATCTAGGAATCGATGAACCGTGTCTTCTGGCAGGAATTCCTTTGGACCGTATAAGTCCGCGAAATAGTTTGCAAAACTCTCCGCTATTAAAGAGGGGTCTCCAATGATCTTTCCATTAGAGCCCGTTATACTTAGGAGAGCCTGTGGACACAGAGCCCCCTGACGCATTCGATGGAGTAGCTTGCTAGATTTGTCCCCCCATTGGTAGATCCTACTTCGGGATGCTAGCCACGCCAGATGAGCCTCATGCATTAGTAGATCGGCATGAGTCTGTCTCGCCCTGAGTAGCTGGCGGCGCACCTGACCTCTCCCCTCCTCCCGGCTATCCCGCTCCAGTTCCATTATATGGGTTCCGGTATATATCCGATTTCAAGAGCGATGCCTTCTTAATTCGATGTGCCGCTGCGCAGTAGGAAAGGTCTACTCCTCATATAGTTGGTTTAATCGCTTCCCAAAGAGGTTCGGCTGCAGTTACCGAGCCTATATTGAGGTCGAGGTATTGTTCGATCGCCTGCCCAATATGTTCTCTATATTTATCGTTCTGCAGATTCCAATGGGAGAGACGCCATCTAAAGGGAAGCTTTGCAGGGCCCAGCCATACCATGAGAGTGACCGGAGAGTGGTCTGATAAACCTCTCGGGAGTATTTCCGTAGCTTCCGCTCTACCCGCCACACCTGCTGGCACAAATATGTAGTAGAGTCGGGAAAATTATTTGGGTACCGCTGACAAATATGTGTACCCCTGTTCTTCCCTATGTAACTGTCGCCACGGGTCCACCCAGCTCAGCCCTGACCCTGGGGAGTGTAGTTTGGTGGTGTGGCAAGCAACAGGCTTTCCCCAGGTCACCATCTATCCTTGACCATGTCCATTACGTCATTCCAGTCACCCCCTATAACGGTCAACCCATCGGGCATATCTACCCACGGAGTCGTGAGGCATTCAACCAGTTCACAAGACAGCGGAGGTGGCATAAATACTGCCCAACACAGCCTGCTCCTCGTAAATGGTGCCCCTAATGAAAACATACCATCCTTGGGTATCTACCCACATCTTGGAATGTTTATATGGAACCCTCCGATGGATAAGAATCGCAACCACATGGGATCCCCTTGTAATTCCTGAATGAAAAGCTTAAATATACCCATATCTAAGGAAACATAGGGCCTTCGTCCCCACGAGGTGTGTCTCCTGCAACATCAGGACATCTGCCCGATCACGCTTTTCCTGTTGCAGTATGGCCCGCCTTTTCACTTGGTCTAGTGCTCCTCTGACGTTCCAACTCACCACCTGGAGATCCCATGCAGGGGTTTGCAACCTACCAAGCGGGACTGCCATCTGTAAGTTCTATAACTTTGGTGTGTGGGGCACCTATGAACCAGTGTACCAGCAGTGACTTCACAGGACAATAACATAGTGTAGACCTGCAGCTCGAATACCACAGACCGTGGTACGTGCGATAAGGAACATTCAGTGAAACTCTGGCCACTGGGAGATTAGATAGCCAATGTATGCATGGTGGTTTTGTATAGCTGTGACATAGTGCAATCCCGGAACTGAAACAACCCAACTTCCTCCCACCCTATACCTCAAAACCGCTGAAGTATCTGTTGCAGTGGGGCAGCCTGCAGACTCCAACGGGAGCACCTGGTCATCCCCCGCCAGTGGATCCCCAAACACCAGCCCATTGTCAACAGGTGTTCCCTTTTTCGGCAAAAGTACTGGCCTCCCCTATGTGCTTCCCTGGAAGGAGCAAATAGCACTCAAGTCCACCCCCCTACCAGGAGGGACTTAGCAGTGTCTAGGAGGTTGAGGTTCCTTGTCGAGGAATCAATGCGGCTTTGCTAGGATCTTTGCGGGATTGAGAGCGATGTCTGGATCTCGATCTCCTGTTCACAGTGGCTTTGGATCTGGGCAGTTTCTGAACCACATAGCTGGAGGATGAATCGGAGTCTCTCCTGGGTGGCAAGTGAGGCCGGACCCTCACCGTCTCATCTGTCCAATGAAAGACCGCTTCAGGTGATCCGAAGAAGAATGTTTTTGACTGATGAATCAACCGTAATTTGGCTGGGTAAAGCAAGGCATAGGAGAGCTTTCGTTTGTGCAAACGATCCTTGGCGCCATTAACAACTGTCTTTTTTGTCGAACCAGCCGTGTGTAATCCGGGAATATGAGTAGTCATGCGTGGTCGTATGTCAAGGGCTCCTTAACTCTGGCCTGCTTCAGGATCATTCTCTGTCATGATAGTTTAACAACTTAGCTAGGACTGGCCTGAGTTGGGCCCCTGGAGGGGCTTCTGAATTAAGGCTCAATTTAATTGAGAAAGCCAGGAAACAGTGATTTAAAAAAATATTTTTAAAAATGGAAGAAAGGGACAGCAAGTAAAAGAGGTGCAGTAAGTGACTCAGACGCTGGGACTGGAAAAATTATGGAGCTTCCTTTAAAAGAAGTTCATGGAGAGAATCTGATGCATGTGCCATGGACACAAGCTGACTTGTATACATTTACAACAAACTTTCCGAAATAGAGAGAAAAAGCAGAAAAATGGGAAAAATATTTCCTAGGTATTGTATACTTATTTAAGTTAACTGTTTGAGACAGTTTGTGGATAGAGTGTAAGGCTGCGGGTGCATGGGCAACACACGAACCAGCTAGAGTAGCTGCTAATAATGCTCCCTCTGATGAGGTAGCATCAAATACAGACAGGTAATTGAGTATTTGAAAAATCGCATCCCTGAAAATCCTTAGCAATCACATTCAACAGAGTGAATTGTGTTGACAAACAAGGAATATAGATAAAATCCTGAAGTTGGCAAAATACAGTAGTGAATAACATGAAGCAGAAAAAGATAAGATAAGCTGATGATAACTCAAAGCAATTTGAGAGAGGACTCGAAAATCAAATGGGTTTAAATATTAATTTTGTTCTGCCTGGAATGAATAGGATAAATCAAATGCAAGGTGAGCCAATAGGAAATTGAACAATTCAGATGCAAGGTAGTGGAAGAGGAATGATGAACAATGAACTATACTCATCACCTCTGTGAGAGGACCGGGCACTGGAGGAGGAAATGTCATCTGAATCCAAATACAATGCAAGTGAAAATTGTTCCACAAATGCAGAACAATGTGATGGTCGTGAATAGGTAATTCTGAGCAGAGTGTACAGAACCAGGAATCATTCTGAACGTCAATGCCTTAAGCCTCAGTGATGCAGCAAAACATGAGAAACAAAATGCCTTTTAGTGCAAGGTATCAGCAGAATCCATTGATTCTGACTGATGATTCAGCAGGAGCAGTTTAGAATGAAGTTGCTGAGAATTGGAAGAGGATTGCATGCTTGGAGCAGTCCCAGATGTGGACCAAAGTGGCCCATATATTGACAGAGAAGCCAATTTTCATCCTGTTTCTTTTTTAATTGACATGGGGGATACCTGTTTCACAGTTCAATCTGTGGTAGTCCTAACCAACTCCCACCCCCCACCCCCCAGGAAGAGGAGTCCAAGTCGTAGGGATCAGTAATAAACACATTGTCAATCAGGTTACGGCATATGCCCCACTTAAAATTGGTCAAATGGAGAATAAACACCAGTTCATTTTGTGTTATTCAAGTGCTGATATTGAAACAGCGAGCAGCACATCTCACTTTTAGTTACTGTTTGAACAACGAACAGTTTTTGTGGATTCTTTTATCTTGTGATACTGTCTTTTTTAGTAGGCTTTAGAACTTAAAAACTGGTCTTGCACTTTACCCAAGTCCTTGGTCCGCAGCGGCAGCTAGGGCTGATTGTGCGGAGGGTCATAGCTCCTCCCACCCACCCCCAGCTGTACTCACTTCCAGTAGGGTAACAGGCTAGTGTGTGAATCCCGGCACTATAACTGCAGCATGCTGGGCCGGACGCGTGCAGCTGGTGCGCCAAAGGTACGCCCATCTGCGCCGGGGCTAAGGGCCGCACCCCCTGCCCATTTTAAATCCGGTCTGTCCCTGAAATACTCAACAATAGAACTAAAAGAGCTGGAAATGCCATTACTTGACCCATGCTACCATATGCTGACGGCAGAGGTAGATACTCTACGCTGCACTCACTGTCCTTTTTTTGGTCAAAATGCACCCTCGAACCTACCCATTTAAATGCAGAGCAGATGAGCAGCTTGTATTCTGGGCCTGAGTTGAGATTTCTGAAAGTGCCACTTACCATTAGCACCCTTGGGTCAGTTTCAGAATAGGGAAGTGCATGGGCAGGCATTGGAAGGCTGCAGTGGTGCTGTCATCAATGTTGCGTGCCTGACTGAAGTCACAGAAAGTGTGACAAACACAAGGGTAATAGTGCACATAAAAGAAGAGTTGCGTATGAAAGTGGTAAGAGTGTAGTATGTAGCTGGTGGTGTATTTAAGGCACACTTTATTATACTAAAGGATGCTGCTGTAACATAATAACATTGTTATTAACATATACCCCATTTCCATAGCAATAACCCCTACATTTAAAGACAATAGTGCATTCAGTTCTACTAAATTATAAAGCATACAAATATGTCGATTGACTCATGGCTCAACTCAACTATTTTAACATAAACAGAATACAGAAACGTTGGCAGCCATTGGCGGTGACTGTACCATCCAATATCTCTTCGCTATTTAGATGGACTGTACATATGGTGGCATCTGACTCACTGATCAGGTCATGAGTGATATAATATGTGAGGTCCTAAGCAGTGCATTGCGGGGCATAAATTATAGTTGACTCCGTTAACTATAACTGCTGAATTTCACTGGTTTTAAATGAGTGAAATTTGAGCCTAACTCTGTATGTATGTGTATATTTTTATATATATATATATATATATATATATATATATATATATATATATATATTCACTGAAAAAACCATAGGTTTGACACCAGTTATAGTTAGCTGGAAATTTTACTCGCATAAAACCAATGAAATTCCCACGTTATAGTTAGTTGGACTCACTATAACTTGCGCATGCAATGCACTGCTGATGACGTCACATATTACATCACTCATGACATGGTCAGTGACATCAGTCATGACATCACTGATGACACTATCCAGTGAAAGTGTGTCTTTTAAAAAAATAAATGTGTTATGTATGTATATGTAAAAGTTGATGGAAGAATAAATGTTTAAATAAGTGATTACTTGGATGTTTTTTTTTTAATTGATTGGTTAACTGGTTTATTAAGTGTATCTTAGTGAATACATATATTAGAGAGTAATGTTTAAATATTTAAATATATGTATTAGTGTTTCACTTTGTGTATAAGTGGTTGCATGGGTTGGTGAGTAGCTACATGTGTATGTATATGGGTTATTAGATGTTTTTGTTAGTATCAGTATGAGTGTTTGTATGGTTTGGTGGGGGTATTACTTAACACATAGATGCATGAATGACTGACTCTCTCTTTGTATGTGTTTTGAAGACAGCATATGTGCAGGACTGTATGGGTGGAAGAGTGTGTATATGTGTGTCTTAGTGAGTGAATGACTGTCTCACTAGTGTCTTTATCAGTAACTACATATGTTTTAATCTAATATATGTGAATATTGATGTATATAAGTGAGTATATGTGAGAGAAAGAGATTGTAAGAGTTCCTGTTTAGATAAGTATGTGTTTCTATAAGTGATTGTTTAAGAGAGTAAGTATGTGTAAGTTTCCATAGAAGTAAGGTGGTTGTGTGTGTATAGCTGTATATGCAAATAAATGGATGTTCAATAGTTTATTTGCATGTGTGAATATGTGTGAGAGTATCTTTTGGATGACTGTCGGTGTGTAACAGGATGTATACGTGTATCACTACATATCATGAGTGAGTATATGTACGAGTGACTATATAGATCTGTTGATCAATGAGTGGATGTGTATATAGATGGTGGAATTATTGAATTGGTTGTTGTAACTGGTATGGGTATCTCCATTTTTTTGAAAATGTTAGTTTCTATTTTTGAATATGTGTTTCAAGGGTTACATTACAGTGAAAAGAGGTCTGTCACTCTGTCACAAGGATGGTGTCATCAGTGATGTCATGACTGATGTCACTGACCATGTCATGAGTGATGTAATATGTGACGTCATCAGCAGTGCATTGCACGCGCAAGTTATAGTGAGTCCAACTAACTATAACGTGGGAATTTCATTGGTTTTATGCGAGTAAAATTTCCAGCTAACTATAACTGGTGTCAAACCTATGTTTTTTTCAGTGAATTTCATAGGTTTTGTAAATGCTATTTCCTAACTATAACGTGTGTAAAACCTATGGTTTTTTCAGTGAATTTCATAGGTTTTTTAAATGCTACTTCCTAACTATAACGTGTTTAAAACCTATGGTTTTTTCAGTGAATATATATATATAATATATATATATATATATATATATATATAAAATTTCTATGGCAAAAGGAAACCCCTCATTTTGTTCCTTTTCAAATTAAATGTATTAAGTGTTACCACTTTATTCCAATCAAGATGACTTCAGGTGTGCCATACTTTTGTCATAAGTAAGACTGTTAGCGTTCTAGTTGTTCTTTAGAACACTCTGGGACATTCTGTCATTGGGCTATAGTTGGGCTACATCTGGCTGATATTTGGGCTACATTTGGGCTCTTTTGTCTCTGGTGGCCATCTTGGGAGACTGCATATCAGAATTTTTTTAATGAAATATAAGAGGATTTGAGAAGTCACTCAAAATGTGCCCTAATTTTTCTTTCTTCAGCACTAATCATAATTTCTATGGCAAAATGAACCCCCTCATTTTGTTCCTTTGCAAATTAAATGTTTTAAGTGTTAACACTTTAATCCAATCAAGATGACTTCAGGTGTGCCATACTTTTGTCATAAGTAAGACTGTTAGCGCTCTAGTTCTTCTTTAGGACACTCTGGGACATTCTGTCATTGGGCTATAGTTGGGCTACATCTGGCTGATATATGGGCTACATTTGGGTTTTTTGTCTCTGGAGGCCATCTTTGGGCTACATTGGGCTACATTTGGGCTCTAACATATATATATATATATAGCCCAATGTAGCCCAATATATATTTTTTCAAAGTTAATTTT